>NC_086317.1:406197433-406811933 GCF_036172605.1 Pelobates fuscus | reverse complement strand
AAAGGTGGTAACTCTTATTGAACAAGGGGATCAGTAAGTCAAAAACAAGTTTCCCACTTGTCCCCAGAGAGTCAGTACAGCCAAGAGGGTCCAGTTGACCATATTTCCCCTCATATATACGAAAGGCAAATGAATAGCCACTTTCGCTCTCGCACAGTTTGTAGAATTTTACGCCATACCTAAAGCGCTTTGAGAGGATGTATTGTTTGTATCCTAATCTGCCTTTATTTTTCATTAACGATTCATCAATAGATAAAAAAAATTGTGGAGTATAAACTTCAGTAAATTTGTGCTGAAGATGGTCTACCAGTGGGCGTATTTTATGAAGCCTATCATATTGAGTGTGATCTCTGGGGTGACAGAGGGTATTTTCATTGAAATGTAAGTATCTCAGCAGCAGCTCATATCTTGTTCTAGACATGGTTTGAGAGTACAGAACAGACTAGAACAGATTGGGTTGGTGCTCCAGTAATAGATGGCTTCTTTATAATCCCCATGAGAATTGTAAGAGCCCAGAGTTTTTTAAGTTCAGCGACATCTGTGGGATGCCAAGCACGCTCCTCCCTGACTGCATAGCTATCTGGATTGGTATCAATAAATTAGGTAGCATATAAATTAGTCTGGGGAGCAATCTCCTCCCAGATGGTATCCCCTAAAAATAGCTCCATATATTGCATAGGGGAGAAGTCATCCACATTGACATTAATGCCTGTGTTGGCACTAAAAGGGGGGATTTTGGGCTCAGCTGACTGTGGAGAAACCCGTTCCTCCTCCACATTCGGCGTAGCAGAGAAAGCACAGCTTCTTTTTGCAGCTGGCTCACACACAGATGACATGTCACTAGATGTGTCAGAAAACTGACCTGGGTCAAAATCGGACGCAGTGTCAGTGGCGTCAGAGTCTGACTAACACAGAGTTACTAACACACAATTTTTTTTTATACTAAAAACAGACTAAATGAGACTAAAACTTCCGTTAGCAGCAATCTGTAAACTAACTCCTGCAAAAAGAATCTAACTGGAGATTTGGGGGAAGGATACTGACTAACAGAAATTTGCCACTTTCAAAATAAAAAAAAATAAAAAATCAGGAACAAGTATTATAAAAATGTATTTTCTGTGTGGTAGACCTTAAAACATGCTCCGATACACAGTCCAGGTTTTGTAGGGCAATCGGGACAGTGAAAAGGGGTGTCTGTCCTTTTCCCTTTTTTATAACAGACCCGGCAACGTTTCTGGGGATTTCTTTTTTTTGGTGTTGGCGGCAGGGGCGTATTAAATGCGAGGCAAACAAGGCATTTGCCTTGGGCGGCATTTTCCAGGGGGCGGCAAAAAAAGCCGCCCCCCAAATGCCCAAGGCAAATGTCTTGTTAGCCTTGCGGCTAACAGACATGCTGGGCTGATTGCAGGGCGGGCGGCAGGCTGGCGAGGGAGCACTCCCTCTGAGCTGTCTGCTCAGCTCCCTCGCGCGCCACAGAGACGTCATATTCCGGCTCCGCCTCCCAGCCTCACTGTGCGGCGCGCGAGGGAGCTGAGCAGACAGCTCAGAGGGAGTGCTCCCTCGCCAGCCTGCCGCCCGCCCAGCAGCGCCGCCCGACCGCCCAGCAGCCACTGGACCACCAGGGAAAAAAGATGACCCCCCCCCCAGCATTCCCAAAGGTAAGGAGGCTGGGGGGGGGGTTAAAGTGGAAAAAAAAAGTGTTAATGTGAGTGAGTGTGAGTGTCTGTTAGTGAGTGTTGATTGTGTGTGTGTCTGTTAGTGAGTGTGTGTGTGTGTGTGTGTGTGTGTCTGTTAGTGAGTGTGTGTGTGTGTGTGTGTGTGTGTCTGTGAGTGAGTGAGTTTGTGTGTGTGTCTGTGAGTGTGTGTGTGTGTCTGTTAGTGAGTGTGTGTGTGTCTGTTAGTGAGTGTGTGTGTCTGTTAGTGAGTGTGTGTGTGTCTGTTAGTGAGTGTGTGTGTGTGTGTGTGTGTCTGTTAGTGAGTGTGTGTGTGTGTGTCTGTTAGTGAGTGTGTATGTGTCTGTTAGTGAGAGTGTGTGTGTCTGTTAGTGAGTGTGTGTGTGTCTGTTAGTGAGTGTGTGTGTGTGTCTGTTAGTGAGTGTGTGTGTGTCTGTTAGTGAGTGTGTGTGTGTGTGTCTGTTAGTGAGTGTGTGTGTGTGTGTGTGTCTGTTAGTGAGTGTGTGTGTGTGTCTCTTAGTGAGTGTGTGTGTGTGTGTGTGTGTCTGTTAGTGAGTGTGTGTGTGTGTGCGGGTGTCAGTTAGTGTGGGTGTCTGCTAGTGAGTGTGTGTCTGTTAGTGTGTGTGTCTGTTAGTGTGTGTTTCTGTTAGTGTGTGTGTCTGTTAGTGTGTGTTTCTGTTAGTGTGTGTTTCTGTTAGTGTGTGTTTCTGTTAGCTAGTGTGCGTATCTGTCAGTGAATGTGTGTGTGTGTGTATTTAGAATGCGGGGCGGAGTAAAGGTTGGGTGGGGGTGGCGCGCGGGGGGGGGGAAGCGGAGGGGGCGCCTGAGTTTTGTTCTGCCTAGGGCAGCACAAAACCAGGATACACCACTGGTTGGCGGTATCTTAAAAATAAAATGTCTGGGCTCCTCTTGCACCGTTGTTGGTACTTGACCATCTCCATAAATTATTGTGGAAATCAGCTTGAGCTGAAATTGGAGAAAGGTGGTTCTTCCTGGATTCATTTTTTTAAAGAGTTGCTACTTGCAACAGGTAAATAGCCACCTTTTTATACCAGGCTTTTGTCTTTCTTAAGATAAGATAAGGCTGCATTAGCTGATCAGCCAAATCAACACCCCCCATGTGCCTGTTATAAGCCCTGATGCAAATCGGTTTTGTCTGTACCCTGCCTCGGACAGTGACGTCTGACATGCCTTCGTTATGTATGGTTGTCAGCATGTGCACATCCTTCCTGTCCTTAAATTTTAGCGCAAGCAGTTCAGCTTTGCGCAGGAATTTGCATTCACCTTTTTTTAATTTGGCCTCTATGAGCGGTCTGGGGAAATCCCTGGCATTTCTTCTTACAGTGCCGCAGGCCAGTGTCTGCAAACTATAAAGAATTTTAAACAAGTGGACACTGCTGTAAAAGTTGTCCACATAAAGGTGGTAACCCTTATTGAACAAGGGGAACAGTAGGTCCCAAACCAGTTTCCCACTTGTCCCCAGAGAGTCAGGACAGCCAGGAGGGTTCAGTTGAGCATCTTTCCCCTCATATATACGAAAGGCAAATGTGTAGCCACTTTCGCTCTCGCACAGTTTGTATACTTTAATGCCATACCTAGACCGCTTTGAGGGGATATACTGTTTGAACCCTAATCTCCCTTTATATTTCATTAGGGACTCATCAATAGATAAATTTTGTTGGGGGGTATAAACTTCAGAAAATCTGTTCTGAAGATGGTCTACCAGAGGGCGAATTTTATGAAGCCTATCATATTGGGGGTGATCTCTGGGGTGACAGAGCGTGTTGTCGTTGAAATGTAAGTATCTCAGCAGCAGCTCATATCTTGGTCTAGGCATTGTTTGGGAGAATATAGGAGTCGAACAAATTGGGTTGTTGCTCCAGTAGGAGCGGATTGATGGCTTCTTTATTATCCCCATGAGCATGGTAATCGCCCAGAATTTTTTAAGTTCAGGGACATCTGTGGGGTGCCAAGCATGCTCCCTGACTGTATAGCTACCTGGATTGGTCTCAATAAATTGACTAGCGTATAAATTAGTCTGGGAAACAATCTCCTCCCAGATGGTATCCCCTAAAAATAGCTCCATATATTGTGTAGGGGAGAAGTCAACCACATTCACATTAATGCCTGCGTTGGCACTAAAAGGGGGGATGTTGGGCTCAGCTGACTGTGGAGGTACCCAGTCCTCCTCCACATTTGGCATAGCAGGGGGAGCACAGCTTCTTTTAGCAGCTGGCTCACACACAGATGACGACATGTCACTAGATGTGCTGCTAAACTGACCTGGGTCAAAATCGGACGCAGTGTCAGTGGCGTCAGAGTCTGACGCCAAGAAGGCATATGCCTCCTCCAAGCTGTACATGCGCTGCATGTTTCACACTATCAGACTAAACTAACAAAATACTAAACACAATTTTTTTTTATATATTTTTTTTTATATATATATATATTTTTTTTTTTTTTTTAACACTAAAACAGACTAAAACAGACTAAAACAGTAATCCCTAAACTAACTCCTGTTACAAAAATCTAATGGAGATTTGGGGGAAGGAAACTGACTGACTACGACAGACTACGACAGACTACGACAGACTACGACAGTCTAAGACAGTCTAAGACAGTCTAAGACAGTCTAAGACAATCTAAGACACAGATCTTTAAAATAAAGTTAACCCTTAAGGGCAAAAAAAAAAATACAGACAGTACCAATGCACTGTCTGTAACAGATCTGGCAGGGAAGGGGTTAAAAAGGGATTTATTTTTTCACTACAGATACTTTTGACAACTCTGGAACAACTGCTGCAACAATATATCACGATCTCTGTCTCTCTCGCCTCACAAAACGCTACAGAGGGGAGAGAGGCAGAGATCAGTGTCAAAGTGAGTGTTTGTAACACCCACTTTGACACCAGCCAATTGTGAGCGATCGCGGATCGCTCACATGCCGCAATTGGCTGTTACTATCTGCCTGGGATGCCAGGCAGATAGTAACAACGTGATTTCGGCGGAAGTTTTCGCCGATCGCTCCTGCCGCCCGTTTTCCGTTAGGACGGTTCAGGACCGTCCTCGGTCGGCAACGCAAAAATGCCGAGGACGGTCCTGAACCGTCCTGCGTCCTGAAGGGGTTAATACTAAAAGACTTACCAGTTTGATTGCTTTTAAAAGTGAGCATCTTATTGTACTTGTAATTACAACTCTTACACTTGCCACAAGTGAAAAAAACATTATTAGTAGATTCTTTTTTTTTTAATAATTTCTAAAGGTGCTTGGAGCTAAAATGTTTTTTAAATTGTTACTTTTCCTAAAGATGACCTGGGGTCTAGATGGTAAATCATCTTTTAGAAGGTCATCTTCAAGTAAAATGGGCCAGTGGTTTTCGATGTTTTTTTATTTTTTTATTTTAAAACCGTTAAATTTTGCGTTAAAAGAAAACCCATAGCTAATTTGTTAGTTGGGGAGGTTACAAGGTTTATCTATTAAAAACGTATTTCTTTCAATGGAATGAATTCTTGTTATTTCTTGATCTAAAAATTCATTGGAATAACCTTTTTTTTAAAATTGTGCTTCTTCTAAAAAACATTTTTGTTCACTACAATTTCATTTTAATCTAGTAAACTGACTACAAGGTACACTTTTGAGCCACTTTGGGTGGTGACTGCTTTTTGTGTCAATAAAGCTATTGGCATCTGTTCCCTTAAAAAAAAAAAAATGGTCTTAATTGGGGAGTTGTTAACGTAAATCGTAAGGTCCAAAAAATTAATTTCTTTAGAGTTCAACTGTGGGGTAAAAGCCAATGACCTATTGTTGTCATTAATTAAAGTTAATGTTAAAAATTATGTAGATCTTTTTCTATCCCTTTCCAAATCACCAAAACATCATCTATGTACCTCCTCCAGAGCACCAAGTTTTTGCCATATTGGTTGTTGGAAAAACATTCCTTGTCTCCCAGTGGTCAAAGAAAATATTAGCAAACCTTGGCACAACTCAACGAAATCTGACAGTGCGTCCATACAAGAACGAGACTTGAGATGCTCTGAACCCAGAAGTAATCAAGGAAATTCTAAATATGTGTATCTAAACAATGGACGCTTCAGATTGGTCTATAGCCATGCCGAATGGCGCCAAAGAGTCCAAACAGAATCCTTAAGACAGCATTTCAACAAATCTCCAAGATGGATAGGACAAATATCCTTAGAAACAGAGTTCAACCCACAAAATCAACCATAAGATCAGTGGCGTACACACAATCCATGGGGCCCCGGTGAAAAACTGATCCATGGGCCCTCTCCTTCCTCCTACATGGCTGCCGGTGGTTGCTGGGAGGAGTGACCGGGGCAGTCACTTCCTCCCAGCATCTGACATCATCAGAGTGGGCCAAGTCGCGCTGTTACCAGGCCCACTCTGATGATGATATTCATTTCCATCGAGTGGCCCTTACAGCATGGGCCACCTGATGGACCCCTTCACGTGCGGCCCCGACAATTATACTGCGCGGCCAAGGCCGCATCACATGGCGGTGGGCACCTGGTCGCAGGGGTCCGCAGGGCCCCCTGGAGTGATGGGCCCAGATGCAGGTGGGACCCCTGCGACTGCGGTATGTACCTCACTGCATAAGATGCATAGGTACCTAGGACCAACTTTGGGACCCTGTTCGTAGAATCTTCGCTCAAAACTGGCCGTTACTTATCCATGATAAAGATGTATTCAATAACCTCCCTGAATTTCCGAGCATCACCTCACGTCGTGCATCTAACTTGCGCGACTTACTGGTCCATGCCACCTTGAGCCACCAAAATCCCCTCAAACATGGTTAACAGAAACTAAAGGGATATATCGCTGTGGACATTGTAAAGCATGCAAATATATCAAACCATTAAAGACAATAGAATGCACCAACACTTAAAAGACATACAAAATAAGTGATTAAGCAAACTGCAGCACTACCAACACCTTCACTCTGCCACTTGTGTATAGAAAATTGTTCTGGTATGCTAATGGTCCATGCTGTATTGCTGTATTGATGTATTAGGCATACTGGGAAATCTGCCAAATATTGTCATATTAATTAAGATCCACAATTTCAGCATTGTATGCTAATTACAGTGTACCTAGCACCTAAACTTCAAGTGCCTTTTACAAGTTCACATAATATCATCTCTCCACAGTGAAGATTTATCTATGTCTGGGCTACAAATAGCTCATTAAATGCTTGATATTTCAAGAATAGTGCCATGACAGAGTTTTTGCGTTATCTACATTAAACTTTTGTTGTTCTGGTGACTATAGTGTCCCTTTAAAGCTTCTGGAGTAGATGTCCCTTCGTGGTCCTCACATGTAACCACTGGGTTTACCCCTATTTCTCACTATAAAATCTTAAAGCACATAATTTAGCAGGGCTGACCGTATAAATATCTTTATATAGTTGATAAAAGAATTTAAAAAATATAAATAATTGAGAATACAATAAAAAATAAGGATTGTCTAGGAAGCAATAAGGTTTTGTCTTTTAAAAATGTTTATTGAATATAAATAAATATAGACATATAAAAATGTAATAATCCATTACAATAATATACAGCAGAGTTTATTAGATAAAAGTATATGCGTGCAATATCAGTAAAATAAAATAACATACACTCTTGTTTAACTTCTCATTCTTGTAAAATGCAGCAGCATCTCTGCATCCAAAATCTATCTCCGTGTCCCTAACATTAATAATTAAGTACACATGTTAATACCCTAGATTTTCATTTAGGTCATGTTAGGAAAATGATAAATGTTATGTAAAAATCAGTTCCTATTTGAAAAATTTAAGGAAAACAGAAATACAAACTTAATCTACCTCAACTTGGCAAAGAGACAAGGCTATGACAATTAAATTACATAGACTTGACCTTTTAAAAAAAAAAATACTTTATTTTTGCAGTGCATGGATTAACATAAATTAGTTAAAGGGCCACTATAGGCACCCAGACCACTTCAGCTCAATGAAGTGGTCTAGGTGCCAGGTCCCTCTAGTTTTAACCCTGCAGCTGAAAACATAGCAGTTTACACTGAGGGTTAATCCAGCCTCTAGTGGCTGTCTCCCTGATAGCCACTAGAAGCCGCTTCCGCGATTCTCACTGTGAAAATCACAGTGAGAAGACGCTGACGTTCATAGGAAAGCATTGAGTAATGCTTTCCTATGGGCGGTTTGAATGCGCGTGCGGCTCTTGTCGCGCATGCGTATTCGGCGCTGACGTCGGAAGAGGGAGGAGAGTTCCCCAGCACAGAGGGAGCCCGGCGCTGGAGAAAGGTAAGTGGCTGAAGGGGTTTTAACCTTTGATTTCCTGGCACCAGGGCCGGCGCCACCGTTAGGTGAACTAAGCATTCGCCTAGGGCGCTGACCTGCTGGGGGCGCCCACCGGGATGTTTCCTGGTGAGCTCCCCCTGTCTGGGGCCTTTGTGCTGGGCGAGCTCTTGAGCTTAACTGTCAGTGAGTGTGTGTGTGTATGTGTCTGTGTGCCTGTGTGTCTATAAGTGAGTGAGTGCCAGGCTGATCGTCAGGGCACCCGAAGGTGGGGGCGCCAAGAGGAGCCCTATAACAGGGGGGCCAGGAGGTGGCCATGTGGCCACCTCAGGGCACCCCCGATGCAGAGCTAGGTAAATCAGAGCAGGCACCCACTTACCTTGATGGTAGGTGCCTGCTCTGCCACTAAATACCTGTGAGAGGGGAGAGGAGGAGAGTGGATGGAGCTGGCAAACGGCGAGGGTGGCTGTTCTAGCAGCCTCTCACTCGCGCTTCCTCTGTGATGCCGGGAGCCGGAATATCACGTCATTCCGGCCCCAGCATACTAAACAGCGGGCAGGAGGAGTGAGGAGCTGCTTCACCCTGGACCCCAGGGAGGTGAGTGTGTGTGTGTGTGTGTCTGTGTGTGTGTCTATAAGTGAGTGAGTGAATGTATGTCACTGAGTGACTGATAAACAGTCCTGCTGCTGGGGATCTGGGCAGGCTGTCCCGCACCCCTGTAGACCGGTTGCAGAGACCCCAGTCCCCGCTCCTCTCCCTGACACTCTCTCCGATGCTGGAGAGGGGGACCGACTGTCTCCCCTTCCTGTAATACACTCTGCCGTTGGGGAGAGAGACCGACTGTCTCTTCTCCCAATAACTCATGCTGCTGTTGGGAAGTGAGACCGACCGTCTCCCCTTCCAATAACATACTCAGCCGCTGGGGAGGAAGGACGTCACCTTTGACTCCCTGGAACACACTGCTGCTGGGAAGTGAGACCGACCACCTCCCCTTCCAATTACATACTCAGCCGCTGGGGAGAGAGATGACTGTCTCTTCTCCCAATAACTCTTTTGGCCGCTGGGGAGAGAGACCGACTGTCTCTTCTCCCAGTAACCCATACTGCTGCTGGGAAGTGAAACCGACTGTCTCCCCTTCCAATAATACGCTCTGCCGCTGTGGAGTGAATCCGGTGGTCTCTCCTCCCTGTAATGTACTCTGCCGCTGGGGATCTGGGCCGACTGCCCAGCATCCCTGTAGGGCCGGTAGAGAGATCTCGGTCCCATCTCCACCTGCCATCTGTGGGTCTCTCCAGGGCCAGTCTATGAGGTCCCCTACTTCTGCAGCTGGTAGTGAAGCAGGGGGTACCTCGGCTGCCTTTTCCCAGCTGTAGGCTGGCAGGTCTGGGTTCGCCACCCAATTTTCCCGTTCTGCGTCCATGCTCTGTGGCTGACACGAGTTTAGTAGTTCCACATAGTCCATCTCCAGCTCTCGTTCCATGGCAGCAAAACGGCAGAGGTCTTCTCCCAGTCCAATAGACCTCGGGCCCTGTAACATCTCACCTCGGTAATGCAAGATAGCCCAGTACCGTGACTCTGCTGGACTGCCGAAGTCGACGTCTTCCGCTAAGGCCTTCCACAACAGGCCAGGGCTAGTGTAGTTCTCCCCCTGCGGCTGGATGCCCTCTGCCCTCCACGTCTCTGGCTGGACGGTGCACCACCACAGTGCCCGGTATGAGGCGTCCAGGCTCAGTTCCCTTTCCACAAGGTACTCAAGTTGTCTTACCCGCTCCCCTCCGGGTTGGTCTCCCAGAAGCGGCATCCGCCAGGCCATTTGTTCCTCCAACTGGTATGCGACACCAGGAAGGCGCTGCTGCCGTTGATACCGGCCTTTCTTCAGGGCATCGTACCATAATTCTTTACGGGCAATATCTCTCCATTCCAATTCACTCTCTCCCTCAGGTGTGTGCTGCCCAGGGGTCCACGAACCCCATTTTTCCAAATCTTTCTGTAGATAGGGCGCTGTATGAACACTAGCGTCGCCCTCAATTTGTAAATCCACGAACGTTGTCTCTGAGCTGCTTTACCTCACACTAGGACGCCATCCCACCGCTGACACCAATGTAATGGATCGACGGGCACCCCGACTGGGTACCTCCGTTGAAGGATGCTCCTAGCGCTCCCTGAGGACTCCAAGCACTGCAGCAGACACCACAACCACCGAACCAGAGAAGCATACAAATGCTCTCAAGCATATGAATGCTCTAAACAGCTGAACAGGAAACGCATACAATCAGCTTACACTCCATACAATCAGCATACAATCCAATTCCCCCAATAACGAGACAACACTTCGTTTTGTGGTCAAGCAGAACTGACTGTACTGGCACATACAGCCTCTTTTATTCACAATCCACAAACATAGTACTGCCCACAGGGTTTTGAAATACAACCAATCAATCCGTACAATACACACAGACACTCCCACACAAAATCCTCCCCTCTGCTTGTGATATGATTACTGAACACAATGGGTAATATAATTATCACAGGCAGAGAAATACAGTTTTTACAAAATATTAATAACTTCCAAAATATACATGCCATTCACATACATTTTCAGAATCAGCATGCTTGAAATATACACATACTCAAAAATCAGGGCAATCGGTTCAGGGGTTAAAAAGTTAAGGCAAGTCCTATATGACCAAATGAAGCATGGCTTTTCTGCCCAAAACCAGTTCCACAGAGTCTTCTATCCTGGAGATAATTGGGAAGTAATCCAATTATCTCCAAGGACAGAGGCAAAATTCCATTAGCCACATGGTAGCAAAATACAATAAAATACATAAAAATATATAACTGTGCAGCTATTGCATAAAACAGGTACATTCAACATATCCCCAGATAGCTTAGATCTGAGCACACATTATGACTGAATGGCGCTCAGATCACATACATACAGTTCAATTGCCATGGAGCCAAAGTCTTTCACATAGTCTTTTGTCATACGAATGGGCTCCGTGGCGTAGCTATCTGGGGTAACACTGCTCACATAGGAAAAGTACAGAATGACCCAGCTTTCGTGTCTTTGCAGGGGAAAATCAAGCATTTTAACATGAGGCCATAGTCACAGGGCAGGAGGCTGGCAATCAGTCTTCTCCAATGCCCAGTGGCGAGGCTGGTTCCGCCACATTTCTCCCCTTTCCTAAAAAGACTAACAAGGTATATGGCCTCCTGTCGGTCAGTGCCTTGGTTAGTCCAGCAACCCACCCACAAAACAGTCAGTAGTGCAGCCCACCCACAATGAAAAGTTACTGCACCTGGGGAAACGTGCAGCCAGTCTTTGTCCAGGGGCTCCATAACGGCTGTGTGGGGTAAGGGTACTCCGGATCTGTGGGTTGCTGAGTGGGCAGAGACCAGCAGTACTCTGCCCTGGTGCCAGCACTTCAGCTGGAGTAGTCTGGTTGGAGCCCAGCTGTGAAGAGGGGGTGGTAGGCTCCTCTCCCTGGACCCGGTGCTGCTGCTGGAGGGGGAGACTGACTGTCTCCCCTTTTGATAAACAGTCCTGCTGCTGGGGATCTGGGCAGGCTGTCCCGCACCCCTGTAGACCGGGTGCAGAGACCCTGGTCCCATCTGGGAGAATAAGGTCTCCCTTTTGGGGAATAAGCTGCCGCTGGGGAGAGGAAGTAACCGGCTCCTGTCCCTGACACTCTCTCCGATGCTGGAGAGAGGACCAACTGTCTCCCCTTCCTGTAATACACTCTGCCGTTGGGGAGAGAGACCGACTGTCTCTTCTCCCAATAACTCGTGCTGCTGTTGGGAAGTGAGACCGACCGACTCCCCTTCCAATAATACGCTCTGCCGCTGTGGAGTGAAACCAGTGGTCTCTTCTCCCTGTAATGTACTCTGCCGCTGGGGATCTGGGCCGACTGCCCAGCATCCCTGTAGGGCCAGTAGAGAGATCTCGGTCCCATCTCCAGGGCCAGTCTATGAGGTCCCCTACTTCTGCAGCTAGTAGTGAAGCAGGGGGTACCTCGGCCGCGTTTTCCCAGCTGTAGGCTGGCAGGTCTGCCACCCAGTTTTCCCGTTCTGCGTCCATGCTCTGTGGCTGACACGAGTTTAGTAGTTCCACATAGTCCATCTCCAGCTCTCGTTCCATGGCAGCGAAACGGCGGAGGTCTTCTCCCAGTCCAATAGATCTCGGGCCCTGTAACATCTCACCTCGGTAATGCAAGATAGCCCAGTACCGTGACTCTGCTGGACTGCCGAAGTCGACGTCTTCCGCTAAGGCCTTCCACAACAGGCCAGGGCTAGTGTAGTTCTCCCCCTGCGGCTGGATGCCCTCTGCCCTCCACGTCTCTGGCTGGACGGTGCACCACCACAGTGCCCGGTATGAGGCGTCCAGGCTCAGTTCCCTTTCCACAAGGTACTCAAGTTGTCTTACCCGCTCCCCTCCGGGTTGGTCTCCCAGAAGCGCCATCCGCCAGGCCATTTGTTCCTCCAACTGGTATGCGACACCAGAAAGGCGCTGCTGCCGTTGATACTGGACTTCCTTCAGGGCATCATACCATAATTCTTTACGGGCAATATCTTTCCATTCCAATTCAGTCTCTCCCTCAGGTGTGTGTGCGGCCCAGGGGTCCACGAACCCCATTTTCCCAAATCTTTCTGTATATAGGGACGCTGTATGAACACTAGCGTCGCCCTCAATTTGTAAATCCACGAACGGTGTCTCTGAGCTGCTTTACCTCGCACTAGGATCGACGGGCACCCCAACTGGGTACCTCCGTTGAAGGATGCTCCTAGGGCTCACAGGGCTCATAGTACTGCCCACAGGGTTTTGAAATACAACCAATCAATCCGTACAATACACACAGACACTCCCACACAAAATCCTCCCCTCTGCCTGTGATATGATTACTGAACACAATGGGTAATATAATTATCACAGGCAGAGAAATACAGTTTTTACAAAATATTAACAACTTCCAAAATATACATGCCATTCACGTGAAACACATTTTCAGAATCAGCATGCTTGAAATATACACATACTCAAAAATCAGGGCAATCGGTTCAGGGGTTAAAAAGTTAAGGCAAAGTCCTATTTGACAATTGAAGCATGACTTTTCTGCCCAAAACCAGTTCCACAGAGTCTTCTATCCTGGTGATAATTGGGAAGTAATCCAATTATCTCCAAGGACAGAGGCAAAACTCCATTAGCCACATGGTAGCAAAATACAATAAAATACATAAAAATATATCACTGTGCAACTATTGCATAAAACAGGTACATTCAACATATCCCCAGAAAGCTTAGATCTGAGCGCACATTATGACTGAATGGCGCTCAGATCACATACATACAGTTCAATTGCTATGGAGCCAAAGTCTTTCACATAGTCTTTCGTTATATGAATGGGCTCCATGGCGTAGTTATCTGGGGTAACACTGCTCACATAGGGAAAGTACAGAATGACCCGGCTTTCGCGTCTTTGCAGGGGAAAATCAAGCATTTTAACATGGGGCCATAGTCACAGGGCAGGAGGCTGGCAATCAGTCTTCTCCAATGCCCAGTGGCGAGGCTGGTTCCGCCACGGTGTGTGTATCTGTCTATCTGTCAGTGAGTGTGTATCTGTCAGTGAGTGAGTGTATGTATGTAAGTGAGTGTATGTATGTCAGTGAGCGTGTGTCTGTCAGTGAGCGTGTGTCTGTCTGTCTATCAGTGAGTGAGTATATGTATGTCAGTGAGTGTATGTATGTCAGTGAGTGTGTGTATCTGTCAGTGAGCGTGTGTCTGTCAGTAAGTGTGTGTGTCTATTAGTGAGTGAGTGTGTGTCTGTCAGTGAGTGAGTGTGTGTCTGTCAGTGAGTGTGTGTCTTTCAATGAGTGTGTGTGTGTCTGTGTCTGTCAGTGAGTGTGTGTGTGTGTGTGTATATGTCAGTGTGAGTGTGTGTCTGTCAGTGCATGTCTGTCAGTGAGTGAGTGACATGAGGGGGCGGCAAAATGGATCTTTGCCTAGGGCGGCAGAAATCCTTGCACCGGCCCTGCCTGGCACTATAGTAGTCCTTTAACAGACATCACAGCAAAACAGAGTTTAAAAGAGAATAAAAGAATACTAGCTTAGTATGTCTACATCAACGCACTTTTTTTGTTATTGATTTAGTTAAAACTGACAAAACTTTATCCCTGTGGATGGTTTGCGGTGTATAACTATATATAAGGTATAACCTAATTTTGTTTGAACTAAAACATGATGTATACAAGGCCCTGTTTTGGTGTCACATTAACTTAAGACAAAATGGTGTCTTAAAGTCTAAACATCTTATGCATATATCTGGGACCCCTCTTTGTCCCTGCCACCTCCTATTGGGCTGCTCTGCCTTTAAATGACCCTGCTGAATTGTTTTCCCAGTCTGGCCCGGCTTGCATGGTTTCCGTTGTAAAGTGGATGGTGCTATCTTATTCCTCGGTGGTGTCGGATGTGCCAAAGCAGCAGCAGAAGACGTTGTACAAAAAGCTTCCAAGTCCATTCTTGGATTTCTCGCTTGAGACAGTCTAACAAGGTAAACACAAAATATGAGTAGTATTTACATTTTTATTTCCCATCACCATCTCTGTGTTCTAGGAGTTAAACTGAAACTATAGTCACCAGAACAAATACAGTAATGTAATTGTTCTGGTGTCTACTACCTGTCCCTACAGGCTTTTTCATGTAAACACTGCCTTCCTGGATCAGCGGTGCACGATGTACAGCATTCATGTTCAGCATCTCCACGCTTTGCATAGAGGCGCTGAACTTTCCCCATAAAGATGCATTGATTCAATGCATTTCTATGAGAAAATGCAAAGTGGCCAGCATGGGTGTTTTGCCGCACATGTGAAATAGCCTCCCAATGCGTTCTTATAGGAAAGCATTGGATTGGCTGAGATCGTCAATACTGATGATCTTAGCCAAGGAGGCATATTTATTTAGGTATCACATATACACCATGGCTGTATATGGTTTATATATAGATTATAAAGCTTTCTTTCACTATAATATACATGTATATTTTTTAATTAAGACATATTTATAGGTTATTTGCAAACTTGTCTCTTTCTCTTTGCACCTTTCTTAGTTAGGCATAGTGTGTTGGTAGATAGTGAAAGCATCCAAAACACCGATGTAAAAATTTAAGTCTACCATACAAACCAGGAACTACATAGTGCTAGCAACGTCTATTCATTTCCACAGGATAGAAAATTCAGGTAGCCACAATGCATCTGATGGTAAATATAATATATTTGATCATGGAAGTTGCATGTAAGCACCTAGCATTGTAAATGGCTTCATTATTTCCCTTACTGGCTTAAAGGACCACTCTAGGCACCCAGACCACTTCAGCTTAATGAAGTGGTATGGGTGCCAGGTCCAGCTAGGGTTAACTAATTTTTTTATAAACATAGCAGTTTCAGAGAAACTGCTATGTTTATCAATTAGTTAAGCCTTCCCCTTTTTCCTCTAGTGGCTGTCTCACTGACAGCCGCTAGAGGCGCTTGCGTGATTCTCACTGTGAAAATCACAGTGAGAGCACGCAAGCGTCCATAGGAAAGCATTATGAATGCTTTCCTATGCGACCGGCTGAATGCGCGCGCAGCTCTTGCCGCGCGTGCGCATTCAGCCGACGGGGAGGAACGGAGGCGGAGAGGAGGAGGAGAGCTCTCCGCCCAGCGCTGGAAAAAGGTAAGTTTTACCCCTTTTCCCCTTTCCAGAGCCGGGCGGGAGGGGGTCCCTGAGGGTGGGGGCACCCTCAGGGCACTCTAGTGCCAGGAAAACGAGTATGCTTTCCTGGCACTAGAGTGGTCCTTTAATGGTAAAACATGATGGGGATGAGCCTAGACAGGAACCCATACTCACAATTACCACATATAACAAATATAAATTGGATAAAATTTGCTTTTATTTTTGTTATCTGAGGCAATATGCAGTTAATTACACGGATACTGTATATTTATTTATTTATTTTTAAAATATATTTATTTTTTATTCCATAAAGGAACACTATAGTATCAGGAATACAAATATTCCTGACAATGTAGCGTTAAAGACACATTTAAGGTTTTCTTTCCGACAGGAAAGCATTGGGAGGCTATTGAGCAATACACAACATGGAGTATTTGTTTTCTTTATAAATAATAATAATAATGATGATAATAATATTTTCCCTATTCCTGTCTAAGACTGATATAGATATGTATATTAAGGAATTATTTAATAGTCATCTTAAATATGTCCAGTTCCTGTGCTATATAAGAAATACATTTCATTGTTTTAATGAGCAATTCCAGTTGGCTTATAACAATATAGAGAGAAACAGATGACAATCATTGCACCTTGAAGAAAGTGAGATTCTCTATGGTACTGTATGTTAGTTAACTTAAAGGGACACTATAGTCACCTGAACAACTTTAGCTCAATGAAGCAGTTTTGGTGTATAGAACATGCCCCTGCAGCCTCACTGCTCAATCCTCTGCCATTTAGGAGTTAAATCCCTTTGTTTATGAACCCTTGTCACACCTCCCTGCATGTGACTTGCACAGCCTTCCATAAACACTTCCTGTAAAGAGAGCCCTATTTAGGCTTTCTTTATTGCAAGTTCTGTTTAATTAAGATTTTCTTATCCCCTGCTATGTTAATAGCTTGCTAGACCCTGCAAGAGCCTCCTGTATGTGATTAAAGTTCAATTTAGAGACTGAGATACAATTATTTAAGGTAAACTACATCTGTTTGAAAGTGAAACCAGTTTTTTTTTTCATGCAGGCTCTGTCAATCATAGCCAGGAGAGGTGTGGCTAGGGCTGCATAAACAGAAACAACGTGATTTAACTCCTAAATGACAGTGAATTGAGCAGTGAAATTGTAGGGGAATGATCTATACACTAAAACTGCTTTATTTAGCTAAAGTAATTTAGGTGACTATAGTGTTCCTTTAATGCTTTAGAAATCTGAAAAGGTCTTGGAAAAAGTAAATGAACTGCCATGAGCTACCAAGTCACCATTTTAAGTATGTGAATTAATTCATTTTGCTTCTCCTACAAGTCACATAATGGACTGAATTTGAAAGGATCATGTAACACCACAGGTTTGATCTCCCATGGCCTGTTACTTGTTAACAACATGGAGCAAACTCAATTTAATTTTTCAATGTGACCAATTTATTTTACAGGTAGCATTATAAAGATTGAAAGCCTTATGGTTTAAAGAGTTACTCAAAGCATCATAACAACTACAGCCTTTTGTGCAATGGTTTGCCCTCTAACATGGGTCTCTGCACGATGCCAAGGGTCCTCAAATGGCTGGTCCCATCAGTCATTCTTTGGCTGAGACCATCAGCTGGTCACTCTTGGCTAATGAATGACATTAATTGCATATAAATAGTGTCCTGGACTAAATAATGAAAGATCAATGACTTTGTTGGAAGAAGAGTTACAGCAAAGGGAATGAACTCTGTACATGCAGCATTTCATAGAAAAAACGCTGCTTATACAGATTTTGTGGGGGCACACTGAAGTAAATGAACATATATATATATATATATATAGAAGAAATATTTTTTTATTCTGTTACCTTTCCTGGAGTGGGACTTTTTATTTCTGACTTCATTGGGGCAGATGATATTCCCTTGATTGTTTCTACACTCCTGGGAAAAGTCGCCTGTGAAAGAAAAGGAAATTATTCAATTCAAATAATTCAAATATCATGAGAAAATAGAGCGAGAGACAGATTTCTCATTAAGCAGCTTAGGCACTTGCCTGATGGGGTACCCCCTCTGTTAAAAGCCCCATCCCTATCTCCTGCCAGGTGTTTGCCTGATTGGAGCACAGGCTGAAGGACTTTGGAATCACTATATTCTGTCTGAGGATTCAGATAGAACACAATGATCTGCATAGCCTCACCCCACCAGTCTGAACAAAGCTATCTCCAAGAGGGAAAGGGGAAAGGACTATGACCACAATGGACAACTCATAAATACATGACAGGTACATAAAACTACAATGACACACTGGTAGGAAGTATTTCTGCCTACTCTGTACGCACACAATAATAGACATACTACTGCTCAAACATAAACAAACACACAAACTTCTACACAGAAAGAAAGTTTGTTTGCCCCCCCTCAAGTGTAAGAGAGGCTTAAATGTAGATCTCCATCTGTCGTACAGTCCCAGGAGGTTACGGCAATTTTCGGCTTACCCGAAGATGGAGTTGGACAGAGAAGGCACTTTTGCAGTAAAGTCAGAGACAGAATCCTTGTGAACGATGTCTCTTACGTTCATCTGACAGAGGGTGACAGACCACCCCTATTTGCATAGGTTTCTCCAAGGCTTGTGCAGGGGAAGTAGTAGTGGTTTGTTCAGGGACTCGAGCCAAAGTAGGCCCTTCTTTTCTTTCAGACCTCCGCTCACGGAAGCGTCTGTCTAAATGGGTAACAAGCAGGATCATTTCTTCCAGAGAGGGCGGTATGCCTAGTCTGGCCAACACGCCTTTCAATGAGTCAGAGAGTTCCAGACGGTATTTGTTCATGAGACCAACCTCGATGCAACCCATATCTGGAGCCATCTCCCTGATTTCTGTACTGTAATCCTCTACAGGTCTTCTCCCTTGCCATAAAGTCTGCATAGTACTACCTTCAGTAGATGTACTTAAGGGATCATCATATAGGACTTGCATAGCAGAAATAAAGGATTTACATGAAGCCACTTGAGGACTGTTGGTATGAAGTAGTTGGTGAGTTCACATTTGAGGTTGATTGGATAGTAATGTGATTGCAGTGCGTATCCTAACATGGTAAACATCAGTTCACAGGCAGTGATGAAAGTTCTTAGATCAGACCTTTTACCTGTAAATGTGTCTGGCATTGAGATAGAAGGTACTGTTATGCTAGGTGGCATGGAAGGAGGAGTTGAGGCAGGCGGAGAAGCAGGTAACGATGTTGATCACGTAGAAGAAGGGTACCTTGACTGCATTGCAGTTCCTCAACTAATTGAGTCAATGTTGCCACCTGTTGAGTAAGTGCTGTAGTTCCTGTAGTGCTGTAGGGCATGGTTGCTATGTGACATCCTACTGGATTGTTTGCTTGGAGAGAAGCTCCTTGCAGACATAACCATCGTAGGTGCCTGAGAGTGATATGAGGGCATGAGCAACTTTATTTAAAGAGAAAGTGATAAAGTCAGAGGAACAGACAGGCAGTCTGTTGATAAGGGCTGGCAGCAAAGGTATGATATCAAGAGTCAAGTTGAAGGTAAGAAGCCAGCAAATCCACAAATAGGGAACAGGATGCTAGAGGCCAAAGGTCAGAGGCAAGAAGCATGGTCAGGGTCAGAGTCAAAAGTTACAAGATCGCCGAGAATAGTGAATAGTAAGATCGGAGAAATATTAGGCCTATAATTATACCAATTATCATCTCTAATTATATCAACATACAGAGGGGAGTGTTTTCTGTTTGGAGGAGTTAAAGTCTTTGTATGCACTCCCATTGGAATATTTGGCCCAAATATCCACACGCTCTTATCTCTCTGCCTTAAAAAATATATTTTGATATGCACAATTGATTTCTGTGTGGGTATAGGTAATAGGGTGTGTGATTTAGACATGTAAGGATTGCAATATGGCTAGATTATAGTAAGGAGGATTAGATATGGTGTGAGACTTCGGAGGGTTAACTGGAGTATATTAATCTTGCAGCAGGATAGATCTGTCACAGCTATCTAGTGGTTACTTAGTTTGTATTCATTTCAGAAGGTACTTGTATCGAAATGTAGCAGTTCTCTGCCAGGGCCGGCGCGTCCATAAGGCGGCACAAGCGGCCGCTGCAGCCACAGCGGTCTGGGGGGCACTATATTAGAGTGACCGGCAGGAGGTGGGCGAACCTTGCTCCCTATTGCCAGTCACTCTGTGTAGCGTGGCCGAGTGGAGCAGTGCACACTGCGGTGCAGGACCAAGGGAGGAACACTATGGGACAGGGGTGGTGGTAAGGAATACTATGGGAAAGGGGTGGTGGTAAAGAACACTATGGGACAGGGTGGTGGTAAGGAACACTATGGGACAAGGGGGTGGTAAGGAACACTATGGGGGAGGGGGTAAAATATCAGTATGGGGAGGGGGAAAGAACACTATGGGACATGGGAGGGGGAAAAGAACACTATGCAACGGGGGGAGAACACTATAGGGGATGGGAGGGGAGGGGAAGAACACTATGGGACGGGGGAAGAACAATATAGGGAGGGAGGGAGAATACTATGGGACAGGGGAGGGGGGAAGAACACTTTGGGACAGGGGAGGGGTGGAAGAACATTATGGGACAGGGGAAGGGTGGAAAGAACACTAAAAAAGAGGGAGGGGAGAGAAACACTAGGAGGAGGAGAGAGAGGAACATTAGGAGGGGCACTAAGGTACAGGGGAGGGAAGGGAACACTAGGATGGGGAGACCACTAAAAGAGAAGGTAGAGGAACACTAAGGGGGGGGTAGGAGGAACATTAAGGGGAATGGGGGGACACCAAGAGACAGGTAAGGGGGGGGCACTAATGGATGTGGAGGGTAGGAGAGAGAAACACTAAGGGACATGGAAGGGAGAGTGACATACAAGGGGGACAGAGGGACATGAGGGGGGAGAAAGACACACAGATGGGCCTAGGGGTGAGAAAGTTTACAGAGAGGCTGGGAATAAGAGCGACACACAGAAGGGCCTGGGGGTGAGACACAGAGGGGCTAGAGAAGAGGAAAAAGAGACAGAGGGGCTGGGGGAGATAGACGGACTGGTGGTGAAAGAGAAACACACAAAAGAGCTGGTAAGAGTAAAAGACACAAAGGGGCTGGAAGAGAAGGAGACACACAAAGGGACTGGAAAAGAAGGAGACACACAAAGAAGCTGGGGGGAGTAAGAAACACAAAGGGGGGTTGTAAGAGATACACAATGGAGGTGTAAGACACACAATTGGGAGAAATGGGAGATAAGATACACTAAAGGGGGTAAGACGGGTTAGGAGGTAAACAGGTGAAGATGCTTTGGGGGTGGGGGGGAGGGGGCACCAAAATCATCTTCGCTTCTGTACCAACAAATCCTTGCACCGGCCCTATTCTCTGTACGCTTATGTTATCTAGTCATCCACTTGGCAGCAAGCCAGGGGAGAGGATAGAACAATAGCTGTGATACAGCTTAAACACATCCTTCTCTAAGCAAGCTAGCAACTCTGGCACCTCCGTGATTTTCTGGGTGTGGAGGGTTTTCTTCAACTCGGACGAGTTGTAGCAGCGTGCCTCAGTTTTATTGGCATATATGGACCCTTATTGGAGTATAGTAGCCTTTCTTATGTTCTTGTTATTCTGTTAATATTGGGCTGACTATACAAGGGGGGAGCGATAGAGCTTCAGCTGCAATATATCAATCTTAAAGCAGGTTAGACATTCTGGATCCTCGAGGACAGGTTGGTTACGGGGATCCACTTTAATTTTGGACGTAATTCCCCCCAGATGTTGCTGAACTACAACTCCCATGATTCTTTGAATTACACTCTAGGGGGCCAGAGTTTGAGGACCCATGTAGTAAGGGAACTGTTTATACTTTTCATATTATTAAAGTGTTAACTGTTCTTTCAAAAGGGTTTCTTTTGTTTGCATTTGGTTTTCATCCTTCATTTTGTCCTTAGTTGCAACAATTTTTCCCTACAGATTGGAATTGAAATACACTGTCAATAGTATTTGAAGACAATAATTTTTATTAAGAAGAAAACACAGAGAGAATTCAAAGTAAATTTCAAGTTTAAGTCCAAAGCAGCCAAAGTAGAAGCATATCTGACTTAGAGAATCATTTCCATGTCTCTTAGTTTGATCTTACACTTGAAATTCACTTTGAATTCTCACTATAATAAATAACCCCAAGAGTGTTTCACATTTATATATATGAGAGAAGCATCATTGAGATTTGGTTCATTTGAATCCTTTCCTTCTCTAGATTCTTCATTCGAAAATGAAACATTTAGTACTAAATATATCAATTTAATAAACATGATGAACAAACCTTACTACAAAAACTACATGTAGTAAGGACACTTAAAACTCAGCATGGCTGTTAATGCCGCTTCATAAATCAAAGGGTAAATGTTTACACTGTCCATATTATTAGACTGTTACCTGTGCATTCCAGATTGATTCTTTATTTGCCATTCCTTTTGAATCCATCATTTTGTAATGATTTCTAAGATTTTTTCTCTACACATGGAATTGAAATACATTATCAGGATATTCCAATAGTAATACAAGACAATATGTTTTATTAAGAAGAAAACACAGACAGGGTTTTTCACTGAAATGAGAATTCAAAGTGAATATCAAGTTTAATTCCAAAGTAGCCGAGGTAGAAGCATAGCTGACTTAGAGAATAGTTTCCATGTCAGTTAGTTTGGCCGTACACTTGACATTCACTTTGAATTCTCACATTAGTAAGTAACTCTGAGTGTGTTTCACATTTCTCTATAAGAGAAAAGAGACTTCAAAATGTCGAAACTTGTACCCTCAAGTTGCTGTGAATTTGTCTAAATGTCCATTAGACATGACCAGGATTATAACGGTACTGAATATTTTGGAAACTTTATTATATCAAGGACTCTGCCATCCATCATAAAAGCAACCTATTACGCAACTATGATCTAATTAACTACATTAATTAAACCAGGGCTCAATTAATCTCTGGTTTTCAGCTCTGATAGTGACATTGTCTAGGATATCTTTTTGATTCTGCCCTCCTAGACTTAACACAACGAAGGGAGGGTTGGCGGTTGCTTGGAAACTCTGTGCCTACAGGTGCTCTTCCAGTTAATTCTGTCAAGAGCAGTAATTCATTTTCAGGAATAATTTATTAATAAAGACTTGAAGGGCATGAGAATACAATGTTATTTATATTACAATTATATGGCCTACACAGATTATTTGTTCTGTCTGTAACTCTGTTGAGATTTGTTTCATTTGAATACTTTCCTTCTCTAAATTCTTTATTCGAAAATAAAACATTTAGTACTAAATATATCAATTTAATAAACATGATGAACAAACCTTACTACAAAAACTGCATGTAGTAAGGAAACGTAAAACTCGGCATGGCTGTTAATGCCGCTTCATAAATCAAAGGGTAAATGTTTATACTGTCCATATTATTAGACTGTTACCTGTGCATTCCAGATTGATTCTTTATTTGCCATTCCTTTTGAATCCTTCATTTTGTCTTCATTTCTAAGATTTTTTCTCTACACATGGAATTGAAATACATTTTCAGTATTTACCAATAGTAATACAAGACAACATGTTTTATTAAGAAGAAAACACAGACAGGGTTTTTCTCTGAAATTAAAATTCAAAGTGAATATCAAGTTTAATTCCAAAGTAGCCGAAGTAGAAGCATAGCTGACTTAGAGAATAGTTTCCATGTCAGTTAGTTTGTCCGTACACTTGAAATTCACTTTGAATTCTCACTTTAGTAAGTAACTCTGCGTGTGTTTCACATTTCACTATAAGAGAAAAGAGACTTCAAAATGTTGAAACTTATACCCTCAAGTTGCTGTGAATTTGTCTAAATGTCCGTTAGACATGGCCAGGAACATTTTTATTATGGTACTGAATATTTTGGAAACTTTATTATATGGACTCTGCCATCTATAATGACAAAGCCCCCTATTACGCACCGTTTAATCTAATTTACTACATTATTTAAACCAGGGCTCAATTAATCTCTGGTTTTCAGCTCTTATAGTGATGTTGTCTAGGTTATCTTTTTGATTCTGCGCTCCTAGACTTAACACAACGAAGGGAGGGTTGGGGGTTGCTTGGAAACTGTGTGCATACAGGTGCTCTTCCAGTTAATTCTGTCGAGAGCAGTAATTCATTTTCAGGAATAATTTATTAATAAAGACTTGAAGGGCATGAGTACACAATGTTATTTATATTACAATTATATGGCCTACACCGATTATTTGTTCTATCCATATATCGGTTGAGATTTGTTACATTTGAATCCTTTCTTTCTTTTAATTTCTTTATTCGAAAATAAAACATTTAGTATTAAATATATCAATTTAATAAAGATTATCAAGAAACCTTACTACAAGAACTGCCTGTAGAAAGAAAACGTAAATCTCGGCATGGCTGTTAATGCCGCTTTGTAAATCAAAGGGTAAATGTTTATACTTCCCATATTATTAAACTATTACCTTTACTGCCTCAATGAATTCTTCGTGTAGCTTTTGTTTCGGATTCTTCATTTTGTCTTGAATTCTGAAATTGGCTACCTACACATGGAATTGAAATACATTTTCAGGAAATGTCAATAGTAATACAAGACAATATTTGTAATAAATAGAAAACATTTTGATTAACTGAAATGAGAAATCAAAGTGAATATCAAGTTTAATTCCAAAGTAGCCAAAGTAAAAGCATAGCTGACTTAGAGAATTGTTTCCATGTCACTTAGTTTGATCTTACACTTGAAATTCCCTTTTAATTCTCACTATAATAAATAACCCTTAAGGGTGCTTCACATTTATATGAGAGAAGAGATGTTAGAAAGGTGAAACTTCTAACCTCCAAACCCAACATTCACTTTCCAAAGAAGTCAGGGACGCTAATATAAAAGGATCTAGGCCTCAATTACCTTTTAACATCTACACTATGATTACAGTGTTATCTAATTCCAATTAATAAATAACGGTAACTCCATGAAACAAACACTCCAAGCATCATTCAGATTTGTTTCATTTGAATCCTTTCCTTCTCTAACTTCTTCATTTGAAGATAAAAACATTTAGTATTAAATATATCAAGTTAATAACGAGGATGAAGAAGTCTTACTAAAAGAATTGCATTTAGAAAGAAAATGTAAAACTCGGCATGGCTGTTAATGCCGCTTCTTAAATCAAAGGGTAAATGTTTATACTGTCCATATTATTAGACTGTTACCTGTGTATTCCAAAATGATTCTTCACTTGGCGTTCCTTTTGAATCCATCATTTTGTCTTGATTTCTAAGATTTATTCTCTACACATGGAATTGATATACATTTTCAGTATTTACCAATAGTAATACAAGACAATATTTGTAATAAGTAGAAAACACAGACAGGGTTTTTCACTGAAATGAGAATTCAAAGTGAATATCAAGTTTAAGTCCAAAGTAGCCGAAGTAGAAGCATAGCTGACGTAGAGAATAGTTTCCATGTCAGTTAGTTTGGCCGTACACTTGAAATTCACTTTGAATTCTCACATTAGTAAGTAACTCTGAGTGTGTTTCACATTTCTCTATAAGAGAAAAGAGACTTCAAAATGTTAAAACTTCTATCCCCAAGTTGCTGTGAATCTGTGTAAATGTCCATTAGACATGGCCAGGAACGTTTTTATAACGGTACTGAATATTTTGGAAACCTTCTTATAGCAAGGACTCTGCCATCTATCATAAAAGCACCCTATTACGCAACGTTTACTCTAATTAACTACATTATTTAAACCAGGGCTCAATGAATCTCTGGTTTTCAGCTCTTATAGTGATGTTGTCTAGGTTATCTTTTTGATTTTGCCCTCCTAGACTGAACACAGCAATCTGTGCATGGTCCTGCCCCCCCTAGCAAAACACAGTGATTTCCGGGAAGGAGAGAAGAGAAGACTGGAGCCAGAAGAGCCAATTCATAAATGCATGACAGATATACAAAACCAGAATGTGTGTATGTGTGTGTGTGTGTGTGTGTGTGTGTTTGTGTGTATATGCATTTAAACATTTTTTGTTATATTTAACAAGTCAAGTCTTTAGTTATTTTTTTTAGTTTGGAATGAGGGAGGGTTGGGGTTGCTTGGAAATTCTGTGCCTACAGGTGCTCTTCCAGTTAATTCTGTCTAGAGCAATAATTCCTTTTCAGGAATAATTTAATAATAAAGACTTGAAGGGCATGAGTATACAATGTTATTTATATTACAATTATATGGCCTATACAGATTATTTGTTCTATCTGTATTTCTGTTGAGATTTGTTTCATTTGAATACTTTCCTTCTCTAAATTCTTCATTCGAAAATAAAACATTTAGTACTAAATATATAAATTTAATAAACATGATCAAGAAACCTTACTACAAAAACTGCATGTAGTAAGGAAACTTAAAACTCGACATGGCTGTTAATGCCGCTTCATAAATCAAAGAGTAAATGTTTATGCTGTCCATATTATTAGACTGTTACCTGTGCATTCCAGATTGATTCTTTATTTGCCATTCCTTTTGAATCCATCATTTTGTCTTGATTTCTAAGATTTTTTCTCTACACATGGAATTGAAATACATTTTCAGTATTTACCAATAGTAATACAAGACAATATGTTTTATTAAGAAGAAAACACAGACAGGGTTTTTCACTGGAATGAGAATTCAAAGTGAATATCAAGTTTATTCCAAAGTAGCTGAAGTAGAAGCATAGCTGACTTAGAGAATTGTTTCCATGTCAGTTAGTTTGGCCGTACACTTGAAATTCACTTTGAATTCTCACTTTAGTAAGTAACTCTGAGTGTGTTTCACATTTCTCTATAAGAGAAAAGAGACTTCAAAATGTTAAAACTTCTATCCCCAAGTTGCTGTGAATCTGTGTAAATGTCCCTTAGACATGGCCAGGAACGTTTTTATACCGGTACTGAATATTTTGGAAACCTTCTTATATCAAGGACTCTGCCATCCATCATAAAAGCACCCTATTACAC
This sequence comes from Pelobates fuscus, assembly GCF_036172605.1. NCBI lineage: Eukaryota > Metazoa > Chordata > Amphibia > Anura > Pelobatidae > Pelobates > Pelobates fuscus. The sequence continues at coordinate 406,785,225 of NC_086317.1, read as the reverse complement.
ACCGTTTAATCTAATTAACTACATTATTTAAACCAGGGCTCAATGAATCTCTGGTTTTCAGCTCTTATAGTGATGTTGTCTACGTTATCTTTTTGATTCTGCCCTCCTAGACTGAACACAGCAATCTGTGCATGGTCCTGCCCCCCCTAGAAAAACACAGTGATTTCCAGGAAGGAGAGAAGAGAGGACTGGAGCCAGAAGGGTCAATTCATAAATGCATGACAGATATACAAAACCAGAATGTGTGTATGTGTGTGTGTGTTAGTGTGTATATGCATTTAAACATGTTTTGTTATATTTAACAAGTCAAGTCTTTATTTATTTTTTTTAGTTTGGAATGAGGGAGGGTTGGGATTGCTTGGAAATTCTGTGCCTACAGGTGCTCTTCCAGTTAATTCTGTCTAGAGCAATAATTCCTTTTCAGGAATAATTTATTAATAAAGACTTGAAGGGCATGAGAATACAATGTTATTTATATTACAATTATATGGCCTACACAGATTATTTGTTCTATCTGTATTTCTGTTGAGATTTGTTTCATTTTAATACTTTCCTTCTCTAAATTCTTCATTCGAAAATAAAACATTTACCGTATTTTTCGCTCCATAAGACGCACCTCACCATAAGACGCACCTAGTTTTTAGAGGAAGAAACCCAGAAAAAAAATATTCTGAACAAACTGTCCCATAGTGTTTCTTACTATGGGACAGTTTGTACAGAATATTTTTTTTCTCCCCTGTCCCATAGTGTCCCCCCCTTCCATAGTCTTCTCCTCTCTCCCATAGACTTCATCTCCCCCCCTCCCCATAGACTTCATCTCCCCCCTCCCCATAGACTTCATCTCCCCCCCTCCCCACAGACTTCATCTCCCCCCTCCCCACAGACTTCATCTCTCCCCCTCCCCATAGACTTCATCTCCCCCCCTCCCCACAGACTTCATCTCCCCCCCTCCCCACAGACTTCATCTCCCCCCTCCCCACAGACTTCATCTCCCCCCTCCCCACAGACTTCATCTCCCCCCCTCCCCATAGACTTCATCTCCCCCCCTCCCCACAGACTTCATCTCCCCCCCTCCCCACAGACTTCATCTTCCCCCTCCCCATAGACTTCAACCCCCCCTCCCCATAGACTTCCACCCCCCTCCCTCCCTCCCCATAGACTTCCACCCCCCTCCCTCCCCATAGACTTTATCCCCCTCCCATACTGTCCCTTGTCCTATAATTACTTACCTGTCTTGCAGCGTTGGCCGGCAGCACAGGGCGCACCGCGGTAGTGGAACTTGAATTTCATGTTCCGGTTTCCGGCGGGACTGAAAGGAAGTGCGCACTCAGCTTGTGCGCACTTCCTTTCAGTCCCGCCGGAAACCGGAACATGAAATTCAAGTTCCACTACCGCGGTGCGCCCTGTGCTGCCGGCCAACGCTGCAAGACAGGTAAGTAAAGCTTCATATTCGCTCCATAAGACGCACAGACATTTCCCCTCACTTTTGAGGGGGGGAAAAGTGCGTCTTATGGAGCGAAAAATACGGTAGTACTAAATATATCAATTTAATAAACATGATGAACAAACCTTACTACAAAAACTGCATATAGTAAGGAAACTTAAAACTCGTCATGGCTGTTAATGCCGCTTCATAAATCAAAGGGTAAATGTTTATACTGTCCATATTATTAGACTGTTACCTGTGCATTCCAGATTGATTCTTTATTTGCCATTCCTTTTGAATCCATCCTTTTGTAATGATTTCTAAGATTTTTTCTCTACACATGGAATTGAAATACATTTTCAGGATATTCCAATAGTAATACAAGACAACATTTGTAATAAGTAGAAAACACAGACAGGGTTTTTCACTGAAATGAGAATTCAAAGTGAATATCAAGTTTAATTCCAAAGTAGCCGAAGTAGAAGCATAGCTGACTTAGAGAATAGTTTCCATGTCAGTTAGTTTGGCCGTACACTTGATATTCACTTTGAATTCTCACTTTAGTAAGTAACTCTGCGTATGTTTCGCATTTCACTATAAGAGAAAAGAGACTTCAAAATGTCGAAACTTATACCCTCAAGTTGCTGTGAATCTGTCTAAATGTCCGTTAGACATGACCAGGAACATTATTATAACGGTACTGAATATTTTGGAAACTTTATTATATCAAGGACTCTGCCATCCATCATAAAAGCACCCTATTACGCAACTATGATCTAATTAACTACATTATTTAAACCAGGGCTCAATTAATCACTGGTTTTCAGCTCTGATAGTTACATTGTCTAGGTTATCCTTTTGATTCTGCCCTCCTAGACTGAACACAGTGATCTGTGCATGGTCCCACCCCCACTAACAAAACACAGTAAATTTCAGGAAGGAGAGAAGAGAGCACTGGAACCAGAATGGCCAATTCATAAATGCATGACAGATATACAATACCAGAATGTGTATGTGTGTGTGTGTGTGTGTGTGTGTGTGTATACATATAAACAATTTTTGGCAAGTCTTTTTTCCTTTCTTTTTTGGAATAAGGGAGGGTTGGGGGTTGCTAGAGAATTCTGTACATACAGGTGCTCTTCCAGTTAATTCTGTCAAGAGCAATAATTCATTTTCAGGAATAATTTATTAATAAAGACTAGAAGGGCATGAGTATACAATGTTATTTATATTACAATTAAATCGCCTACACCGATTATTTGTTCTATCTGTATATCTGTTGAGATTTGTTACATTTGAATCCTTTCCTTCTTTAAATTCTTCATTTGAAAATAAAACATTTAGTATTAAATATATCAATTTAATAAAGATTATCAAGAAACCTTACTACAAGAACTGCCTGGAGTAAGGAAACGTAGAACTCGGCATGGCTGTTAATGCCGCTTTGTAAATCAAAGGGTAATGTTTCCATATTATTAGACTATTACCTGTATTGCCTCAATTAATTCTTCGTGTAGCCCTTGTTTCGGATTCATCATTTTGTTTTGAATTCCAAAATCGTCTGCCTTCATATGGAATTGAAATACATTTTCAGGATATGTCAATAGTAATACAAGACAATATTTGTATTAAGAAGAAAACACAGACAGGGTTTTTAACTGAAATGAGAAATCAAAGTGAATATCAAGTTTAATTCCAAAGTAGCCAAAGTAAAAGCATTGCTGACTTAGAGAATTGTTTCCATGTCAGTTAGTTTGGCCGTACATTGAAATTCACTTGGAATTCTCACTATAATAAATAACTAGAGATGTCGTGAACATAAAATTTTCCGTTCGCGAACGGCGAATGCGAATTTCCGCAAATGTTCGCGAACGGGCGAACCGCCATAGACTTCAATAGGCAGGCGAATCTTAAAACCCACAGGGACTCTTTCTGGCCACAATAGTGATGGAAAAGTTGTTTCAAGGGGACTAACACCTGGACTGTGGCATGCCGGAGGGGGATCCATGGCAAAACTCCCATGGAAAATTACATAGTTGATGCAGAGTCTGGTTTTAATCCATAAAGGGCATAAACCACCTAACATTCCTAAATTGTTTGGAATAACGTGCTTTAAAACATCAGGTATGATGTTGTATCGATCAGGTAGTGTAAGGGTTACGCCCGCTTCACAGTGACAGACCAAACTCCCCGTTTAACGCACCGCAAACAACCGCAAACAGTCCATGTGCACAACCGCAAACTCCCCATTTGCACAAAGTTGGATACCAAGCTAGCCATGTCCCGTTCCTTGTCCTCACTGATGTCATTGAAGGTCTCTTCCTCCACCCAGCCACGTACAACACCAAGGGTCCCCGAAAGGTGACAACAAGCCCCCTGGGACGCCTGCTGTGTTTGGTCTTCCACCTCCTCAAAGCCACCTTCCTCCTCTGACTCCTCTTCTTCAGACTCCTCTCTCTGCGTTGCCTCTCTCTGCGTTATTATAAGGTGTGTTAAGTTGTACTATTCCTATCAGTTTAATCCCTGTTACGTCCCCTATCAGGGGACGTGTATATGGCATCGAGTTTAGGAACCGGAAGATGGAAAAAGATGCTTGGTTGGTCCTCCTACTTCAAATTTGGGGCACTGCGCGTGTAATCTAATGTGCCACCAGATAGGAGTGGTGTGTTAAGTAGTACTATTCTTATCAGTGTAATCCCTGTTACGTCCCCTGTCAGGGGACGTGTATATGGCATCGATTTTAGGAACCGGAAGATGGAAAAAGATGCTTGGTTGGTCCTCCTACTTCAACTTTGGGGCACTGCGCGTGTAATCTAATGTGCCACCAGATAGGAGTGGTGTGTTAAGTAGTACTATTCTTATCAGTTTAATCCCTGTTACGTCCCCTATCAGGGGACGTGTATATGGCATCGATTTTAGGAACCGGAAGATGGAAAAAGATGCTTGGTCGGTCCTCCTACTTCAAATTTGGGGCACTGCGCTTGTAATCTAATGTGCCACCAGATAGGAGTGGTGTGTTAAGTAGTACTATTCTTATCAGTGTAATCCCTGTTACGTCCCCTATCAGGGGACGTGTATATGGCATCGATTTTAGGAACCGGAAGATGGAAAAAGATGCTTGGTTGGTCCTCCTACTTCAACTTTGGGGCACTGCGCGTGTAATCTAATGTGCCACCAGATAGGAGTGGTGTGTTAAGTAGTACTATTCTTATCAGTTTAATCCCTGTTACGTCCCCCTTATTAGGCCTTTTTAGTCGAATGTATCGCCCACTATCAGTCCCTTCGGGATCCATCCCTCATTCATCTTAATAAAGGTGAGGTAATCTAGACTTTTTTGACCTAGGCGACTTCTCTTCTCAGTGACAATGCCTCCTGCTGCACTGAAGGTCCTCTCTGACAGGACACTTGAAGCGGGGCAGGCCAGAAGTTCTATCGCAAATTGGGATAGCTCAGGCCACAGGTCAAGCCTGCACACACAGTAGTCAAGGAGTTCATCGCTCCTCAGAGTGTCAATATCTGCAGTTAAGGCGAGGTAGTCTGCTACCTGTCGGTCGAGTCATTCTCTGAGGGTGGACCCCGAAGGGCTGTGGCGATGCGTAGGACTTAAAAAGCTCTGCATGTCCTCCATCAACAACACGTCTGTAAAGCGTCCTGTCCTTGCCGGTGTGGTCGTGGGAGGAGGAGGATTACTTTCACCTCTTCCCCTGTTAGATTCCTGTTGTGCTGTGACATCACCCTTATACGCTGTGTAAAGCATACTTTTTAATTGATTTTGGAACTGCTGCATCCTTTCCGACTTGCCGTAATTCGGTAACATTTCAGGCACTTTCTGCTTATACCGGGGGTCTAGTAGCGTGGACACCCAGTACAGGTCGTTCTCCTTCAGCCTTTTTATACGAGGGTCCCTCAACAGGCACGACAGCATGAAAGACCCCATTTGCACAAGGTTGGATGCCGAGCTACTCATGTCCCGTTCCTCGTCCTCGGTGATTTCACTGAAGGTATGTTCTTCCCCCCAGCCACGTACAACACCACGGGTACCAGATAGGTGACAACGAGCACCCTGGGATGCCTTTTGTGGTTGGTCTTCCTCCTCCTCCTCAAAGCCACATTCCTCCTCTGACGCCTCTTCCTCACAATCCTCTTCCAGCGTTGCCGCAGGTCCAGCAAGCGATGCTGATAAGGCTGTTTCTGGTGGTGATGGTGACCACAACTCTTCACGCTCATCTACGGCCTGATCCAGCACTCTTCGCAGGGCACGCTCCACGAAGAAAACAAATGGTATGATGTCGCTGATGGTGCCTTCGGTGCGACTGACTAGGTTTGTCACCTCCTTAAAAGGACGCATGAGCCTACAGGCATTGCGCATGAGCGTCCATTAACGTGGCAAAAAATTCCCAGCTCCGCAGAGACTGTCCTAGCACCCCGGTCATACAAATAGTCGTTAACAGCTTTTTCTTGTTGGAGCAGGCGGTCGAACATTAGGAGTGTTGAATTCCAACGTGTCGGGCTGTCGCAAATCAAGCGCCTCACTGGCATGTTGTTTTGCCACTGGATATCTGAAAAGTGCGCCATGGCCGTGTAGGAACGCCTGAAATGGCCACACACCTTCCTGGCCTGCTTCAGGACGTCCTGTAAGCCTGGGTACTTATGCACAAAGCGTTGTACGATCAGATTACACACATGTGCCATGCACGGCACATGTGTCAACTTGCCCAAATTCAATGCCGACAACAAATTTCTTCCGTTGTCACAAACCACTTTGTCGATCTCCAGTTGGTGCGGAGTCAGCCACTGATCCACCTGTGCGTTCAGGGCGGACAGGAGTGCTGGTCCGGTGTGACTCTCTGCTTTCAGGCAAGTCAACCCCAAGACGGCGTGACACTGCCGTATCCGGGATGTGGAATAGTACCTGGGGAGCTGGGGGGGTGCCGTTGATGTGGAGCAAGATGCAGCAGCAGAAGAGGACTCAGCCGAGGAGGTTATGGAAGAGGATGGAGTAGGAGGAGTAGAGGAGGTGGCAGCAGGCCTGCCTGCAAGTCGTGGCGGTGTCACCAACTCCTCTGCAGAGCCACGCATTACATGCGGCAGCCGTCCGCAGGTTTACCCAATGCGCAGTGTAGGTGATATACCTGCCCTGACCATGCTTTGCAGACCAGGTATCAGTGGTCAGATGGACCCTTGCCCCAACACTGTGCGCCAGACATGCCATTACTTCCTTTTGCACAATCGAGTACAGGTTGGGGATTGCCTTTTGTGCAAAGAAATTTCGGCCAGGCACCTTCCACTGCAGTGTCCCAATAGCTACAAATTTTTGGAACGCCTCAGACTCCACCAGCTTGTATGGTAAAAGCTGGCGGGCTAAGAGTTCAGACAAGCCAGCTGTCAGATGCCGGGCAAGGGGGTGACTTTGTGACATTGGCTTCTTACGCTCAAACATGTCCTTGACAGACACCTGACTGTGGGCAGATGAGCAGGAACTGCTCAAGGCGAGGGATGGAGTGGCGGATGGTTGAGAGGGGGCAAGGAGGACAGCAGTGGTTGACGTGGCTGAAGATGCTGGACCAGGAGGAGGATGGCGGCTTTGAGTTTGTGTGCTGCTTGTACTCATGTGTTGATCCCATAGGTGTTTGTGATGTGCGATCATGTGCCTTCGCAAAGCAGTTGTACCTAGGGGGTGTTGGACTTCCCACGACTCAGTTTCTTTTGGCACAGGTTGCAAATGGCATTGCTGTTGTCAGAGGCAGACACACAAAAACAATGCCACACTGCTGAGCTCTGCAATGACGGCATTCTGGTGGTGGACACAGCATGCGTTGATTGGCGTGCTGTCTGGCTGACCCCGGGTGCCGATGCTTGCTGTCTGACTGTGCCACTAGCTCCTTGCGACGACCTCCCCCTGCTTCCAACTCGTCTCCTCCTCCTCTCTGTCTCCCCATCTGAACTTTCCCCCTGTTCTTCTTCTCTTCTAGCGGGCACCCACGTGACATCCACGGACGCATCGCCATCATCAACCGCTTCACTTGTATCTGACAGCAAAGGAGTACACTACTGATACTACTGATACACCAGATATGAGTTGCACTGGTGTGACACTGTGCCCTGGCAGGCCCTGAAACGCACACGTGTGAAGGAAACTGACTGCTATTATTTCACAGTCGAATTTCTAGTTTTTTTTTTAATGTACACTACTGTTACACCAGATATGAGTTGCACTGGTGTGACACTGTGCACTGGCAGGCCCTGAAACGCACACGCGTGAAGGAAACTGAATGCTATTATTTCACAGTCGAATTTCTAGGTTTTTTTTAAATGTACACTACTGTTACACCAGATATTAGTTGCACTGGTGTGACACTGTGCCCTGGCAGGCCCTGAAACGCACACGTGTGAAGGAAACTGACTGCTATTATTTCACAGTCAAATTTCTAGTTTTTTTTTTTTTAATGTACACTACTGTTACACCAGATATGAGTTGCACTGGTGTGACACTGTGCCCTGGCAGGCCCTGAAACGCACACATGTGAAGGAAACTGACTGCTATTATATTACAGTCAAAAAAGTTGTTGTTTTTTTTTTTTAAATGCAAGCTATTGTGACACCAGATATGAGTGGTGGCACTGGGCAAGTGGGCACAGTATACGCTGTGAGCCTGACACACACGCTGGCAGGCAGGCAGGCAACTGCAATTAGATTACACAGGAAAAAAAAAAAAAAGCAGACTGATGTTCTGGCCCTAAAAAGGGCTTTTTGGGGTGCTGTCCTTACAGCAGAGATCAGATGAGTCCTTCAGGACTGTAGTGGACACTGAATACACTAGCCTAGCTATCGATTTCCCTATTAAATCAGCAGCAGCTACACTGTCCCTCCTCTCACTAAGAATGCAGCTTCCGAATGAATCTAAAATGGATGCTGTCCAGGAGGTGGGAGGGTATGGGAGGGAGGTTCTGCTGCTGATTGGCTGGAATGTGTCTGCTGACTGTGAGTTACAGGGTCAAAGTTTACTCAATGATGACGAATAGGGGGCGGACCGATCATCGCATATGTTCACCCGCCGCGGCGAACGCGAACAAGCTATGTTCGCCAGGAACTATTCGCCTGCGAACTATTCGGGACATCTCTATAAATAACCCTTAAGGGTGCTTCACATTTATATATATATATATATGAGAGAAGAGATTTTAGAAAGTTTAAACTTCTAACCTCCAAACCCAACATTCACTTTCCAAAGAAATCAGGGACGCTAATATAAAAGAATGTAGGCCTCAATTACCTTTTAACATCTACACTATGATTACAGTGTTATCTAATTACAATTAATAAATAACGTTAACTCTATGAAACAAACACTCCAAGCATCATTCAGATTTGTTTCATTGAATCATTTCCTTCTCTAACTTCTTCATTTTAAGATAAAAACATTTAGTATTAAATATATCAAGTTAATAAAGATGATGAAGAAGTCTTACTACAAGAACTGCATGTAGTAAGATAACGTAAAACTCGGCATGGCTGTTAATGCCGCTTCATAAATCAAAGAGTAAATGTTTACACTTTCCATATTATTAGACTGTTACCTGTGCATTCCAAATTGATTTTTCATGTGCCATTCCTTTTGGAGCCATCATTTTGTCCTGATATCCAAGACATTTTCTCTACACATGGAATCGAAATACATTATCAGGATATTCCAATAGTAATACAAGACAATATGTTTTATTAAAAGGAAAACACAGACAGGGTTTTTCACTAAAATGAGAATTCAAAGTGAATATCAAGTTTAATCCCAAAGTAGCCGAAGTAGAAGCATTGCTGACTTAGAGAATAGTTTCCATGTCAGTTAGTTTGGCCGTACACTTAAAATTCACATTGAATTCTCACTTTAGTAAGTAACTAAAGAGAGAAAAGAGACTTTAAAATTTTGAAACATCTGTCCTCAAATTACTGTGAATCTGTCTAAATGTCCATTAGACATGACCAGGAACGTTTTTCTAACGGTACTGAATATTTTGGAAACCTTATTATATCAAGTACTCTGCCATCCATCATAAAAGCACCCTATTACGCACCGTTTAATCTAATTAACTACATTATTTAAACCAGGGCTCAATGAATCTCTGGTTTTCAGTTCTGATAGTGACATTGTCTACGTTATCCTTTTGATTCTGCCCTCCTAGACTGGACACAACGATCTGTGCATGGTCCCGCCCTCCCTAACAAAATACAGTGATTTCCAGGAAGGAGAGAAGAGAGGACTGGAGCCAGAAGGGCCAATTCATAAATGCATGACAGATATTCAAAACCAGAATGTGTGTATGTGTGTGTGTGTGTGTATACATTTAAACAATTTTTGTTATATTTAACAAGTCAAGTCTTTTTTTTTTTTTTAGTTTGGAATGAGGGATGGTTGGGGTTGATTGAGAATTCTGTGCCTACAGGTGCTCTGCCAGTTAATTCTGTCAAGAGCAGCCATTCATTTTCAGGAATAATTTATTAATAAAGACTTGAAGGGCATGAGTACATAATGTTATTTATATTAAAATTATATGGCCTACACAGATTATTTGTTCTATCTGTATTTCTGTTGAGATTTGTTTCATTTGAATACTTTCCTTCTTTAAATTCTTCATTCGAGAATAAAACATTAGTACTAAATATCTCAATTTAATAAACATGATGAAGAAACCTTACTACAAAAACTGCATGTAGTAAGGAAACTTAAAACTTAAAACTTCACAGAGGGGGGAAAGGGGGATACACACAGGGGGAATGAACTGCACAGGGGGGGGGGAATTCACACAGGGGGAGGGGGCTGCAGATAGAGAGGGAAAGGGGGTTGCACAGAGAGGGGGAAGGGGGCTGCACAGAGGGGGGAAAGGGGGATTCACACAGGGGGGAATTAGCTGCACAGAGGGGGGAGATGGGGATTCACACAGGGGGAGGGTGCTGCATACAGAGGGGGCTGCACAAAGGGGGGATTAACTGCACAGAGGGGGGAAACAGGAATTCACACAGGGGGGAATGAACTGCACAGAGGAGGGAAAGGGGGAAATTAACTGCACACAGGGGGGGAAGGGGGGTTGAGGTTGATTGAGAATTCTGTGCCTACAGGTGCTCTTCCAATTAATTCTGTTAAGAGCAATAATTCATTTTCAGGAATAATTTATTAATAAAGAATTGAAGGGCATGAGTATACAATGTTATTTATATTACAATTATATGGCCTACACAGATTATTTGTTCTATCTGTATCTCTGTTGAGATTTGTTTTATTTAAATACTTTCCTTCTCTAAATTCTTCATTCGAAAATAAAACATTTAGTACTAAATATATCAATTTAATAAACATGATGAACAAACCTTACTCCAAAAACTGCATGTAGTAAGGAAACTTAAAACTCGGCATGGCTGTTAATGCCACTTCATAAATCAAAGGGTAAATGTTTATACTGTCCATATTATTGGACTGTTACCTGTGCATTCCAAATTGATTCTTCATTTGCCATTCCTTTTGAATCCATCATTTTGTCTTGATTTCTAAGATTTTTTCTCTACACATGGAATTGAAATACATTTTCAGTATTTACCAATAGTAATACAAGACAACATGTTTTATTAAGAAGAAAACACAGACAGGGTTTTTTTCTGAAATTAAAATTCAAAGTGAATATCAAGTTTAATTCCAAAGTAGCCAAAGTAGAAGCATAGCTGACTTAGAGAATTGTTTCCATGTCACTTAGTTTGATCTTACACTTGAAATTCACTTGGATTTCTCACTATAATAAATAACCCTTAAGGGTGCTTCACATTTATATATATATATGAGAGAAGCGATGTTAGAAAGTTGAAACTTCTAACCTCCAAACTCAACATTCACTTTCCAAAGAAGTCAGGGACGCTAATATAAAAGATTGTAGGCCTCAATTACCTTTTAACATCTACACCAGGCCCGGACTGGCCATCGGGCAAACCGGGCAAATGCCCGGTGGGCCGCGATGGCCATGGGCCGAGGCCGGCAGGAAAGATCAAGAGATCTCTCCTGCCGGCCCATGCAGGGCAGCACCGGCCCCAAGATGGAGTCCTGTCTCTCATCATGGGCCGGAGGGGAGAGCGCCGAGCAGCTTCCTTCTCTTCCTCTCGCGAACTCTGAGATTATCAGAGCGCTGCCTTGGTAACCCGTGGCAACGCTCTGAAAACCCAACGCTCGCGAGAGGGAGAGAAACATGGTCTGTACCCTGCGGGGTACAGACTGAATTACCTGCCACTGGACCACCTGGGATCGGTGTGTGGCGAGCCCCCCCTCACTGGACCACCAGGTATGTGAATGCTTCCTCTCTCCCCTGCCAAGTTAAAAGGGGGGGAGTAAATGGTATTTTTTTTTTTTTAATTCTTAAATTAATAATGTATGGCTATATCATCCACTATATACACCCCCCTCACATACACACACTACAAACACACACACTGCACCCCCTGCACTAACACACAAACACACTACACTAACACACAAATACACTGCACCCCCTGCATTAACCCACAAACACACTACACACACTGCACTAACACACTACACACACTGCACCCCCTGCACTAACAAACACACTGCACCAACTGCACTAACAAACACACTGCAGCCACCTGCACTAACAGACAAACACACTACACACTACACAAACACACTGCACCCCCTGCACTAACACACAAACACACTGCACCCCCTGCACTAACACACAAACACACTACACACTGCACTAACACGCAAACACACTGCACCCCCTGTACTAACACACAAACACACTACACATACTACACACACTGCACTAACACACAAACATACTGCTCCCCTACACGAACACACTACACACACCGCACCCCCTGCACTAACACACAAACATACTGCCCCCTGCACTAACACACAAACATACTGCACACACTGCACCCCCTGCACTAGCACACACACTACACATACTGTACCCCCTGCACTCACACAAACATACTGCTCAACTGCACTAACACACTACACACACAGCATCCCCTGAACTAACACACAAACACACAGCACCCCCTGCACTAACACACAAACACACTGCATCCCCTGCACTAACACACAAACACACTAAACACACTCTATACCCCTATATACACACTACAGCCCCTGAATTAACACACAGCACACACTCTATAGCCCTATATCCACACTACACCTCCTGCACTTACACACAAACACACTTCACACACTCTCTATACCCCTTATATGCACACTATACCCCCGGCACTCACATACACACTCTATACCCCCTAAACATACATTACACTCCCTGCACTTTCATGCATTATGCCCCTTTAAACACACACATTACACCTCCTGCATGCAAACACACTAATTTATATCCCCTATAAATACATATTCCGCACCCCCTGTACACACTACACCACCTATACATACATCACTGCACCTATACACATGTGCTGTACAGCTCCTATATGCATACACACACTAGAGCCCCTAGATACACTCACAAACACACAGTACAGCTCTTTACATGCACACACTACATCCACTAGGCCCACACACTCCACAGGCCCTATATAAATACACACACATACTTTACAACCCAGAAACACACACTGCAGCCCCTAGCCACATGCAGTACGCCACAAACAGTCCCCTTTACACACAATACAACACAAAAAGTCTGTTCTACACACATGCAACCTCCAAACATATACAACACCACGGGAACATCCCCACACATGCACAACACTTTAACAGCCCTGTTCCTGTTTTGATCTCTGGTATCCCACTATTGAGGACACCAGAGACAAATCGCCAGCAAACACAGTGCATGCTTGCGCCCCAAAAGAAACAACATGGCATTTACTTCATCTAAGAGCACTGGATGCTCTGGAGAAGTGTGACATTAACATACTCATTTGGTGGTGGTGACATGACACGCCCGCTTTCTGACCCCGCCCCTAATAGTGGGCTGCTCTGCCTTTAATTGCCCGGGCTGAATTTTTGTCCCAGTCCGGTCCTGATCTACACTATGATTACAGTGTTATCTAATTCCAATTAATAAATAAAGGTAACTCCATGAAACAAACACTACAAGCATCATTCAGATTTGTTTCATTTGAATCCTTTCCTTCTTTAACTTCCTCATTTGAAGATAAAAACATTTAGTAATTAATATTTCAAGTTAATAAAGATGATGAACTGCATGTACAGGAAAGAAAAGGTAAAACTCGGCATGGCTGTTAATGCCGCTGTGTAAATCAAAGGGTAAATGTTTTTTTTTTGCAAATGTAATTTTTATTTGTCTTCAACATAGAAAGAAAAGCAGTAAGTATTTAGACTTGCAGGTCTATGTTGTGGCATTGGAGCATGTATAACATATGTAACTTGGGCACGCAGGCCCACTGTAGGGTTGGACTCGCAGGTCCCTTATAATAGCAACAGCATTAACAGTGTGCACATGGGCTCGCTGGCCCTTATTACTCATGTTAATTCACTGGTCCCAAACAATATTCTTAGGCAGTTATGAGTGCCTCCGTCTCGTGCGCTGCAGTTCTATTATACTCCTTGTGGTCGTATGGGCAGTCCGCCCCTTAGTTGTCGGTCTCCTGCCCCCCCTTAGCTTGCATTCTATTTGGGTGATTGGGTGTAAGCTATCTGTGTGTGCGAGTGGGGTGTGTATGTTTCGGTGGTTCTGTGTTTCGTTTGGAGCCTATCTGTGCATGGCCTCAGTTGCGGGCTCCCCAGCGTGTTGGTGTGGGCATTTGTCTCCGTTTGCGAGGGATTATGAGTATAAGGGTGTCTGCTCTCAAGTTATGTTGGACCTCTGTTCCTCTGCCCAGGGATCTGTGTCACCCCGAGTATCATGTGTAGAGTGGGTCAAGGGTGGGGGAGTAGGTTCAGGCAAGGAAGGAGGGAGAGAATTTGTCGTCCGTCTATGTGGAAGTCTGTCCTGCGTCCCTTATGTTGGTTGGTTATGTATTATCGTCAGCAAGTCAGGTTTTGTCGTAGTCAGTATCCATTGTGTCCAAATGTCTAGGTATGTCTGATGCTGCGGTCCAGCCGCGAGCATAGTGAGCTCTTCTATCGCTCGTAGCTCTTCCATTTGAGTGAACTATTTAAGCATAGATGGGGTCTCATTTTTCTTCCAGAATTGTGGTATAGTCTGTTTAGCTATGTTAAGAATCCGGATTGTGAGTGATTTTTTGTATTTTGATGTCAGGGTTTTCGTGTGGTGAAGTAGCATGGCTGCTGGTTCTAGCGGTGGTGGGTTGTCAGAGAATCGGGACAGTATTTTATGGATATTCCTCCAGAATGTTTGTATAAGCTCTCATTCCCACCAGATATGTAGGGGCGTACCCGTTGCCTTGGCACATCTCCAGCAGAGGCAGGACCCATTAGAGTGTATGTGGTGTATTGTATCAGGTGTGCAATACCATTGCAAGAGCAATTTGTATGCCGTCTCCTGGCTCTTGCTAAAAATTGAGCAGTGGTGCGTGACATCACAGATCTTTTCCCACCGATTTAGGGCCTCCTCCCATTTCTCCATAAATTTTGGTGTTGCCGCAGGTGTGTGTGCTTGCAGTAGGGAATATAGGTGTGACACGCCATGTGGTAGTGGGTCGGGGTCCGTGCAAATGTTTTCAAAAATAGTGAGTTCCCTGTTTAGGGCTACTGCTTGCGCTAAGGTCTTCACATAACTGCGCAACTGTTCATATCTACAGTGAGTTAAAAAGGATTGGTCTGTCTCCCCACATAGTTCTGTCAGGTCTCTTAGTCCCCATCTGGGGCACACATGACTCAGCCTTGGCATTGGTTCTCTCACTAAGGCCAGGAGTGCTCTCGGGTCCATGCCCGGCGGGAAGTCTGTGTTGTGTGTGAGGGGAAGACGCGGAGATGGGTATGTGGACAGTGCGTGTCTGCCTACGCTACTGCGCCAAATCTTCAGTGTCGCTTTAGTGTATGTGGAGTAGTGTTTCTCTCCACCGTCCACCCTCGCAGGGAGCCACGGGAGAAGAGCAGCGGGACCCTTGCTTCCCCCTCCTCCGCCTCCTTCCATAGTTTGCTAACCCCCGTCTTGGACCACTCCACAATGCTCTGTAGGTGGCACACTCTATAGTATAGCGCAAAGTCGGGCAAGGCTAAGCCGCCTTTGTCCTTGGGTTGTGTGAGTAGTGCGTATTTCAGTCTGGGTCTCCTCCCGTCCCATACAAACATTCCTAGTGCCCTTCGAAGTGTAGTAAAAAC
The DNA here is from genome assembly GCF_036172605.1 of Pelobates fuscus. Lineage (NCBI taxonomy): Eukaryota > Metazoa > Chordata > Amphibia > Anura > Pelobatidae > Pelobates > Pelobates fuscus. The sequence goes on along the minus strand of NC_086317.1, from coordinate 406,769,536 downwards.
CAAGGTTGGGATCACGATAGGTAGGGCCTGAAAGAGGTATAGCAGTCTAGGTAAAAAATAAATTTTTACCACTTGTATTCTGCCTAGCCAGGATATGTGTGGGAGGGCCCATTCCCTCATTTCCGTTCGAAATCTAGACAGCATCGGGGTGAAATTTGCCGTAAAGACTTCCGATTCCTTTACAGTCAACCAGGTGCCTTGATATCGGACTTTGTCTGTGGCCTATTGAAAGGCATAACTCCGGCGGAGTTGCGCGGTTCTCCGTGTGGATAAACTAATGTTTAAAATATATGATTTAGAAAAGTTAATCTTTAGGCCCGACATCCCTCCAAAAGTCCGGAATGCCTGTACTAGGTTAGGGAGGGAAACTTTTGGGTTCGTTATGAAAAATAGGAGGTCGTCCGCGTAAGCGGCTAGTTTATGGTGTGTTTCTCCTGTGTTCACTCCCTTAATGTCTGGGTGGTGTCGGATGGTGATTAGGAAGGGTTCTAGGGCCAGGACGAATAGCAATGGAGATAAAGGGCACCCCTGACATGTACCGTTGTATATTGGAAAGGCCTCGGTGGGTGCCCCGTTAACTATTACATGTGCTGTTGGATGGGTGTATAGGGCCTTAATCCATCCTTGTAGACATGGTCTCATGCCCATGTGTGTCAATGTCCGGAACATGTAATTCCAGCAGACTCTGTCAAAGGCAGACTTCCTGTGCATGAGTGTAAGGGCCCTAATGGTGTTGTCCCTTGCTTCACGTCCCATCGCGAATCCCACCTGGTCTGCATGAACCAAAGAGGGTATGTTATTATTATTATTGCAATTTATATAGCGCCAACAGATTCCGTAGCGCTTTACAATATTATGAGAGGGGATTTAACTATAAATAGGACAATTACAAATAAACTTACAGGAACAATAGGTTGAAGAGGACCCTGCTCGATCGAGCTTACATTCTATAGGAGGTGGGGTGTAAAATACATTAGGACAGGAATTTGCAATCAAATAAGGTGGACTGCCCTTTAGGAGAGGGCAAGAGACAGGTATGTGAGGTAGGGGTTAGTCTTGGGGGCCATAAGCTTTCCTAAAGAGATGGGTTTTAAGGCACTTCTTAAAAGATGCAAGACTAGGGGAGAGTCTGATGGCGGTAGGCAGGCTATTCCATAGGAAGGGAGCCGCCCACGAGAAGTCCTGCAAGTGCGAGTTGGCCGTACGAGTGCGGACAACGGACAGGAGGGGGTCACGGGCAGAGCGGAGAGACCGAGAAGGGACATACCTATGGATCTGTGAGGAGATATAAGAGGGGCTAGAGTTGTTCAGTGCTTTATAGGTGTGAGTTAGTACCTTGAATTGACTCCTATAGCATACAGGAAGCCAATGTAAGGACTGGCAGAGGGGTGAGGTGTGAGAGAAACGACTAGAGAGGAAAATCAGTCTAGCAGCAGATTCATTACGGACTGTAGGGGTGCAGTACGGCTTTTGGGAAGACCAATCAGGAGAGGGTTACAGTAATCCATGCGGGAAATTACTAGAGCATGGACAAGCTCCTTGGTAGTATCTGGTGCAAGAAAGGGGCGGATGCGGGCAATGTTTTTAAGATGGAATCTACAGGATTTGGCAACATGCTGGATGTGAGGCTCAAAGGTGAGACCAGAGTCAAGTATGACGCCAAGACAGCGCGCTTGCAAGGATGGACTGATGTTGGTACCACAAACTTGAAGGGAGAGCGAAAGAGGAGGATCAGTATGTGCGTCTGGAGCCGGGTCGTCAGGACCTTTGCCAGTTGTTTGAGGTCGTTGTTAATGAGGGAGATAGGCCGATAACTCCCACAGTGTTGCCGGTCCTTTCCCTCTTTCGGTATTATGGTAATGTGTGTCATGAGCGACTGTGCAGGAATGTCGTGCCCCTCCCTAATGGCATTGAACATGTCTAGCAGTGGGGGTACAGGATCCCCGCGTATCTTTTATAGTATTTGATGGGCAACCCATCTGGGCCTGGGCTCCTTCCCGGTTTTGTAGTTTTAATTGCGAGCGCCAGCTCCTCCGTGGTGATCAGTTCCTCTAATTGTTCTGCCATTTCCGCCATCAGGGAGGGGAGTCTGTGAGTCGTTAAGTACTTGTCGATAGAGTCCCGGAGTGACTGTTCATGTGCGTTTGTTTGTGGTCGCGGGAGGGAGTACCGCTCCATTTAGTATGCGCGTATGATTTCCTGTATCTTAGCAGGATGTCTATGTAAGACCCCATCCTTATCTCGGATTCGATCTATATACGTGTCCTGTCTTCTTTTGGCTAGCATGCGCGCTAGGAGCTTTCCGCTTTTGTTTCCATGTATGGCGAAGATAGCCCTATGTCTTAACACTTCCCTATGGTGTTTAGTATGTAGGAGAGTGGTCATTTCCCTCCTGAGGCGGAGGAGCGTGGCCTGGTGCATGGGGAGTTTGTTAAGGGCATCTATCTGTTGTATATCCGATAGTAACGTGGCCATGCGGATCTCTCTCTGTTTCTTTAGGATCGCGCTTTTTTGTATAAAATGTTATTTTGTGTGCCTCCCAACGTATGGTGGGAGAAGTCTGTTCTCTGGTGTTGTTTGCAAAGTATTCCTACAGTGTCGCCTCTATGTCGTTTGTAATGTCCGGGATTGAGAGCATTGATTCATTCAGCCTCCACTTGGAGATTTTGGGTCTGAACAGGGGGGAGTTTAATTTGATGGTCACTGGCGCATGATCTGACCAAGGTAGGTGGTAGTGGGACACGAATAGATAGTCTATTCGAGTGTAAGAGTTGTGGGGATGGGAGTAAAAGGTGGAGTCCCTTTCGTCTGGGTGGAATGCTCTCCAACAATCCACTAGTTTCGCTCTGGCCAGAAGGGCCCTGATTGCTGTAATATGTTGCGTGGGGATGTGTGATTGCCCTAGTGAGGAGTCCCATTTAGGGCAAAGGGTAAATGTTTATACTTTCCATATTGTTAGACTGTTACCTGTGCATTCCAGATTGATTCTTCACTTGCCATTCCTTTTGGATCCATCATTTTGTCCTGATATCCAAGATAATTTCTCTACACATGGAATCGAAATACATTATCAGGATATTCCAATAGTAATACAAGACAATATGTTTTATTAAGAAGAAAACACAGACAGGGTTTTTTCACTGAAATGAGAATTCAAAGTGAATATCAAGTTTAATTCCAAAGTAGCCGAAGTAGAAGCATAGCTGACTTAGAGAATAGTTTCCATGTCACTTAGTTTGGCCGTACACTTGAAATTCACTTTGAATTCTCACTTTAGTAAGTAACTCTGAGTGTGTTTCACATTTCTCTATAAGAGAAAAGAGACTTCAAAATGTTGAAACTTTCACCCTCACGTTGCTGTGAATCTGTCTAAATGTCCGTTAGACATGGCCAGGAACATTTTTATTACGGTACTGAATATTTTGGAAACGTTATTATATGGACTCTGTCATCTATCATGACAAAGCACTCTATTACGCACCGCTTAATATAATTTACTACATTATTTCAACCAGGGCTCAATTAATCTCTGGTTTTAAGCTCTGATAGTGACGTTGCCTACGTTATCCTTTTGATTCTGCCTTCCTAGACTGAACACAGCAATCTGTGCATGGTCCCACTCCCCACTAACAAAACACAATAATTTCCAGGAAGGAGAGAAGAGAGGACTGGAGCCAGAATGGCCAATTCATAAATGCATGACATATATACAAAACCAGAATGTGTGTGTGTGTGTATTTAAACAATTTTGTTATATTTGTCAAGTCTTTATTTTTTTTAGTTTGGAATGAGGGAGGGTTGGGGATTGCTAGAGAATTCTGTTCATACAGGTGCTCTTCCAGTTAAAGCGGCACTGTCATGCCGAATTCCGTTTTTTTTTTAACCCCCCTCCCGCCTCAACTACATCCAATCGACCCCCTAGTCATCCCCAAATGCCCCTATGCCTCCCACATTACCTATTTTTTATTCTTTATTTTCTGCCCCGATCTATATTCAGGGCGCCGCCATCTTTGTGTGGGTAGGTGAAGTCCCTGTGGGACACGTCATCTACCCACACTACACAGACTGTGAGATTCCCGCACATGCCCAGTGAAACATCTGGACATGCGAACGGGAATTTCCCCTATTCATTCATTCATCAGACAGACGAATGAATGAATAGAAAAAATCAGACGAACAAACTAACACTGTGTATCAGTGTTCGTTTGTTTGTTCGGTTTATTACAAGGAGGGAGCTACCGGCGTGCAGCTCCCTCCTTGCAATATGTAAAGACAGAAGCGGCAGGGAGCAGTGCTCCCCACCACTTCATAAGCCCCCCAGGTCCCCTCCTCACTCTATGGGGGTCAATATGACCCCCATAATAGCACAAGGGAGATTAAAATCTCCCCAATGCCCCTACTCGCTATATCGCGAGTAGGGGCTTGTCCACTAAACAGTGAGCAGCCTGTGGCTGCTCACTGTAAAAAAAAAAAGGGTAATAAGGGGGGGACGGGGGACCTACTGTCCTCCCCCGCCGGCCCCCACCCCTAGACGGCGGGTGGGGGCCATCCAATCACAGTGCTCTGTGTCATTTTACAAGCGTGGGAAAATTCCAAAGAACTTTCCCACGCTTGTAAAATGACAAAGATCACTCTGATTGGCTTAAACCCACCAATCAGAGTGTTCTTAGGCTAATTGCAGGGCGGGGCAAGGCTTTATAAGCCTTGCCCCGCCCTGCGGAGCTCAGTCTGCGCGGAGCCCTCCATGGGAATGAGGGGAAACCTACTGTCCTCCCCTCAGGTAATTTTACTTTACAGGTTAGCAATTTTATTCCCCCCTCACTATTTTTTAGGGTGAGGGGGGTAGGTAGGGGCATTTTTTATTTGGGTGGGGGGTGGGTGACTAGGGGCTTGGGCACCCCTAGTCACCATGATGGGGGGGGGGGAATTTACTTAGTGCCCCCACCCGCCGCCCAGGGGTGGGGGCCGGGGGGGCAGTAGGTCTCCCCCCCCTTATTACTATGATGGCCCCCACCCGCCGCCCAGGGGTGGGGGCCGGGGGGGGGAGGACAGTAGGTCCCCCCCCCTCTTATTACTATGATGGCCCCCACCCGCCGCCCAGGGGTGGGGGCCGGGGGGGAGGACAGTAGGTCCCCCCCCTACTACTATTATGGCCCCCACCCGCCGCCCAGGGGTGGGGGCCTGGGGGGAGAGGACAGTAGGTCCCCCCCCCCAATTACTATTATGTCCCCCACCCGCCGGCCAGGGGTGGGGGACGGGGGGGGAGGACAGTAGGTCCCCCCCCCACTACTATTATGGCCCCCACCCGCCGCCCAGGGATGGGGGCCGGGGGGGGAGGACAGTAGGTCCCCCCCCTCTTATTACCATTATGGCCCCCACCCGCCGGCCAGGGGTGGGGGCCGGGGGGGAGGACAGTAGGTCCCCCCCCCCTACTACTATTATGGGCCCCACCCGCCGCCCAGGGGTGGGGGCCGGGGGGGAGGACAGTAGGTCCCCCCCCTTTATTACCATTATGGCCCCCACCCGCCGCCCAGGGGTGGGGGCCGGGGGGGAGGACAGTAGGTCCCCCCCCTCATTATCTTTATGGACCCCACCCACCGCTCAGGGGTGGGGGCCGGGAGGGGGGACAATAGGTCTCCCTCCCTTATTTTACTTTACGGCCCCCACCCGCCATTTAGGGGTGGGGGGCAATATTTTTTATTTAATTTTCCCACGCTTGTAAAATGACACAGAGCACTGTGATTGGATGGCTTGAAATCCATCCAATCACAGTGCTCTGTGTCATTTTACAAGCGTGGGAAAGTTCTTTGGAATTTTCCCACGCTTGTAAAATGACACAGAGCACTGTGATTGGATGGCTTGAAATCCATCCAATCACAGTGCTCTGTGTCATTTTACAAGCGTGGGAAAGTTCTTTGGAATTTTCCCACGCTTGTAAAATGACACAGAGCACTGTGATTGGATGGATTTCAAGCCATCCAATCACAGTGCTCTGTGTCATTTTACAAGCGTGGGAAAGTTCTTTGGAATTTTCCCACGCTTATAAAATGACACAGAGCACTGTGATTGGATGGCTTGAAATCCATCCAATCACAGTGCTCTGTGTCATTTTACAAGCGTGGGAAAATTCCAAAGAACTTTCCCACGCTTGTAAAATGACACAGAACACTGTGATTGGATGGATTTCAAGCCATCCAATCACAGTGCTCTGTGTCATTTTACAAGCGTGGGAAAATTCCAAAGAACTTTCCCACGCTTGTAAAATGACACAGAGCCCTGTGATTGGATGGCTTGAAATCCATCCAATCACAGTGCTCTGTGTCATTTTACAAGCGTGGGAAAATTCCAAAGAACTTTCCCACGCTTGTAAAATGACACAGAGCACTGTGATTGGATGGATTTCAAGCCATCCAATCACAGTGCTCTGTGTCATTTTACAAGCGTGGGAAAATTCCAAAGAACTTTCCCACGCTTGTAAAATGACACAGAGCACTGTGATTGGATGGATTTCAAGCCATCCAATCACAGTGCTCTGTGTCATTTTACAAGCGTGGGAAAATTCCAAAGAACTTTCCCACGCTTGTAAAATGACAAAGATCACTCTGATTGGCTTAAACCCACCAATCAGAGTGTTCTTAGGCTAATTGCAGGGCGGGGCAAGGCTTTATAAGCCTTGCCCCGCCCTGCGGAGCTCAGTCTGCGCGGAGCCCTCCATGGGTGAAGATGGATTATTTTTTTGTGCGCTCGGGTTTTTTCTTTTTCGTCTGGTTTTTTTTTTTTTGCGCTCGGGTTTTTTATTTAATTTTAGTTCGACGGCTATGATGGTTTTTTATTTGGCCTTTTTTGGGGCTGAAAAATGAAGATTTTAGAAAAAAGAAGACGTCGAATGGTAAGTTTAATTTTACTTTACAGGTTAGCAATTTTATTCCCCCCTCACTATTTTTTAGGGTGAGGGGGGTAGGTAGGGGCATTTTTTATTTGGGTGGGGGGTGGGTGACTAGGGGCTTGGGCACCCCTAGTCACCATGATGGGGGGGGGGGAATTTACTTAGTGCCCCCACCCGCCGCCCAGGGGTGGGGGCCGGGGGGGCAGTAGGTCTCCCCCCCTTATTACTATGATGGCCCCCACCCGCCGCCCAGGGGTGGGGGCCGGGGGGGGAGGACAGTAGGTCCCCCCCCCTCTTATTACTATGATGGCCCCCACCCGCCGCCCAGGGGTGGGGGCCGGGGGGGAGGACAGTAGGTCCCCCCCCCTACTACTATTATGGCCCCCACCCGCCGCCCAGGGGTGGGGGCCTGGGGGGAGAGGACAGTAGGTCCCCCCCCCCAATTACTATTATGTCCCCCACCCGCCGGCCAGGGGTGGGGGACGGGGGGGGAGGACAGTAGGTCCCCCCCCCACTACTATTATGGCCCCCACCCGCCGCCCAGGGATGGGGGCCGGGGGGGGAGGACAGTAGGTCCCCCCCCTCTTATTACCATTATGGCCCCCACCCGCCGGCCAGGGGTGGGGGCCGGGGGGGAGGACAGTAGGTCCCCCCCCCCACTACTATTATGGGCCCCACCCGCCGCCCAGGGGTGGGGGCCGGGGGGGAGGACAGTAGGTCCCCCCCCCTTTATTACCATTATGGCCCCCACCCGCCGCCCAGGGGTGGGGGCCGGGGGGGAGGACAGTAGGTCCCCCCCCTCATTATCTTTATGGACCCCACCCACCGCTCAGGGGTGGGGGCCGGGAGGGGGGACAATAGGTCTCCCTCCCTTATTTTACTTTACGGCCCCCACCCGCCATTTAGGGGTGGGGGGCAATATTTTTTATTTTTTTTTCTACAGTGAGCAGCCACAGGCTGCTCACTGCTTACTAGACATGCCCCTACTCGCGGTATAGCGAGTAGGGGCATATTATTTACTAATACCAAGTCATTTTTACTTGGTGTTAGTAAATTTGGCTGAAAGACCAATTTAGGTCTTTCAGCCTTTTAGTAGATAGCTCCCTGATACCGTGGGAATTAGGGAGTTATCTACTAAGCGGCTGTAAGATGCAGCCACAGCAATGAATAGGATCGGAGTTTCATTCATTTGAATGAAATTCCGATCCGAACAAAGTACCGAATTGCATCCTAACACCAATGGAGAAACAGTGCTCATTCTGTTAGGATGCAATTCGGCAGTTTTGCCGGCGTTCTGTCTAAGTGACAGGACGTTCGGCAATACTGACAGCAGGGGCGTATTAGCCGCGAGGCAAACAAGGCATTTGCCTTGGGCGGCATTTTCCAGGGGGCGGCAAAAAACGCCGCCCCCAAATGCCCAGGGCAAATGCCTTGTTAGCCTTGCGGCTAACTGGGCTGCCGGTCGGGCTGCTGGGCTGGTTGCTGGGCAGGCGGCTGGCGAGGGAGCTCTTCCTCTGAGCTGTCTGCTCAGCTCCCTCGCGCGCCGCACAGTGAGGCTGGGAGGCGGAGCCGGAATATGACGTCATCTTCCGGCTCCCAGCCTCACTCTGCGGCGCGCGAGGGAGCTGAGCAGACAGCTCAGAGGAAGAGCTCCCTCGCCAGCCGCCTGCCCAGCAACCAGCCCAGCAGCCCGACCGGCAGCCCCACTAGACCCCAGGGAGGTAAAGAAACCCCCCCCCAGCATTCCCAAAGGTAAGGAGGCTGGGGGGGTAGATTAAATTAATTATATTATATATATTATATATATATATTATTATTATATATATATATATTATATTATTATATATTTATTATTATATATTATATATATATATATATTATATTATATATATATATATTATATTATATATATATATTATATTATATATTATATATTATATTATATATTATATATATTATATATATTATATTATTTATATATTATTTATTATTATTATATATTATATATTATATTATTATTATATATATATATATATATATTATATTATATATATTATATTATTTATATATTATTTATTATTATATATATATTATATTATATTATATATTATATATATTATATTATTTATATATTATTTATTATTATATATTATTATTATATTATATATATTTATTATATTATTTATATTATATTATTTATATATTATTTATTATTATATTATATATTTTATATTATATTATATATTATTATTATATTATATAATATTATTATTAAATATTTATATATTACATTATATTATACATTACATTATATTATATTATATTATATATTATATTATATATTATATTATATATCAGAGAGTGTGTGTGTCTGACAGAGAGTGTGTGTGTCTGACAGAGAGTGTGTGTGTCTGCTAGTGAGTGTGTATGTGTCTGCTAGTGAGTGTGTATGTGTCTGCTAGTGAGTGTGTGTGTCTGTTAGCTAGTGTATGCGTATCTGTCAGTGAATTTGTGTGTGTATTTAGAAGACGGGGGGAGGGGAAGTGTTGGGTGGGGGTGTCGCGCGGGGGAGGGGGCGCCTGAGTTTTGTCCTGCCTAGGGCAGCACAAAACCAGGATACACCACTGACTGACAGGAAGCATTGTGGGAACAGGGAGGAAAGCTAGGGATCATGGGAAAATTGCTCTGACCAGCGGAAATGAAGCACACTTTGCTCCTCCGCTGGTCAGAGCTGGTCAAGCGGAGGAATCCTCCATAAGACAGAGTCCCTACTTTGTCTTATGATTTTAAAGAAAACTAAAGAAGACAGGAAGAAAAGAATAACAGATCCCGAGAGAGGGGGAGGAGAGGAAGAGATTGAGGAAAGGTAAGTTCGGCATGACAGTGCCGCTTTAATTCTGTCAAGAGCAATAATTCATTTTCAGGAATAATTTATTAACAAAGACTTGAAGGGCATGAGTACACAATGTTATTTATTTAACAATGATATGGCCTACACAGATTATTTGTTCTATCTGTAACTCTGTTGAGATTTGTTTCATTTGAATACTTTCCTTCTCTTAATTCTTCATTCGAAAATAAAACATTTAGTACTAAATATATCAATTTAATAAACATGATGAACAAACCTTACTACAAAAACTGCATATAGTAAGGAAACTTAAAACTCGGCATGGCTGTTAATGCCGCTTCATAAATCAAAGGGTAAATGTTTATACTGTCCATATTATTGGACTGTTACCTGTGCATTCCAGATTGATTCTTCATTTGCCATTCCGTTTGAATCCATCATTTTGCCTTGAATTTTAAGATTTTTTCTCTACACATGGAATTGAAATACATTTTCAGTATTTACCAATAGTAATACAAGACAATATGTTTTATTAAGAAGAAAACACAGACAGGGTTTTGCACTGAAATGAGAATTCAAAGTGAATATCAAGTTTAATTCCAAGGTAGCCGAAGTAGAAGCATAGCTGACTTAGAGAATAGTTTCCATGTCAGTTAGTTTGGCCGTACACTTGAAATTCACTTTGAATTCTCACTTTAGTAAGTAACTCTGTGTTTCACATTTCTCTATAAGAGAAAAGAGACTTCAAAATGTTGAAACTTATACCTTCAAATTGCTGTGAATCTGTCTAAATGTCCCTTAGACTTGACCAGGAACGATTTTATAACAGTACTGAATATTTTGGAAACCTTATTATATCAAGGACTCTGCTATCTATCATAAAAGCACACTATTATGCACTGTTTAATCTAATTAACTACATTATTTAAACCAGGGCTCAATTAATCTCTGGTTTTAACCCCTTAATGACACAACTTCTGGAATAAAAGGGAATCATGACGGAATATATCCGTCGTCTGTCCTTAAGGGGTTAAGCTCTGATAGTGACGTTGTTTATGTTATCCTTTTGATTCTGCCCTCCTAGACTGAACACAGTGATCTGTGCATGGTCCCACCCCACTAAAAAAAAAACAGTAAATTTCAGGAAGGAGAGAAGAGAGGACTGGAGCCAGAATGGCCAATTCATAAATGCATGACATATATACAAAACCAGAATGTGTGTATGTATGTGTGTGTGTGTGTGTGTGTGTGTGTGTGTGTGTACATATAAACAATTTGTGCTATATTTAACAAGTCAAGTCGTTTTTTTTTTTTTTTTTTTTGGAATGAGGAAGGGTTGGGGGTTGCTTGAGAATTCTGTGCCTACAGGTGTAATTCTGTCAAGAGCAATAATTCCTTTTCAGGAATGATTTATTAATAAAGACTTGAAGGGCATGAGTATACAATGTTATTTATGTTACAATTGTATGGCCTACACAGATTATTTGTTTTATCTTTATCTCTGTTGAGATTTGTTTCATTTGAATACTTTCCTTCTCTAAATTCTTCATTTCGAAAATAAAACATTTAGTACTAAATATATCAATTTAATAAACATGATGAAGAAACCTTACTACAAAAACTGCATGTAGTAAGGAAACTTAAAACTCAGCATGCCTGTTAATGCCGCTTCATAAATCAAAGGGTAAATGTTTATACTTTCCATATTATTAGACTATTACCTTTACTGCCTCAATTAATTCTTCGTACAGCCTTTGTTTCGGATTCATCATTTTGTTTTGAATTCCAAAATCGGCTGCCTACACATGAAATTGAAATACATTTTCAGGATATGTCAATAGTAATACAAGACAATATTTGTAATAAGTAGAAAACACAGACAGGGTTTTTAACTGAAATGAGAAATCAAAGTGAATATCAAGTTTAAGTCCAAAGTAGCCAAAGTAGAAGCATAGCTGACTTAGAGAATTGTTTCCATGTCAGTTAGTTTGGCCGTACACTTGAAATTCACATTGAATTCTCACTTTAGTAAGTAAATCTGACCGTGTTTCACATTTCTCTATATGAGAAAAGAGACTTTAAAATGTTAAAACTTCTATCCCCAAGTTGCTGTGAATCTGTGTAAATGTCCGTTAGACATGGCCAGGAACGTTTTTATAACGGTACTGAATATTTTGGAAACCTTATTATATCAAGGACTGTGACATCCATTATAAAATAACCGTATTCCGAATCTTTAATCTAATTAACTATATTATTTTAACCAGGGCTCAATTAATCTCTGGTTTTAAGCTCTGATAGTGATGTAGTCTACGTTATCTTTTTGATTCTGCACTCCTAGACTGAACACAGCAATCTGTGCATGGTCCCACCCCCCCCTAACAAAACACAGTGATTTCCAGGAAGGAAAGAAGAGAAGACTGGAGCCAGAATGGCCAATTCATAAATGCATGACAGATATAAAAAAACAGAATGTGTGTATGTGTGTGTGTTTGTGTGTGTATACATTTAAACAATGTTTGTGATATTTAACAAGTCAAGTCTTTTTTTTTTTTTTTTTTTGGAACATGGGAGGGTTGGGGGTTGCTTGGAAATTCTGTGCCTACAGGTGCTCTTCCAGTTAATTCTGTCTAGAGCAGTAATTCATTTTCAGGAATAATTTATTAACAAAGACTTGAAGGGCATGAGAATACAATGCTATTTATATTACAATTATATGGCCTACACAGATTATTTGTTCTATCTGTATTTCTGTTGAGATTTGTTTCATTTGAATACTTTCCTTCTCTAAATTCTTCATTCGAAAATAAAACATTTAGTACTAAATATATCAATTTAATAAACATGATGAACAAACCTTACTACAAAAACTGCATGTAGTAAGGAAACTTAAAACTCTGCATGGCTGTTAATGCCGCTTCATAAATCAAAGGGTAAATGTTTATACTTTCCATATTATTAGACTGTTACCTGTGCATTCCAGATTGATTCTTTATTTGCCATTCCGTTTGAATCCATCATTTTGCCTTGAATTTTAAGATTTTTTCTCTACACATGGAATTGAAACACATTTTCAGTATTTTCCAATAGTAATACAAGACAATATGTTTTATTAAGAAGAAAACACAGACAGGGTTTTGCACTGAAATTAGAATTCAAAGTGAATATCAAGTTTAATTCCAAAGTAGCCGAAGTAGAAGCATTGCTGACTTAGAGAATAGTTTCCATGTCAGTTAGTTTGGCCGTACACTTGAAATTCACTTTGAATTCTCACTTTAGTAAGTAACTCTGCGTGTGTTTCACATTTCTCTATAAGAGAAAAGAGACTTCAAAATGTTGAAACGTATGCCTTCAAATTGCTGTGAATCTGTCTAAATGTCCCTTAGACTTGACCAGGAACGATTTTATAACAGTACTGAATATTTTGGAAACCTTATTATATCAAGGACTCTGCTATCTATCATAAAAGCACACTATTATGCACTGTTTAATCTAATTAACTACATTATTTAAACCAGGGCTCAATTAATCTCTGGTTTTAAGCTCTGATAGTGACGTTGTTTACGTTATCCTTTTGATTCTGCCCTCCTAGACTGAACACAGTGATCTGTGCATGGTCCCACCCCCACTAAAAAAAACCAGTAAATTTCAGGAAGGAGAGAAGAGAGGACTGGAGCCAGAATGGCCAATTCATAAATGCATGACATATATACAAAACCAGAATGTGTGTATGTACCGTATATACTCGAGTATAAGCCGACCCGAATATAAGCCAAGGCCCCTAATTTTACCCCCAAAAATTGGGAAAACGTATTGACTCGAGTATAAGACTAGGGTGGGAAATGAAGCAGCTACTGGTAAATTTCTAAATAAAATTAGATCCTAAAAAAATTATATTAACTGAATATTTATTTACAGCGTGTGTATATAATGAATGCAGTGTGTATATGAATGCAGTGTGTACGAGTGCAGTGTGTATATAATGAATGGAGTGCAGTGTGTGTATATGAGTGCAGTGTGTGTATAATGAATGCAGTGCAGTGTGTGTATGAGTGCAGTGTGTGTATGAATGCAGTGTATGTATGAGTGCAGTGTGTATGTATGAGTGCAGTGTGTGTATATGAGTGCAGTGTGTGTATATGAGTGCAGTGTGTGTGTGTGTATGAATGCAGTGTGTGTATGAATGCAGTGTGTATATAATGAATGCAGTGCAGTGTGTGTATGAGTGCAGTGTGTATGCAGTGTGTGTATGAGTGTAGTGTGTGTATATGAGTGCAGTGTGTATATGAGTGTGTATAATGAATGCAGTGCAGTGTGTGTATATGAGTGCAGTGTGTGTATATGAGTGCAGTGTGTATATGAGTGCAGTGTGTATATGAGTGCAGTGTGTATATAATGAATGATGAATGCAGTGTGTATGTGTGAGTGCAGTGTGTGTGTATGAGTGCAGTGTGTATGCAGTGTGTGTATAATGAATGCAGTGCAGTGTGTGTATGAGTGCAGTGTGTATGAATGCAGTGTGTATATAATGAATGCAGTGCAGTGTGTGTGTATGAATGCAGTGTGTGTATGGGTGAGTGCAGTGTGTGTGTGTGTGTGTGTGTGTGTGTGTGTGTGTGTGCAGAGCATTGGTGGGGGTTGGGCATTTTATTAATTATTATTTAATTATTATCTTAATATTTTTTTTTTTGTTATTTTTTTTTAGGTAATTATTTTTTTATTTTATTATTAATTGTATTATTTTTTTTAGTTATTATTATTTTAATATTTTTTTTCTTATTATTTGTTTTATTAATATTTTTATTTTTTCGTCCCCCCTCCCTGCCTGTTAGCTGGCCAGGGAGGGGGGCTCTCACTCCCTGGTGGTCCAGTGGATGGGCTGTAGGAGGGGGGCTGGCAGGAAGCTGTAACTTACCTTCACCGCAGCTCCTGTCAGCTCCCTTCTCTCTCCTCCGTCCGTGCAGCTCCCAGGTCAGCTTCCTCTGCAACTCTCGCGGCCGCGCGGAGCGTTGCCACGGTAACCCGTGGCAACGCTCTGACCCCGCGGCTCTCGCGAGAGTTGCAGAGGAAGCCGACCTGGGAGCTGCACGGACGGAGGAGAGAGAAGGGAGCTGACAGGAGCTGCGGTGTAAGTTACAGCTCTGCCAGCACCCCTCTCCCCCCAGTCCTTATTATGGCAATGAAAATTGCCATAATACAGACACTCACTCGAGTATAAGACGAGTGGGAGTTTTTCAGCACAAAAAATGTGCTGAAAAACTCGTCTTATACTCGAGTATATACGGTATGTGTGTGTGTACATATAAACAATTTGTGCTATATTTAACAAGTCAAGTCTTTTTTTTTTTTTTTGGAATGAGGAAGGGTTGGGGGTTGCTTGAGAATTCTGTGCCTACAGGTGGTAATTCTGTCAAGAGCAATAATTCCTTTTCAGGAATGATTTATTATTAAAGACTTGAAGGGCATGAGTATACAATGTTATTTATGTTACAATTGTATGGCCTACACAGATTATTTGTTTTATCTGTATCTCTGTTGAGATTTGTTTCATTTGAATACTTTCCTTCTCTAAATTCTTCATTTCGAAAATAAAACATTTAGTACTAAATATATCAATTTAATAAACATGATGAAGAAACCTTACTACAAAAACTGCATGTAGTAAGGAAACTTAAAACTCAGCATGCCTGTTAATGCCGCTTCATAAATTAAAGGGTAAATGTTTATACTTTCCATTTTATTAGACTATTACCTTTACTGCCTCAATTAATTCTTCGTACAGCCTTTGTTTCGGATTCATCATTTTGTTTTGAATTCCAAAATCGGCTGCCTACACATGGAATTGAAATACATTTTCAGGATATGTCAATAGTAATACAAGACAATATTTGTAATAAGTAGAAAACACAGACAGGGTTTTTAACTGAAATGAGAAATCAAAGTGAATATCAAGTTTAAGTCCAAAGTAGCCAAAGTAGAAGCATAGCTGACATAGAGAATAGTTACCATGTCAGTTAGTTTGGCCGTACACTTGAAATTCACTTGGATTTCTCACTATAATATATTACCCTTAAGGGTGCTTCACACTTATATATAAATGAGAGAAGAGATGTTAGAAAGTTGAAACTTCTAACCTCCAAACCCAACATTCACTTTCCAAAGAAGTCAGGGACGCTAATATAAAAGAATGTAGGCCTCAATTACCTTTTAACATCTACACTATGATTACAGTGTTATCTAATTCCAATTAATAAATAACGGTAACTCCATGAAACAAACACTCCAAGCATCATTCAGATTTGTTTCATTTGAATCCTTTCCTTCTCTAACTTCTTCATTTGAAGATAAAAATATTTAGTATTAAATATATCAAGTTAATAAAGAGGATGAACTGCATGTAGAAAGAAAAGGCAAAACTCGGCATTGCTGTTAATGCCGCTGTGTAAATCAAAGGGTAAATGTTTATACTGTCCATATTATTAGACTGTTACCTGTGCATTCCAAATTGATTCTTCACTTGCCATTCCTCTTGGATCCATCATTTTGTCCTGATATCCAAGATATTTTCTCTACAAATGGAATCGAAATACATTATCAGGATATTCCAATAGTAATACAAGACAATATTTGTATTAAGTAGAAAACACAGACAGGGTTTTTCACTGAAATGAGAATTCAAAGTGAATATCAAGTTTAATTCCAAAGTAGCCGAAGTAGAAGCATAGCTGACTTAGAGAATAGTTTCCATGTCAGTTAGTTTGGCCGTACACTTGAAATTCACATTGAATTCTCACTTTAGTAAGTAACTCTGACTGTGTTTCACATTTCTCTATATGAGAAAAAAAGACTTTAAAATGTTGAAACTTCTATCCTCAAGTTGCTGTGAATCTGTGTAAATGTCCATTAGACATGACCAGGAACGTTTTTATAACGGTACTGAATATTTTGGAAATCTTATTATATCAAGGACTGTGCCATTCATAATAAAATCACCGTATTCCGAACCATTTAATCTAATTACCGTATATACTCGAGTATAAGCCGACCCGAATATAAGCCGAGGCCCCTAATTTTACCCCCCAAAACTGGGAAAACTTATTGACTCGAGTATAAGACTAGGGTGGGAAATGCAGCAGCTACTGGTAAATTTCTAAATAAAATTAGATCATAAAAAAAATACCGTATATTAATAGAATATTTATTTACAGTGTGTGTATATAATGAATGCAGTGTGTGCGTATGAGTGCAGTGTGTGCGTATGAGTGCAGTGTGTGTATGAATGCAGTGTGTGTGCGTATGAGTGCAGTGCGTGCGTATGAGTGCAGTGCGTGTGTGTATGAGTGCAGTGTGTGTATGAGTGCAGTGTGTGTATGAATGCAGTGTGTGTATGAGTGCAGTGTGTGTATGAGTGCAGTGTGTGTATGAATGCAGTGGGTGTATGAATGCAGTGTGTGTATGAATGCAGTGTGTGTGTATGAGTGCAGTGTGTGTATGAATTCAGTGTGTGTGTGAGTGCAGTGTGTGTATGAATGCAGTGTGTGTGTATGAGTGCAGTGTGTGTATGAGTGCAGTGTGTGTATGAGTGCAGTGTGAGTGTGTGTGATGCAGTGTGTGTTTGTGTATGTGTTGGGGGGTGGGCATTTTGATTATTGTTATTTTATTATTTTAATCTTTTTTTTGTTATATTATTTATTTTATTAATTATTATTTTTTTGTTAGATTGTTATTTTTTTTTATTATAATTTTTTTATTTTATTATTATAATATATTTTTTTTTTTCGTCCCCCCTCCCTGCTTGCTACATGGCAGGGAGGGGGGCTCTCCTTCCCTGGTGGTCCAGCATTGGTAGTTCAGTGGGGGGGGAGAGGGGGGCTGGCAGAGAGCTTACTTACCTCTCCTGCAGCTTCTGTCAGCTCTATCCTCCTCCGCGCCATCCGGTCAGCTCTTCTGTCAGCTCCCACTGTAAGTCTCGCGAGAGCCGCGGCTCTCGCGAGATTTACACTGGGAGCTGACCGAGGTGCTGAACGGACGGCGCGGAGGAGGAGAGAGCTGACAGGAGCTGCAGGACAGGTAAGTTACAGCTCTGCCAGCCCCCACAGCCCCCAGTCTGTATTATGGCAATGCAAATTGCCATAATACAGACTATTGACTCGAGTATAAGCCGAGTTATTTTTTTTCAGCACAAAAAATGTGCTGAAAAACTCGGCTTATACTCGAGTATATACGGTAACTACATTATTTAAACCAGGGCTCAATTTATCTCTGGTTTTCAGCTCTGATAGTGATGTTGTCTACTTTATCCTTTTGATTCTGCCCTCCTAGACTGAACACAACGATCTGTGCATGGTCGTCCCCCCCCCTCCCCCTAACAAAACACAGTGATTTCCAGGAAGGAAAGAAGATAAGACTGGAGCCAGAATGGCCAATTCATAAAAGCATGACAGATTTACAAAACCAGAATGTGTGTGTGTTTGTGTGTGTATACATTTAAACTATTTTTGTTATATTTAACAGGTCAAGTCTTTATTTTATTTTATTTTTTTGGAATGAGGGAGGGTTGGGGGTTGTTAGAGAATTCTGTGCCTACAGGTGCTCTGCCAGTTAATTCTGTCAAGAACAATAATTCATTTTCAGGAATAATTTATTAATAAAGACTAGAAGGGCATGAGTACACAATGTTATTTATATTACAATTATATGGCCTACACAGAGTATTTGTTCTGTCTGTATCTCTGTTGAGATTTGTTTCATTTGAATACTTTCCTTCTCTAAATTCTTCATTCGAAAATAAAACATTTAGTACTAAATATATCAATTTAATAAACATGATGAAGAAACCTTACTCCAAAAACTGCATGTAGTAAGGAAACTTAAAACTCGGCATGGCTGTTAATGCCGCTTCATAAATCAAAGGGTAAATGTTTATACTGTCCATATTATTAGACTGTTACCTGTGCATTCCAGATTGATTCTTCATTTGCCATTCCGTTTGAATCCATCATTTTGTCTTGATTTCTAAGATTTTTTCTCTACACATGGAATTGAAATAATTTCAGTAAATTCCATTAGTAATACAAGACAATATGTTTTATTAAGAAGAAAACACAGACAGGGTTTTTCAATGAAATTAGAATTCAAAGTGAATATCAAGTTTAATTCCAAAGTAGCCGAGGTAGAAGCATAGCTGACGTAGAGAATAGTTTCCATGTCAGTTAGTTTGGCCGTACACTTGAAATTCACTTTGAATTCTCACTTTAGTAAGTAACTCTGCGTGTGTTTCACATTTCACTATAAGAGAAAAGAGACTTCAAAATGTTGAAACTTTTACCCTCACGTTGCTGTGAACCGGTCTAAATGTCCGTTAGACATGCCCAGGAACATTTTTATAACAGTACTGAATATTTTGGAAACCTTATTATATCAAGGACTCTGCCATCTATCATGACAAAGCACTCTATTACGCACCGTTTAATCTAATTTACTACATTATTTAAACCAGGGCTCAATTAATCTCTGGTTTTCAGCTCCGATAGTGACGTTGTCTAGGTTATCTTTTTGATTCTACCCTCCTAGACTGAACACAGCAATCTGTGCATGGTCCCACTCCCCCTAACAAAACACAGTAAATTTAAGGGAAGGAGAGAAGAGAGGACAGGAGCCAGAATGGCCAATTCATAAATGCATGACATATATACAAAACCAGAATGTTTGTGTGTGTGTGTGTGTGTGTGTGTATACATTTAAACAATTTTTGTTATATTTAACAAGTCAAGTCTTTATTTATTTTTTAGTTTGGAATGAGGGAGGGTTGGGGTTGATTGAGAATTCTGTGTCTACAGGTGCTCTGCAGTTAATTCTGTCAAGAGCAGTCATTCATTTTCAGGAATAAATTATTAATAAAGACTTGAAGGGCATGAGTACACAATGTTATTTATATTAAAATTATATGGCCTACACAGATTATTTGTTCTATCTGGGTCTCTGTAGAGATTTGTTTCATTTGAATACTTTCCTTCTTTAAATTCTTCATTCGAGAATAAAACATTTAGTACTAAATATATCAATTTAATAAACATGATGAACAAACCTTACTACAAAAACTGCATGTAGTAAGGAAACTTAAAACTCGGCATGGCTGTTAATGCCGCTTCATAAATCAAAGGGTAAATGTTTATACTGTCCATATTATTAGACTGTTACCCGTGCATTCCAGATTGATTCTTCATTTGCCATTCCTTTTGAATCCTTCATTTTGTCTTCATTTCTAAGATTTTTTCTCTACACATGGAATTGAAATACATTTTCAGTATTTACCAATAGTAATACAAGACAACATGTTTTATTAAGAAGAAAACACAGACAGGGTTTTTCTCTGAAATTAAAATTCAAAGTGAATATCAAGTTTAATTCCAAAGTAGCCGAAGTAGAAGCATAGCTGACTTAGAGAATAGTTTCCATGTCACTTAGTTTGGCCGTACACTTGAAATTCACTTTGAATTCTCACTTTAGTAAGTAACTCTGCGTGTGTTTCACATTTCACTATAAGAGAAAAGAGACTTCAAAATGTTGAAACTTATACCCTCAAGTTGCTGTGAATCTGTCTAAATGTCCGTTAGACATGGCCAGGAACATTTTTATTACGGTACTGAATATTTTGGAAACTTTATTATATGGACTCTGCCATCTATCATGACAAAGCCCCCTATTACGCACCGTTTAATCTAATTTACTACATTATTTAAACCAGGGCTCAATTAATCTCTGGTTTTAAGCTCTGATAGTGACGTTGCCTACGTTTTCCTTTTGATTCTGCCTTCCTAGACTGAACACAGCAATCTGTGCATGGTCCCACTCCCCACTAACAAAACACAATAATTTCCAGGAAGGAGAGAAGAGAGGACTGGAGCCAGAATGGCCAATTCATAAATGCATGACATATATACAAAACCAGAATGTGTGTATGTGCGTGTGTATACATTTAAACAATTTTGTTATGTTTGTCAAGTCTTTATTTTTTTTTTAGTTTGGAATGAGGGAGGGTTGGGGATTGCTAGAGAATTCTGTTCATACAGGTGCTCTTCCAGTTAATTCTGTCAAGAGCAATAATTCATTTTCAGGAATAATTTATTAACAAAGACTTGAGGGCATGAGTACACAATGTTATGTTTTTAACAATTATATGGCCTACACAGATTATTTGTTCTATCTGTAACTCTGTTGAGATTTGTTTCATTTGAATACTTTCCTTCTCTAAATTCTTCATTCAAAAATAAAACATTTAGTACTAAATATATAAATTTAATAAACATGATGAACAAACCTTACTCCAAAAACTGCATATAGTAAGGAAACTTAAAACTCGGCATGGCTGTTAATGCCGCTTCATAAATCAAAGGGTAAATGTTTATACTGTCCATATTATTAGACTGTTACCTGTGCATTCCAGATTGATTCTTCATTTGCAATTCCTTTTGAATCCATCATTTTGTCTTGATTTCTAAGATTTTTTCTCTACACATGGAATTGAAATAGTTTTAGTAAATTCCATTAGTAATACAAGACAATACGTTTTATTAAGAATAAAACACAGACAGGGTTTTTCAATGAAATTAGAATTCAAAGTGAATATCAAGTTTAATTCCAAAGTAGCCGAGGTAGAAGCATAGCTGACGTAGAGAATAGTTTCCATGTCAGTTAGTTTGGCCGTACACTTGAAATTCACTTTGAATTCTCACTTTAGTAAGTAACTCTGCGTGTGTTTCTCATTTCACTATAAGAGAAAAGAGACTTCAAAATGTTGAAACTTTTACCCTCACGTTGCTGTGAATCTGTCTAAATGTCCGTTAGACATGGCCAGGAACATTTTTATAACAGTACTGAATATTTTGGAAACCTTATTATATCAAGGACTCTGCCATCTATCATGACAAAGCACTCTATTACGCACCGTTTAATCTAATTTACTACATTATTTAAACCAGGGCTCAATTAATCTCTGGTTTTCAGCTCCGATAGTGACGTTGTCTAGGTTATCTTTTTGATTCTACCCTCCTAGACTGAACACAGCAATCTGTGCATGGTCCCACTCCCCCTAACAAAACACAGTAAATTTAAGGGAAGGAGAGAAGAGAGGACTGGAGCCAGAATGGCCAATTCATAAATGCATGACATATATACAAAACCAGAATGTTTGTATGTGTGTGTGTATACATTTAAACAATTTTGTTATGTTTGTCAAGTCTTTATTTTTTTTTAGTTTGGAATGAGGGAGGGTTGGGGATTGCTAGAGAATTCTGTTCATACAGGTGCTCTTCCAGTTAATTCTGTCAAGAGCAATAATTCATTTTCAGGAATAATTTATTAACAAAGACTTGAAGGGCATGAGTACACAATGTTATGTTTTTAACAATTATATGGCCTACACAGATTATTTGTTCTATCTGTATCTCTGTTGAGATTTGTTTCATTTTAATACTTTCCTTCTCTTAATTCTTCATTCAGAAATAAAACATTTAGTACTAAATATATCAATTTAATTAACATGATGAACAAACCTTACTACAAAAACTGCATATAGTAAGGAAACTTAAAACTCGGCATGGCTGTTAATGCCGCTTCATAAATCAAAGGGTAAATGTTTATACTGTCCATATTATTAGACTGTTACCTGTGCATTCCAGATTGATTCTTTATTTGCCATTCCTTTTGAATCCATCATTTTGTAATGATTTCTAAGATTTTTTCTCTACACATGGAATTGAAATACATTTTCAGGATATTCCAATAGTAATACAAGACAATATGTTTTATTAAGAAGAAAACACAGACAGGGTTTTTCACTGAAATGAGAATTCAAAGTGAATATCAAGTTTAATTCCAAAGTAGCCGAAGTAGAAGCATAGCTGACTTAGAGAATAGTTTCCATGTCAGTTAGTTTGGCCGTACACTTGATATTCACTTTGAATTCTCACTTTAGTAAGTAACTCTGCGTGTGTTTCACATTTCACTATAAGAGAAAAGAGACTTCAAAATGTTGAAACGTATGCCTTCAAATTGCTGTGAATCTGTCTAAATGTCCCTTAGACTTGACCAGGAACGATTTTATAACAGTACTGAATATTTTGGAAACCTTATTATATCAAGGACTCTGCTATCTAATCTAAAAGCACACTATTATGCACTGTTTAATCTAATTAACTACATTATTTAAACCAGGGCTCAATTAATCTCTGGTTTTAAGCTCTGATAGTGACGTTGTTTACGTTATCCTTTTGATTCTGCCCTCCTAGACTGAACACAGTGATCTGTGCATGGTCCCACCCCCACTAACAAAAACCAGTAAATTTCAGTAAGGAGAGAAGAGAGGACTGGAGCCAGAATGGCCAAGTCATAAATGCATGACAGATATACAAAACCAGAATGTGTGTATGTATGTGTGTGTGTGTGTGTACATATAAACAATTTGTGCTATATTTAACAAGTCAAGTCTTTTTTATTTTATTTTTGGAATGAGGAAGGGTTGGGGGTTGCTTGAGAATTCTGTGCCTACAGGTGGTAATTCTGTCAAGAGCAATAATTCCTTTTCAGGAATAATTTATTAATAAAGACTTGAAGGGCATGAGTATACAATGTTATCTATGTTACAATTGTATGGCCTACACAGATTATTTGTTCTATCTGTATCTCTGTTGAGATTTGTTTCATTTGAATACTTTCCTTCTCTAAATTCTTCATTTCGAAAATAAAACATTTAGTACTAAATATATCAATTTAATAAACATGATGAAGAAACCTTACTACAAAAACTGCATGTAGTAAGGATACTTAAAACTCAGCATGCCTGTTAATGCCGCTTCATAAATCAAAGGGTAAATGTTTATACTTTCCATATTATTAGACTATTACCTTTACTGCCTCAATTAATTCTTCGTGCAGCCTTTGTTTCGGATTCATCATTTTGTTTTGAATTCCAAAATCGGCTGCCTACACATGGAATCGAAATACATTATCAGGATATTCCAATAGTAATACAGGACAATATTTTTTATTAAGAAGAAAACACAGACAGGGTTTTTCACTGAAATGAGAAATCAAAGTGAATATCAAGTTTAATTCCAAAGTAGCCGAAGTAGAAGCATAGCTGACTTAGAGAATTGTTTCCATGTCACTTAGTTTGGCCGTACACTTGAAATTCACTTTGAATTCTCACTATAATATATTACCCTTAAGGGTGCTTCACATATATATGAGAGAAGAGATGTTAGAAAGTTGAAACTTCTAACCGCCAAACTCAACATTCACTTTCCAAAGAAGTCAGGGACGCTAATATAAAAGGATCTAGGCCTCAATTACCTTTTAACATCTACACTATGATTACAGTGTTATCTAATTCCAATTAATAAATAACGGTAACTCCATGAAACAAACACTCCAAGCATCATTCAGATTTGTTTAATGTGAATCCTTTCCTTCTCTAACTTCTACATTTGAAGATAAAAACATTTAGTATTAAATATATCAAGTTAATAAAGATGATGAAGAAGTCTTACTACAAGAACTGCATTTAGAAAGAAAATGTAAAACTCGGCATGGCTGTTAATGCCGCTTCATAAATCAAAGGGTAAATGTTTATACTGTCCATATTATTAGACTGTTACCTGTGCATTCCAGATTGATTCTTTATTTGCCATTCCTTTTGAATCCATCATTTCGTAATGATTTCTAAGATTTTTTCTCTACACATGGAATTGAAATACATTTTCAGTATATTCCAATAGTAATACAAGCCAATTTCTTTTATTAAGAAAAAAACACAGACAGGGTTTTTCACTGGAATGAGAATTCAAAGTGAATATCAAATTTAATTCCAAAGTAGCCGAAGTAGAAGCATAGCTGACTTAGAGAATAGTTTCCATGTCAGTTAGTTTGGCCGTACACTTGAAATTCACTTTGAATTCTCACTTTAGTAAGTAACTCTGAGTGTGTTTCACATTTTTCTATAAGAGAAAAGAGACTTTAAAATGTAGAAACTTTTACCCTCACGTTGCTGTGAATCTGTCTAAATGTCCGTTAG
This sequence comes from Pelobates fuscus, assembly GCF_036172605.1. Lineage (NCBI taxonomy): Eukaryota > Metazoa > Chordata > Amphibia > Anura > Pelobatidae > Pelobates > Pelobates fuscus. Next base: position 406,744,726 of record NC_086317.1, on the reverse strand, counting down.
ACATGGCCAGGAACATTTTTATAACAGTACTGAATATTTTGGAAACCTTATTATATGGACTCTGCTATCTATCATGACAAAGCACTCTATTACGCACCGTTTAATCTAATTTACTACATTATTTAAACCAGGACTCAATTAATCTCTGGTTTTCAGCTCTGATAGTGATGTAGTCTACGTTATCCTTTTGATTCTGCCCTCCTAGACTGGACACAACGATCTGTGCATGGTCCTGCCTCCCCTAACAAACACAGTGATTTCCAGGAAGGAAAGAAGAGAAGACTGGAGCCAGAAGAGCCAATTCATAAATGCATGACAGATATAAAAAAAAACAGAATGTGTGTATGTGTGTATGTGTGTGTGTGCGTATACATTTAAACAATTTTTGTGATATTTAACAAGTCAAGTCTTTTTGGGGTTTTTTTGGAACATGGGAGGGTAGGGGTTGCTTGGAAATTCTGTGCCTACAGGTGCTCTTCCAGTTAATTCTGTCTAGAGCAGTAATTCATTTTCAGGAATAATTTATTAATAAAGACTTGAAGGGCATGAGTACACAATGTTATTTATATTACAATTATATGGCCTACACCGATTATTTGTTCTATCCATATATCGGTTGAGATTTGTTACATTTGAATCCTTTCTTTCTTTTAATTTCTTTATTCGAAAATAAAACATTTAGTATTAAATATATCAATTTAATAAAGATTATCAAGAAACCTTACTACAAGAACTGCCTGTAGAAAGAAAACATAAATCTCGGCATGGCTGTTAATGCCGCTTTGTAAATCAAAGGGTAAATGTTTATACTTCCCATATTATTAAACTATTACCTTTACTGACTCAATTAATTCTTCGTGTAGCTTTTGTTTCGGATTCTTCATTTTGCCTTGAATTATGAAATTGGCTACCTACACATGGAATTGAAATACATTTTCAGGAAATGTCAATAGTAATACAAGACAATATTTGTAATAAGTAGAAAACATTTTGATTAACTGAAATGAGAAATCAAAGTGAATATCAAGTTTAATTCCAAAGTAGCCAAAGTAAAAGCATAGCTGACTTAGAGAATTGTTTCCATGTCACTTAGTTTGATCTTACACTTGAAATTCACTTTTAATTCTCACTATAATAAATAACCCTTAAAGCGGCACTGTCATGCCAAATTCCGTTTTTTTTTTAACCCCCCTCCCGCCTCAACTACATCCAATCGACCCCCTAGTCACCCACAAATGCCCCTATGCCCCCACATTACCTATTTTTTATTCTTTATTTTCTGCCCCGATCTATATTCAGGGCGCCGCCATCTTTGTGTGGGTAGGTGAAGTCCCTGTGGGACACGTCATCTACCCACACTAGATAGCTCTGAGATTCCCGCACATGCCCAGTGAAACACCTGGACATGCGAACGGGAATTTCATCTATTCATTCATTCATCAGACAGACGAATGAATGAATAGAAAAAATCAGACGAACAAACTAACACTGTGTATCAGTGTTCGTTTGTTTGTTCGGTTTATTACAAGGAGGGAGCTACCGGCACGCAGATCCCTCCTTGCAATATGTAAAGACAGAAGCGGCAGGGAGCAGTGCTCCCCACCACTTCATAAGCCCCCCAGGTCCCCTCCTCACTCTATGGGGGTCAATATGACCCCCATAATAGCACAAGGGAGATTAAAATCTCCCCAATGCCCCTACTCGCTATATCGCGAGTAGGGGCTTGTCCACTAAACAGTGAGCAGCCTGTGGCTGCTCACTGTAAAAAAAAAAAAGGGTAATAAGGGGGGGACGGGGGACCTACTGTCCTCCCCCGCCGGCCCCCACCCCTAGACGGCGGGTGGGGGCCATAATGGGAATGAGGGGAAACCTACTGTCCTCCCCTCAGGCCCCCACCCCTGGGCGGCGGGTGGGGGCCATAATAGTAATAGGGGGGGGGGACCTACTGTCCTCCACCCCCCGGCCCCCACCCCTGGGCGGCGGGTGGGGGCCATAATAGTAATAGGGGGGGACCTACTGTCCTCCCCCCCGGCCCCCACCCCTGGGCGGCGGGTGGGGGCCATAACAGTAATAAGGGGGGGGACCTATTGTCCTCCAGCCCCCGACCCCCACCCCTGGGCGGTGGGTGGGGGCCCTAATGGTAAAAGGGGGGGGACCTACTGTCCTCCCCCCCGGCCCCCACCCCTGGGCGGCGGGTGGGGGCCATAATAGTAATAAGGGGGGGGACCTACTGTCCTCCAGCCCCCGACCCCCACCCCTGGGCGGCGGGTGGGGGCCCTAATGGTAAAAGGGGGGGGGACCTACTGTCCTCCCCCCGGCCCCCACCCCTGGGCGGCGGGTGGGGGCCATAACGATAATGGGGGGGACCTACTGTCCTCCCCCCGCCCCCACCCCTGGGCGGTGGGTGGGGGCACTAAGTAAATTCCCCCCCCCCATCAAGGTGACTAGGGGTGCCCAAGCCCCTAGTCCCCCACCCCCCACCCAAATAAAAAATGCCCCTACCTACCCCCCTCACCCTAAAAAATTGTGAGGGGGGAATAAAATTGCTAACCTGTAAAGTAAAATTAAACTTACCATTCGACGTCTTCTTTTTTCTAAAATCTTCATTTTCAGCCCCAAAAAAGGCCAAATAAAAAACCATCATAGCCGTCGAACTAAAAATAAAATAAAAAACCCGAGCGCAAAAAAAAAAAACAGACGAAAAAAAAAAAAAATCCCGAGCGCACAAAAAAATAATCCATCTTCACCCATGGAGGGCTCCGCGCAGACTGAGCTCCGCAGGGCGGGGCAAGGCTTATAAAGCCTTGCCCCGCCCTGCAATTAGCCTAAGAACACTCTGATTGGTGGGTTTAAGCCAATCAGAGTGCTCTTTGTCATTTTACAAGCGTGGGAAAGTTCTTTGGAATTTTCCCACGCTTGTAAAATGACACAGAGCACTGTGATTGGATGGCCTGAAATCCATCCAATCACAGTGCTCTGTGTCATTTTACAAGCGTGGGAAAGTTCTTTGGAATTTTGGGGGCCGGGGGGGGGGAGGACAGTAGGTCCCCCCCTACTACTATTATGGCCCCCACCCACCCCCCAGGGGTGGGGGCCGGGGGGGGGAGGACAGTAGGTCCCCCCCCCTCTTATTACCATTATGGCCCCCACCCGCCGGCCAGGGGTGGGGGCCGGGGGGGAGGACAGTAGGTCCCCCCCTACTACTATTATGGCCCCCACCCGCCGCCCAGGGGTGGGGGCCGGGGGGGGAGGACAGTAGGTTCCCCCCCCCTTTATTACCATTATGGCCCCCACCCGCCGCCCAGGGGTGGGGGCCGGGGGGGAGGACAGTAGGTCGTCCCCCCCTCATTATCTTTATGGCCCCCACCCACCGCTCAGAGGTGGGGGCCGGGGGGTGGGACAATAGGTCTCCCTCCCTTATTTTACTTTACAGCCCCCACCCGTCGTTTAGGGGTGGGGGGCAATATTTTTTTTATTTTTACAGTGAGCAGCCACAGGCTGCTCACTGCTTACTAGACATGCCCCTACTCGCGGTATAGCGAGTAGGGGCATATTATTTACTAATACTAATACTACCAATTTAGGTCTTTCAGCCTTTTAGTAGATAGCTCCCTGATACCGTGGGAATTAGGGAGTTATCTACTAAGCGGCTGCAAGATGCAGCCACAGCAATGAATAGGATCGGAGTTTCATTCATTTGAATGAAATTCCGATCCGAACAAAGTACCGAATTGCATCCTAACACCAATGGAGAAACAGTGCTCATTCTGTTAGGATGCAATTCGGCAGTTTTGCCGGCGTTCTGTCTAAGTGACAGGACGTTCGGCAATACTGACACGAAGCATTGTGGGAACTGGGAGGAAAGCTAGGGATCATGGGAAAATTGGTCTGACCAGCGGAAATGAAGCACACTTTGCTCCTCCGCTGGTCAGAGCTGGTCAAGCGGAGGAATCCTCCATAAGACAGAGTCCCAACTTTGTCTTATGATTTTAAAGAAAACTAAAGAAGACAGGAAGAAAAGAATAACAGATCCCGAGAGAGGGGGAGAAGAGGAAGAGATTGAGGAAAGGTAAGTTCGGCATGACAGTGCCGCTTTAAGGGTGCTTCACATTTATATGAGAGAAGAGATGTTAGAAAGTTGAAACTTCTAACCTCCAAACCCAACATACACTTTCCAAAGAAGTCAGGGACGCTAATATAAAAGGATCTAGGCCTCAATTACCTTTTAACATCTACACTATGATTACAGTGTTATCTAATTCCAATTAATAAATAACGGTAACTCCATGAAACAAACACTCCAAGCATCATTCAGATTTGTTTCATTTGAATCCTTTCCTTCTCTAACTTCTTCATTTGAAGATAAAAACATTTAGTATTAAATATATCAAGTTAATAAAGAGGATGAAGAAGTCTTACTACAAGAATTGCATTTAGAAATAAAATGTAAAACTCGGCATGGCTGTTAATGCCACTTCATAAATCAAAGGGTAAATGTTTATACTGTCCATATTATTAGACTGTTACCTGTGTATTCCAAAATGATTCTTCACTTGGCGTTCCTTTTGGATCCACCATTTTGTCCTGATATCCAATATATTTTCTCTACACATGGAATTGAAATACATTTTCAGGATATTCCAATAGTAATACAAGACAATATGTTTTATTAAGAAGAAAACACAGACAGGGTTTTTCACTGAAATTAGAAATCAAAGTGAATATCAAGTTTATTCCAAAGTAGCCGAAGTAGAAGCATAGCTGACTTAGAGAATTGTTTCCATGTCAGTTAGTTTGGCCGTACACTTGAAATTCACTTTGAATTCTCACTTTAGTAAGTAACTCTGAGTGTGTTTCACATTTCTCTATAAGAGAAAATAGACTTCAAAATGTTAAAACTTCTATCCCCAAGTTGCTGTGAATCTGTGTAAATGTCCATTAGACATGGCCAGGAACGTTTTTATAACGGTACTGAATATTTTGGAAACCTTCTTATATCAAGGACTCTGCCATCCATCATAAAAGCACCCTATTACGCAACGTTTACTCTAATTAACTACATTATTTAAACCAGGGCTCAATTAATCTCTGGTTTTCAGCTGATAGTGATGTTGTCTAGGTTATCTTTTTGATTCTGCCCTCCTAGACTGAACACAGCAATCTGTGCATGGTCCTGCCCCCCCTAGCAAAACACAGTGATTTCCGGGAAGGAGAGAAGAGAGGACTGGAGCCAGAAGATCCAATTCATAAATGCATGACAGAGATACAAAACCAGAATGTGTGTGTGTGTGTGTGTGTTTGTGTGTGTGTATATGCATTTAAACATTTTTTGTTATATTTAACAAGTCAAGTCTTTTTTTTTTTTGAATGAGGAAGGGTTGGGGGTTGCTTGAGAATTCTGTGCCTACAGGTGCTCTTCCAGTTAATTCTGTATAGAGCAGTAATTCATTTTCAGGATAATTTATTAATAAAGACTTGAAGGGCATGAGAATACAATGCTATTTATATTACAATTATATGGCCTACACAGATTATTTGTTCTATCTGTATCTCTGTTGAGATTTGTTTCATTTGAATACTTTCCTTCTCTTAATTCTTCATTCGAACATAAAACATTTAGTACTAAATATATAAATTTAATAAACATGATGAACAAACCTTACTACAAAAACTGCATGTAGTAAGGAAACATAAAACTCGGCATGGCTGTTAATGCCACTTCATAAATCAAAGGGTAAATGTTTATACTGTCCATCTTATTAGACTGTTACCTGTGCATTCCAGATTGATTCTTCATTTGCCATTCCGTTTGAATCCATCATTTTGTCTTGATTGCTAAGATTTTTTCTCTACACATGGAATTGAAATAATTTCAGTAAATTCCAATAGTAATACAAGACAATACGTTTTATTAAGAAGAAAACACAGACAGGGTTTTTCAATGAAATGAGAATTCAAAGTGAATATCAAGTTTAATTCCAAAGTAGCCGAAGTAGAAGCATAGCTGACTTAGAGAATAGTTTCCATGCCAGTTAGTTTGGCCGTACACTTGAAATTCACTTTGAATTCTCACTTTAGTAAGTAACTCTGCGTGTGTTTCACATTTTTCTATAAGAGAAAAGAGACTTCAAAATGTTGAAACTTTTACCCTCACGTTGCTGTGAATCTGTCTAAATGTCCGTTAGACATGGCCAGGAACATTTTTATAACAGTACTGAATATTTTGGAAACCTTATTATATCAAGGACTCTGCCATCTATCATGACAAAGCACTCTATTACGCACCGTTTAATCTAATTAACTACATTATTTAAACCAGGACTCAATTAATCTCCGGTTTTCAGCTCCGATAGTGACGTTGTCTAGGTAATCTTTTTGATTCTGCCCTCCTAGACTGAACACAGCAATCTGTGCATGGTCCCACTCCCCCTAACAAAACACAGTAAATTTAAGGGAAGGAGAGAAGAGAGGACTGGAGCCAGAATGGCCAATTCATAAATGCATGACATATATACAAAACCAGAATGTGTGTGTATACATTTAAACAATTGTTGTTATATTTAACAAGTCAAATCTTTATTTATTTTTTAGTTTGGAATGAGGAGGGTTGGGGTTGATTGAGAAATCTGTGCCTACAGGTGCTCTTCCAGTTAATTCTGTCAAGAGCAGCCATTCATTTTCAGGAATAATTTATTAATAAAGACTTGAAGGGCATGAGTGCACAATGTTATTTATATTAAAATTATATGGCCTACGCAGATTATTTGTTCTATCTGTATCTCTGTAGAGATTTGTTTCATTTGAATACTTTCCTTCTTTAAATTCTTCATTCGAGAATAAAACATTAGTACTAAATATATCAATTTAATAAACATGATGAACAAACCTTACTACAAAAACTGCATGTAGTAAGGAAACTTAAAACTTAAAACTTCACAGAGGGGGAAAAGGGGGATACACACAGGGGGAATGAACTGCACAGGGGGGGGGGATTCACACAGGGGGAGGGGGCTGCACATAGAGAATGAAAGGGGGCTGCACAGAGAGGGGGAAGGGGGCTGCACAGAGGGGGGAAATGGGGATTCACACGGGGGAATTAACTGCACAGAGGAGGGAAATGGGGATTCACACAGGGGGAGGGTGCTGCATACAGAGGGGGCTGCACAAAGGGTGGATTAACTGCACAGAGGGGGGGAAACATGAATTCACACAGGGGGGGATGAACTGCACAGAGGAGGGAAAGGGGGAAATTAACTGCACACAGGGGGGGAAGGGGGCTGCACAGAGAGGGGAAAGGGGGCTGCACAGAGAGGGGAAAGGGGGCTGCAAAAAGGGGGGAGTGGACTGCACAAAGGGGTGACTGAACTGCACAGAGGGGGGAAAGGGGAATTCACACAGGGGGAGGGGGCTGCACACAGAGAGGGAAAGGGGCTGCACGGAGAGGGAAAAGGGGGGTACACAGAGGGGGTAAGGGGCTGAAAACAGGAGGAAGGGGTTGCACAAAGAGGGATGGGCAGCACACAAGAGTGCCAAGGGGACAAGAGTGCCAAGTGTATTTTGAGATTAAGATTAATACATTGTTTTATCTGCATTTTCTGCTTTGGGGGCTGTCTTACATCTGCTGAAGCCTGCTGCTGAAGCCTGCTATTCCGGCTATGTGATGGCGATGTCATCGAGATCACATGATTTTCTAGGACCTGGGATGTCAGGCAAGTTCCCTCCTACACGACCTTAAGGACAGCATTGAACACCCGCCGTCCTTAAGGAGTTAATAGAGACTTAAGGAACATAGGTATGCAATATTAGATTTTTTATTACAGATTTCTTTTTTTCTATCTGTACCTCTGAATTTGTTTTCATTTGCATCCTTTCCTCCTCTAACTTTTTCATCTGAAAATAAAAACATTTAGTATGAACCCCTCTATGCCGTCCCCATTTAAATGGGCTTTAAAGCCGTTGCGGTGGCATGGAACGCCTTAACGACTTTCAGCCCCAGGAGGTAAGATTTACTTACCTCCGCCGCAATCCTCTTCGGCAGGACTGCCTGACAGTCCAGGCAGCCCTCCCACGGCAAATCATGGCCCCCTATAGCTGGCTGTGGATCTGGCAGCAGGGGGACTGTCTGAGCTGTCAGACAGTCCCCGTGCTGGTGGGAAGTATAACATAAATTAATTAAACATGTTTAAAATTAGTTAAAAGTATTTATATATATATATATATATATAAAATACATATATATTATATCTTATATCTTACATATATGTAACGTCATACGTAGTGTATTTTAATGTTAATATAAGCACATATATTGGTATTAAAATACACTTAGAATGAAGTTACATATATATAAGATATATATTATATATATAAAATACATATATATATATTTTATATCTATATATATATATCTATATATAAAATACAAATAACCGCAAATATATATATATATATATATATATATAGATAAATATATATATAATTACATACATGATTACATAAGTATACACGTAGAATTTAAATGCATATATATGTATATATATTAGAATTCTAAGTGTATATTTAAGTAATCTTTTAACATAATTGTGATTTAATTAATTCAAATTTGATTGACGTGTCTGACTACCCAGGCAGAAAGTGCAGAGAATGTAATTCGCAATAACTATATTTAACCCTGTAACTTTCCAAGACACCATAAAACCTGTACATGGGGGGTACTGTTTTACTCGGGAGACTTTGCTTAACACAAATGTTTGTGTTTCAAAATGATAAATTGTATTACAATGATGATATTTTCAGTAAAAGTGACATTTTTTGCATTTTTCACACACAAACGGCACTTTTACTGACAATATTATTGTTGTAATATGTTTTACTGTTTTGAAACACTGTTGTTTGTGTTCAGTGAAGTCTCCCAAGTATAACAGTACCCCCCATGTACAGGGTTTTATGGTGTTTTGGAAAGTTAGAGAGTTAAATATAAGGCTTGTATTTCATTTTTTTCACATTAAAATTTGCCAGTTTGGTAATGTTGCCATTGAGACCATATGGTAGCCCAGGAATGAGAATTACCTGCATGATTGCATACCATTTGCAAAAGTAGACAACCTAAAGTATTGCAAATGGGGTATGTCCAGTAATTTTTAGTAGCCACTTTAGTAGTCACAAACACTGGTCAAATATTAGTTTTTTGCTTTTTACACACAAAAACAAATATGAACGCTAACTTTGGCCAGTGTTTGTGACTAAGTGGCTACTAAAAAGACTGGACATACCCCACTTGCAATACCTTGGGTTGTGTACTTTTGTAAATGGTATGCTATCATGGGGTAATTCTCATTCCTGGGCTACCACATGGTCTCAAAGGCAACATTACTAATCTGACAAATTTTAATGTGAAAAAAAAGAAAAATTGAATGTGCTATATTTGGCCCTGTAACATTCCAAAACACCATAAAACCTGATAATGGGGGGTACTGTTCTACTCGTAAGACATTGCTGAATACAAATATGTGCATTTTATTGCAGTAAAAGCGAATTGGATCATGACATTTACCGCTAAAATGTCAGACGGACCTACAGGTTTTTTTTTCAAATCTTAATTTCTCACCGTTTTTTTTCTTATTTTATTCATGATAAAATGTGTTTCATATATGAATAGTTCATGAGAAATTAAAGCCCTGGTTCTCCTGAACAAAATGATATATAATAAGTGTGGGTGCACTTAATGTGAAAGAGGTGAATTACGGTTAAACAGACATATTGACTCTATTGACTCCGTCCTGAAGGGGTTAAATATATTAATTTAATAAAAATGATCAAGAAACTGCGTGTAGTAAGAAAACTTAAAACTCGGCATGGCTGTTAATGCCGCTTCATAAATCAAAGGGTAAATGTTTACACTTTGCACATTATTAAACTGTTACCTTTATTTTCAACATTAGTTCTTCATGTAGCGTTGGATTGCAAGCCATCGTTTTGTCCTGATTTGCAGATTTTTTTCCCTACACATGGAAATGAAATACATTTTCAGGATATGCCTATAGTAATACAAGACAATAGTTTTTATTACAAAGAAAACAGACAAGGTCAAGTTAAGGGGGTTGGCCTCCTCAAACGTGTTTCTTAACATGATAGTGTCAAGAATACACATTTGTATTCCTGACACTATATTGGTCTTTTAATAAATCTGCTCACTCCCTTGCCACTTGACTTTATTCTTATTTATCTTTTCTTCCTAGTGTCTGATCTCAAAACATTTTCTTCTGCTCTGCCCATGATGTATGTGGGATCGATTTTCCTCATGGATTTTAGGTAAATTTGAATGGCAACTGAAACAGAACCTTAATTTAAGCTCTGGCCTATGGTTTAGTAAATTTTGATATCTTACAATGGCCCCAATTTAATATTTTAAGATTTTCAAATGATTTTTGTAAATATATATATAAGTATCCAATATATATTATATATAAAAATATATATATAAGTATATATAAAACATATTTATAGATAGTATAGAAAGAAAGTAGAGAGAGTGTTTCAGGTCGCTGAGGGATTGTGGGGTTGTGGGGGGGTAACCCCTAAACGTAAAAGTACAAGGATGCCAAAAGGGGGAGATGAAAGTATCTAGCTAAGGTCCCCTTAAGGTTCTGGTACTATTAGAGCAACCCTATGTAGTCTTAGTAGATAATAAAATAAAATATAACTTTTTATTTGATTTGTTAAAATTACTTTATGTGAAAAGATACTAAAAAAGAGGGGAACGAAAAAAGGAGAAAATGATTGCTTAGGCCGTGTTACCCCTGTTGGGTGGTAGCACCCGTAGCACAGGGATTTAGGGGGTACAAATATAGAGAAGCTAAAGAGAATGGTATCAATTTACCCAATAATCCCTCAACTCCCATCACCCTGTGCCACCATGCCGTGGCAGCAAAAACTCCTTCCCCTCTACAGAGAAAACAGTAGCCGACCTGTCTAGGTGGCTACCTATCTAAATGTTTGTAAAATCATAAAGCAGGGTGGCTACACTTGTACTTTTTCCTTTTTCTTTAGTTTAAAAATATTTATGTTAAAATAATCATGGTAAAAATATTAAACCATTAAACCATTTAAAATATTAAACCATCAGCTTATCAAAAATATTAAATATGATCAAAAACACCGTACTGGTCATTGCCAACTTTTATAGTCTTGACTACTATATAGTCATATATATATGGAAGATACATGTGATATCTTCCATATATATATATATATATATATATATATATATATATATATATATATATATATATATATACTACTTCTGCTCATTACTTTTTAAGAATAATTTATTTTCCTGACACCCAATCCACTTTAATAATTACATTACATTTTTAAATATCAATCATCAAGTTTGAGTTCATAAATAAAATAAGTCTACTTACTTTCAGGAATTTCAATACAAAACAGGAAAATGAAAATATTCAAGTTATTCGAATTAAATTCTGCACCAGTGAGTAGAGAACTTTTCTCAAAGCCTCCAAATACACTAGTAAAGGCATTTGGTTTGAGCTGTGAATATGTATGCAAGGTTGGTGACATCACAAATGCAGCATGACATCACTAGATAATTAGATATCCCTACACCTTAGCCTCAATTTAATATGCTTTACAAATGATTCAATAAATACTGTTAGAAAAACTCTCCAAATGTTGTATCTAGGAAAATTAAACTCGCTCAAACTCTCATCACTCCTGGGTGCCAGCAATGACCATAGTACACATCAATCCCAATACAAAGAAAGAAGTTACTTGCACTCTTCCCAAATCCCTATGCATATTTAAACAAATAGAGGTTATTTAGTTTCTCCTATGGCCATGAGAGACTTTAGCCCACCTGCCACGTAAAAAAAAATACCCCTTTCTGTCTCATTAGATATTTCTTTGCCAGAAGCTCAATGAAAAGGCAAGGTGAAAGGTTAGCGTAGGACCCACCTGAGAGGTTCACCTTGACTTCTTTCTTTGTATTGGGATTGATGTGTACTATGGTCATTGCTGGCGCCCAGGAGTGATGAGAGTTTGAGCATGTTTAATTATTCATGTTTGACAGTTTTATTATTGCTTTTCAGCATTTGGCTACGTTTTTAGGTAGGCAGATATTTGACAAACTGTGATCATAGTTGGAATTAGTTATGATAACACATTTTTTGATATCATATTTGATTGCCATTTGTATGGTCTTATTTACGGCACAGAGTTCGGCTGACTGCTTTTGGGACCAATATTGTATCCTATAGATACATTAGTGTAATCACCTATCCAGGCGATTCCGATACCTGCAACTAATTTCCGTTCATTAGCAACGGTGTGGTGATATGAACAACCATCAATGTATACCCAGGGTAGTGGTCGACAGTATTCTTTGTCATAAACTTTATAAGGGGATAGCAATTGCTGTTCTAGGAAATCATTTCCCGTGCCATTAAAATCTAGAGATGGAGCAATACAGTCATGTAAGTCTGCTAAACCTTGGGCAACTGGGCTCACTCAAAACTTGCGACATCTGTGGCATTGTGCTGTGTGCTAAAACTGCACATTTTAGAGTGTCCTTTTATTGTGGCCAGCCTCAGGCACACCTTCGCAATATCATGCTGTCTAATCAGCATCTTGATATGCCACACCTGTGAGGTGGATGGATTATCTCAGCAAACGAGAAGTGCTCACTAACACAGATTTAGACAGATTTGTGAACAATATTTGAGAGAAATGGGCCTTTTGTGTACCTAGAAAAAGTCTTAGATGTTTAAGTTGAGCACATGAAAAATGGGGGCAAGAAAGTGTTGCATTTAAAATTTTGTTCAGTGTATTTATAACGTACTTCTAGCGGCAATCCCTGTAAGGATAGAGTACATGCAGTAATCCGACTTTCACTCTGCAAATATTGTACAGGTTGTTGAGCAGTTTTAACAATAATTTTCTCACCTTGGATGTAGCTACAAAAATGTTGTATTGCCCAAACAGTCGACAATAATGCTTTCTCACACGTGTTGATTTTAACTTCAACAGTTGCCAAAGTTTTTCTAGCATATGCAATAACTTTGTTTAGACTGTCCTGCTTCTGATACAGAACAGCACTTATGCTCAAATTAGTACATACTGTCTCCAGAAAGAAGGGTTTACCCCCATCTGGGTATGTTAAACAGGGTGCCTGAGTGAGCTTCCTCCTCAGTTCACTTACTGCTTGGTACTGAGGCTCCCCCAAGTTGTTTCCTTTTTAAGCAGGTGTTTAAGCAAGTGATTTTGTTATTTCTGCATAGTTATCTATGAATTTACGGGAATAGTTAGTCATGCCAAGGAATGAGCTTAATTCCTTGGTATTAGTTGGTGTTTTAGCTTTCAGTACAGCTTCAACATTCTTCTAATGCAGATTTAATCCTTTAGAAGTTACATCATGTCCAAGGAAATTGACTCTGGTATGACACCATTGTGCCTTCTGTTAAGACAATTTAATCCCTGCCTGCCTTAACTGAGTGAGAACATGTCTAATTTCTATGATATGCTTAGCAAGACATCGTCTACATATGATAAAGTTCCTCTCTCGAATGCATCAGGCATTGCTTTATGCATGAACCCTGCAAATTCATGACCAGAGTTTATTTAACCCAAAGACATACGGGTCCAGGTACACTGCTGTTTTCCAAATGTGAAGGCCAGTTTGTATTGGTGTTGTACTGGTACAACAAAGGGGCTGGGGAAAGAAAGAGATACACCAGGGGGATTAAAAGAGACACAAGATGGTGCAAGACATACTAAAGTGGGGATAAACTACACTAAAGAGGGTAAGAAAATCAAAAGGGGGGGTTACAAGACACAGGTAAAGACGCATTTATTTTTGCTAACGGGGGGAAGGGCGGCAAAATGTATCTTTGCCTGTGTAGCCAAAAATCCTTGCACCAGCCCTGAGTATGTCTGTGTGTGTGTCAGTATGTCTGTGTGTGTGTGTGTGTGTGTATGTGTGTCAGTATGCCTGTAACGGTGTGTCTGCAGAGAGTGTGTGCGTATGCCTGTCAGTGAGTGTGTGTTTGTCAGTGTGTGTCAAATCAGCAAGTGTGTGTGTACCTGTCAGTGAGTGTGTCTGTTTAGGTGACTGCCCCCCCCCCTTTAAATCACATGGGAAAGGTGTTTTTACTCTCCTTTTGGTGCAATGGGCCACTTGACTGGATTTGCCCCCCAGGCCTAAGGCTGCCAGCCCTCCCCTGGACTCCGGTTATCTTTACACTTTAGGTTCTAAAGATCTTTTTAGCAAAAGTAATTGTTTAAAATGTTCCAAACTCCATAATTATCTTAAATTTAATTTTTGACCAAGACATTAATTGCATGCTTTAGAGACCTTATAGGTAAATACTACACATTGAATCAAATGTCCATGTAATTTTAACTCACGGAGTTTAACCCACGGAGTTTAACTCACGGAGTTAAGAGGTAATGAAGTCAGCAGCGAAGTAATAGCGGGTGGAGGAGTTTGAACCTTGCGGCAACAGAAGGAAAGAGGAGTGTGCCTCGCGGCGAAGCCAATACGCTGTGAAATAAATACTTCTAATAACAAGGCGACGCGAGGTCAGAAAATTAAACAAACAGGAGGAGGCGACTGATCCGCGGAATTGTAAGTTTGCGATTTCCTCTGGGAGAAACTCTGCCAGAGTGTAAAGTCTCTGGTACCCTTATCATTAAGGTGTACATTTCGAAATAACAAATATAGGAAGCAAAAGCAAAGAAAAAGAAAAAGAAAAGAAAACAGACTATATAGATACCTGGAAAAATCGTCACAAGGCTTAAGGGTTAAATGTTAAAGTTGAAGTAACATTGATATAAAAAGGAAAACGAAAAGGGGGAGAAAAGGGGAAAAAAAAGAAAGGAGAAGATGTAAGGAAAATGGAAAGAAAGGCAAGAAAGAGAGAAGAGAAGAAAAAAGCGGGAAGAAGAGAAAAAACAGAACCAATTAACAAATGGCTACTAAAAAAAACAAACAAAAAACAAGAATTTAAAACAACTGCAAAAAAAGACAAAAAAGAACAAAAACAAGATAAAAGTCTCTCAATATATTTTTCATCAAAAATTTTTAAAGAAAAAGCAAATGTATCTACTAGAGAATATCTTTCGAAGATGTTGCAGAAATAGAAATGAGAAAAGAAAAAGAAGTAATGGTTGATCTACTAAATGCTAGTTTACAAGATATATTACTGGAGATCAAAAATAAATCTCTACTAATACAGCAGAAATTAAACAAGAAATTAAAAGTGAAAGCAATCAATTATCAAACAAAATTCAGCATGTGGAAGAACAACATAGAGATCTGGAATTTCAATTCAAATCCATAAAAGAAGAAAATTTAAAGTTGACAAAGAAGCTATCCTATATGGACTCCAAAATAAATGACTTAAAAGATCGCTCCAGAAGGAGCAATTTAAGATTTCGTAAACGTGAAAAAAATCTAAACAAGAAGATTTAAGATGGATTATGAAAGAATATGTTACAGCATTGGGCATACCTTTTAATGATAAAGAAGTATTAATAGAAAGATGCCACAGAATTCACAAACCACAAAGTATTGCAACGGAACAGCCCAAAGGCGTTATTGCAAGTTTTTATTCTTATGAAGTTAAAGAAAGTATACTCAAGGCTAACAGAGATAAAATCATTAAAGAAGGACGATATTCAACGATAATTGTTCTTCCAGATGTTCTATTTAGTACTAGAAAAAGAACTTTTGCACCAATTATTTCGATTCTAAAAAAACACAATTTGAAATTTAAATGTGGTTTCCCATTTTAGAAGATAATCATCCACGATGGTCCCTTGAATTCCTTTGAATCAACCGAACAAGCAGAAGAATGGTTAAATACCAATAATTATACTTAGACTCTGCATCTCAACAAATGAAGAAAGGAAGAAGATGAGTGAAGGGGAGAGAGGAGAGAAAATAATGTTAAGAGTAAATATAAGTTTTTCTTTTATAGGGGAAAATGGTTAGTTATACTGGAATAAATACGTTTTTTTTTCTATACTATTATACATATTCCGACTACTAAATGATATAAAGCTGTATATCTATACTGCCTAATAGTGACAGCTAGATTCTGTTTACCTTAGGTAAACACAGATGCCCTCGAAGGCACAGATCAGTTAAATACCAGCAGCAGTATAAATTTTTACTCTGGTAGGTAAACGGGAATTTAGGATTTTGATAATGAGACAGCTATCTCTACCTCTATAGACTCAGTATAAGAGTCTTAGGATATACTGTTCAGACCTCAGACTGATTTTACCTACTGATCCCCTACCACTGATTCACCTACCTTTCTTAACACATTAGTGCATTTCTCTTGTCTATTTATACCTCTCAGTACTTTTTTAGGACTCTATTGTACATATCTCGAGTAGCCATTCATAGAGCTTGAGCACTGTTTAGCTGAGGGCTTCCCCCGGCACTCATCACAACTGGGATAATACGGTATAACTTATTTTTATAGTGACACCCTTTCCTTACATTGTTGCAACTCAGCTCTAGTGCTACTACTATTTGTATTTGTATTTCTTCTGGCTTATAATATTGTTCACTGTATATATGTATATATTGTGTGATTTTTTTTTACTTAGCAATATGTAGACGGATTTTTTCATTTGTTCTAGTGCCGTTATATTGCCACCTTCTGGCCATATGATAACCTATTTTACAGACTGCTTTAATAAAAGTTACGCTTTATCTATATACTTATAGGCTAAGATACTCTGTTCCTTTCCCCTTAAGTTAATTACTCTTGGGTTCATGCCCTACCCTCTTAGCCTACAGAACTCATTCTGATTCTCCCACTCCCTCTCTCTTTCTTTTTGATTGAAATATTGAGATTGAGATTATATATCAAGACGTCGACATTGAAACTAGGTTATCTGATTGTTGTATGTAAGACCGAGAATATTGTATATACTTTTATATTTACCTGCCAAATAGAAATCCTATGGCCCTATTCTTAAAAATAATGGAAAGAGTTCAAAAAATAAGTAGAGGTACATTCATTATAGCCGGGGATTTTAAAACATCCCAAACACTTCCAACAATGGAGAAATATGTTATCAAACGATCAATTAAGTTAAATATTATTTGTAGAAGGTTCATATTATTTGATGCTTGGCGAACCATACATCCAGAAGGTAGAGATTATATGTGTGACGAACTGAGCCTCGTCATGTGTGCTTGGAGGGGCCTGCTGGCCAACCTCTTACCAAAAGACTATGGGCCCTTTAAAAACTATGTGAACAGACTTGGTTTGTGGGATTTTATATTTGGTTCGGAAACTGAACAGCCACACAAGACCATGCTGGAGCTTGTTAAGCCTTATTGCTACTTTGCAGCAATTTCCACTGCAGTGTTCTAAGTGTTTGTCTGGGTGGCCGCAATTCCTATGGAGGCCATCTTGTTCGCATGAAAGCAGGCAGCGGTGTTTGGGCATGAATCTCATGGTACTGAAAACGGACACAGAAACTCCCGAACAACACTGGACTTCCAGCATCGCCTGCGTTCGGTTCTACAACACTTAGAAAGGCGCTGTTCGGTGGAAACGTTCCCACAAACAAGGGGATCAGGCTCCAGGGTAAGACTATTGACTCTGTTTGGTAGTTTGTTCATTTTTAAACTACCGAACGCAAGCCCTGATTCTCTGAAACTGTTTTGGGCATGGGACCATGTGGGCAGTCGGTCAAATTATGACTTCCAGAAAATTCCTGAACCCCTAGACTGATCTCGGTGATTTTGTGTGTTTTAAGGTATTTGGGTTTTTTTGTAAAAATGTGTGGTTTTTGTGCCTGGAGATAATTGAGTTTAATTCAGTGCTTGACTCAATTATCTCCCAGGCATAGGGGAGGGATTGACCTATTTTGTATGGGAGTGTCCTGGACCTGAGAGCCAATGTAATTGTGTATATGTTTTTACTGTAGTCTACTTTCAGGTCCAGGGGGGAGAGTCCCTTGCATGGGGACCTGCATACAAGGCCAGTTGTGGCTGCCATTAAACAAATTAGTTTTACCCTTCATGAAGTCTAGGCTAATGTTTGGGGGATTGGAGAGCCATATTCACTCTGGGGATTGATATAATCACTATACTCCCTTGGTTTACGATTGCTCTTGTAAGAGCAGCCTGCTTTGCTTTCTGGACTAGGAGAGGTCTACCCACTGGTCTTGGGTCCAGGGTGGGTGGAGGACAGCGAGACCCCAACCAAGCTGTGGCGGTTTATGGCATTTACGGTCGTTATGGTGTTCAGTGTGGTGCTTATGGTACTCAAAGATTACTAGGAAGCGGCGATTGACAGAGGTACCCAGTCGGGGTGCCAGGTGGTCCGTTACAATACGCATCTGTCCAAGGTGCATAGCTCATATTCAAGAATTGATATGTGTTTGGTTAAGGCAAAAGATATTTGCAATATTCATAATATCCAAATTAAAGATAATACATGGTTTGATCATAGTTATATTATAGTGGAAATAGGCAAACCTCCAGTAGTGGGTAGATTTACATGGAGGTTAGATGATGCAATAATCAAAATAAAAAAAAATAAAAAAGAGGAATTGATCATTGAAGATGAAAACACTACACCTGATTTAGCTGATTCCACAATTGGCAGTTGATGAAGCCCTGTGTTGGCGAAACGCGTTTTGGTAGTTTTTAATATTCTTTAATGTATATTATTAAAGGAATATTGGCCCCTTAATTTCTCATATGCATTTACCTTTTGTGATATTATTTTTTATATTATTTTTATTTTTTCATTTTTTACTTTATTTTATTATTTTAACCTGGTCATCAAGAATATAAGAGTATTCACTCACAAAAGAATCCTAGGTGGCGATTATACCACCCATGCTATCATAGTGAGCAGTACATCCTGCTCACCTAAATTTGAGTACAATACCTTTTATATCTAACCCTTATATTAATTTCATACAGAGAGCACTATTTCTGTTTTACTTCTCTCTCTATGCCGAGAAACCTTCACTTCTAGTAACTTATCATCAATTACCACCTATATCCTACCAGTTGGGGATCAATGCCACTGAATGCCAGTTACACCTTAGCTTGTACTAGCTCTCCAATAGGTGAGTAGGAATACTACTGCTGTTAAGTTCCCTTTTGCTTGCCTGATACAAATTACACTATTGGAGTTTCTTCTTTCATTTGCATGCTTAAACCGGACCTAGAAAATCCCCCTACCTCAGGACTCTTATAAATACAGATCCATATCATACCTAAGTACCTCAAACAAGTTGGACTTTCATTTATATGTCTTAAACTTGGACTATTGTATATCTCAATTTGACTTCTGTATGTAAGTATATTATTGGTATTATACTATTTTATTGTTTTTACTGTGGCACAACCTAATTTTACTTTTTATTGTCTACCATTTCCTTTGACGGTCTGTGAGGGAACCCTTAGGTTGCTGCCTACTCTCATCTTATCTTATCTTCTAGTTGGCCACTAAGGGCTGATCCATCAGTTGTTTGTCCACTCTAATCCTTGCTCTACTTTCTTTTTCTCATATATCTATCTAAAAATGTTTTGTCCCCTTTTTTTACTGATTGCGCTATTTTCTCTTCTGTGTGTGATTTGGAAGCTCCCTTAACTTGCTAAGTCTATTTCTTCCTAAACTTATAGATCTGTCTATCTTCCTAACTCTGGGCTTTTTTTTTTTTTTTTTTTTAAATCTTTATTTTTGCAATGGCAGATCGTATGGTAAAGTAACATTTTTAGGCTTATGCAAAAGCCATATGATAGTACATATGTCAATTATAACTCTGGGCTTTTTTTATAATTACTAAATGCTAGCTTTTTTTTTTTACTATTTTGGCCACATCTGCAGAGTACTGTGGCGGAACCAGCCACCTATTTGGATTATGTACTGTTCTTTTAAATCAGGGACTTATCTGGTTCAACAATTGGGGTCCACTGAACAAGTTATAGCTATATTGTTCGTATACCGAACAAACTCCCGTTGGACCACGCAGGGCAGTCGTGTGCTGCCAATTGATCCTATTCACCTTCTTCACACTTAGAAACCGCAAGGTTCTAGGCGGTTGGCAGGGTGGCCGTTGTTCGCATGACCGAACACGTGGCGGTGGCCATCTTTAGCCATGACCATATACAGTTCTGTTTGTTTGTTGAGTGCATGGAACTATAATCAGACACTCGATGGCGCAAACTCTGCTGGTTCTTCCACCTCTACGTGTGTTCGGTTCCATTCACCTGAGTAGAGCGGCATTTGTGGAGAACAAACTTCCGAACGAGGGGCACACAATCAACTGATATACAAACTGTTACATTCATTATTTTATTGTGTTTCGTACTCCCGAAAGAGACCGGCCGTACAGCCTGATTTCATGGAACTCTTTTGGGCAGGCACCTTGTGTGCAGTCGGTCTAAACTATAACCCAGTGGCGTTTCGGCTACGTTCGTGGGATCTAAGTGCTTTCGGGATATGCTGGGCACTCAGATCTAGGCTACCTGGGGATATAGCACTTGAGGGGGTACCATTTTGTTAAAGGGGTGTTTTGGGGTGTTTATTAATGTACTTGTACTGGACCTGAGAGGTAATGTAATTATGTTGTGTACTTTGTTACTGTCCCCTCTCAGGTCCAGTGGGGAATGCCCCTGGAATGTGTTACAGTAAACCCCTTACATGGGCACACACATAAAAGGCTGTGTGTGGCTCCCATTAAACAGTTGACTCCCAGAACTGTGCTGAACTGCACTTTCTTTGATGGTTTACAGACTACCAGCGGAGATATCGGTTTTTAGTATTGAAGCTCCTCTACCAGTAGCACAGTGGTTTCTTAAATGTTATGCTTTTACTGACAAGCCGAAAGCAATTTTATGTTGCCCTACAGTAGTGCAACTTTTAAATAATCCCATTTCTCCCGGACTCCATTTAAACTGCTCAAGTCTGATAATGACTCCTTTACACATACAGGAATATCCCGCTTAACGCTGTAGACAGGTTCCAACCGCTATGAGTTCTAAGCAAAACAGCACTAAACGGGGCAGTTTAACACGGGGAAGATAGGGATAAGGAAACGACTTTGAAAAAATGACACAACACCAATAGAATTTAAAAAAAAATTTACTTGCTGTGAGATGCTGTGCTGTCTTTCGCCACTTAATTTTCTCTCTGTTAATTAGCGCTTACTCTTTTTTTCTGTTGTACATGAATAGCAATGCCTCCAAATTACTCTGTGAAATATAATTTCAACTAATGATCTCAGTAGTCTGCCTCCAAATTGTGTAAAAATAATATTTTTGAATTTGTTTTCAAAATTAACTTGTTTTTATTAATATCAGAAATCTATATTTTGGGACTTTTCCCCCTTGATTGATTTAAAGCGAAGAATTACCCACTATTTTAACTCTTCTAGACCCTGGAGTATGTTTATTAGTGGATTTGTATTTCACACATTAATCACAAACGATTATAAAAATATAATTTATTGTGGGGCAGAGCCAGCCATTGAACGAAGCAGATGTCGCACATGTCAGGAGCTCCCGAGAAATATTTGACTTTTCGCAGCCTAATTGCTACTAAAAAGCTTCTGACCCCCTTGCGAACTATATTACCACTATGGGGAAGAAATCCAAACTCCGCAGGAATGAAGCGACTCCCACCTCTCAAGCTATCGGGGCCCTGCTCCGCGTTACAACTTCGCAGAGGCCTGCTAAGATGGCGCCCGCACGGGAAGACTCGGACCTCGCCTCGGAAGACAGTGATCACGATGATTCCAGTTACTACGCTGATCGAGGGGAGCTCAGTAAAAGTTCACCCCTCCGTGACCGCGATTCGAAGCCCGCGAGGCGAGTAAAGTTGCCCAACTAGACCACGCTCCCGCCAGTAAAGCGGATATTCAAAACATGATGGCAGAGTTGAAGGCCTACTTCTCAGCCGATATAGCGCTGGTGTGAGAAGATATGGGAGTCATGACAGCGCGCTTGCGGGCGCTAGAGGAGGCTGACGCTGCCACGACAAGCAAACAGGAGGCTCTGCAAGCTGAGGTGGACACACTGAAGCAAGCCAACCATACTATGGAAGGATGGCTTTGTGTGCTGGAGGATGCTAGGCGGAAACGTAATATGCGGGTCCGTGGCATCCCCGAGAACATCGGGGAGGACGAAGTACCTCATTATCTCCGCAGAATGTGGAGCTCTATGCTCCCAACAGCTAAAGCCAAGACCATACACCTGGACTACCTGTTCCGAGTCCCGAAATCACCTAAAGCTCCAGCTGGGGTTCCAAGGGATTTACTGTTGTGTTTTCAATCGCTCCAATGTAAGCAGCTTATCTCAGCCACGACAAGAACTGCAGCCACTTACCATTTTGAAGGCTCGGACCTGGCCTTCTTCGCAGACCTTTCAAGGTCCACAATGACCTGGAGGCACTCACTACAACCAGCAACCAGTGACTAAGCTGTTAAGAGAGAAGGAGAAGGTACCGCTGGGGACCGGGTCGCAAACTGACCATATTACACGCGGAGAAGAGATTGCAGTTAACACACCTCTCGGAAGCTGGACGCATCTTCAGGGAACTGGACTTACCAGCACCAGATCTCACCCAGAGGTCAGTGGCAATAGCCTCACGGGCGTCCTCCGCTCCAGCATGGGACGTTAATACCATCCAGCCCTTCTACCCCAAGCCGAATCGGGTAGCGCGGACGCAGATGTCTTCAGGCACTTGAACACTGCAAGGCGCTAAAGCGAAAACCTTAGACTTTATACTGTTGTTGTAGTCTATAACAGCAATGTAGAATTTAGCCACTAAACTATATGTCAGGTTTGATTTTTATTTTATTTATTTTATTTTTATGCTCTCCCTGCTGATTTAGGCTAGATGACATGGCCTTACCCCTATTGGAAGCCGTGACACACATCCGCACAGTTGCCCATTAAGCCTTAGCATTATTGTTAAAGTTTTTTGTTTTTTTTGTTATGTGTTTCTTGATTTACATAGTTACATAGCTGAAAAGAGACTTGCGTCCATCAAGTTCAGACTTCCTCACATATGTTTTTTGCTGTTGATTTGCGTTCCTGCAGTTGAGCACTGACGGTAATTGTTAAATACTAGGCTGTTTATCACTGTACTTAAAAGCACTCTCTCGAGAATCCAACACCCCCCAGAAGGCAACGATTGTAGATCACTAGTTAAAGCTGATATATACTAAAAAGTGCAAGTAGCCTTCAACAAGCTCAGCCAGACGGGAATTTCTATATAAATGTATAAGCACAAACGTTCTAAATGAGTCTGCCATTATTCATGCATGCACTTTGAAAATGTAGCTCAATATGCTTTATTTCTCTGTATAATTATATGTATGCTACAATAAAAAATATAATAAAAAATAAAATTAAAATAAAAAATATAATTTATTGTGACAAGTAATTCATAATAATAATATGTAATATGCATGACAATAATCAGTGAATTATTTATTTATTTATAAAATATTTTACCAGGAAAGATACATTGAGATTTCTCTCGTTTTCAAGTATGTCCTGGGTCCACAAATATTAAGGTATAACAGTAGTCTAAAATATAACAATAATTTTGGCAACAATAACCACAATAAAGATAATTCCTAGAAAACTCTTAGATATTATCCACCAGTAGGGTTAATATCTTAGCAAATATTAGTACAGATTTTCAAGACACATGATAATCAATAGCTTAATAGCAACATAAAGTTAGATTAATATCCAAAGGAGTTACATGCAAAAGTTACAGATAATTACTCTAGAATTTAATCAACAGTTATTTTAACAATCATACATAAAAACATAGAATGTGATGGCAGATAAGAACTATTCGGCCCATCTAGTCTGCCCAATTTTCTAAATACTCTCATTAGTCCCAGGCCTTATTTTATAACTAGGATAGCCTTATGCCTATCCCATGCATGCTTAAACTCCTTCACTGTGTAAACCTCTGCCACTTCAGCTGAAAGGCTATTCCATGCATCCACTACCCTCCCAGTAAATTAACCCATTCAGGACCATCAGCGGTAAAACGTGCGTTTGGACCGCTGACGGTCCTGAACCGTCATAGCGAAAAACTGGCTGCGGGAAGCGATCAAAGATCGCTCCTGCCGGTATAATCCTGTAACTATCTGCCAGACATCCCAGGCAGATAGTAACCACCAATTGCGGCGTGTGAGCGATCCGCGATCGCTCACAATTGGCTGCTGTTAAAGTGGGTGTTACAAACACTCACTTTGACAGTGATCTCTGCCCCTCTCTCCTCTGTAGCGTTTTGTGAGGCGAGAGAGACAGAGATCATGATAGTTTGTTGCAGCAGTGTTCAGTAACCATCAGAAAGTATCAGTATTTTATTAAAAAAATCACCTTTTTACCCCTTCCCTGCCAGATCTGTTACAGCAGAGCATTTGTACTGTCTGTATTTTTTTTTTTGCCCTTAAAAAGTTAAATTCGTTTTAAAAATCTGTGTCTTGGTCTGTCTTGGTCTGTCTTAGTCAGTCAGTTTCCTTCCTCCAAATCTCCATTAGAGTTTTGTGACAGGAGTTAGTTTAGGGATTGCTGTTTAGCCTGTTTTAGTAAAAAAAAGGCATATGCCTTCTTGGCGTCAGACTCTGACGCCACTGACACTGCGTCAGATTTTGACCCAGGTCAGTTTTCTGACACGTCTAATCAAGACGACATGTCATTTGTGTGTGAGCCGGTGTTCTATCAGATCTCTATACCTTGTCAGAATGGTATACCGGAAGTGACGCAGCCGCACCGGAAGTGACGAGGCCGCACCGGAATTGACGTTTCGGAGCTGGAGGAGGAGGAGCGCCTGCGCAGAAAAACAGGTAGGTGAAAATTTCACACAGATCGGGAGCGAAGGACACCTAATGCGCATGCGCGAAACCCACACTGCGCCTGCGCAAGTAGCTACAAGGGAGGGGGGATGGAGGGGATTTAACGTGCCAGTGCGCACGCGCGCCGAAGTACTCCCGCCGGGCACAGACAGCGCACCAGCGGGCAGGGAGATCGATTCAGCCGAACATTCATCCGATCTCCCTGCCCCACACTGCGCACGCGCCCACCAAGCCAGGACAGCCTCGGACACCGCGCATGCGCACTAAGGGGGTATAGAAATCTGATGGCCATATCTTCTAAGAAATCTCCTACCCCCTGAGTGCGCATGCGCGGTGTCTGCACTGTATCCTGACATCTCTCAGGTAAGCCTCGCTCACAACACTCTCAGCCATCAGGGGGGACTGTGCTGTATGGAGGGGGTGTATGTACAGTATTGGGGGGGGTCTGTACAGTGGTGGGGGGGGTCTGTACAGTGGTGGGGGGGGTCTTTACAGTGTGGGGGGGTCTGGACAGTATGGGGGGGTCTGGACAGTATGGGGGGGTCTGGACAGTATGGGGGGGTCTGGACAGTATTGGGGGGGTCTGGACAGTATTTGGGGGGTTCTGTACTGTATGGGGGGTCTGGACAGTATGAGGGGGGTCTGGACAGTATGGGGGGGGGGTCTGGACAGTATGGGGGGGTTCTGTACTGTATGGGGGGTCTGGACAGTATTGGGGGGGTCTGGACAGTATTGGGGGGTCTGGACAGTATTGGCGGGGTCTGGACAGTATTGGCGGGGTCTGTACAGTATGGGGGGGACTGTACAGTATGGGGGGGTCTGGACAGTATGGGGGGGGTCTGGACAGTATGGGGGGGTCTGGACAGTATTGGCGGGGTCTGTACAGTATGGGGGGGACTGTACAGTATGAGGGGGGTCTGGACAGTATGGGGGGGTTCTGTACTGTATGGGGGGGTCTGGACAGTATTGGGGGGGTCTGGACAGTATTGGGGGGTCTGGACAGTATTGGCGGGGTCTGGACAGTATTGGCGGGGTCTGTACAGTATGGGGGGGACTGTACAGTATGGGGGGGTCTGGACAGTATGGGGGGGGTCTGGACAGTATGGGGGGGTCTGGACAGTATTGGCGGGGTCTGTACAGTATGGGGGGGACTGTACAGTATGAGCGGGGTCTGGACAGTATGGGGGGGGTCTGGACAGTATGGGGGGGTTCTGTACTGTATGGGGGGGTCTGGACAGTATTGGGGGGGTCTGGACAGTATTGGGGGGGTTCTGTACTGTATGGGGGGGTCTGGACAGTATGAGGGGGGTCTGGACAGTATGGGTGGGGTCTGGACAGTATTGGGGGGTCTGGACAGTATTGGCGGGGTCTGGACAGTATTGGCGGGGTCTGTACAGTATGGGGGGGGGTCTGGACAGTATGGGGGGGGGGTCTGGACAGTATGGGGGGGTCTGGACAGTATTGGCGGGGTCTGTACAGTATGGGGGGGACTGTACAGTATGGGGGGGGTCTGGACAGTATGTGCAGTATTGGGCGGTCTGTGATGTATATTGGGGCGGTCTGTGCTGTGTATTAGGGGGCTGTGCGTTAGATGTGGGAGGCAGTGTATTAGGGTGCTGTGTGTTAGATGTGGGGATTGTGCGTTAGATGTGGGGGGTGGGCAGTATGTGGGGCCTGTGTGTTAGATGTGTACAGCCCTGGTTTGACTACCAAATATTTTGTTTCAGAGATCTCAGACGCCATGGCCTGCTTTTTGCTACGAAAGCCCAGCCATCTAGTCACTCACCAGGGGTGGATGAGAAACTGCACCCCAGCCAGAGGGACTGCCCCACATCTGCAACCAAATCCGTCTGTCACTGAATTCTGTAATCTCCGTGTCTTTGTGCATGTATAGTACTCCCAATTCTTATATTTAATACGGTGTGTCTCTCACAATCTTTGTGTCTGTCTGCTGTAAATATGTGGCACGCAAGTCTGCATGCACTGTGTCTGTTTTGCCATTTTACTCTAACCATTATATTTTTGTGTGTGTCACAACTCTGACAAGCATGTTCTCCTATGGGGCACGAAGTACATAAAGAGGAATGAAGAAGTCCCCGTTTGAGGCTCGCGTCCAGGGTGGATTATTGAAGTGCCATCTGACACGTGACAAGTTTCTCCTGTTTGCACGGCGACTTCAACACTGTGTACTGTGATCAGAGGTAGGTAACCTTAGACAGTTCAGATGCTGTGAATTACATCTTTGCCAGCAGGTGTAGTCCAAAACATCTGGAATACCGAATGCGTATGAATGAAAAGTATGGTGTGTGTGTGTGTGTGTGTGTGTGAATGGTCAGTAACAAGGGTTGAAGCCTTGACGTGGCGTTACTGCTCACATGTGTATTCATGTGCCAATTCAACCAATGTGAGTCACTGTAATACTGATAAGGTAACCAAAAGTACTGTGATTGTGGAGAATTAAACGCCTGTATCACCTACACACCGCTTACACTGTGACCTTATCTCCTAAACACGGCTTACACTGTGACCGTATCTCCTATACACTGCTTACACTGTGACCGTATCTCCTATACACTGCTTACACTGTGACCGTATCTCCTATACACTGCTTACACTGTGACTGTATCTCCTATACACTGCTTACACTGTGACCGTATCCCATAAACACTGCTTACACTGTGAATGTTATTTTTTCAAGTTAGTTTTAGTGTTTGCGGTTTCATATATTTGTTAACCTCTGTCCTCAATCTTCTGTTCTGTGTTTTCTTACATTTGTGGGAAGAACAAGGTGATCCTCTCCATTTTACACTCCTTTACTGATGGTTCCAGTTCCAGAGACAAACCCACCACCATTAACCTCCACCTGCTCAAACAGAAGAGATTACCTTCTTCTATAGAAAACTTCCATATGGCTGCTTCGGAACGCATGCTGCAGACATGATGTAACCTTCATTTTCCAGTGGACCGTCCAGGGAAAGAGACCATTATATTATTAAGATACTGCCTTCCTAATGCCATACAGCCTTTCTTTACATGTGATTGAACTTTCTCCTTCTTGGATACCACAGTGTGACTTTTCTTAACCAGTTTCCAAATTTGACTTTTTATGTTTTCCACTATACATATAAAGTGTAAACTGCATATTAACTTTGAATAAATAAAGTATTTTGCTGACACCTTAACATGTAATTTGTGTTACTTAGCTACAAATAATACCAGCACTTGCTGCGTTCCATTGTAGGTTTCTCAGAAACTGCAATATTTAACATTGCAGGGTTAAGGGGACATTGGCACTGCACCCAAACCATTTAACCCCTTAAGGACACCTGACATATGTGACATGTCATGATTCCCTTTTATTCCAGAAGTTTGGTCCTTAAGGGGTTAAACGAGATGACGTGGGCTTTTAAAGAGCAACTTCTTACTATGCTTATTGCTATCTTTTGAAAGTCATCACATTTATAAGCAAACCTATGCATTGGCACAGTGACAAGAGGACCTATATGCACCATAAATTATCAAATGTTGTTACAAAGCCATATTTCCTAACAGTCCTGGATTGTTTGGTAGAGTCCCAGTTTCGGTTTTCTCTCCACTGTCCCACAATAATTAACAGGTTAACGTTATTACAGACAAATTACTGTAGATTTAAAAAATAAGAGTTTTAATCTTTTTAAAAGTGGCAATATAAAAAAAGTCAAACAATATTTAATTTCTAATTGAACAAAATTGAAAAAGTATGTTGTCCATTATTTACATAATAATTGCACATGTGGCCTAATATCAGATATTGTTATTGTCACCCCCCTGTCACCCCCCTCTCACCCTGTCAGACCCCCACACCCTGTCATCTCACCTCATCACCCCTTGTCACCCCCCTCTTACGGTCACCTCACCATAACCCCCTCACTCTGTCACCCTCCTCACACTATGTCACCCATCCTTACTCTGTCACCCATACTCTCACATTACATCACCCCCCCTCTTACTCTGTCATTTCCCCCCTCATCTCATCACCCTCACACTATGTCACCCTCCCCACACGGCCACCACTCCCCGTACACACGAGCACCACTCTCCACACTCTGGCACCTCCCTCCATACACACTGTCAACCATCAACACGCTGGCACCCTCCTGCTCTTTTACACTCACCCTGCCACAGTTACCCCTTTACTCACCCTGTCACCCCCCCAAAGGCAATCATTATACACACACCGTCATAAAACTTAGCTTCGCCATAAACTCAGTGCCAAAGGCCAGTCAGTACACAAACATACACATGCTCAGAGAAACATACATACAGATACAAGGATACTCACTGTCAGACACACACTCAGGTAGACAATGAAACGATGTTTACAGAGACTAGCTCTGTGTATCCAGTGCTGAAAGCTCCCCCATCAATATATCTACAGCTCCTTATACACAAAGTCAACTGCTATTTATTCTTCAATAATGGTGTTCTTCGTGGGGTCTCATGTATGAGTTTTGCCCAAGGCCTCGCCAAGTCTAGAGCCGACACTGCAGTACAGCCCTTCAGTATCCAATAGTCTCTTGTGCAGGGACTCCTCAAAGCGGTTTGCTCCTTCCCTCTGGAACTGTAAAAATAAAAAATATAGTTACAACTCACCAAATCGTAACCAGAAAGCATAATACTTATTTTATATTATTACAAACGACAATTTCAATGTTGGAGATTGGAGGCGTAGAATAGAAAGAATGGTTGAGCGCTTTCAATTTTGAATAAAAGCATGTCTGTGCTTAAAGTATGAGCAGTGTTTAGGAGATACGGTCACAGTGTAAGCAGTGTTTAGGTGATACGGTCACAGTGTAAGCAGTGTTTCGGTGATACGGTCACAGTGTAAGCAGTGTTTAGGTGATACGGTCATAGTGTAAGCAGTGTATAGGACATACGGTCACAGTGTAAGCAGTGTGTAGGTGATACAGGCGTTTAATTCTCCACAATCACAGTACTTTTGGTTACCTTATCAGTATTACAGTGACTCACATTGGTTGAATTGGCACATGAATACACATGTGAGCAGTAACGCCACGTCAAGGCTTCAACCCTTGTTACTGACCATTCACACACACACACACACACACACACCATACTTTTCATTCATACGCATTCGGTATTCCAGATGTTTTGGACTACACCTGCTGGCAAAGATGTAATTCACAGCATCTGAACTGTCTAAGGTTACCTACCTCTGATCACAGTACACAGTGTTGAAGTCGCCGTGCAAACAGGAGAAACTTGTCACGTGTCAGATGGCACTTCAATAATCCACCCTGGACGCGAGCCTCAAACGGGGACTTCTTCATTCCTCTTTATGTACTTCGTGCCCCATAGGAGAACATGCTTGTCAGAGTTGTGACACACACAAAAATATAATGGTTAGAGTAAAATGGCAAAACAGACACAGTGCATGCAGACTTGCGTGCCACATATTTACAGCAGACAGACACAAAGATTGTGAGAGACACACCGTATTAAATATAAGAATTGGGAGTACTATACATGCACAAAGACACGGAGATTACAGAATTCAGTGACAGACGGATTTGGTTGCAGATGTGGGGCAGTCCCTCTGGCTGGGGTGCAGTTTCTCATCCACCCCTGGTGAGTGACTAGATGGCTGGGCTTTCGTAGCAAAAAGCAGGCCATGGCGTCTGAGATCTCTGAAACAAAATATTTGGTAGTCAAACCAGGGCTGTACACATCTAACACACAGGCCCCACATACTGCCCACCCCCCACATCTAACGCACAATCCCCACATCTAACACACAGCACCCTAATACACTGCCTCCCACATCTAACGCACAGCCCCCTAATACACAGCACAGACCGCCCCAATATACATCACAGACCGCCCAATACTGCACATACTGTCCAGACCCCCCCATACTGTACAGTCCCCCACATACTGTACAGACCCCGCCAATACTGTCCAGACCCCCCCATACTGTCCAGACCCCCCCCCCCCATACTGTCCAGACCCCCCCCCATACTGTACAGACCCCGCCAATACTGTCCAGACCCCGCCAATACTGTCCAGACCCCCCAATACTGTCCAGACCCCACCCATACTGTCCAGACCCCCCTCATACTGTCCAGACCCCCCCATACAGTACAGAACCCCCCCAATACTGTCCAGACCCCCCCAATACTGTCCAGACCCCCCCATACAGTACAGAACCCCCCCATACTGTCCAGACCCCCCCATACTGTCCAGACCCCCCTCATACTGTACAGTCCCCCCCATACTGTACAGACCCCGCCAATACTGTCCAGACCCCCCCATACTGTCCAGACCCCCCCCATACTGTCCAGACCCCCCCATACTGTACAGTCCCCCCCATACTGTACAGACCCCGCCAATACTGTCCAGACCCCGCCAATACTGTCCAGACCCCCCAATACTGTCCAGACCCCCCCAATACTGTCCAGACCCCCCCATACAGTACAGAACCCCCCCATACTGTCCAGACCCCCCCCCCCCCCATACTGTCCAGACCCCCCATACAGTACAGAACCCCCCAAATACTGTCCAGACCCCCCCAATACTGTCCAGACCCCCCCATACTGTCCAGACCCCCCCATACTGTCCAGACCCCCCCATACTGTACAGACCCCCCCACACTGTACAGACCCCCCCCACCACTGTACAGACCCCCCCCACCACTGTACAGACCCCCCCCCCCAATACTGTACATACACCCCCTCCATACAGCACAGTCCCCCCTGATGGCTGAGAGTGTTGTGAGCGAGGCTTACCTGAGAGATGTCAGGATACAGTGCAGACACCGCGCATGCGCACTCAGGGGGTAGGAGATTTCTTAGAAGATATGGCCATCAGATTTCTATACCCCCTTAGTGCGCATGCGCGGTGTCCGAGGCTGTCCTGGCTTGGTGGGCGCGTGCGCAGTGTGGGGCAGGGAGATCGGATGAATGTTCGGCTGAATCGATCTCCCTGCCCGCTGGTGCGCTGTCTGTGCCCGGCGGGAGTACTTCGGCGCGCGTGCGCACTGGCACGTTAAATCCCCTCCATCCCCCCTCCCTTGTAGCTACTTGCGCAGGCGCAGTGTGGGTTTCGCGCATGCGCATTAGGTGTCCTTCGCTCCCGATCTGTGTGAAATTTTCACCTACCTGTTTTTCTGCGCAGGCGCTCCTCCTCCTCCAGCTCCGAAACGTCAATTCCGGTGCGGCCTCGTCACTTCCGGTGCGGCTGCGCCACTTCCGGTATACCATTCTGACAAGGTATAGAGATCTGATAGAACACCGGCTGAAGAAAGAAGCTGTGCTACCTCTGCTACGCCAAATGTGGAGGAGGACTGGGTACCTCCACAGTTAGCCGAGCCCAACTCGGATGGCTTCTCCCCAATGCAGTATGTAGAACTATTTTTAGGGGATGCCATCTGGAGGAGATTGCTTCCCAGACTAACTTGTATGCTACCCAATTTATTGATAACAATCCAGGTAGCTATACAGTCAGGGAGCATGACTGGCATCCCACAGATGTCCCAGATCTTAACAAATTCTGGGCTCTTACAATGCTCATGGGGATTATAAAGAAGCCATCGATTCGCTCATACTGGAGCACCAACCCAATAATATCTAGTCCAGTATTCTCCCAAACCATGCCTAGAGCCAGATACGAGTTACTGCTCAGATTTTTACATTTCAGTGACAATACCCTCTGTCACCCTAGAGATCACCCCCAATACGATAGGCTTCATAAAATACACCCACTGCTAGACCATTTTCAGGACAAATTTTCAGATGTTTATACCCCCCAACAAAATTTATCAATAGATGAATCGCTAATGAAATAGAAAGGGAGATTAGGGTTCGGACAATACATCCCCTCAAAGCGCTCTAGGTATGGCATAAAACTGTACAAACTGTGCGAGAGCGAAAGTGGATACACATTTGCCTTTCGTGTATATGAGGGGAAAGATGGTCAACTGGACCCTCCTGGCTGTCCTGACTCCCTGGGGACAAGTGGGAAACTTGTATGGGACCTACTAAACCCCTTGTTTAATAAAGGTTACCACCTTTATGTGGATAATTTTTATAGTAGTGTCCGTCTGTTTAAAACACTTTATGGTTTACAGACACTGGCCTGCGGCACTGCCAGAAAAAATTCCAAAGACTTTCCACGATCTCTCATAGAGGCAAAATTAAAAAAAGGCGAATGTAAAGCACTTCGCAAAGCTGAAGTGCTTGCACTAAAATTTAGGGACAGGAAGGATGTCAACATGCTAACCAGGGCCGGACTGGGAGAAATTTTTTTTTATCCCAGCGGCCCACTAAGAAGGGGGCGGGTCAGAGGAGGTGTGTTTTGTCATCACTAATGACAAGCACGCCCCCTCTCAAAGTGAGCATGTTGGTTCAATGCTCTTCCAGGGCAGACCATGCGCAGAGCTCTGCTGAAGAGCTCTAGCATGAGAAAAAAAAAACTGTATTTGTTCTGCACAGTGCAAGCAAATTTAATAACATGCTTGCACTGTGTTTCCTTGCAACTTGTCTCTGGTGTCTCTATAACTGGATACCAGGAGACAAAAATGCCAGGAAAGAGTATTGTGCATGTGTTTGGAGTCTGCTTGTGGTATTGCGTGTGTGTAGAGTGAGCTGATTGTGGTGTGGTATTGTGTAATAAGGTTAGTTTTAGACATGTTGTGCCTGTGGTGTAATGTGATGCATATGTGGCTAGGGGCTGTAGAGAATGTATGTAAAGGGGATGTAGCATGTGTGCAAACAGGCTATAGAGTGTGTGTATAGGTGATGTAGTGTTTGTAGAAAGTGTGTGTTTAGGGGTGTAGTATGTGTTTGCTTACAAGGAATCGTGTGTGTGTGTGTGTGTGTGTGTATAGGGGATTCAGAGTGTGTATGTTAAGAGTGTAGTGTGTGTGTGTGTGTGTGTATGTGTATAGGAGTCTAGTGTGTGTTTGAAGGACCCAGAATGTGTAGGAGATCTAGTGAGTGTGTGTTTTATAACGGATTCAGAGTGTATATAGGGATCTAGTGTTTATATGTGTGTAGATGATCCAGAGTTGGGTAAGGGATCTAGTGTGTGTCTGGAATGTAATGTGTTTAGGGGTGCAGTATGTGTGAGGGGTGCTGTGTGTGTGTGTGTGTGTATGTATATATATGTGTGTGTTTGGAACTATTGTGTATGTGTGTGGTGCAGTGTGTTGGGGGGGTTCTGTGTGTATGTGAGGGGTGCAGTATGTGTGCGTGATGGATGCTGTGTGTGATGGATGCTGTGTGTGAGGGTGTGGTATGTGAGGGTGCGGTAAGTGGTATGTGAGGGTGCGGTAAGTGGTGTGTGTGAGAATGCTGTGTGTGATGTGTGTAAGAATGTGGTGTGTGAGAGTGCTGTGTGTGATGTGTGTGACAGTGCTGTTTGTAATGTGTGTGAGAGTGCTGTGTATGATAGTGCTGTGTATGATGGGTGTGAGAGTGCTGTGTGTGATGGGTGTGAGAGTGCTGTGTGTGATGGGTTAGAGAGTGCTGTGTGTGAGAGTGCTGTGTGTGAGAATGCTGTGTGTGATAGTTGTGAGAGTGCTGTGTGTTATGTGGGTGAGAGTGCTGAGTGTGAGTGCTGAGTGTGATGGGTGTGAGTGCTGAGTGTGATGTGTGAGAGTGCTGTGTGTGATGGGTGTGAGAGTGCTGTGTGTGATGGGTGTGAGAGTGCCGAGTGTGATAGTGCTGTGTGTGAGAGTGCTGAATGTGATGTGTGTAAGAGTACTGTGTACGATGTGTGTGAGAGTGCTGTGTGTGATGGGTGTGAGAGTGCTGTGTATGATGTGTGAGAGTGATGTGTGTGAGAATGCTTTGTGTGATGGGTGTGAGAGTGCTGTGTGTGATGGGTTAGAGAGTGCTGTGTGTGAGTGCTGTGTGTGAGAGTGCTGTGTGTGAGAATGCTGTGTGTGATAGTTGTGAGAGTGCTGTGTGTTATGTGGGTGAGAGTGCTGAGTGTGAGAGTGCTGAGTGTGATGGGTGTGTGAGTGCTGTGTGTGAGAGTGCTGTGTGTAATGGGTGTGAGAGTGCTGTGTGTGATGGGTGTGAGAGTGCTGTGTGTGATGGGTGTGAGTGCTGTGTGTGAGAGTGCTGTGTGTGATGGGTGTGAGAGTGCTGTGTGTGATGGGTGTGAGAGTGCTGTGTGTGATGGGTGTGAGAGTGCCGAGTGTGATAGTGCTGTGTGTGAGAGTGCTGAATGTGCTGTGTGTGAGAGTGCTGAGTGTGATGTGTGTAAGAGTACTGTGTACGATGTGTGTGAGAGTGCTGTGTGTGTGTGAGAGTGCTGTGTGTGATGGGTCTGAGAGTGCTGTGTATGATGTGTGTGAGAGTGATGTGTGTGAGAATGCTTTGTGTGATGGGTGTGAGAGTGCTGTGTGATGGGTTAGAGAGTGCTGTGTGATGGGTTAGAGAGTGCTGTGTGTGAGAGTGCTGTGTGTGAGAATGCTGTGTGTGATAGTTGTGAGAGTGCTGTGTGTTATGTGGGTGAGAGTGCTGAGTGTGTGAGTGCTGAGTGTGATGGGTGTGAGAGTGCTGAGTGTGATGGGTGTGAGAGTGCTGAGTGTGCTGGGTGTGAGAGTGATGAGTGTGATGGGTGTGAGAGTGCTGAGTGTGCTGGGTGTGAGAGTGCTGAGTGTGATGGGTGTGAGAGTGCTGAGTGTGATGGGTGTGAGAGTGCTGAGTGTGAGAGTGCTGAGTGTGGTGGGTGTGAGTGCTGAGTGTGATGGGTGTGAGAGTGCTGTGTGTGCTGGGGGTGAGAGTGCTGTGGGTGAGAGTGCTGGGGGTGATGGGTGTGAGAGTGCTGGGTGTGAGAGTGCTGAGTGTGATGGGTGTGAGAGTGCTGAGTGTGATGGGTGTGAGTGATGGGTGTGAGAGTGCTGAGTGTGATGGGTGTGAGTGATGTATAAATGTTAGAATGTATTTTGTGTGTAGGGGGGGGTAAACAAATAAAATAACAGGCATTATGTCCCCCCCTCCCTTCTTACCTTTAGCCTCGGAGGGGGGGACTGGTACCTGGGACTGGGAGGCAGAGTGGCAGTGTTCCCTGGTGGTCCTCGTGGTGAGTGAACTCTAGCCTGCGGGCTAGAGCTCACTCTCGCGAGATCCGGTCGTTGCCATGGCAACGCTCCGGATCTCGCGAGAGGAACCCGGCGGAGCTGCAAGGTAGAGCTCTGCCGGTCCTCTCTCCGTGCAGGCTGTCTCCCTCCCTCTCTCTCCCCGCCGGCGGCCGCATTGGATAGCATGTGGGCCGGTGAGGGAGATCTTTGATCTCCCCACCGGCCTGACATGGAATACAGCGGGGCCGGCGCTCGGATAGTGCCGGCCCTGCATAAACCGGCAGGGGAAGTCCTGGGACCTTCCCCTGCCGGCCTCTGCCCCACGGCCATCGCGGCCCACCGGGCATTTGCCCGGTGTGCCCGATGGCCAGTCCGGGCCTGATGCTAACCACCATCCATGACGAACGCATGTCAGATATCTCTGTCCGGGGCAGAGTAGAGTCCAAACCGGTTTGCATCAGGGCGTATAATAAGTACATGGGGGTGTTGATTTGGCTGATCAGCTGATGCAGCCGTGTCTTATTTTACAAAAAACCAAAGCATGGTATAAAAAGGTGGCTATCTGATGCAAATAGCAACCCACAACTCATTTTTGCTTCTTTTTTTTTTTTTAAATAATCCAGGGAAAACCACCTTTCTCCAATTTCAGTTGCAAATAATTTCTTTAACAATTTATGGAGATGGACAAGTTCCAACAACAGTGCAAGCTGAGTCCAGGCATTTTATTTTTAAGTTACCGCCAAGTGCTAGAAAAAAACAAACCCCAGAAACGTTGCCGGGTCTGTTTTAAAAACGGGAAAAGGACAGACACCCCTTTTCACTGTCCTGACTGCCCTTCGAAACCAGGACTGTGTGTAGGAACATGTTTCAAGCTGTACCACACAGAACAGTTGTAAGAAGTGTTCCTGAATTTTTATTTTATTTTTTGTTTCTTTGGAAGGCAGCCATTTTTTGTTAGTCCGTTTCCTTCCCCCAAATCTCCAGTTAGATTCTATTTGCAGGAGTCAGTTTAAAGATTGCTGATAAATGTACATTTGCTACCTGCATATTTGGTCTAATAAGTTTTCTAGCAGTAACACATAACCAGCTGGCCAAAACCAGATGACGTGTGCATAAAAAACAGAATTAAAAAATTACCATTACACTTTCTCTGTTTTTTGGGGGGCAAAATGGTTGGGGGAAAGAAGTCAAAACACCCCATCTTGGGGGGGCGGGGCCTGACCTGCAAACAGAGCAGTCGCATGGTGGACGAGCTCCCACCACACAGGCTGTTTACAGGGAAATACCAGCAGATCTCATGCCTGGATTAAAGCCGGGGTGTGCTACCCATACTGGGGGCGCCCCGGTGAATTATCCGATACCGCACTCGAATGTTTCCCACAAGCGAGAACCCCAGGTGGCAGGCTGCGGCCCACGATGGACGGGGCAGGGGGGAGACGGCCGCTCCCCTCGCCTCAACACCAGGGGCATGGAGCCGCCGATTACCCGCTCCCCCCCCTCAGGACCGGTGGGGGTGATCCCGGTCCAGGCCGCAGGGCTTAAGCGCAAGTTGACAGCAGAGCATACAGGGCAGCCCCATGCTACACGAGCACTTAAAATGGCGGACGCCACGTGCATTCAACATTACCACACGGACAAGCATAGCATCATGGACAAACTCGAAGCCATACTCGACGCCTTCTGGGCACGAATGATGTGCAAGGAGCGACACAATGCAGTTCCAGTGAGTACACCCGTTAAAAGACCCGTACATGCCCACCGCAACCACATAGGCCCCCGCCTGATGGGCCCTAAGAGTTGGCGCCGAAGACGGAGATCCCGCCTGCCTAAACACAAACAGGCAGGATGAAGGCATACTGCGACCCTGGCCCGACTTGGCACACAAGCTCACCCCAAATCCCGCATGTGGCGGATACCCAAACCGCAACCAGCAACAAGCAAGCTACAACCACAGCTCCGATCCTGGAGAGCTATGGAGAGCTCCAGAGCACCAAACGGAGAACACACTTACCCGCAATGTCCACACCGGTTCCCGCGGTGACGAGCAGATGAGACAGCAACTGGAACCCACGACGCAGCACATTGCAGAGCCTCAGCAGGACCTTCAAACACTCCCAACACCCTTCAATGCGCTGGGTATCGGCTGACCGAGCACTCCCAGACCGGGACGCACAGCGGTATAAGTCTAGGGCCTCTACTACAATAGACGCTATCTATACCACAGTGACACCCCCTGAGCAGAGTTTTTGTACTCCTTAAAATGTATCCTGGCCTTTAACACATCACTCATTTGCTAAAGATTATTTACAATAACCTTAATAGACAGCACTGGGATTACTCAGCTTGTTTTAGTTTCTCTTGTTCTTTTCTTACTTGTCTAGATCTTCTCCTAGGCTAGCTAAGTGTTATATGCTCATTCACTCTAGACATGACTAAACAGCATGTTATATTTAACATTTACTTAATTAGCAAGCTAATGTACCGACAGTTTATATATTTATTTTGTGATTTAAGCCTCAGTCCATAACCTGTGTGCAAAGCTCGTCATTCTTATTCATTACTATTAAGTGTACCACAAGACCTGCAAATCACATTATAAGCATTAATGTACTTTTTCATGTTACTCAAAGTTTTACGCATATGTAACCTAGCATGTCATAGTATACTAAAAACAAAAATGTGCAAAGATAATATAGTCCTTTAATCTTAATGTCAGTATGCTGAGCCGATTTTTATAGTTGTTTGTATGCTTTTCCTGACAATGTTTTTTACCCACAGTCAAGCTTGTTTATATAAAAATTTGTGCAGACTTAATCTATGCCATATATCTGTCAACCACGAATGGCCGGTATCTGCTATTGTGGCACTACCAGCATATATGTCTAATTCTTCATGCACTCAAAAATAAAGAATTTAAAAAAAAAACAAAACAAAAAAAAAAACCTATCTTCTATAACCTTTGATGTCTACTTTATAAAAAATATATACTATATATACTTTCATTATGGTAACATTAACTGGGGGGTGCAAAAATATGTCAAACTGTAGATAGATCAAGCATACCTATATATCAAGTTGAAAAACTGACATGTACAAGTTCTGATTGTTGCCTTTTGACCCCCAAACAACCCAGCAACCCTATACATGGGGGGTATCACTGTACTCGGGAGATGTTGCTGAACATATTGGGGTGTTGTCTGGCAGTAACACATAACAGGATCTGTTAATTCATGCCTAAAGTGTGTGTGTGTGTGTGTGTGACAAAGAAACAAAAAAAGATTACTACCTAAAAGTTTGGCAAAGGCTGGTGGTAGAATTCAGTGCATGAAAAGTGTTAAAATACCACCATTTAAAATACCCTTGGTTGTCTACTTTTCAAAAATATATGGTTTGATGGGGGTAAAATACATTGGCTCAAATGGGACATGGGCGCAGGTTGATTACATGTCAAAATTCCAAGTTGGGAAACTGATAAGCGCACCTGCCAAACGTGACCTTTTAGCCCCCAAAGAACCCGACAGGCCTATGCATGGGGGGTATCCCTGTACTCAAGAGATGTTGCTGAACACATATTGGGGTTTTGTTTGGCAGTGACACATAACAGGATCTGTTAATTCATGCCTAAAGTACAATGTGTGTGAAAAAAACAGAAACAAATTTACTAACTCAATGTTTGACAAAGCCCGGTGGTAGAATTAGTGCATGGAAAGTGTTAAAATACCACCATGTGAAATACCCTAGGGTGTCTACTTTTCAAAAATATCTGTTTTGATGGGGGTGAAATACATTGGCCGGCTTCAAAAATGTCCCAAATAGGACATGCATGCAGGTTGACTACATGTCAAAATTCCAAGCTGGGAAACTGATATGCACACTTGCCAAATGTGGCCTTTTAGCCCCCCAACAACCCGACACACCTATACATGGGGGGTATCCCTGTACTCGTGAGATGTTGCTGAACACATATTGGGGTGTTGTTTGGTAGTGACACCTAACAGAATCTGTGAATTTATACCTGAATTGCAATGTATGTGAAAAAAAAAAAAAAAAAAAAAAAAAACTACCTATGCAAGGTTTGGCAAAGGTTTGTGGTAAAATGGCTGCATATAAAGTATCAAAATATTCTTAGATGAATACCTTGGGTTATCTAGTTTAAGAAAAATATATACATGTGGGGTGTTTTTTTTGAGATTTATGACATAACAGTGTTAACAATGTCACTATTGATACATTTGAAAAAGGTACATTTTGAAACAGCCCTATAACTTGCAAATAAAAGCAAAAAAACACGTAAACATTGGGTGTTTTTAAACTCAGGACAAAATTTTGAATCTATTTAGCAGTTTGTTTCATTCGATTTTGTAGATCAGTAAAAGATTTTTTAAGTCAAAACACGTGTTTTTTTTTAATTTTTCACCATATTTTATTATTATTTTTTTAAATTAAATTATATGACATGATAAAAATAATAATATGTAAAGAAAGCCCTTTTTGTCCTGAAAAAACCCCAATCTATAATTTGTATCGGAACAGTAAATGAGAGAGCGGAAAATTACAGCTAGACAAAAACACCACAAAAGTGTTAAAATAGCTCTGGTCCTTAACGTACAAACATCTCAAAAACAGTCCGGTCCTGAAGGGGTTAATACTTCCTGATATTATTTTTAAACCTTGTTGTGGTAGTTTTTCTTCTTTTAAATATAGTCTCCTCCGTAACTGTGTTGACTCCCTTTATGTATTTAAATGTTTCTATCATATCCCCCCGTCTCGTCTTTCCTCAAAGCTATACATGTTTAGATCTTTTAACCTTTCCTTGTGAGTTTTATCCTGTAATCCACGAACAGGATTAGTAGCACTTCTCTGAATTCTTTCCAAAGTATTACAGATACTTACAGATCTGTAAGTTACATATTTCTCCTAAACTTGGTGCTTTGGAGCTCCTAAGAAGAAATGCAGATTTTTGCAGCCTACTCAAGCCAGGAGCTCAGTGGACGGCCGCTGCTTCTTTCTCGTGCCTGAATGCAGAGCAGGGGCTATTTGAATACCATCTCTCTGGTCCCATTCCTCCTCTATGGACCAGTGGGGGTTATCCCAGTCCCCGCTGGAAGACTCTGAAGCTGTCCTCAAAGGGGCCTGTGAGTAGCTCACCGAAGCAGGTTATCCAAAATGGCCGACTCCACACCATCAGCTTCACCAATTAGTCGACGGAAGGGCACCATGAAGAGGGCTCATTACAGATCCTGCTACCGATTCTGACCCAAGCTGTCCCATGACAAAACTGAACAACCGAGGTCTGTGTCTAGGTCCTGCATCTGCCTA
The DNA here is from genome assembly GCF_036172605.1 of Pelobates fuscus. Taxonomy (NCBI): domain Eukaryota; kingdom Metazoa; phylum Chordata; class Amphibia; order Anura; family Pelobatidae; genus Pelobates; species Pelobates fuscus. The sequence goes on along the minus strand of NC_086317.1, from coordinate 406,703,433 downwards.
CCTGGACCACAAGCTCCCAGGAGAGGGCTCGCCAGTGAGAGGTGAGCCTCTTTGGGAATACCGATTGCGACTTGAGGACCGGATCCGAAGGCATTGGATGCTGACGAGCTCTGGGGCTGGTGGAGCAGTCTTAGCAGTACATACCTCTAAGCTGGGACTTTGCCAACTTACACATCAGAGGCACTGAAGGTCAGAATGGGAAGAGAGAATCTCCTGAGAGGCTATTATCATGATCAATTTAACTTATGCTATTACACACATACATTGTAGACTCTCTGCTCAAACTGACTATACTAAGCAAGATCGAGGCTCTAAGCTTCTTGGAGCTCCAGTGGTTTCTGTATTTTTTGTTATCTTGACTCATTACTACTAAGATTTAAAGGATCACTATAGGGTCAGGCAAACATGTATTTCTAACCCTATGGTGTTAAAATCACCATCTAGCCCCCCTGGGCCCCTCATGCCTCCATAAATATAGCAAAATCTTACTGTATTCAAGCCAGGAGCTGTAACTTTGCATGCTGTTTGTCTATAATAATTTTTTTTTTTTTTTTTTTTTTAAAGCAGGCTGCTGACATCATCAGAAGTGGTAGCCTGATCCAATCACAGTGCTTCCCCATAGGATTGGCTGAGACTGACAAAGAGGCAGAGCCAGCATGATTCAAACACAACCGTGGCCAATCAGCATATCCTCATAGAGATGAATTGTATCAATGAGGAAAGTTCAGTGTCTGCATGCAGAGGGAGGAGACACTGAATGTGTGGATACATTTTAGGCAGCCAATTACCCAGGAAGGATCTCTAGCAGCCATCTGAGTGGCTAGGGAAGTTATCACTAGGCTGTAAAAGAGTGTTTACAGTAAAAAGCCTGCAGGTAATGATTCTAGTCCCCAGAACAAATTTAATAAGCTGTAGTTGTTCTGGTGACTATAGTGTCCCTTTAACATGGTTTTGTTTCTTTTTAGTTTTCATTATCACCTACCGATTTACTATACCCTCCAGTCTTATTGACTGGTACCTGCCCAGAAACTCAGACTAAGCATGAGGCAAGTAGCCTATGCCTCTGATTATCTGCTTTTAGTTCTCGGTGATGATATGCTTACTAGCAATGCTTGCTAACCTTGTTTGTATCATATTCTGAGCTGGATATTAACTTATGTGGCTTCAAATATTGTAACTGATATCCATGCAGTCTCGATGCACAACAAAAAAAAATAATTTTTATTTTTTTTAAAACACAGCTCAAAGCCTACAATAAATGTTATCCCAACGTTTACAAAAACAACTCATAACATCAAATGCCAACTCATGCTTTGGCATGATAGAACCTTTGCACGCAGATCTGTTTTTATTCCATTGTTTCTTCTTGTGATCTTCAGATAAAGATTTCTTCCCATCAGCCATTTGTTTACATAACTCATCAAGCCAAAATCCAAAAAGTGTTTCCTGTTTGAATAGTAAGTTACACAGGGAGTTCTTGAAGGCAGTGTGTTTCGACCAATTCCTCAGCCATATAGCCCTTCTGGCCACATTAGACAGGCCCTTAGCTTTTGCTAAGAGTTTTAGGGAAGAATCTGCACCCCACTCCCCCCCCACCCCCCGAAGGTTTCCATAAGGCTCTGGATTTCTCTTATGAGCCTGTCCTCATGTGAGGAAGCACTGGAGTCTTCAGAGGCAGAATTTTCATATGAAGAGTACAAACTTGAATCTGAAACTTCAAAAAGCTTAAGTTTTTTGTCTCAAAGGAGATTTGATAGATGGTTCTGACATAGTAACATGTCTGAGCAGACTGTATGGCCACTGACCTTATGTCCATAAAAGGTCTTGTACAAACTACTTTGAAACCAAATCAATAAAGAGCAGAATATTTTCTTAAAGCCATCAGGCAGAGGGCAGCCGATCAAAACGTGTTGTGCAAGCCCACAAGAGTGTTATAAGGGGGGAACTCATAAAATTGGCAGCTAATCAAAAACGGAAAAGGGAGGCCCTTATCAAGATACTAATCAGGGACATAAAACATCTAGAAGACAAACACACCACTGACTGCCACCTCGCGACCTACACTAATCTTGTAGCCAAACGAACCGAACTAAACACCTTATTGCAACTACACTCAAAGAGGAAGATACAATTGACTAAACACTCCTACTACTCTCAAGGAGGCAAATGTTGTAAGATGCTGGTACAATCCCTCAAGCCAGAGAGACAAACGACCTTTATACAGGGCCTACAAAAACAAGACGGGACGCTCACAAACGTTACCCGAAATTACCGCAGAATTTCAAAAATTCTACACACAACTCTATAACCTTAGGGACGCCCCACCCTCTCATGATGAGGTGCAGACATTTTACAAAAGTTACAAAAACAACTTCACACAGCGATTCCCCACAACCTCAAAACCTTTTCTGGACGATCCAATCACACACGACGAATTTATTCACACTGTTAAACATATTCCGCTAGGTAAGAGCCCAGGTCCTGATGGCTTAACCATTAAATACTATAAACTGTAAGCCCCTGTTCTAGCCACACCTTTTCTCAATGCCTTTAATTCTCTATCCCAAGGCTGGCCACTCCCCACACAAACTTTGGAGGCGACAATAGCACTCATCCCGAAGCCCGGAAAAGACCCGCTACACTGCGGTAGCTACAGACCTATTTCATTGATAAACATAGATGTCAAAATATTCACCAAAATTTTTGCATCCCGACTTAAAAACCTTCTCCCAAACATAATTTATTTAGACCAATCCGGTTTCGTTCCAGGTCGGGAAGCAAAAAATAACACTACAAAAATTTTGAATCTTGTACACTGGGCACAATGACTAGACACTCCAAGCGCTCTCCTAGCTATAGATGCCGAAAAGGCTTTCGATAGGGTAGACTGGGCATTTATGTTAACGACAATTAAGGCATTGGGATTTGGACCTAGATAGTTAGATTGGCTGGCAGCAATATACTCTACACCAACAGCTAGATTAAGGATAAACGGGCACTTATCTACACCAATCACGATAACCAATGGTACTAGACAAGGCTGTCCACTCTCTCCTCTGCTCTTCATCTTGTCTCTAGAGCCCTTTTTACAAGGAATTCGTGACAATCCAGAAATACAGGGGATAAAAATTAAAGACTCAGAATATAAAGTATCGGCCTTTGCTGATGATGTCCTCTTTTCTGTCATAAATCCCATCCAGTCCACCCCATATATAATTCAAGAAATGCAGGACTACGGGGTATTCTCCAACTTTAAAGCCAATCTCACGAAATGCGAAATACTTCCCATCCACACCACACGAGACGTAGACACTCAGCTCAGGAAAAAATGTCACTTCGTTTGGGCTCCGACCTCGATAAAATACTTAGGGATACACATCCCATGCCAGCTATCTCAAACATACCATCTCAACTTCCTTCCTCTACTAACAACTAGAAATAAAGACCTGACAAAATGGCGCAAACCACAATATGGTTGCTTGGTAGACTGAACATCTTAAAAATGAACATACTCCCACGCATTTTATATTTGCTACAAACCTTACCTATACTCATCCCTAAAAAAATTTTTGATAACCTAAAAACAATCACATCGGGGGGCGGAGCTTAGCTGCCGAGCGAGCCAGACGTCTATGGCGAGAGCTCCCGCATCTGAAGCCCTGATTCTGGGCATTACGCCCGACCACCAGATCGTGCCGGCTGCGAATCACTACCCTCCAGCTCAGGAGAGGATGCTGAACCTGGGGATACCTGACACGGGGCTCCCCGCCGCTAAAACTACCACACCGCAATCTGCGGCCTACATGGGTGGGAGTCGCGGAGAGACGGCCGCTCTCCCTGTTCTCAAGCTGAAGAGGGGACACTCGCAAATCGTTTCCCCCCCCTGCATGAACCGGAGGGGGTTATCCCGGTCCACACCAACAAGAGAGGCCAGAAACTCAGACGAACTAGCAGATGCTGGTGCACACTCCAGCAGCACAGAAAATACAAGGCCCAAAATGGCAGACAGGCCTGGTTTCACTACACGCGGTCTGAATCAACCGCAACCTAATGCAGAAAGCCCCACAGCACAACTGACAAAGCTGGAGACACAGGCACAACCTGCAACAGGCAGCACCCTTGCCACCCCACCCAGGCACACCCAAGAGTTCTTCCATCAGCTCTGCACCAACCTTTGGACAAAGTTCCGAGGCAAGGACTGGCCCTTCAGGCTAGCGGTGCAGGCGGCAGCAGCGTGGATCCGCCCGGTCACCCGACGCCAACTATGTGAGTACACACCGCGAGCCCCCAAGGCACCCTCCCGTTGGAGATGACCCCAGAGATCTAATTGGCGGGCAACGGTGACATGCCTTGCGGGCGCTAACACCCACAAGCTCACATATCAGTGCAAGATCGCTGGGCAAGCACGACCTATCCATCACTCAGCAATGCCAGAGACCACCGACCAGCGAGGCACCACCCGGCAATCAAGAACCCACGCTGGGGGCCCTGTGGCTAACCGGGATGCAGCGAAGTACCCGGCACACAATAGACACACGCAAAGAGCCGCCTCAGAGACGCCAACCCTGCTACTATCCATGGCCTACCTGTCAGTCGGTATCGGCGGATCAAAAGCGGGCTAAAACGCTCCTGACTCCACAAGCAGACCAGCTCCATCTGACAGCGATTGGATCCAGAGGCACGCTATGCATCTCCAAGCTGCAGGACTGTAGGGCTCCTCTGGCAGGCATCGGCTGAGTGAACTCTCGGACTGAGCAAGGGGGAACTTAACCCCCACCAGCTTCTCATGTACACATCGATCACAGGGAGAGCAACGCAAGTTAACTTTTTGTCTCTTATTTTATCCAGCGCTATTTCATTTGCCCTTAACTAGTTTAATTTATGACCATGTGGAAGCCTCCTGGGGACTATTACCTAATTCTTGCTTACACCGCTTTAGTGACCCAGCCTGTCTTTTACTGCTCGAATCTAAACAAATATATAGTCAGTTTATAAGCAAAGTATACCATGTTCAGCCACCCATTTGACTAGTTTGTCTCTCGTCATTTAAAATATAATCACCTTCCATGGAAGCCTCTCCCTCATGCATAATCTGCTGTTTAACCCATCTTGACATGTAATTAAACCTATAGTAATTTGTTTGTAGCTTAAGATGTTGATAAAACCTGAATTGATCTCATGTTGAGAAATATGTTAAGCCTGCCTACCATAACACTTTAAATTGTGCCATTTGTCTTAGCATGTTATACCAATTACCACAAATCGATGATGCCTTAGAGCTTGTTAAATCTATATGTGAAATGCTATGACGATGCTTGCAGCAGCTGTTGTGGCTCTGCATGTTTACTGTTACTCCACGCACAAATAAAATAAAGAATTACAAAAACAATCACATCAGCATACCTCTGGTCAGACTCCCATCCCAGAATAGCTTATTCTCTTCTCACGAATTCTAGACAAGACGGGGGTATTGGACTCACCGATATAGAGACTTACCATAAGGCTATCCACTTAATGAGAATATACGAATGGACAAGACACAAACTGACTCCACAATGGGCCTCCATAGAAGAAGCCTCCATGACGGTTCCCATCTCCACAATCCCATGGCACAAAGATGGACGTGTTCATCTATCACACAAACAACATCCAACAATCACAGCCACACTCAAAATATGGTCTAACGAAGGCATCCGGCAACGCTTACCACCATATCCCTCTCCCTTATACCCACTAACACAATCCTCTACTTCAAATAAGTATTCCACATTGGACAAAACAGCTAACCAAGACTTCCTCCTACCTACAACTACGGGACGTCACTCAAGGAGACACGATTAGGGACATAAAGACCCTCCTCCCAAACTCCACCCCTTTAAGCACCCACTATCTGTTTCTCAACCAAATTGATCACTTTGGGGACCTTGTGAGAAAAGAGACTCATATATTGGACTTTTTAAACCCACGAGTGGTATTTTATGTATAGATATATTTTATATTATTATTCTTTTTTATTCATGTGATACAATAAATTTCTTAAATATTTTTCATACCACTTGTGGCATCTCCTGCTATTTTTTTACAAAGAAGGTTTGTAGTCCTGAACTACATACGCCCTCAGACCAGAGCCGATGTGGAAGGCTCTGGGTTTGTAAGTACAAATTTTATTTTGTTTTACACCACCACTGGAACCTACAATACTGCACCATAGATGTCTGTGTTTTAATTTAGAGAAACCAGCAACAAAGGAACGACTGCCAAGAAGGGATAGGGTCGCCTTTACAGACCCTACAGGCGATTACAGTGAGCTATAATCGTTAGCTCCTGAAAGTGTGAGTGGGCATATTTTCCCTTCTTTTATACACCACGTATTCATATTAATGGTATACACTATGTGTGGTTATTTTGCCTTTTGTTTTTAAGGTACAGCATACCTCCATTAGGACAACTGTATAAAATATTCCAAGGTAGAGGTATTGCTATATATTCCGCACTGTATATCACAAATTGTATATATTAGCGCTTCACCGTCACCCTTTTATACTTCACCTTAAGATAAGTTTTTGGTGTTATAGCAGCTATTTTGCGGTGTTATACAACAATTATCCACCCATCCAAAAATAGCGCCAGTACACTCCTATTTCTTTGCAAATTGATCACTTTATCCGTGCTCTTTCATTGCTCCCGAGGGAAGCGAGAGATCTTACATCATTTGAACAACTGTGTCAGTCACACATACACTAAAGAAAAAATCTCTATCAACGATGTATCAAATTCTCCAAAAGAACCCAACCCAATCCCTCCGGCCTTCATAAACAAATGGTCGACAGAATTACCAATATCGCTCTCCAACCCCCAGTGGCAACGCATCATCACTAGAACACACACTACGTCACCGACATTAACAACACAGGAGAGTAACTACAAGAGACTAACTCGCTGGCACTATACCCCGACGAAACTTAGTCAGATGCATAAGAATTTTAAAGACGAATGCTGGCGCTGCAAACAACAACCAGCTCACTCATCACACATGTGGTGGTCCTGTCCGATTATAGCCAACTTTTGGACACGTATCCCCACTTTAACACAAACTATAATTGGCTCACAATATCCATTCGCCCCAGAATACATGCTGTTCCTTCTGCCCCTTCCGAAAAGCTCACAAAGCCCAAAAAATCTGAACCTTTCTTTGCTTACACACCTCTTAATAGCGGCCAATATCCTTATTCCACTACATTGGAAACACCCTAGAGCGCCCTCCATCAGGGAATGGATCCAAAAAGTAGAAAATATCAGACAAATGGAAGAGATTACCTCCTCTAAATCTAAAACCATGGTAAAAAACACACACACGGTTACAATGGACAACATTCATGGCTCACAGAGGCACCACTTCGACACAGTAACACGCACGGACGACCAACTTAACCACACATATGCCGACCACATTCCTAGGGTTGCTCGTTGTACATGAATGGTTGTGGACAGACACCCGATAATAGATACTTGACTCTCCTGCGTTACGTATCTGCCTTCTATGCATTAATTATTATGTATTGGTTCTCCATCTACTCACGTTTAATATGAGGAGTAGTTCACTCCACTACGATAAGGTTACCTAATCAATAAAATATTATTTATACTGTTAATGTTACTACTAATATTATTTCTATTATTATTATTTTTATTATTATGTGTCACTTCCCAAAGACCGCAAAATACTATTCCTCGCAATTGCTTCGGCACCGTGTAACACGTTGTTATTATAGTCATTTCTAATCGATTGTCAATCTGAGTGTACTCATTTGATTGTACTGTATATCACTTTTGTACCAATAAAGAAAAATTTTAAAACCCCCCCAAAAAATGTTGTGCTGTTAGTAAACTCTTTATTATTCATTTGTGCTTTTTTATCTGATGTAGCGCTTTAGATTTTTTTTTATTTATTTGCTGCATTAATGTCGTTATTCTTGCCTTTATTTCTGAGTCTTGACCTTTGACAACTGAAAGACTGTAAAGGGAGATCTGGAGCAGCATTGATACACCTTTTACATGCTTATATAGCCAGACGAAATTGTGAGTTATCAATTGTCTCCTATGGTCATTTTATACGTAGCTGTGGATCAAAATGATTAAGCAGTTTTATTATATATTCTTTATATTGGTTCTCTATATTGCACCCCTATCAGTTTTTTCTGGGATTACATCTGTTGTGATTGCCCTTAAAGTTTGAGAGTGAATTCTTCAGTACGAACAAGAAGTCATTGTGGAAAGAATGATTAAGTATTAATCGTAAATCAACATCAAGTGCACAAATGTTTTACATTTTATTTAAATAGAAAATAGGCAAGTGAATAACATGAAAAAAAGCTTCACTGTACACAATTTTGTATAGAAAAACTACATTAAATATTTCTTGAAAAGCAAAAGCAGAAAAAAAAGCAATTAGAAAAATATTTTTCTCCCCAAATATATTATTTCGCCTTTCATTTCTTTACTCTGTCAGTCTTGCTGGTCAAGTGATTGCTACAGTCAAACATCTCAGGCCACTAAATTGTGATAATTAGCAAATCAGTTAATATCCACCGCTGTCATGAGTAGTTAAAGGAAAACCATCATTAAAACGTTTGCTTTTTACATATATGAAATCATTTTTTACTGCAGCAGATGCAATTTCCACTCAATGAATGCACTTTTAACATGACGCAGACACCTGTGGTTGCGAAGCATTTAGTAAGTAGAAAGATTGAGGTTATCACGGCTATACAGAGGTGAGCTTCCCATTTCCCTGCCATCAATGATAACTTTGGAAGCTAAGTCAGAGCGAATTTCATTCATGGAGTAATCCTGAGTCAGTCAAGTGGCACATCTAACAAAGGATCACACTAAATAAACAGAGGGGGGAGGACACACACAGACCGACCAGTTTGTTGCAGTAAAAGTAGATTTTCCTTAAGAAGGGATACAAGGGAAATTACATAATATTATATTGTAATGAGTTTTCCTTTAAACCGAATTGAGGTAGGCTTAAACCATTGATAAAAAAAAAAAAAAAAAAAAAAAGCACAACCATATTAAAGAAGTACTCTTATATTACAATTATGCACTAGTACTTCAAATCTTATCCCCACCTAACCCCCCCCCCCCTACCCCAAAAAAAAAAATTCCACTATAGAAAAGACAGAAATCAGAAAGTGGTTTGTTATATCACACTTAAGTACACACTTTATAAAACAGTAGCTGGAAATATATATATTCTATTATACAAGTACAAACAGTGAATGCTCATTATCAGAGCAAATAGTGCTGGAACTTATTAACATACACCTTTGCAGTTAATGTGACTGAACTTTATAGGCGTGTCTGAAGAGAATTTACGGTTAGAATCACAGCTCAAAATGCAAATATATTTTACTCAATGAAAATCCCATCTGAAAAATTACATAAGTAGGCATTTATGTTAAATAGGTCTATTTTTAGACAGAATTTAATGTAGGAAATTACAAAAAAAAATAAAAAAAAAGTCAAAGGTTTGGCAATATAATTAACAAATATGGCAGGAAGCCATAACAGTTTTTACCATTTACATTAGTAAACGTGTTGTGTTATAAAAAAAAAAAAGCTGATGTTCCTTGGTCCATGTTCTGCTCAGTGAACGGTGATACATTTGTCACCGGTTACTTTTTGAATTCTCTTAATTCCAGAGAAATTTCAAAGCAATTTCTGATGAAGAATTTCCCAAACCATTTTCTTTCTGAAGTATGGCATGTGACGCTGCAATCAAAAAGAAAAACGGGGGGTGAATCTAATTATCTTAGCAATTATAAACTTGTTAAGAATAATGTCTTTGTCAACAGGGGTCCTCTGAAACACTGCTTGGATACAGAATATCTAACTGAACCCAGTATTATATCTGCTTTTTAGTGCCAATTATGTGGAAAAAAGCATTACATTCTAGGATGGGACATTGTCTTAAGGGAATTGACAGGAACTGAAGATGGATGCTAGGAGAAAGATGGCGAAACAAGTAAGGGAAAGCTTTAAGTAAGCAAAGACCCTTGAATGACTAGTGACATTTGGTGAAGTCAATAACACACAAAACATTTTAATAAAATAGCATTATTGGAGTGGGGATAAACATAGAAAACTGAAAATCTGTTAGACTGTATTGAAGTATTTTCATATTTGTTTTGCTGGATAATTTCCCAAAGACCAACAGGTTGGATGAAGAGAGTTAAATAGAATGGACTATACAGATACATTACTTTAATATCTATTAAGAAAAAGCAGAGTGAACAAAAAAAATAAAAACCCACACACAGCACTATAACAAAAATGGGATGACAGCAAGCAATGCTTTGGAATTACCTGGGTAAAGGTGATTGGCTTATCTTTGGTAATGTAGTCTGCATACTTGCAGGCAAACATTCCACAGTCACTCCCATTCATTTGTTGTGGGATTTCCTAAAAATGAATATTTAAGCATTTAATTTAAGCAAGCCTAAAAAAGACACAGGTATAAATGTCACAAAAGCATACCTGATTGTTCTTGCAGGACAGAGTCCAATCATTTGTGTCAAAACATACTCCCTTTTTATCTAGGCTCTCTTGTTTTAGGTAATGTCTGTATGGAGAAAAAAAAAATTGATAAACTTGCTTGAACTACACACACACACACACACTTATATAATACTTAAGGGTTTGTAGACTAATCTCCAAACTGCAAAGGATGAAAACATGCATTGCAAATTTGTTGACTATAACAGAGTGGGAGAATTTTTCTTAATTATCTATTGTTGACTACATTTTGCCTTCAACTCACTACAATTCAGAGTTTAGTAAATAAATCCAATAACCAAGCAGAAGGCCAGAATTTCACTATAGGAGATTGCAGAATTTGAAGTAGCAACTGAAAACTGGCAAGATGGAAGATTTCTACAAATCGATTTCTGGAATCATTAATAATTGCAATGTTCTATGAAAAACTTTTATTAAAAACAAAGTGAATGTAATAAGTACTTGGTTAAAATAAACAAATGTTTATAAATCAGGAGTACTTACAATAATATTCTGCAAGCTTCATTATTTAAACCACCCATGGAGTCATAATATGTGATGGACTTTTTCCTAAAATCTATCACCTGAAAGGGAAGAGAAAAATAAAATCAAAACAAAAACAAAAATGTTTGATTTCCTCCTATAGATTAGACAAACACAATTAGAAAAAGTGATATACTGAATCAATATAGAACAGTTTAACAACTAGAACGCAATATACTTTTCATTTAAATGGGTGCATCTCTTTACTTACTGCTAAACACCAATGAACTCCAAGGTGAACTGGAACCAATATAATGTTCATTGAGAATATGTCCACCTTTTTTGTCCATCTTTTAACAGCTTGATAGCCATTTTTCAACTTGGGATAAAAGAATGTGTTGAATGCATGGACCGTGGGAAAACACTTTTTCTTGCTTCTTTCAACCAAAAGATTCATATAAAAATTTATAATCTGAATGTAGAGAGTGAAAAGTGACAGATTGTACTTTATAACACTTAAACAAATTGAAAGATATAAAGCAATATAAAGAGCTGTTTAAATTAGAAAAATTTAAGCTTAGGATTTTAATTTTAGTTTGACCCCTCCCCCCAAAAACACAAAACACACTACTACACAGTTAAAATACATACCTCATCATTTAGCCAGTTCAGATTATTCAGTGTCATAATGTCCTTACGGGTAATTGCTAAACGAAAGGCTTCACTTAAAGTTTGATCTTGGCTGCCACCAAAAAATGCACGTTTTATTTCTCGATCCATTTCCTAATAAACAAAATAAGTGGTTATGGCTAAAACAGCTTTAAAAAATGGTTACATTGAATATGCCTACACACACACATCTGTTCAGAACAGTGGGAGAGGGATCTAGGCGAGGAACTGGAGGGAATAGAGTGGCAGGAGATATGGGAGGCCAACCACACAGCCTCTATATGCGTTACATTACAGGAACAAGCTGTTAAATCAATGCTAGGGTGGTACACAACTGCGGTCAAGATATACCACATGAAAGACACCAACAGATGTGTACTGAAGAGGGTGCAGTATGAAGGGAACGTATGTCCACATGTGGTGGGCATGCCCACAGATAGCACAATTGTGGCAAAAGGTTAGAGACTTGGTAACTCAGGTACTAGCCAGGGCCCCTCCCCTGGACCCGTGGATATACCTCCTAAGTAGGACCAGACAAGTGAACTAGAAACGAACAGAAACTTATACACAAAATAACCCTCGCATCTAGGAAAGCGATGGCCTCCGATTGTCTTAAACCTACCACACCATCAATAGCGGGGGTCCTTAACAGAATACGGGAAGTCCACCTAATGGACGACCTCACAGCAAGACTTAAGGGGACCCAAAAAACATTTCAGAAAATATGGGCACCATGGGAGGATAGCCCCCTGTGCTGAGGGACATCGATTTCCCCACCCCCCCACCACCCATCCTCACAAGACAGAATAACAGAGCACAATTCCCCAGCAGCCTTTTGTACCACCACCACCACCACCACCTCTCTTATCTTTCTCTATCTCACTTTTCTATTACTGTTCTTCTCCTCAAGGTTAACAAATTCAGGGGGCGGAACCAACTGAGTACTGGTATAAGAAAGAGAATAAGGAAAGAGACGCGGAATCTCAAAGTCTATGACAAATATCGCATGACACAGATCAAACAGGGACATAACCAGTGGGAAACACATCTACGTTGATGTACCGTCTCATTTCACTTGATCAGAATATAAGAAGCGCTGTTAATCTCTTAGAAAGGACAAAAATGTTGACAAGAGGTAACTTGATTGTGTAAATAACACGGACAGGAGGAATGACCCTAGCAGAGCACATTAATCAGGAGCACTCAGACATAAATCAGGGTAAATTGAAGCGTTAAAAGGTGCTGCAAGTGTTACTTTTTATCATGCTTATAATGATATAAAATATGTTTATTTTCACATATGTTCTGTACATGTAACCTCTGTCGATGAAAAATAAAGAATTAAAAAAAAAAAAGGTTACATTAAAAACCATATATTTCAAAATGACCGATACCACCAATAAACGTGAGATAACTTTGAAGATTGCTTTACAACCTAGAGTACAGTGACTAATTCAAGTAGGATTGGGCTGCGGTGAGAGTTTTGTTCTGCACTGGATGTATAAAGTGAGATTGAGATAGATACATTTTAAAGGGGGCCTGTAATCTAAAGAAGAAAACAAACAAATTCCTTTCAAGATTACCATATAGCAGCATCACAATGAGAACGTCCTCTCGCTTTGCATGTGGAAATGCAGCGTCAAGCAAAACCCCAAAGGCAGGCGCAGAGGTAACTCAGCGCTGGAATCAGGTAAGTGTTCAAAGGATTGTAATCCTTTTAAGGATGGAGCGGGGGAGGGAGGGCAAGGGACACTAAACTGTTAGGAATACATCTTCAAAGCAGAGGACACATACAGACAGAGCAATGTTTTTCTATAAAAAGGATTAGCTGCATTCAGCATCATGCTGTGTGTGATAACACTAAACATTATCGAACATTCAAGGATCTGAAGAAGGAAGTGCCTCTAGTGAACTTGACAGTCAGAGGCATGTTTTTGACAAACTGTAAATTTTGCCATTTCTCAGAAATGCAAATTTACATTTTCAGTCAAAAGTTGTCGAAGTAGAGGTTTTGGTGCTTAGAGGCACTGTAAAAGGCAAATACTAACCATGTCTTATAGCTTATTAAATACAGTAGCTGGTATATTTTCGCCACATTAGTGTGTTTAGTGCACACTGCAAATTAAGTAGGTATCTTGTTTAATAAACGTACCTCTGTTAATTCAGGAAATTCATTCTCCTCTTCCTGTATTTCTTTTTTTGGAAGCAAAGTCACAGGTATTTCCTTTTCAAGAGGCACCCTTAGGTGCAAGTCTACAGATTCTTGAACCGAATGGTCCCGCAATCGCTATGTAGATTAGAATGCAAAAACATAATTAAAATAAATATTACATTTACAGCTGCACTAAAATAAGTCCTTAGTAAAGCAATTCTGAGCCATAGAAGTCCCTGCATTCTCTAGCTGCCATGTATAAAGAGCTTTGAAAACCTGCTGCAATAGCCACTTGTATAGCTCCAGGTTTTCATTAACCCCTTAAGGACCACATTTCTGGAATTAAAGGGAATCATGACATGTCACACATGTCATGTGTCCTTAAGAGGTTAAAATACATAAATGGAGGAAATTAGTAATGTGACTAAACTCTGCAAATTGTGTGTGTGCAAAAACTTTACATATTTGCATATTTTAAAACACTATCTACTTAACATGGGTTAGTTTTAGTATCCCATGTTTCCTTAAAGCATATGAACATAGATTTTCCTGCACCATAAAGATAAGCATTTACTAAAGAGGATCATACATTAGAGTCTTTGAATTTCAGTCAAAATACTCAACCTCTTGCAAGAACTAACCCAAATTAACATTTTGCTCTGTATGCAATTAACATTCTTCCCTACTGCCTATTGTTTAGCCCCCTACACATACATTACCTCTTTCTGTAACTGTAAAGCACGTGCTTTTTCTTTTTCTATTTGTCTGCTTCTTTCTCTTGCTCTTGAATCATAGGTGCTAGAGCTAATAAACATGGAATGAACATTAGTAAGCAAAAAGAATGAGTCATCAATTTAAGAAAAGAAAAAAAAAAAGTGTTACTTACATTTCTTTTATCCAGAGTAATGCCTGGAAAATTGATTGACTAAAAAAAAGAAAAAGAAAAGAAAGAAAGAAACGTAGAATTATAAGGATATTCATTGAAAGAAAAAAAAAATGAAAAAAAAAAAAAAATGAAAGCACACAAACTTGCTTGGGGCTACCATTATATAACATGGGTCAGATTAGCACTATAAGTAATTCTTATCCAAATATACCCTTTTATATTTACACATTTAAGATTGCCATTTTAATCTTAAATTTTGCAAACATGTTATAGAGAGTTATAAAAAATAAAAAAAGGACTCCTCCACCCCTCTAGAATAGCTTTTAATACAAACTAATGCCCAGCAATATAGACGTGGTCTATTTATTTAACATAGACAATGTCTATATTGCTGGGCATTAGTATGTATTAAGAGCTAAAGTGTCAACTTTCTCTTGCACTTAAAATATACCAACGTCAGAATAAGTACTGAAAACTCACCTAGTAGATTTTTGTTCTTTGGGTACAGCATCTTCAAGGACTAAATCTGAACTTGAACCTGAAAAGTGTACAAACCAGCTTGTTTCAGACATCGTAAAAAGTAAAGAATGTACAAGCCTGAATAACTGTATGACATGGTCATGCGAGTTGATTTTAAAATTTGAAACATCAGAACGTAACTTAGTGTAACATTACAACAGTGCTTAGACTTTGTAGTCAAGACGCGTAGCCACCACATACATACCACATGCGAGGTCACCCGTCATAGGATCCCATACCGAACATGAACATCCATGAGCGACAAGGAGAGCTCATAGACGCTGTCTACTACAAACAGAGTACATACTATACCTTACACATGACGATGGGACGAAAATAAAAGATAATTCACAACACTGCTAATCTACCTACAGAGAATCATAAGGCGTAAACATGTCCTTAAACTATGTTTGTTACTACTAAAGGCCTGCGAGCATAACTTTCCTGTTATATTTTCCATAGTTGTATTATTTCAAAGGGGGGGGGAAGGAAAAAAAAAAAAAGAGGGGAAATGAAACATATTGCAACATAGTTATGGAGCTCTGCTACATGGAATGATGTTTTAGGTTCAAAATGTCCGACACCACACTTGTCTGTCGATTGTTTTTCATGACGGCCTGCGAGCCGAATTGTCATGTTATCCTACAACCAACAAATAAAGAGATTTACCAAAAAATAAAGAATTTGTAGTCAAATGGCTTTTGGAAATTGTGAGCCCTGATTACAATACAAAAAAAAAAAGTGTGTGTGTACGGTCATCTTTCAAAGAAAAAGGGGAGAGGAAAATTTAAAAACAAAGCATGTTTAAAATTTTGCATGTTCCAAAAAATAAAAAAAATAAAATAAAAACTACGTACCTTCAGATTGTGACGGACTTGTGTGATTTTGTTCCTTGCAGAGCTGTTTATTAATAGGGATTCTAGCCTCACTGTTAAGTTTAATTTCAGATGTGTTATTAAACAATGGTTCAAGAACATGAGTCGATGGCTGTATAAAACTTAGAGAGGGCTTGTATGACGTTTCTAAATCAAGGCTATAAGGTTCCAGGGAACTGAGGCTTGAAGCACCAGGTTGTTCTGAAATACTGTTGCTTGAACTCAAACACCGAGATCTGCCAAAAAAACAATACTGTTTCAATAAACATGCAATAAACATACGTTTACAAAATATGCAAGTTCTAAAGATGATTGCAACTTACGTTTCAGGAGGAAAGATAGAGGTTGTGGACAGATACGTTTTCCCAGTCACTACCTGTAGTAGTTGCCTATAAATCTCTTTTTCTTCCTCACGTACAGTCTGAAAAACAAAGACCGGAAACAAAAAAGGTGATTATGGGAATCTGTGTTTTAAAAAAATAAAAAAAAATAAAAATAAAAAAAAATCTCTTCTGTTTTTAGAGGTAGTCATATTTTTTTTTTTATCTAAGAAATGCTGCACACAAATATTTGTACGTTTGTGCCAGAGGTTGCACACCTGGCACACATGACAGCAGCAGCCCCAAATTGCATTCGGGAGTCATAGTGTGAATTCTGTACAAAAATGACATCACTCCTCAGCACGCCCTGCATGCTGGAGACAGACATTATGAGCTTCTACATTTGCAGGCAGCACTGGGATCACACCTGCAAGGGAAAGCTTCAAAGTCTCCCCCCCCTCCCCATTTAGTAACATTTGCCTTTTATATTTTTAGAATATATTTAAAACCCTCCCTTTTGTCCAACCCTAACTCCCTGCCTCCCTTCCCACACCTGGTTAAAGCTAGTGCATGCACTCTGTATTTTAAAGTTTAAAAAAAAAAAAAAAAGAAAGAAAAAAGTTAAGTGTAATACATCTGACAGGAGATAAACATGTTTGCTTAAAATGTTTACAAATCAATATTTCATGTCTTTACTCAGATGTAACCAATCCAATAGACAATTGGAAGCAAAAAGGTATTTTTAAAAATTGGACACATCACATTTTACCCATTTACCTCTTCTACGGTACTGAGATACCGTCTTTGAACTTTCTTTGGACTACGTCGACATGTGCCACTTCTTGAGGATGAACCTGCAGCGCTCTTAATAGGAAACGATTTTTCAAAAGCAGAGGAGAGACCAGAATTTGTTTTTGGAAAAACCGAGTTTGAAGGCCCACTAATAAAATAAAAATGCTTAAATTACCATAAAAAACAGACATTAAACGAACCCTGAAGTTACAGGTGTACCAGAAATGCAGTTCTTAAAAATACACCAATATTTAGTTTACCTTTACCATGAAAGTTTAGGTATTAACTGTCAGAACACAATCTACATTTTGCTTTATTATTTGACGGTCGTCAGATTGTCTACAAGTAAAGAAATGGTGAAAACATTGACTTCTGTATGACATGTATCTGAGGTTAATGTACTAGATTAGAACATAATGATTAAAGGGACACTGTACGCTCTGCACAATTACCTCAAGCGTCAGATTTTTCCGATAGGAAAGCATTGAATAATGCTTTCCTATGGGGAGGTCTAAGGCGCATGGCCATTCCCGAGCATGCGCGTTAGGTCTCCCCTGGCGGTTGAAGTTGGCGGGGGAGGAGCGTGGGCGGAGCCTGACCCAGAGTCGAGGGACATTGGCGCTTGATTCAGGTAAGTGGCTGAAGGGGTTTTAACCCCTTCAGCCCCGTGGGAGAGGGGGACCTTAAAAACCCTATAGTGCTAGGAAAAGTTTTGTTTTCCTGGTCCTACAAGATCTCTTTAAGAACAAATATTGGCCAGAAAGCACATATGGCAACTTAAAGAGTACTCAATGAATAAATTAAAATATATAAATAAAAATAGTGGAATATCAGTTAAAAGGTAAACTATAGTGTACAGATTCAAGTAAAGCTTTACTTAATCTTTCTCCAGCCACCTGACCCATATTTTTAACCTGCAAGAATGCAGACATCTACAGACTACTTTTCATCCCAATGCTTCTTATAGAGAAGCATTATGTATAACAAGTGCATGAGAAGGGTCAGCCAATCAATGAATGCAATGTTTCTTTATGAGAAGCAAAGATAAATTTGACATCTTGATGCAATGTGTAAGGACACAAAATGTCAACTACACAGTTTGACTCTGTTCTCACTCCAGAAGCACCATGTAGTGACAGCCAGTTAATATAACAGCCAGTAGAGGTTTATTTAGCCCCACAATCTAACATTGCCGCACTTCCCAAATGGCAATGTATTACACTGTGGAAGCAAAACGCATGGGGCACTACACAGAGACCACTTCATAGACATGAAGTAGTCTGGGTGCTTATAGTATCTACCAACCAAGTAAAATCTTGAGATACATGGGTGGCAGTTGCAAAGTTTGTCACCAAGCAAAAACAGTGTAGAGAATACAAATTTGAATGTGTAACTATGAGCAATTACACATAATTCCCCCCAAAAGTATCCATCACGTCTTTACCATTAGGCATAGCATGTCTAGAAAGACATGTCAAAAAGGTACAGCCACTAAACCATTCTATACAAACTGCGCATGCTTTTACCTCATAGTTTTGGCATCTGGATGGATACATCGAACTGCTCTTGGTTTCTGATTGACAGAGATTTGTGCTGGAAATATCGAAGAGCGACCATTGCCATTTTGCTTTGCTTTAACAATGTCAAATGACGGTGTGAACATTGTTGTGTCCACAGTCATCGGCTTCCCAGTTTTTGACATTTCTGAGAGGGAGACACAAAAAAGCAATATAAAAGAAAAAAATACAAAAAATATATCACAATTTAAATTCACATTAAAATGTATTCTTTTTTTCTTGCAGGTAAATATACAGTCAAAGTTCTGTTGCAAGCTGTCATTTGGTTGAACTATTTGGCAATGAATTTCACTGTAGCAGTGCGATTTGTTTGAAATTACCAGGGACCCAATTTGCTCAATTCAGTTATTTGGTTTAGTGAATAGTAACCACTAAAAGTATTTTAACAGTCAAATGCAGGAGAACCCTCGAGGTTGTAAGTTCCTGTGCCTGTAAGTTTTTGTAATTGTCCCATTTATTGTTTAATATCCCCCTCCAATAATATACTACGGAATTTGTTGGCGCTATATAAATGCCAATAATAACTAAAACATTAAGTCAGCTGAGTCTGTAAAATAACGTTGTTTGCTGAATAGACCCCTCTAACCCCTTAATGACCGGCGACGGTTCAGGACCGTCATCGGAAAAATCCCCTTGAGGACCGGTGACTGTCCTGAACCGTCACAACAGTATTATTTGCTTACCTGATCGCCGCGGTTGCCCCGGCGGCGATCGCCATTGCTCCCGGTGTGGGGAGACTGCCTGACAGCCCAGGCAGTCTCCCCTCGGCGAATTAGGACCCTAAAGCCATGTGATCACTCAGAGCGGTCACATGGCCACAATAGGTGTCCAGGTATCTGCCTGCAGGGGGACTGCCTGCAATGGGGCGAGTTGGACTCATGTAAGACTACTGAGAAGCAGATTGCAGTAGTCATGGCGAGAGAGGACAATGGCATGGACCAGCACCTGGGCCGCATCTGATGTAAAGTAGGGGCGGATGCGCGCAATGTTTTTAAGATGGAAGCGGCAGGATTTGGCAATCGACTGGACATGAGGGGTATAGGAGAGGTCGGAGTCAAAGAGAACACCTAGGCAGAAAGCCTGCATGGTGGAGCTGATGGTAGCACCATTAATGTGGAGTGAGACAAACAGGGGTAGCAACACTTGAGAAATTCTGTTTTGGATAAGTTGAACTTAAGGAAGAGGGCAGCTATCTAGTTCCAAATAGCAGAGAGGCAGTCAGAGATACTAGTCAACAGGGGCGGACAGATAGATTTGCGTGTCATTCGCATAGAAGTGATATTGGAAGTCAAAAGGAGCTGAGGCAGTATAGATTGAGAACAGTAGTGGACCAAGGACTTAACCTTGAGGGACACCAACAGAGAGGTTGGGAAGAAGAGGCAGAGAAAGAAACACTAAAAGAGTGCTGGGTGAGGTGCGAGGAGCACCAGGAGAGAGCAATAACTTGTAGACCAAGATTACGGAGGATGAGAAGAAGCGGTTTATGATCAACAGTATCAAAAGCAGCAGAAAGGTCAAGGAGAATTAGGATAGAGAAGTGACCATGATATTTTGCAGCGAGTAGATCGTTTAATACTTTGGTCGGGCCATTTCCACAGAGTGCTGAGTGCAGAAACCAGACTGATGTGGGTCGAGCAAGTCTGTCAATCTCACATACACAAGTCTTTCAAGGATCTTGGACGCAAAAGGCAGTAGGGAGATAGGCGGTAGTTGGACAAGGAGTTAGGGTCAAGGCTGGGCTTGTTTTTGGAATCGGGGTTACAGTCGCATGTTTGAAGGGTAATGGAAATATGCCAGAAGAGAGGAAGAGATTGAGAATTTTAGTGAGATGCAAAGCAAGAGAAGGAGACAGAGTACGGATGAGATGTGAGGGAATAGGATGAAGGGAGCAGGTGGTGGGGCGGGAGAACTGGAGCAGATCAGAAATCTCCTCCGCTGTAGCGGCAGAAGGAGTGAGGTTGGGGGAAATATTGTAAGAGGAGGAATAAAAATGAGAGATCTCTTCCCTGATTGTAAAGATCTTATCAATGAAGTGAGTTGAAAAGTTTGTGGCGTTTAAGTCGGTAGGAGGAGGAGCAGCAACAGGGCGAAGAAGAGAGTTAAAAGTGTGATATAGCCGTTTGGGTTGGCAGGAGCGCGTGGTTATGAGGGTATTGAAGTAATTTACTTTTGCAGAGGAAAGAGCCAAGCTGAGATGCTGTTTTTTTTTTTTTTTAATGTAGTTTTTAAAACAAACCTACTTTATGAAAATTTAAGGGTTTTTTTTTTGCGGCCCACAAACTTAAACCTTGTATATTTGGCCCGGGCTAGCCTTTGAGTTTGACATGCTTGCTTTAAGACATTTGCATACAACTAGCATTATACATATATTACTAAGTTGATGGTCACAGAAGTATAAGCTTGTGTGTGAACTACAGTTATGCCAGTTATTTGCTTGAAGTGCACATGATACTCGTATTCCCCCTCTAATCCAGCCATGGAAATAGAACTAGCTTCTTCCAGCTATGAACCAATGAATAGATAGCAATGACGTGGAGGTATGCAGTTGCATAGCAAAGCATGTTTCAAGGATATAAACAGATACAACTGTAATATGAAACACATGACTCTGGATGTCCAGGTCACAATACACCCAATTAGAAGATGTGCACTCTTAATTGACCACTCAATGCTAGCATTGAATCGGTTCCTTTTAACAGACTATAGCAAAACAACAACATTTTCACAGAAGTAGTTGCGGCCCCTTTTCCCAAGAATTTAAGATCTAGTCACACACACAAACACACACACACGCCTAAATAAAAATCAAATGCAGTCTTAAAAATATCCAGTAGTTAAAAAGTTATTGCTTTGAGTAAGTGTGCACAGTTCAATGGGGTTTGGAACTATATCCAAGGTGTCATCCCTCAATTTTGAAAGTTCTTCATAAAACATACATACAAGAACAAAAGGAGAGTACACCCCCAAAACAGGGGGGCAGGTATGTTAAAAAAAGGAAAGAAAATTTATATTGTCAGTAAAATAACTTGCTTAGAGATAAGCCTAGTGTGGTAAATAAACCTAAAACCCACAGCTAGATTGTACAAAATGTATCCAAAATACAAATACTTTATTGAATCAAAAGGATAAATTGGAGTAAAGATGGGGAGTCAGAATAGTTTTAGTGTGTATAGCAATACTAGATCCCAACCTTATTTATTGGACGCAGAAAATAGCTAAATACAATATGGCTGAGAAAAAGCCCTTGTAGTTACTGCTGAGATCAGAGGACAAAACAAAAAAAAAAAAAAAAAGGGAAAACATTTTTTTCCCCATTTCAGCATGTAACAAAAACAGCATCATCAATAATGTCACAGAGAACAGATATTCACAGAAATTCAAAAAATATAAACTTACCTTTATAGAAATTTGATTTTGGAAGGGAAGTCATTACCGGTCTCTCCAAGGGTTTATGTAGAAATGTAGTGAACTGGATAAGAAGGAAAAACAATAAAAAAATAAAAGTTTTAAATTGCCAATTTACAACAACTTTAAGCAACAGGTCTGCACAATGTAACATGTAGAAATTGAACGAAAACATATCAAAGATTATGCACACACAAATTTTTGTAGTCATTAGCAAATGAAAAGCATGGGAAGAATGTATCCTGTAAGATTACCGATATAAACACATAAATAATATCCTGGATTAAGACAATTTAAACTCTTAGCTTACTCTAGAAACTACACAGGGTTTTCCACAACTATTCTAAAAATATTTTTTAGAAATCTAGCAGAGTGGAAGCCTGATGTAAAGTAAAGTGATAGGGCAGTGAAGGGGTTAACCCTGAATAGAATATGGTAAGAAAAAGGAGGAGAGACGCTGCCGTAAAAAAAATAATGATAATTTAAAATATTACTTTTAATAGTGAAAAGATACAAGGTGATCATTATACAAAATTACTCTCAATAGACCTAAATGTACAGAAAGGAAATAGAGAGAATCTGTAAAATTTAAAAACGTATTAAATTAGAAAATGTCAGTTGGAATGTCTAGGTAGACAGATATAATGAAAAATTAGATGTCTAGCTCTAAACAGAGAGTACTGAAACTGTTGAATGAAATTAGTCACTAAAACAGTGTAACAAATGAAGATTACTATCGAATGTTGCAATTTATCAAGAGTTACAACCTAATAGTCATCAGAGCATGTAGGACCACACAGCAAAGTGTAAAAACACCAGCGAAAATAGTATACTCTGTAAAGTGCCTGTAAATATAGGCAGAGCTTTAAGACAAAAGTTTTATATAATCTCTTATTTGCAGACATTTTACTTTTTATCTAAGAGATATGAAAAATCAATAATGCTGTTCAGCAAGCTGAAAGAAAATTTAGAATAAAGGGAAAGGGATATAACAATCTATGCCTACAAGGACACCTTTCACTGAATAATTATGACACCTGCAGAAATGAAGTTAGTAATAAATGACTACTACAAGGATATATATAAGTCTCTGTGCCTTCAGGGGCACCTATCAGGTATAAGAACTAACCATGGTATTCTAAAAATAAAGAACGTCAAAAGATGGATTTAGTACTAAGGCAATGCTGCAATCATAACCAAATAGGTAAATAAAACGAACTCTCAGAAAATTATTAAAAAGGAACAGAGTTGTATTCAAAACAGCACTGTCACGCCAAAGTTATCTTTCTCCTATTGTTGCCTCTTCTCTTCCGCTCTCAGAATCTGTTCTTTTCTTTAAAACAAAAGACAAATTAGGGATTACTTTGTCTTATGTATTTTTCTTACATTTTTACCAAAGTAGGAGCTTAAGTCCGTTCCATTTCCTGTGTCAAGGAGAAGGGTGAGTACTTTCTTTGACACAGGAAGTTCAGCTAATTTAAGTTCCTCCTTTGGCAAAAAAAAAAATTCAAGTGTAGGAAAAATACATATGACAAAGTAGTCCCAACTTTGTCTTATGTTTTAAAGAAAACTAGATCAGAAATAAAGAAGAGGAACATATTCTGAGAGAGGAAGAGAAGAGGAAACAATATGAGAAAGGCGAGTACAACAGTGTGACAGTGCAGCTTTAACCCTGCAGTGTTGGCATTACTGTATCTACTAAACAGCAATGTTTTACATTACAGTGATAAAATTACATGACCATTGCACCTAGAAACCACTTCCTTAGAGATGAAGTGAAGTGGTCCAGGTGACTTTGAAATAGTACATTGCTTTTTTGTTTACCAAAGATCTAAATACACGAATCTGGGCGATATTCAATACTATAGCAAACCCTCCTAGACAGGATGCTGCAGATTCCATGTGCCAATATCGACACATTGTAAGAAATGAAAATACAATTGAATTTACAACTTGCACTTACCAACCATTTCTTCATTCTGTAACCTTGCAATACTTAGAAAGTACCTGAGCTTCTGCGTAAGCCTAAGTGTCATTTTCAATACCATACTACACCTCATTTTATGAAAAATAAAAAAAATTCAGAATTTAAAAAAAAAATTCTGAATTTACAAAAAAAAAAAATCAAGACGCAATAAGCACTAGAAGGTCGATACAGAGTATATAATATGATGGGATGTAGAGCAAACTATGTACAATCATAAATGGCATCGTAACCCACAAGATGGACTACACCGATAACGAATCGACCCACATTGTTGCTGTACATATTAATAATTATAATTGAATCCGACATAACACTGTTAACCCCTTAACGCCGTTCTATGCCGTCCCACATTAAAAAGGGCTTTAAAACCGTTGCAGCGGCATAGAACGCCGTAACGGCTTGCAGCCCCTGGAGCTCCAATTTACTTACCTCCGCTGCGATCCTCTTCTGGAGGGCTGCCTGACAGCCCAGGCAGCCTTCTCCCGGCATATGAGGCCCCCAGGGGCCATGTGATCGCTCTCAAAGAGCAATCACATGGCCCCCTATAGCTGGCTGTGGATTTGCCAGCAGGGGGACTGTCTGAAATGTCAGACAGTCCCCCTGCTGGTGGGAATAATAATAAAAAAAAAAAAAATTGAAACAATTTAATATAAAATATATATATATATATATATATATATATATATATATATATATATATATATATATATATATATATATATATATATATATATATATATATATATATATATATATATATATATATATATATATATATATATATATATATATATACATACATATACAAAATCCAGAGAACCCCTGCACTCCAACTTCAATAAGAGAAAATTTTTTACCTGGTGCTCTGGTGGCAAAACAATACAGGATACAAAATTACCGGCACTCAAGGATTGAAAGTTGCTTAAATCTTCATTTATTTCGAAGGGAACAAAATCGACGTTTCAGCTCCTCACAGGAGCTTTCATCAGGACATGTGTCCTGTGAGGAGCTGAAACGTCGATTTTGTTCCCTTCGAAATAAATGAAGATTTAAGCAACTTTCAATCCTTGAGTGCCGGTAATTTTGAGACAGACAGACAGACAGACAGACAGACAGACAGACACACACACACAGTCACACACACACACAGTCACACACACACACAGTCACACACACACACAGTCACACACACACACACAGTCACACACACACACACAGTCACACACACACACACAGTCACACACACACACACAGTCACACACACACACACAGTCACACACACACACACAGTCACACACACACACACACAGTCACACACACACACACACAGTCACACACACACACACACAGTCACACACACACACACACAGTCACACACACACACACAGTCACACACACACACACAGTCACACACACACACAGTCACACACACACACAGTCACACACACACACACAGTCACACACACACACACAGTCACACACACACACACAGTCACACACACACACACAGTCACACACACAGTCACACACACACACAGTCACACACACACACACACAGTCACACACACACACACACAGTCACACACACACACACAGTCACACACACACACACACACAGTCACACACACACACACAGTCACACACACACACACAGTCACACACACACACACACAGTCACACACACACACACAGTCACACACACACACACAGTCACACACACACACACAGTCACACACACACACACAGTCACACACACACACACAGTCACACACACACACACAGTCACACACACACACAGTCACACACACACACAGTCACACACACACACAGTCACACACACACAGTCACACACACACAGTCACACACACACAGTCACACACACACAGTCACACACACACACACAGTCACACACACACACACAGTCACACACACACACACAGTCACACACACACACACAGTCACACACACACACACAGTCACACACACACACACAGTCACACACACACACACAGTCACACACACACACACAGTCACACACACACAGTCACACACACACAGTCACACACACACACAGTCACACACACACACAGTCACACACACACACAGTCACACACACACACACAGTCACACACACACACAGTCACACACACACACACAGTCACACACACACACACAGTCACACACACACACACAGTCACACACACACACACAGTCACACACACACAGTCACACACACACACAGTCACACACACACACAGTCACACACACACACAGTCACACACACACACAGTCACACACACAGTCACACACACAGTCACACACACACAGTCACACACACACACAGTCACACACACAGTCACACACACACACAGTCACACACACACACACACGATTACATTAGTATACACGTAGAATTTAAATACCCATAAATACATATATATTAAAATACTACATGTATATTTAAGTAATCTTAACATAATTATGTGATTTGATTAATTAAAATTTGATTGACATGCCTGACACAGGGAGAAAGTGCAGAGAAGTTAATTCGCAAGCACTATACTTGGCCCTGTAACTCTCCAAGACACCATAAAACCTGTACACAAGGGTTACTGTTTTACTCGGGAGACTTCGCTAATCTCAAATATTAGTGTAAGTTGTATTACAACGATGATATTTTAAGTAAAAGTGACGTTTTTTACAGACGAACTGCACTTTTATGGACTATATTATTGTTGTAAAATATTTTACTGTTTTAAAACATTAATATTTGTGTTTAGTGAAGTCTCCCGAGAATAACAGTACCCCCCATGTACAGGTTTTATGGTGTTTTGGAAAGTTAGAGAGTCACATATAAGGCTTGCATTTCATTTTTTTGACATTGAAATTTGCCAGATTGGTAATGTTGCCATTGAGACCGTATGGTAGCCCAGGAATGAGAATTACCCCCATGATGGCATACCATTTGCAAAAGTAAAACAACCAAAGGTATTGCAAGTGGGGTATGTCCAGTCCTTCTTAGTAGCCACTTAGTCACAAACACTGGGCAAATATTAGTTTTTTGCTTTTTTCACACAAAAATAAATATGAACGCTAACTTTGGCCGGTGTTTGTGACTAAGTGGCTACTAAAAAAAATAAAAAAATAAAAAATAGACTAAACATACCCCACTTTCAATACCTTGGGTTGTCTACTTTTTCAAATGGTATGCCTCATTCCTGGGCTACCACACCGTCTCAAAGGTAACATTACTAATCTGGAAAATTTCAATTTGAAAATGGAATGTTCTATATTTGACCCTGTAAAACTTTCCAAAACACCATAAAATCTGTTAATGGGGGGTCCTGTTGTACTCTAGGGACATCGCAGATTACAAATATGTAACAGTACAGTATTATGACATTCACAGCTAAAATGTCAGAGGGAAATACAAATTAAAAAAAAAAAAACTTAATTTTCTCAAATTTTTTTACAATTTTAGTCATAATAAATTTTCCATATATGAATAGTTAATGATAAATTAAAGCCCTGTTTCTCCTGAACAAAATTATATATAATAAGTGTGGGTGCACTTAATATGACAGCGGTGAATTACGATTGAACAGACATAGCGCAAATTCCAGTTTTTGTTTACGTTTTGATCAGAACGTGCACTATTTACTCCGTCCTGAAGGGGTTAAGCATGTATTGTATTATGTTGGCCTGTCTTGGAAAAATAAAGAATAAAAAAAATTTAAAAAAAAATAGTACACTGTTCAAAAAATTTAAAAAGGAACACAAAAATAACATCCTAGATCTGAATGAATTAAATATTCTTCTGAAATACTTTGTTCTTTACATAGTTGAAAGTGCGGACAACAAAAATCACAAAAATAAAAAAATGGAAATCAAATTTTTCAACCCATGGAGGTCTGGATTTAGAGTCACACTCAAAATTAAAGTAGAAAAACACACTACAGGCTGATCCAACTTTGACGTAATGTCCTTAAAACAAGTCAAAATGAGGCTCAGTAGTGTGTGTGTGGCCTCCACGTGCCTGTATGACCTCCCTACAACGCCTGTGCATGCTCCTGATGAGGTGGCGGATGGTCTCCTGAGGGATCTCCTCCCAGACCTGGACTAAAGCATCTGCCAACTCCTGGACAGTCTGTGGTGCAATGTGACGTTGGTGGATGGAGCGAGACATGATCTCCCAGATGTGCTCAATTGGATTCAGGTCTGAGGAACCGGCGGGCCAGTCCATAGCATCAATGCCTTTGTCTTGCAGGAACTGCTGACACATTCCAGCCACATGAGGTCTAGCATTAGGAGGGACCCAGGGTAAACCACACAAGCATATGGTTTCACAAGGGGTCTGAGGATCTCATCTCGGAACCTACTGGCAGTCAGGCTACATCTGGCGAGCACATGGAAGGCTGTGCGGCCCCCCAAAGAAATGCCACCTCACACCATTACTGACCCACTGACAAGCCGGTCATGCAGGAGGATGTTGCAGGCAGCAGAACGTTCTCCACGGCGTCTCCAGACTCGTGTCACATGTGCTCAGTCTGAACCTGCTTTCATCTGTGCCAGTGGCGAATTTGCCAATCTTGGTGTTCTCTGGCAAATGCCAAACGTCCTGCACGGTGTTGGGCTGTAAGCACAACCCCCACCTGTGGACGTCGGGCCCTCATGGTGTGTTTCTGACCGTTTGAGCAAACACATGCACATTTGTGGCCTGCTGGAGGTCATTTTGCAGGGCTCTGGCAGTGCTCTTCCTGTTCCTCCTTGCACAAAGGCGGAAGTAGCGGTCCTGCTGGGTTGTTGCCCTCCTACGGCCTCCTCCACGTCTCCTGATGTACTGGCCTGTCTCCTGGTAGCGCCTCCATGCTCTGGACACTACGCTGACAGACACCTCAAACCTTCTTGCCACAGCTCGCATTGATGTGCCATCCTGGATGAGCTGCACTACCTGAGCCACTTGTGTGGGTTGTAGACTCCATCTCATGCTAC
The DNA here is from genome assembly GCF_036172605.1 of Pelobates fuscus. NCBI lineage: Eukaryota > Metazoa > Chordata > Amphibia > Anura > Pelobatidae > Pelobates > Pelobates fuscus. The sequence goes on along the minus strand of NC_086317.1, from coordinate 406,674,216 downwards.
CACTCGAGTGAAAGCACCACCAGCATTCAAAAGTGACCAAAACATCAGCCAGGAAGCATAGGAACTGAGAAGTGGTCTGTGGTCACCACCTGCAGAACCACTCCTTTATTGGGGGTGTCTTGCCAATTGCCTATAATTTCCACCTGTTGTCTATCCCATTTGCACAACAGCATGTGAAATTGATTGTCACTCAGTGTTGCTTCCTAAGTGGACAGTTTGATTTCACAGAAGTGTGATTGACTTGGAGTTACATTGTGTTGTTTAAGTGTTCCCTTTATTTTTTTGAGCAGTGTATTTTTATAGCACCAACATTTTCATCAGATTACGGTAAAAAGGCAAGTTGTGTATATTTATTTATTTAAGCCACAGAGCCTCTATATGTTTCTCAAGCTATCACAAACAGAAGCTAGATACATGTAAAAATTAAAGCAGGTTTAAAAGAAAAGTATTCAAACCTGGATAGCATAGGTGCAGGAAGAATCTTGTGCAGGATCTTTACAAGGTGCTTTAAATGTGGAATTTTGTTCACTTTCCCATACCATTTCTCGTATATCATCTGCTGCGGGGAAAAAAAATAAAGAATAAATGTCGACATTTTGAGAAATATATCTATGCCAGTACTAAAAACAAATACAATTATAATTAAATAAATCTGGAAAAGTAAACAATCCACAAACATAGAAAATAACTATTGCTTAACCACTTAATGACAAAAAGCATACATATGCAAGTATGTGTGTAAGCTATTCAGTTAAGGTTTAATTCTATAAAATACGAACTTACCCATATTATGCTCGTCACAACCACTGCATTACCAATATAGTTCTAAAGCCTACAATGGAGAAAAGAAAAAATTGTGTGAAAAAATAAGAAATTGCTAACACTATTTTTTTATTCATTAACATGTGCACCAATAGAGCAAGACTCTCTCCCTTTAAACACACCCCCTTATACTCCAGACTGAGTCAATCAAGTTCTCATGTCCTCTATTAAGAAAAGAGGAAATGTCAACTACTTTTTTCCTCCAACAAATACATGTGCAAAGTAAAGATAAAATTGCATTCATAGTAAAAACTACTTTCACTTCATTCAGGTCCACATCACTTCAATGAGCTGAAGTGGTTATTTGGTTTATCTTGCCAGACAGCAAAGGAACTGGGTTTTTTGTTAGAAGAGCCCCAGTTTCTGTCAAACTGCTCAAATAGTTGCTGCACTGACCAACAGTGTTATTTTATATAATTTATAGGACCACTATTGTTAATACAAATGTATTCCTACTGCTACAGTGTCAAACATTTAAAATATTGTCCTTTATTTTAAGGACATAGCTGCACTGGAAAACATCTCCAAGTGAGCTATGCTTTCTTTTGGACTACTCTAAACCTTAAATCTAAAATTCATTTTGAATTCACACTTTAGTGAATAATCCTTTACAAAAATGCAAATACACTCAACTCACAAGGTTAAAATGGAGAAACTCCAGATAGTGAGCAAACACGGATACTTAATTTCAGCATTGTGTAATAAAACGACATACAAGTATTCTAGACACATTAAAGGGTTACTCCAAGCACTATGACTACTTTGGTGATTTCAAATGGTCACGGTACTTGGGAGTCTGTATGTGCTGAGCTTTTTACCATGAAACATTGGCAAACAGAGAAAATACTCTTAATTGTTGGTTTAACCCCACCTCTAAGAACTCTAATGTTGCTCACAGATGGGGTCTGTCATAATCACAAACAGCAGTCCATCCTATCCAAAGACACTGGCAGAAGGAGTTTTTTTTTTCTACTTTTCTTTTTTGGTGGGGGAGACTCATGCTAGTATGAATCACGCTATCCACTAAAACACTGTTTTTAGTTGGAATAACCCTTATATGATGAAAATCAAAACTTACTCATGTTGTGTTCCAAACACAGAAGGCATGTTTTGAATGCTGAATAATTATGTTTGCAAAACCATTTTGTCATGGTTTCACAAAAACGTGAATGCCATGCATGCGCTTTAGCCACCCCCACAGAGTGGCGTCAGAGGAAGCGGAGGGCAGTCCATGAAGGAGAGAAATGCAGAGGTAGCTATAGTGCAAGTAATAAAACTTTTTATTCCTTACACTATAAAATCCCTTTAACATACCATCATGGGACATTATTAGTTTGTTGAAAGCGGCAGCGTCAGATTTACCATAATAGCTCAGAACGTAGTGATTAGAAGCAGCAGACACAGACAGGCATCTCAAATGGTTTCACAGCTTAACGTCACAAGACTGGACAACCAGCATTATACCCAATTCAGCACTCTGTAGTGTTATGTTGTCCTATTGGTTATTAAAAATATATATATATATATATATATATATATATATATATATATATATATATATATATATACACACCTCACTAGTGCCAGATGAAAGAGTAGTACAACACTTACATCAAATGACCTCTCCAATGATCCTTACAGCATTGCAAGCTCATTTAAGTGGTATCCTCATTAACCTATCATTCTTAAAATTTCTATTAGTTTGTTTCATTTGTTATTAAAGTCCCCTTCAAGGGGCACTATAATGAAAAAAAAATCTTATTAAAATTGGTTAAAGTGCCTGGAGTCCCCGGTGCACTGTCCATCCAATCATTGTTAAATCATTTTAGACCAGTTTAACACTGAATGAGAGCCCCTGGCTACCCACTGGATGTATGGCTTAGGCAGAGCTTTTACCAAGTCATAACTAATTTCTCTGAAAGAGGCTGAATGACTGACACTCAGCCAATCACAGACACCCATTGCTGCTCAGGCTAATACTTTCTCATTAGTTCAAGCAGCAGAGGCCGAGAACTCTCGTTTAGCATAAGAAAAAAAAGACAGTTTAATGCAGACAGTAAAGATGGTTCCAGGGGACTCCAGACACCATAACCACTTAATGGAGAAGAAGCATCATCATGACACCTACAGTGCCCCTATACTAATACAGGAAAGCACCTGGGAATAAGTTGTCACTATATCCATGCCAATAAAAATCAGATCTGATATGGCTCGCATAGCCGCACAGCATTGTGGGAGTTTCAGAGCAGCAGCTGGTGGTGGTGGTGGTGTACCCACATTCTCCCATTCCTGTCGCCATGGTGACCAGTCAGACGGTAACTATAGCACCCCTCCCGCTGCTTTTCCCATGATGCTCCGCCGGTCAGAGAGCCAGCTGGGAGTCTGGGAAGTGTAGTATTACAGCCATGGCGCCAAAGTCCAGCCCGTAGCCCGCAGCGATAGTTACTGGTCCTCCTGGCTCCCAGTCAGTGACCCGGGTACCGGCCCCAGTCACTTAGTGTGAGAGTACAGCTCCATGCTACCTACACCCCAATTACTCTCTGACTGGACTCCCCACACACAGCTTTCCGCAGCGCGCGCGTCACGGGGGGGGGGGGGAGGAACCGCGGGGGAGCTCGGGTAATAGCTCGTACCTGGCCGATATCCCTGGCGAACTTCTTCGGTGACCCGGTTCCGTTGCGTCCAAAGCCTTGGCCCGCTCTGAGGGGGTGTGGGGGGGGGGGGTCGGCAGTGGGTCCTTTAGCTATTGGCACATGCGCAGCCGGGTCAGAACTTACGGCGCATGCGCGCATCGACCAATCAGACGCGTGCGTACATTCCTACCGTCCCCTTGCGCGACACACTCGCGCGATTTAAACAAATCTTCTGGGCTGGGACGCGCGTGCGCGGCCTGAGAAAGGCGGGTTTTTTTTCCGAGGCGCTGCTTCGCCACGCCCCCCAGCCGTGACGAAGCGTGGGAAACACTGCGCGTGCGCGCTCTGTTTCCGTATGGAGTCTGCGCTTGCTTTGAGACTGTCGAACACAGGGGGGCGCTGTGAGAGCGGCCGTGTCACGTGTTGCTGTCTGGACGTGGAGTTGTAGCTCTAACGGGACCTCGCTAAATGAGACAGGGTTATTCATTGAATAATGGGTTAATGGGGGGGAGAGGGTTCAAATTTTAGATCAAAATAGTTAGATTATGGCGTATACATTTTTCATTAGACCTGCACCAGACCGGATGGTGAAATATTATTTTGATTTGATTTCATTAATAAATATACCAACTTTTTAAGACACATATGATATTATAATTTTACTACTGTTATATATCACTACCAACTTCACGCCACAAACTTTGCAACTCACTTTAACGAGAAGATTTCCACTCCATTCACTACGAACATTTCTCCTAACCACTCTCCCTTCGCTGTCCTGTGCTCATTTGCACCCACTACAACAGAATAGTTTTTTTTCTATGCCCCACCACCTGTTCCCTCGATCTTATTCCCTTGTGTCTCATACACATTTTGTCTCCTTCTCTTGCTCTGTCTCTCACCGTTCAGACATGCAACCGTAACCCCGATTCTGAAAAAGCCCAACCTTGACCCTAATTTCCCGTCCAACTACCGCCTTGCCTCGCTACTGCCGTTTGCCTCCAAGATCCTTCGGAAAGTTGTGTATGCAAGATTGACAGACTTCCTCAAACCCAACCCTCTGCTTCACCCGCTTCGATCTGGACTCTGTTAAAACAGCTTCTTCTCATCATAGTGCTCCTCCTACCTCTCTCAAGGCTCTTTCAGTATTTCTTTCTCTGGCTCTGCTTCTTATTATTATTATTGCCATTTATATAGCGCCAACAGATTCCGTAGAGCTTTACAATATTATGAGAGGGGATTTAACTATAAATAGGACAATTACAAATAAACTTACAGGAACAATAGGTTGAAGAGGACCCTGCTCAATCGAGCTTACATCTATAGGAGGTAGGGTGTAAAACACATTAGGACAGGAATTTGCAATCAAATAAGGTGGGCTGCCCTTTAGGAGAGGGCAAGAGACAGGTATCTGAGGTAGGGGTTAGTATTGGAGGCCATAAGCTTTCCTAAAGAGATGAGTTTTAAGGCACTTCTTAAAAGATGCAAGACTAGGGGAGAGTCTGATGGCGGTAGGCAGGCTATTCCATAGGAAGGGAGCCGCCCGCGAGAAGTCCTGCAAGCGCGAGTTGGCTGTACGGGTGCGGACAACGGACAGGAGGTGGTCACGGGCAGAGCAAAGAGACCGAGAAGGGACATACCTATGGCTCTGTGAGGAGATATAAGAGGGGCTAGAGTTGTTCAGTGCTTTATAGGTGTGAGTTAGTACCTTGAATTGACTCCTATAGCATACAGGAAGCCAATGTAAGGACTGGCAGATGGGTGAGGTGTGAGAGAAACGACTAGAGAGGAAAATCAATCTAGCAGCAGCGTTCATTACGGACTGTAGAGGTGCAGTACGGCTATTGGGAAGACCAATCAGGAGAGGGTTACAATAATCCATGCGGGAAATTACTAGAGCATGGAAAAGCTCCTTGGTAGTATCTGGTGCAAGAAAGGGGCGGATGCGGGCTATGTTTTTAAGATGGAATCTACAGGATTTGGCAACATGCTTGATGTGAGGCTCAAAGGTGAGACCAGAGTCAAGTATGACACCAAGACAGCGCGCTTGCAAGGATGGACTGATGTTGGTACCACAAACTTGAAGGGAGAGCGAAAGAGGAGGATCAGTATTAGGAGGAGGAAAGACAAGGAGCTCAGTTTTTGAGAGATTGAGTTTCAGAAAGCGGGAGGACATCCAGTCAGAGATGGAAGAAAGGCAAGCAGTGACACGATGCAGGACGGCAGGGGTGAGGTCCGGGGAGGAGAGATATAGCTGGGTGTCATCGGAGTACAGGTGGTAGTGGAATCCAAAAGAGGTAATAAGTTTGCCAAGAGAGGCAGTATAAAGAGAAAATAGAAGGGGACCAAGGACGGAGCCTTGGGGGACTACAACCGAGACAGGACAAGGGGAGGAGGTATCATTAGAAAAAGAGACACTGAATGAGCGTTGGGAGAGATAAGAGGAAAACCACGAGAGGACAGAGTCACAGAGACCAAGCGATTGAGGAGTTTGAAGAAGGAGAGCATGATCAATGGTGTCAAAGGCCGCTGAGAGGTCAATCCCTCTCTGTTGGTGTTCACCAAGGGTCTGTCCTTGGTCCCCTATTGTTCTCAATCTATACTGCCTCTCTTGGTAAACTCATCAGCTCCTTCGGCTTCCAGTATCATTTCTATGCAGAAGACACGCAAATTTACCTGTCCTCCCCTGATTTCTCACTACCCCTCTTGACTCTCTGACTGCCTCTCTGCTGTTTTTAACTGGATGGCTGCTCATTTCCTTAACCTGCCCAAAACAGACTTTCTGGCCTTCCCTCCCTCGAGTGTTGCTACTCCCTTGTCTGTTTACCTCCAAGTCAATGGCGCTACCATCAGCTCTATCTCGCAGGCTCGCTGCCTATGTGTTCTCTTTGACTCCAGCCTCCCTTTCCTCTGCTCATGTCCAATTAATTGCCAAATCCTGCCGCTTCCATTTCAAAAGCATAACACAGATCTGCCCCTTATTTAACGCCTGATACAACTAAGGTGCTTGTCCATGCCACTGTCCTCTCTCGCCTTGACTACTGTAATCCGCATCTAAGTGGTCTTTAGTGTTCCCAACTTGCCCCGTTACAGTCTATAATGAATGCGGCAGCAAGACTCATCTTTCTGTCCGCCAGCACCTTCCACACCACCCACCTCCATCAGTCCCTACATTGACTTCCCGTAAGATATAGGGCTCAATTTAAGATCCTGGTACTGCTTACAAATCTCTACACAATGCAGCTCTGACCTACCTATCCTCACTAATACACAAATATGTCCCGTCTAGGCCCATACGTTCTGCCAAAGGCCTATGTCTAACCTGTGTTCCTACTCCCACCTCTGATGCTTGCCTTTAAGACTTCTCTAGGGCTGCACCATTCCTACAGAATCCCCCTCCCTCTCTATTAGACTTTCAGTTAGTCTCCACTCCTTTAAAAAATGTTTGAAAACGTACTTCATCAGGAAAGCATATCAATTAAACTATCAACAGCTTTCCCTCCCCGAACCCTACATAGAAAAACATAAAAAAAACGTAATTCCTCTCCTGTAACTGTCATCAAAACACACTAAGCACTCAGTGAATACTACCATAGCAACCTATTTTTCTATCCTTACCTTTTGTGTCACTATACCCCACTTACTCTAGCATGTAAGTTCATTAAGCAGGGCTCCTCTGTTCCTGTGTGTCCAACTCGTCTGGTTACAACTACATTACTGTTAGTCCACCCACTGTATAGCGCTGCGGAATTTGTTGGCTCTTTATAAATAATATTAACATTATAGTACTGCTTTAATATACACTTAAAATATATTATTGGATGATAGTTATGCATTGTATCCCCCCATTTGTTTGTTATAATATTTTTCTCTTCTTATTGTTATTGAAAAATGTATTTAAAAAAAACTATTTCAACTATATTGGGTGATAATACTCCATGTTAGCTATGCATATTTGTTTGACTATCTGCACTAAAATGTGAAATTCACAGTTCATTCCTGATACTTCACATTATAAAGAATACGCCTCTTGTATTTTATTCTCTTTAAAGGAACACTCAATGCATCACTATAGAGCTTCTATATGGCTTTTTATCTGGGGTGCACATGGCGCTGGTCCCTAAGAGATGGAAGTTCCTGCTAGGAGCTTGTATTAAAGGGACAGTTTAGGCACCATAACAACATCATCTAAAGTAAGTTGTTTTGGTGCCAGGCGGCCCCAGGCAAACTCTTACGTCAAGGGGTTAAACCGTCATTGGTATCCAGAGTCAAGCAAAATCCCAAAAGGGAAAACATTGATTCAGGAATCGGCTAAGTAATAAAAAGTTTTGTTTTTTTATCGATTTAGCTGCTGGAGCGGGCAGAGGGACACATTATTGTATTCCTAACATGAAAGTGTTCATTTAAAAACTAAAACAAAAACGTTTATTACCCCCCTTCCCCTCTAAGGGCACAAACAAAACCCTATATTTTTATATTTAATGTGTGTATTTACCATATATTTAATGTTCATAAAACACACACACAGATTAGCCTCAACATTTAAACCACCTGTCTAATATTGTGTACTTCCCCCTTGTGATGCCAGAACACATCTGATGCATCATGGCATTGACTCCACAAGACCTCTGAATGTGTCCTGTGGTATCTAAAACTCCAAGATATTAGCAGAAGATCCTATAAAGTGGCACTGTCACTGTCTGGGAAATTTGCAAGACCCCCAACAGTGACATAGCCTCTGGGGGTCCGGTGGCTGGCGAGACACGTAAATGTGAGATTTACCTACCAGAACCTGTCCCTCATGAGTGCCGACATCTTCCTCCATCTGCTCCTCTTCAGCTGCTGGTCCTAAGTGTCAGAAGCCAACGTCACTGCTGTACTCTCACACATGTGTGGGAGGACAGCATTGGGGTCTATGGAGGATTCTGCATCCACCATAGCAAGCAATTTCCTGCGCCATGAGAAAACAAGGCGGAGAAAATGTACAAAGACAAAGTAGTCCCTACTTTGGGCTGTCAGGCTAACAATGCTGCCTTTAGCTTAGCAACTAGCGATGTGGGGTGTTGAAAGAGGCCACTGCCATAAGGGTAAACCATTGCCACGAAGGAGTGTATGCAGGGCAGATTCTAGGTCACAGACGCCTGGTGCAAGAATACTTTATGCCCCCCCAGATGGCCGTGCCTGTCTAATTAATTCCTCCTTTTTATAAGCATAACACTTTTCACTGCAGGGGCAGTAGAGGCAGAGTTTAAGGAGTTAGGGGCTGTAATAGGGCATAGGGGCTGGTATTTGGGGGATAGAAGCTGCAGTAGGGCATAGTGGCTCCGATTGGGGGTTTAAGGGCTGTATTAGGGCATATGGGCGGAAATTATGAGGTAAGGGATTTAGGAGGTGTAGTACAGAATAGGGGCTGCAATTGTGCGTTTAGGGGCTGTAGTGTGGCATAAAGGCTGCACTTGGGGGTTAGGGGCTGTAGTAAAGCATGGAGCTGCAATTGGGAGGTAGGGGCTGTAGTACGTGGGGTAGGGGATGTAATAGGGGGAGGGTAGAGGCTGTAGTAGGACATAAGGGCTGCACTTGGGGTAATATGGGCTATAATAGGATATAGAGGCTGCAACAGGGGGGTAGGTGGTTTAGGGGCTGTAGTAGGGCATATGGGCTGCCACTAGGTGGTTAGAAGCTGAGTAAAGCATTCAGGATGCAATTGGGGGGTAGGGGTTCTAGTAGGGAGGATAGTGGCTGTAGTAGGGCATAGGGGCTTTAATTTGAGGGTTATGGTCTGTAATAGGGCATAGGGGCTGTGATTGGAGGGTTAAAGTCTGTAATCGGGCATAGGGGCTGCAACTGGTGGTAGGGTCTGTTGTAGGGCATATGGGCTGCAATTGGGGGGTTAGGAGCTGTAGTGGAGGTAGGGGCTGTAGTAGGATATGGGGCTAGCACTTCAGGGTTAAGGGCTACAGTAGGGCCTAGGGACTTAAATTGGGATGTTAGAGTTGTAGTAGGGGGTTGGGGCTGTAGTAAACGGGTAGGGACTGTAGTAGGGCATAGGGGCTTCAATTGGAGTTTTAGGGGCTGTAGTAAAGCATGGGAGCTGTAATTGGGGAGGGGGTAGAGGCTGTTGTAGTGGGGTTAGGGGCTGTATTGGGGAATAGGGAGTGCAATTGGGTAGTTAGGGGCTGTAATTGGGTATAGGAGCTGCAATTGGGGCTTTAGTAGGGTGTAAAGGCTGTACTTGGGGGTTAGGGTCTCTAGAAGAGCATAGGGGCTGCAATTGTGAGGATAGGGGTTATAGTAGGCAAAGGGGCTTTAATTTGGAGGTTGGAGGCTGTAGTAAGGAGGTTAGGGGCTGTACTAGGGCAAAGGGGCTGCACTTGGGGGGATAGGGGCAAATTGAGGGTTAAGGGCTGTAGTAGGGTAAATGGACTTCAACTGGCGTGTTAGGGACTCTAGTAGGGCATAGACACTGCAATTAGGGGGTGTAAAAAACCCACTAGTTTATTTCCCCCTCCCTAAAGTTTACCTTGGGCCAGGGAGGGAGGAATCCTGTTCCCTTGTGGGATATGGGCTGCTTTGTCCCAGACGCCGATTGTGAGGAACAGGGCCTAACACAGGGTGGGGCCTAACACAGGGTGGAGCCTAGTGCTGCACTCCCCACCGATATGTCTCTATTTACAGAGCACCTGGGCACTGGGAACCCTGTTCACCCGCCTGGGATGGGCTCTGGGTGTTCGTGGTCTGCAACAATCTCTAGGTAGGTGGTACGTGTCAAAGTAACATCCACACAAATGCCAGAACATCGTTTCCCAGCAGAATATTGCCCAGTGCATAATATTGCCTCCACCAGCCTGCCTTCTTCCCATAGGGTATCCTGCTGCCATCTCTTTCCCAGGTAAATGGTGTACACGCAGCCAGTCATCAACCTAATATAAAAGGCAATGTGATTCATGAGACCAGGCAACCATCTTTCATTGGTCCATGATGCTCACATCCCCATTGACGGCGGTGTGCCTTATTAGTGAATTTTCTTTCACTAGGGGTTAACCTCCACTCAGGAGAAGAGTTATTTGGTGCTTTGTCTCTTTTGGACTTAATTGTATACACAATTCAATAACTGTTCATAGAGAGTGATCAATATATCTACTAGATGTATCACTCTTGTTGGTAATTGTAGCAGTTATTGTAAAGATACAGTTAAACCGTAGTGGTGCAATGCAAGTCTTCATACTTGTCCACGTTGTCTTACAACTGCAGTTCTATAATCAAATGGATCTTGGAAAAATCGAACAAAAGCGCCCACCGCAATTAAACACTCTTTAGTTACTGTTATTGCTGCTTTATTTAGGGCTATGAATTAATTTCAGGTTGTTTTTTTTTTTTTTAACCATTGCTAGTAGAATGGTGTTTAAATTGTTTCAACCTGGTAATTTCATCATGTAGTGATTAATGTTGGAGATGACATTTCTGTTTTTTTTTTACTTTGAAGCAGCTATCACAACAAAGTTAGGACTAATTTAACTTGTGGTCAAAACCTGAAGCTGTCAAAAGGCACAGCCTCTGCCATTAAGTTTAGACACTTCCCAGCATTCATTGCTAGTGATAGTTGTGGGAAATCTTGCATGTTGCAAAATGTGTTCTATGGAGGATCCCAGGGCATCTTACACAAACCTCTGCACTGTACTCAAACGTGTACAACTGTGATGCAGAGTCCTGGAGCATAGAATGCCAGTAGTTGAATACTGGTGCCACAAGAAACCTTGAGGGAGTCCTTCACAGAATACAATGTAAATGTAAACCCAGAGTCACTCAAAGTGTTCTGTGCATGTCCTCAATAGAAGAAACAGGGCGTGTGTTCGTACTGATACACAAAGACATTATTGGAATGGCATAGTAAGTGATTGACTGTGTTGTTATTTATTTTGACTGGTAATGGCTGCAGTTTGACGTTCTAAATCAGAACACAGACTGGGAGGGGTAGTTGGGTACACCATGCAGTATGTGCACTCATCCAGAGTTAACATCCAGTGGGATCTGCCTTTCTCCATGCACAATGCTGCTGAATCTTACTTCCTGGTTCAACTTCCATAGCTCGTGATTGGCCAGAAACTTTGAGGGACGCTGCCTAATGACATCAGATGATTGCCAGGTGAATGAGAGAGAGAGGATGAAGCCTAACTGCTGTGCAACACACAAAGATCCTACACACAGGATGGCTGATGGTATGTGAACATATAAACCTAATAAATTAGTGTTTTAAAAACAAATAAGCACACAATGATCCTAAACATAATAACTGTCTGAAAATATATAATGTAAGCATATTTAGAAGAAGTTTATGAACTATTTTATGACTAGCAGGTAAAGGGTTAACAAGGGATCAATTTGCATCAAAGTATCATGTAAATATTCAAGTTCTTGTGAGGCTTTAACCCCTTAAGGACCAAACTTCTGGAATAAAATGGAATCATGACATGTCACACATGTCATGTGTCCTTAACATGGACAATATTTGCATGTGATGAGTAAGTACTTTGACTGATCTATTGATTCTGTAGGATGACTGATTTATCATTGCAACATTGAATTACAAGTGAAATTTGGGAGTTGAAAAAGTTCCAAATGGGCTGACTTGCTTAACAACTAACTGTACTAAATTGGAAACCAAAATGCTAAACTAGGTCTGAAAGAATGGGAACAATGCTGTAATTATGGTCTATTTATAACTTGACCGTTTTTGTAGTTCCATTTACAGTTGACTATAACTATTTAGTGAATAAACCTCATTGTATAGTTGATTTTTTTTTTCTTTCTGTTTGCACTTAAATATATAATCAATATACAACAGCAGTTCTAATTTACTTGTTCCCCAAATCATATCATATTCTCTGATACACAGATGCACAATTAGGGAATTGTGAAGAATAGATAAGGAAATTAATTGAGATTTTCTTAAAACACAAATGTAAAAAGCTTTTGAATGACATTTGAACTCCTTCGCAAGCTTCAAACGCAAAAATCCAACAGGCATCACAGTGTGGTGCAGTTTGTAGAAAGTTTATTAGGATTAGAAGAACAAAAGCATATACAACGCTTCTGCAGAAAGGTTCTATACAGTTTTTGTTCTAATGATCCTAAAACCTCTACAAATTGTTCCACACTGTGATACCTGTGGATTTTTTTATTTTGAAAAATTCTAATTGACTGTGATTCCTTTCCACAGTGCTGGAGTAGTGGCAGCAGTCACTACTTGTTCACCGGAGTCCAATACTGCCTTTGGAATTGAGCCTTCACAAGCTCATGATAAATGTATTTGAGAATCACATTTCCTGAACTTGGCTACTGCTATTTGTGAGATGTCAACTTGCTATGCACTTCCTCTGGTCCATGGTCAAATGTCTTTTCTTTTCTATTTACATAAATCCCATGGTTGTATTAAATGGCACCCTAGAATGCTATTGGTAGAAACTGCTCACTTCTTATGTGTTTTTCTTTGACACTATAATCTAATGATTTGGTCAAAATGCTATGAGTTGAGTCTATGTATGTGTACTAGGGGTTTCCATCATAACTGGATGACAACCATATCTCATCTGAATGGATCACTACACATGTTTAATCTTCCTGGTATTCATTGCCCTATTTTGTTTTGTAGCACTAGTGTGTTACTCCTGTTTTTGTAATGCCTGACCTGGCTAAGATTACATTAAAGGAAAACTCCAGTGCCAGGAAAACAATCCGTTTCAGTGACTTACCTAAGGCAGCGACGATTTGCCTCGTCGCTGCTTCCTCCTCCGCGCCGCTCCTCCTTCTGACTCCGTCGGCCGGTGGGCGAGACTGATCCCGCCCACCGGCTGTGGAGACCTAATGCACATGCGCGGCAATGCAGCGCATGCGCATTAGCGCTCCCCATAGGAAAGCATTGAAAAAGATTTTCAATGCTTTCCAATGGGGAAATGAGCGACGCTGGAGGTCCTCACACAGCGTGAGGACGTCCAGCGACGCTCTAGCACAGGTTTTCTGTGGTATGATGCAGGAAGTGCCCTCTAGTGGCTGTCTAGTAGACAGTCATTAGAGGTGTAGTTAACCCTTCAAGGTAATTTATTGCAGTTTATAAAAAAAAATGCAATAATTACACTTGCAGGGTTAGGAGTAGTGGAAGTTGGCACCCAGACCACTCCAATGGGCAGTAGTGGTCTGGGTGCCTGGAGTGTCCCTTTAAGCTCAATCGTTCTAGACTACATACACTTTGACAGCGTTTTCCTAGATTTAGGTTTTTTTCTATATATATTCCTATACTGAACTGTACTTTACCTCTTGGATTGGTTCTTGTTTCTGAGGCTTGCTCCATAACCCTTACTCAACTTTATAAATGTTTGTCTAAATGCCAAAAGTCCTATGTATTTTCCTTTGTCGTGTCCTTTATGCCTCCTTAATCCTCATTCCAGCATTAATTGTTTCCTGATTAGTTTCTTAGCTATATATACATTTCAGTGATTCAGCCCTTATCCCAAATGCCTTTTGTCACTGGATTTTTAGGTGACAAGCTGCCCTTTTCCCCTGGCTGTTGGAGGAGCCTGATTGCCACCTCCTGCCTCATGACTATGGCCCTGGGTTGTATGGTCCTTTACAAACATTATTTTGGCTAATGGGTTTATATTGTGCTGCTGCTGGCCCTTTAAGAACTGCATTGTGGCTTATGGACTTGTATTGGACCATGCTGGCCCTTTAAGAACCGTCTGGGAACATATTGAGACTTTGTGTGACAATGCCCCTTTAAGACGGTGTCCCCAGTGTCCCCAAACTTAGTTAAAATATTTTGTTCATTGCTATTTTCCACTTGGTTCAGTAAATGGGGCTTACTGAACCAAGTACCACACAGGCGGACCACCCAGAAGTGGAAGCTGCAGGCAATTTACCTCCCAGGCTGGGAGCCTGCTGTAGGTAAATTGCCAACCGCTGGGTGGACGCAGTTAGTGCAAACCAACACGTGGCTGCGGCCATCTTTGTTCATTCGAACGAGGTCAGCGGTATGTGTAGCCAAATTCATGGAACTGAAATCGGCTACACATTTCACCGAACACCGCTGACCCTTACCTTCTCCTACACTGAATTTTCAGCTGCAGAGACTGTCCCGTTCGGCAGTTCAAACGCTTGTTCGAATGGGACTTAGTAATTTTTCTGCATAAAATTGACCGGCCGCACAGCCCTCATCTATGGAACTGTTTTGGGCAGGAAAATGTGCTTGCGATCGGTCATAAAGGACTTCCACCTAACTTTTTATGTACTGGAGGGATTTGTCTGATTTTTGGTTATGTTTATATTTAAAGTATGCTGATTCTGAATATGATGCATATTTTTAAAGTTACAGTATATGTATAAAAAGTGTATTTTTCCTGTCTGTGATAATTACTTCAACCCATTGTGTTCAGTAATTATATCACAGGCAGAGGGGAGGGATTGTATGTTTGTGCTGGGTGTCTTTTACAGTTTTCCTGTAAATGATTGGTTGTACTGTGTCCCACCCTGTGGGATGTCCCCTTGCATGGGGACTTGCATAAAAGCCAGTGTGTGGTCATTAAAAGTTCAGATCATCGGGGGCGGGGCTGGACCGCCAAGATGGACGGTCGCAGGAACGATCAGCTCCTGCAAATCATCATCTATGAAGCTAATACTCCATGCCTTCGGACAAATTTACCTACCTGTAGCTGCGACCCTCAATGAACAGGGGCTGCCGGATCCGAGGTGAGGCTTGCTCCCGGAGTTTAAATCCTTCGGAGGAGAGATCACTGCTGACTCCGGCGGGTCCTTCTCCGGCGGTGAGTGGGGCAGACGGCCGCTGCCCCACTATCCCGCCTAACGTGGCCCGACAGACACTCTAGATCGGGCGGATCTGGTCCTGTTACCCCCCCCTCTGGACCGGGGGGGATATCCCGGTCCCCACGGGTGACAGCCTGAACTGCCATAAAGCCCAACTACCAACCCAGCAGTGCAAGGCAAACAAAGCAGCACAAGACAAGATGGCCGATAACGCGCAGCCACGTGTGCAAGTACAAGGCGAGACGACCAAGAACAATCGGGAGCCCACGCCATAGACCCTGAACAGGTCCCTGAGCTCCCCCCAGGACAAGACAGTGGATGAGAGCAGGTGGGTGGCGGGCGGAGAGCGGATCTCCCCTGGGCACCCTCTACACTACAGCACTTATACCCACACGACGGGCCCACCAGGGCTGAAGGCCACCAGGGACATACTCCCGAAGCATCGGCCACCGGCACGGTGGACCCCACGCCAAGAACGGCGGCTTCACACCGGGACACACTGCAGCCTTCCGCAAGGACAAGACCCGGCCTCCCATAGGAGATACCCGGTCCGTGGCCAGACGATGCAGGCTTTCAAGACGGCCCAGGGCGTTGGGGAGAGCTAGCCCGAGCCCTGCCTTCCGATCACACTCTGCCCTCCAGCCCTACTGTCGAACCGAGGCAAGCGGTTCAGGGACTCCCACACCAACCTGATATGCTGGACTGTTCATGCACCCGTTAGCACACACAGCCCCGCAAGTGACTACACACACACCTGACAACATGGCAACCCCACTCGCAGGCACATCCAGCACGACGCACCATAAGGCAGATACATACTACACAAACCCCTGGCACAGCAACCCACACGGCTCCGACTGCACACAAGCACGCACGCCATCAGACTCGGGGAAACAGCACCAAATCCTAGAACACATTAGGCCCTGGAACCCGTGGCAATTTTAGCCTTCAGACAAAAGCCGACACACAGACATCCATAAAGCGATTACACACTCATACAACTATAGCCTGACCACTTAGACATCATAACGTTTAAGCTGTATGTCTGTACTCACTCATTTAACCCCTTAAGGACCAACCCTTCTGGAATAAAAGGGAATCATGACATGTCACACATGTCATGTGTCCTTAAGGGGTTAAAAGAAAAATGTGCAAGTTATATCTATGCTCCCAATGCTGTACAAAAATGCGCTTGAGGACTGCTGTTGGGGCACCACAAGTTTATGTGATACAATCAAATATGCACAATAAAAATATTAAATATAAAAAAGTTCAGATCATCTTGGACCTTCATGAAGTTTCGGCTCATGTTTGGGGGATTGGAGAACTACACTCTGGGGATTGCTATAATCATTATACTCCCCAGGGTATAATCACTAAGCTCTGCTAGGAGCTTGTTCCTGCTCTCTGGAATTCGGAGAGGTCCACCTACTGGAAGCTGGACCCTAGTCTTGGGTCCAGAGTGGGTGGAGACGGCGAGACCCCAACCAAGCTGCAGCGGTTTGTGGGGTCTGCAGTGGTTATGGTGTCAGGCAGAGTGCTTGGAGTCCTTGGAAAGCTCTAGAGCATCCATCAGCGGAAGGTACCCGGTCAGGGTGCCAGCGGTTCCGTTACAATATATATATGTATACATGGCAGATATTGAACCACTAAATTGCAAACAAAATTGCAAAGAAGTTTACACTTCTGGGGAAAAAATTAAAAAAAAAGGGTAGGGGTCAGCAAAATAGGAAAAAGAAAACTAAAGAATAGCTGGACGCATTGCATGTCCATTAACAAATATCATCAGGAGATTCTGCATTAATGACTTCTTCATCAGGAAAACCAAAGCGTTAATTTATACGCAACACATCCAGCTAGTGTTTCGTTTTCTTTTCCTTTTTTCCCTCCTTTTCCATTTTTCCACGAGTGTTATCCTTCGTGTAATTTTGCTTGCACTGCTTTTTATAAACACCTACAGAAATATTAACCCTTAGCATGGAACACATGGGTTGTACTATAACATCGGCGTGTAATATAAAGTCAAATACAAAATTGAGCCCTCCGCTCAAACTCCCACTACTCCTTGACGTGGCTTACACTTGAATGGCCATTGGAGTATTACTAAAAAAAACTCCAATAACATTTTTCTGTGTTTTTTTTTTTTATTGTATTTGAGCTGATGTGTGCTATAGTCTATGCTGGCACCCAGGAGTAGTGAGACTTTGAGGGCAGGGCTTAATTTTGTATGTTTGTATTTGCTTTTCTATTACACTGCCATATTACAGTGCTGCCGATAACCCAATCATTCCCTATTAGGGTTAATAAGTGTGTAGGGTTTCAGAAAATCTTTTTTCTTTTTCTTTTTTTTTGTATGCATTGGGGCTGATGTGTACAATAGTCGCTGCTGCCCACGAGTAATGGGAGTTTGAGCGCAGGACTTCATTTTGTGTTTTTAAATTATCTTATATTGTCTATTATCTTTTGGGGTAGCAGCACCGTTGATTTTATTTTGATTGGTGGAGCCTTTGTCTGATCAGAGAGAGAGCTGTCTGCTTTTAAATGTAAATATCTGTTTTTCTTTTACATATTTTTTTTTTTCAATTTGACAATTTTTATTATTTTCTTTAGCATGTTGCAAAGGTTTCTCAGGGGTACAGAAGAGAAATGGGATGGGACATAAATTTTTGAGTGTTTACATTCGTATCACATTATATGTACAAATATTCAAGTTATACATTGCATTATACGTATACATTGTTCATATCATGGAAGCCAGGAGAGAGGGTTGCAAACGGGGGGTTGTGAGTACCTTTGCATATCCCTCTTGACTTTTTGTTAGCCTCTCCCTTCTCCAAGGGGTACCTTTTGTTTAAGGTACTTGGCTTCATTATTAAGGCTCCCACAGGTATTTTACCCTCTGGAACTTTCAATGGTTAGCATGCCCGTATACACCCAGAGGTGTTTCTTACGAATGTATTTTGTACCTCATTGGTGATTGGGAAGGGGGGGGGGGGGGGGGGAGTTTAAAGGTGGATGAGTGGGGAGGGGGTCGGGGTGTAACTTATATACAAGTGGGTTATATATCAAGACTTCACAGCGTTATCAGCACGGTGTTGTGAGTGCTGCAGGTACCATCTAGGGTTCTAGTCTGCCAAGTGATACGATGACTTTGGATGGATGAAGAAGAAGGAGTACTTTGACCTCGATCCATAGGTCCTTTGATCACGCTAAAGCATGTTTCGACATTTTATATCCCTTTACATATCTGTACATCACTATATTTCATCCAGCTCCCGGTGCTCCTATCCTCTCTGGTGATTACTCTACCCCATCAACCGTAAGTTTCATCTTTTCCCAATAGTTATCCCATATGCTACGCGCTTCCACTGTCACCCCCTTTATCCCCATTTGTCGATAGGCCATCGATTCATATTCCCAGTTTGTCTGGATTTGCCTAAGCAGTGCAGATTTTGTGGGGGTCGTTTGTTTTTTCCATGTTCTAGCTATGAGAATGCAAGCGGCCACTATTGTATGAAATAGTAGTTTTGTATGTGCCCTGGTTAGATCTTCTGGCCATATGTACAGGAGACAGATTTCTGGTGTTAGTCTCATAGGTGCAGGCAATAGGTGCGTGAGTATTTCGCTCACCATGGTCCAATAGGGTTGGACACGTTGACAGGACCACCACATGTGAAGTAGTGAGCCCTTGTCTGCCTCGCATCTCCAACAGCGAGAGGAGGTGCCAGGGTATAAGTGTGCAAGTCTCGTTGGTACTAAGTACCATCGGTACTGTAGTTTCCGTACTTGTTCGAAGTGTATGATACAGGATGTGTTACCCTTGTGGATCGTGAAAGCCCTAGCCCATTGGTCCTCGGTGAAAGTGTATCCTAAATCTTCGTGCCAAGCATGTTTAAAGTTGTCTACCGTAAGTTTTTTGCTTTCCAACAGTGCTGCGTACACTAAGGAAAATATTTTTTTGTGTGGTGTCCCCTTGAAACACCAGGCGTCGAATCTGGATATTGTTGGCGCCTGGAGGTTGGCTGTGGTCGTTTGCAAAAGGGATTTGAGCTGTAAGTATGGGAAAATTGCTCTATTTGGTAGATTGAATTGCTCCTGTAGGTCTGGGAATTGTTTTAGGGAAGTTCCGTTATAAAGGTGGTATACCTGTGTGCATCCCGCTTTCTCCCATATGCTATGATCAAATGTCTGGTTTCTCAAATGGATGCTATACATTGTTGTGGCTAGGGATGGTATCAGTGGGCCGCTAAGGTGTACTCGGTGTGTATCCCACGTATTTAGTAGCAGCTTGGTCTGTTCTAATATGTATGGTGTGTCAGGCCGTAGTCTTTTTGGTACCCAGAACAGGTGGTGCAGTCCCGCTTTGCACGCCCAATGTGATTCTATAGTTACCCATTGGGGTATTGAAGCAGTCTTGTGTGTGGTTGCTACTGTGGAGAGGAGTGCGGCCTTGTAGTATAAATTTATGTCAGGGAGATTCATTCCCCCTTGTTGTATTGGCTTCTTGAGTACTTGGAGTGCCACTCTGGGTTTTTTATTTGCCCAGATGAATCTTGTGACGTGTTTCTGTAGGGCTAGTGTGTATTGTTTGGGGATGGGAATCTGTAGTGTTCGAAACAGATATTGCAATTTGGGGAGTAGCGACATTTTGAATGCCGCTATTCGCCCGTGCCAGGAGTGGAAGTCACTTCCCCATTGGTGAAGTGTTTGTATTATTTCATTAGGTGTGTTGACCTAGCCACCTTAATACCTAGAAACGTTATATAATCATCCCTCCAGTCGAAGTTGAAGGAGTCTTTTAGGGTCTGCAAGAGTTGACCCGGAAGATCGATGCCCAGCGCCTGTGTTTTCATTAGGTTAAGCTTGTAGTATGATACTCTATTATAGTCTTGTATACACATTAATAAGTTTGGTAGAGAAATTTGTGGTTGCGTCAACGTTAGAAGTATGTCGTCCGCAAAGAGGTTAAGGGTATATTCCCTGTCCCCTACTCGCACTCCATGAATGGATGGGTGTGCCCTTATAGCCGACGCCAAGGGCTTCAGTGCCATCACATACAACAGCGGCGAGAGGGGGCACCCCTGCCTTGTCCCATTAGTTATTTTGATTTTGTTAGATACAAACCCTGAATTTAGGACTTGGGCCGCTGGTGCCGAGTACAAGGCCCTGACCGCCGAGATGAAGCCCCCCGGGAGTCCGAAACCTACGCAGGGTCGCCTCCAGGAACCCCCATCCCAGCCGGTCAAAAGCCTTTTCTGCGTCCAAGGACAACAACACCCCCCCTCCAGAATTTGTCGCCCTGAGGCTGTACATGAGGCTAAGGACCTTTCTTGTATTATCTGCTCCCTGTCGGCCCCTCACAAACCCCACCTGGTCGTCATGTATAATATGGGGTAGTATGGGACCCAGTCTCAGTGCAAATAGTTTGGCGAGGAGTTTGACGTCCGTGTTGAGGAGCGAGATTGGTCTGAAGTTCTGTGGGCATGTCGGTTGTTTGCCTGGTTTGGGAAGAGTGATAATATGGGCAACCTGCATCTCTCCAGGTAGTGCCCCTGTTTGTACTGCTTCGTTGAACACCGCCGCTAAGTGTGGTGCTAGAACCTCCCCAAACTTATGATAATAGGAATTTGCGAAGCCGTCCGGGCCCGGGGCTTTAGCTCTCGGTAGGGTCTTAATTGTGTCTCTAACCTCCTCTGCGGTAATCGGCTTCGCCAGTGTGTCTTGTTGTTGAGCTGTCAGAGTGGGGAGCTGTACACTATCCAGATAAGCTGAAATCTCTGTATCCAATGGATTGTGTGTGGACGGGTCATGTTTGAGATTATAAAGGCCTGAGTGCCTATTGTGCAAACTCATTTCCGATGTCTATGGGGGTTAGAACTTTCCCTCCTGATCTGGTGTTTAAGTACGCTATTTTCTGTGCCAGCTGTTGTTTTTTTAACCTCGATGCCAATAGCCTCCCTGCTCTATTCCCCTGGGAGTATTGCGTTGCCCTCATTCTTCTTAAATTGTATCCCACTTTGTCAAGCGCATGTTGGCGCAGGTTGTGTCGTATCTGGGATATTTGATTTTTCAGCTGTGTGGTCGGGTTAATCTGGTTTTGGACCGTCAGGGAGTACATCTCTTTTTGCCACTCTAGCACTTTAGTATGTATTTTGCGTTTTATATGTGATGCTTGTTTTATGAGCATTCCCCTTGCTACCGCTTTATGAGCCTGCCATATAGTGTGGTGTGACAGCGAGGGGCTTGCGTTTTCCCTAAAATAGGTTTCAAGAGAGTTGTGCATCGTATTTGAAAAGGTGGTATCTGTGAGGAGGGTTTCGTTTAGGCGCCAGGGGCTTTTGTGTTTAAAATCATATTTGTCTTTTAGAATTAATTCCACGGGGGCATGGTCAGACCATACTATCTGTCCCACCTTGCTGTCTATTATCCGCTCTAAGTCCGCCCCCCCCACCAGAAACCCATCAATTCTGGAGTATGTATTATGGACTGACGAATGATAGGTATATTCTCTGTCTTCAGCATGTTTTACTCGCCATGCATCGTAATAGTGGTGCAGGTCAGTAATTTTACCAGGGCTGCACATTGTCTTTTTAGTGGCCTATATCGAGGGCTATGCTGGGAAAGGGTAGTGTCGAGAGTTGGGTTCAGGACGTGGTTTAGGTCCCCACAGATAATTGTCGTTCCCTGCTGTATGTTCGATACTTTGCCTATTATTTTATGTAGAAAGTTTCTCTGATTGGTGTTAGGAGCGTAAACATTGGCTATCGTGTATAAAACGTGGTTTATGCGCCCTACTATAATGGTATATCTACCTTCCTTGTCTATGTCTTCCAAGATTAGATCAAAGGCTACCTTTCTGCTTATGTAGGTGGATACCCCTCTAGATTTGGTAGCCGCCGTGGAGTGGAACTGGTGTGGATATAAAGAGGTTAGAGGGCGTGGGTGTGTCGTTCCCCTAAAGTGCGTCTCTTGTAAACACACGATGTCTGCGTCTTGAGCCCTGATATCCCTCTCCAGGAGATGTCTTTGTACTGGGAGGTTGAGTCCCCTCACGTTATGACTATATAACCTCATGTAAGGTTAGGTGTCAAGGGTGTCATGTAAGGGAAGTGTCTGTACATTGCAAATGGAAGTAGTTCTAAACGAGGGCTCTGCCTTCCCCAGCCATTTCGAGCCAGGCAGATCCCCTTTTTCATTCTCCTTTGGGCACCTATCGTGTAGCCCATTCCGGAGTCCAGCTCCAGGTTTGGGAATGCTGCATACCTGTTACCATATAAGTCGTTGTAAGTGGTTGGGCCACCCACTAGGCCCATGTGAGGGGTGAGGAAGGTGTCATAACAATGAAAAAAAAAATGACATAATAATTAACATCACTATTTTGCAACACAATTACAAGTGAAAACAATAATGCCAAAACAGTGGCTAGGTTCCCATGGGGGGAACCCTGGGGGTCAGAGCTAAAAGCTTCGATCCTGGTGGATGTTGCTACCGCGAGGCTGGCCCTCGCTGACTCAATAAAATTTTTTATAGACCCTATACATATTTGTCTATTCAATACATTACATTTACTTGCTAGTTCTCTATTCTCTGCAATTATGGAGGGATTTTCCGTGAGGCCTTGGGGTGGTTGAGGCGTTGTGCCCGGCGGTTTACTTTCCCAGCGTTAAATAAAGTTGGCGCTTTCTACTACATCTATCGGGGTCGATTGACGTTGAATGGCATCTCGCCCCCACCTGGCTATATCCGGACTTGTGCCAAGTGGTTCTCATTTACCGCCCCACACCCCACCCTATCGTTTCATATCTGTTATGCCTCACGGCCTGCTAAGGCTAATCCAAGGCCTCCATTAATGTAGTTAACACTGAACAAAACCATTACTTATAACACAACTATGAGTGAGAAAAAAAACTTTGCCATCTGATACTTGCGAGCTTGGGAAAGTTCTTGGTATTATGGTGCCATTTATTTCCTTGCTTTCTTCCATGTTGAGGGCAAGCGATTGTCCGGAGTTGGTTCAGATTGAGATGCAGGCAGGTTGATACCCCAGTCTTTCAGGGTTTGTAGGCCATTTTCTGGGGATATGATAGCTGTGAGAGTTCCGTTGCGGTGGACCAGCAGTTTGGTCGGGTATCCCCACCTGTATGCGATATTATTTGATCTGAGAAGTTCCGTGATCGTGCTGAAGGATTTCCTCTTCTTGAGCATCATGGCGGAGATGTCTGCGAAAACCTTGATTTTCTGATATTCTATAGGCAGGTCCGTGCGTGTGCGGCCGGCTTTGAGGACCGCTTCCTTGGCGTGGAAGTAATGCATTTTGAGCACTACATCTCTCGGGATGTCCGCAGGCAAGTATTGTGGTTTTGCAACTCTATGAATTCGGTCCAGCAACAGGACGTCTTGCGGGAGGTCTGGTACCAGGTGGCGGAACAGCCCAGTAGCAAAGGCCTGTAGATCTTGCGGGCCCACTTGTTCAGGTACATTTCTCAGCCTTAAGTTGCTGCGTCTTGCGCGATCTTCCATATTGGCAAGTTTTGCCTCATAGTCATTTAGCTTATCCCATGCTTCCTCCACTCTTATATTTAGGCGATTGTGTGCCTCTGTTTGTGCTTCCACTATGTTTTCCAGTTCCGAGGTGCGAGACCCCAGTTTTTGAATTTCGGTGCGTAGTTCCGTAAATGATCTCTGCAGTGTACCTTGCAACTTAGCCTCCATGTTGTCGAACATAGCTTGCAGGCTTTCTGCGGTTAGTACCAGGCTCCCGGCCTCCACGTGCGCGCCTTGCTCGCCATCCGTCTCGGCGCCATCTTGCGATTCCTCTGGTCTCAGGGCCCCTTTCGATTGCCCCTGTTTGCTGCTGAAAAAATGCAGTTTATCCTGCTTGTCGGATGCCCGCTAGCTTTTGTGATGGGACATGATCCAGGAAGTTCCCAACTCCGTGATTTTTCGTTGATTTGGGTCTTGTAAAGCTGTGTGAGGGCCTAAAAAGCTGCGGAGCTAGCAAAACATGCGACTGCTCGCGTTCAGATCCAGGCCACGCCCCCTTTTACATATTTTTAATACATTAGCAAGATTTTGCATAAAAAAATTGGGTTTACTTATTTATGAGTTAACCAGCCTTATACCCAATGAATTCTTCTGGATCTGCTGAACTGTTTCATAGTATGGACTTTGATTTGAATGTGAGTACCCATATTATACTACATCTATATATTTCTGTTACGTGCACTAAGAAAAGAAAAATCATTGTGAAAGTTGAAAGTGCTGTGTCACGTTCATGGCTTCTCTGTTAATAGTGCACGGAAGATGACTTGGGTTTTTTTGTTGGGTCTTTTTTTTTTTTTTTTTTTTACCCTTTCAGCTGTCGAGGCATTTAAAGTATGTCCTTTAACACATCCCGTAATGCTATGTTTTCACCAGTAGGAGGGGTTTTGATTGCAGCTGCTACCAGCTATGAGTGCTATAAATATCAAGGACCAATGAATGTAGACACAGGCTATGAGTGCTTCTGTTGAACTTGATAAGTTTTTACTCAAACTGTTCATATCAGTATCTGTGTCTGTCGGAATATATATTTTCTTCACTTTATTTCAGCTGAAGAAGAGAAAAAAAGGTGCTTTTGGTTAGTATACTTTGAATTTTTTCTCTTGGTTTATAAACTTACTAACATACCTTTTTAATTGCCTCTCTTGCAGAATGGGCCACTTATAAAGCATGATTTGCTGCTATAATCAACATTCACGCAACAGGAGGCAAACTTTGGAAATCAGTAGATAAAGACCTTGAGAACATGTGTTCGAATTTAGGAATACATGCAGTAGCTATAGCAACATTTTAGACTTTACAATTGACTGTCTTGTTGTAAATCTTAATGTTGTACTCATAAATTTGAACATTTTAAACTATTTTTCTTTTGAACCTTAATAGATTGCAATCTAACAATGTTGCAGATGTGTTTAAATATTTTAGTTACAGATGGTAATTCAGTGCATTGCCTTTGACTCTCAAATGGTTAATGCACCAAACCATATTTTAATTTATTCTTTAAAAACAAGAAAATCTCAGTTTATGTACCTTTTTAACTCTTTAAGTCTTCGTTAACTGCACTTCACATGCAATGAGCTATTATAGTGTTTTACTTTGTACAGTATGTACTCTATCATAAAATTAGTGTCTGACTGTTAAAAGGACACATCCGTAACAAAAATGAAATAGTACTTACAAATCATAAGAAATAATAAATCAAGTTATCGTTGTGCTAAAATGAAGTTTGCTATCTCCAAACTGAGAGATGCACATAATATGAAGATAATAGGGTTATAGGGGATAATATGTAAGCCGTTAATGCTTGTCAATTCATTGTATCACCACAGAATGTTGCTATTAAATGTGAATTGTGTAGTGCAGGGGTGCCCAAAAGGTATATCCCCAGATGTTGTAGAACTACAATTCTCATGATGCTTTGTGAGCTTTTAGAATGACAAATCATTATGGAAGTTGTAGTTTTAAACCATCTAGGGATCTACCTTTTGAGCACCCCTGGTGTAGTGCATACATGAATTGGGTACCTAGTAAAGGCGGTATTGTAATTTTAGCAGGACAGGGGTTAATTTGATTGTGTAAGAATGTGATACATGTCAAAGGGTTTACAATATAAATTCCTCTTCTGAAGCTGTGTGGCCCTTGGGCCCTCCCCCTCCCCCCCCCCTCACCCCCCCCCACCCCCCTGGATTTTTCAGCTTGTTCTACTATTTTTCGTATGAGATTGAACACAGTGCAATACCGTGTATGGAGAGAGACAGGGATTGGAAGCTGCATCTTATTCCAGCTTCTCTCTCCTGACTGAATCCGCAGGGGAGCAGCACATGCAGCCAGAGACAGACTACAAATCAGGGAATTGAGGCATGGGGGGGTGGGGATGACAGAGAGCCTATAGATCAGGGTAGTGAGGCATAGGGGGGGCAGCCTATAGATCAGGGTAGTGAGGCATAGGGGGGCCAGCCTATAGATCAGGGAAGTGAGGCATAGGGGGGGCAGCCTATAGATCAGGGAAGTGAGGCATAGGGGGGGCAGCCTATAGATCAGGGAAGTGAGGCATAGGGGGGGCAGCCTATAGATCAGGGAAGTGAGGCATAGGGGGGCAGCCTATAGATCAGGGAAGTGAGGCATGGGGGGCAGCCTATAGATCAGGGAAGTGAGGCATGGGGGGCAGCCTATAGATCAGGGAAGTGAGGCATGGGGGGGCGGCCTATAGATCAGGGAAGTGAGGCATGGGGGGGCGGCCTATAGATCAGGGAAGTGAGGCATGGGGGGGCAGCCTATAGATGAGGGAAGTGAGGCATGGGGGGGCGGCCTATAGATCAGGGAAGTGAGGCATGGGGGGCGGCCTATAGATCAGGGAAGTGAGGCATGGGGGGGCGGCCTATAGATCAGGGAAGTGAGGCATGGGGGGGCGGCCTATAGATGAGGGAAGTGAGGCATGGGGGGGCGGCCTATAGATGAGGGAAGTGAGGCATGGGGGGCAGCCTATAGATCAGGGAAGTGAGGCATGGGGGGCAGCCTATAGATCAGGGAAGTGAGGCATGGGGAGGTAGCCTATAGATCAGGGAAGTGAGGCATGGGGAGGCAGCCTGTAGATCAGGGAAGTGAGGCATGGGGAGGCAGCCTATAGATCAGGGAAATGAGGCATGGGGAGGTAGCCTATAGATCAGGGAAGTGAGGCATGGGGAGGTAGCCTATAGATCAGGGAAGTGAGGCATGGGGAGGCAGCCTACAGATCAGGGAAGTGAGGGATGGGGGAAGAGAGCCTACAGCATGGTTCGTCAACCTGGTCCCTACCGCCCACTAGTGGGCGTTTCAGGATTCCAGGTGGGCGGTAGGGATTTCCAGGTTGATCAGGCGGGTGCGAGCCGGCGGTACCCGTGCGACTGGGTACCGCCGTGACCATTTGCGGCTCCGGCCT
Organism: Pelobates fuscus; assembly: GCF_036172605.1. Taxonomy (NCBI): domain Eukaryota; kingdom Metazoa; phylum Chordata; class Amphibia; order Anura; family Pelobatidae; genus Pelobates; species Pelobates fuscus. Next base: position 406,646,988 of record NC_086317.1, on the reverse strand, counting down.
GCCCGGTAAACCGCTGGGGCCGCCTTCCAAAGTGTCCATCGGGTGGCCCATGCTGTCAGGGCCACCCGATGGATGCGGATTGTGAGGGGGCCCGGTCAGCGCTGGGCGCTTTAAAAGCGCGACCGGGCCCCCTGTGATGACATCAGAGCTGGGAGGAAGTGATTCCCCGGTCACTCCTCCCAGCTAAAACTGAGAGCCGCGCGGGAGGAACACCAGGGAGTCAGAGTGGGAACTCTGACTCCCATCCACCTGAGCCACCACTGAACCCCACTGGACCCCAGGGAAAGTCACCCTCCTGCACCTTAAAGGTAGGAAACAGGAGGGTGACTTAAATATAATGTGTGTGTTTGTTTGTGTGTGTGTGTCTTTGTAGGTATGTCTTGTGTGTGTGTCTGTCTGTATGTGTCTTTGTATGTATGTCTTGTGTGTGTGTGTATGTGTCTGTCTGTGTATATATGTGTGTGTGTCTGTCTGTCTGTATGTATGTGTGTCTTGTCTTTGTATGTATGTGTCATTGTATGTGTGTCTTGTGTCTGCATGTGTGTGTGCATGTCTGTGTGTGTCTGTTTGTATGTGTGCCTGTATGTTTGTATGTATGTGTCTTGTGTGTATGTGTGCCTGTCTGTGTCTTTGTGTGTGTATGTATGTGTGTCTTGTGTGTCTGTATGTGTGCCTGTCTGTGTCTGTATGTATGTCTTGCGTGTGTCGTATGTGTGTCTGTATGTATGTCTTGTGTGTGTCGTATGTGTCTGTCTGTATGTATGTGTGTCTTGTCTTTGTATGTATGTGTCATTGTATGTGTGTCTGCATGTGTGTGTGTCTATGTATGTCTTATGTGTGTGTCTGCATGTGTGTGTGCATGTCTGTTTGTATGTGTGCCTGTCTGTTTGTATGTATATGCTGCGAGACTAAATATTTGATATCTGGTTCGATTTTCGTAAGGAACAAACGAAGGTCTCTTTCAGTGATATTCAGACGACTTCTCTGTTTGCGCATAATATGATTTCTCATTTGTGCGTCAGCTCATCTCCTCTCCCTCCTCAATTCCCCTCCCCACCTTTTTTCCCCTTTTTTCTATTTTTTTTACCGTCCTTATAGCAATGCCCAGTAGGAAGGCTGAGCTAGGTAGCCCACTTACTATAGTCCACTATAACATACAGACACACACACACAAGACACACACACAGGACACACACACAGAACACACATACAAAGACACAGACAGGCACACATACAAAGACACAAGCACACATACATGTGTGTGTGTATGTGTGCCTGTCTGTGTCTTTGTATGTGTGCCTGTCTGTGTCTTTGTGTGTGTGTCCTGTGTGTGTGTCCTGTGTGTGTGTCCTGTGTGTGTGTCCTGTATGTTATAGTGGACTATAGTAAGTGGGCTACCTAACTCAGCCTTCCTACTGGGCATTGCTATAAGGACGGTTAAAAAATAGAAAAAAGGGGAAAAAAGGTGGGGAGGGGAATTGAGGAGGGAGAGGAGATGAGCTGACGCACAAATGAGAAATCATATTATGTGCAAACAGAGAAGTCGTCTGAATATCACTGAAAGAGACCTTCGTTTGTTCCTTACGAAAATCAAACCAGATATCAAATATTTAGTCTCGCAGCATCAACCTCAAGGATCTCATTAATCACTAGTAAAGGTAATTTCAATTTACTTTATTGTTTTCTCATTAAACGTTATAAAGTTAAAAACCTTATAAACCTGCATTAAGTAGAAATAAAAAGATAAATGTACGTACATTTATTTTTTTTAAAAACACCCTCCTTTCTTAAAAATATTCCGCATTCGCGCGAAAACTGGTGGGCGGTAAGGAAATGTTTTCAACCAAAAAGATGCATTAGTGGGCGGTAGGTAGAAAAAGGTTGACTACCACTGGCCTACAGGAAGGGTCAGCAAGGAGCAGGAAGGTAAAATAGGAGAAGGAACAGAAATGAGCAGGATGGGTCAGCAAGGAGCAGGATGGGTCAGCAAGGAGCAGGAAGGTAAAGCAGCACAAACGTAAAGTAGAAGGAGCAGAAAGGGTCAGCAAGGAGCAGGAAGGGACAGAAGGAGCACAATGGTAAAGTAGGAGAAGGAACAGAAATGAGCAGGAAGGGTCAGCAATGAGCTGGAAGGTACAGAAGGATCACAAACGTAAAGTAGGAGAAGGTGCAGAAATTGGCAGGAAGGGTCTGCAAGGAGCAAGAAGGGTCTGCAAGAGGCAGCAAGGCGCAGGAAGGATCTGCAAGGAGCAGAACGGGACAGAAGGAGGACAAAGGTAAAGGAGCAGAAAGAATCAGAAGGAGCACAAAGGTAAAGTAGGAGAAGGAGAAGAAAGGGTCTGCAAGGAGCAGAAAGGTATCAGAAAGAGAAAAAAGCAGAAGGGGGAACAAAATAAGCAGAAAGTACCAGAAAGGTAAAGGAGCCAAAGGAGCCAGGGAGGAGAGAAGACCGTGTTAGAAGAAAAAGAGGACTGTGTCAAATGAAGGAGAAGAAAATGAGATTGGGGCAGGAAGGACAAGTGAAGTGAACCCTCCACTTTATTCTGGACACCACATCATAAGGCTTTGGTACCTGGGCCTGGCAGGGAAACTTTGGACCTTCTCATGTCCCCAGGTAAAAAAAAAATATCAGTGTTAATGTGTTCACTTTTATTTACTGAGTGTCAGGAAGCACAGAGTGCCACTGGGTAGGGTTGTCGCTGATTGGCTAGAGCAGTCAGCTGGTACTCTAAGCCAATCTGCAGCTCCCATGTCTGACGTCAATCTGCACTTCCTGACACTCCGTTTCAGAAGCCGAATACCACTGAGCAACGTGGAGATCTGGAGGAAGCCTTTGGGGTTAAACCATTTGAGAGCGTTTTAACCCCTTAAAGGAAAGAGAGCACCCAAGGGCTTCCTGGCATCATAGCATTTTCATTTAAATGAAGTTATTATGGTGACCAGAATGTTCCTTTAATTTGCTTAAAGGAACACTATAGTGTCAGGAATACAAACATGTATTCCTGACACCATAGTTGTGAAAACGCTTTTAACCCCTTCTTTATGTGATAATAACTATGCCCCTTCCCTTTCATGACACTGTCAAAAAGGGACCAAGCATGGATGTCATTACAATTCCTCCCCACCGGAAAAATTCCTGTGGACGCCCATGTGTGAAACGCCACACATGAGTTGCCTCTAAGTCTAGCTTCACTGTAAACTAACTGGCTAATATACCATTTGTCTGCATCTCCTTATAGATAGTGGATCCTTGTGATTTGCCAAGTGACCATTAGCAGTCAGGATACCATTGTCTGCCAGGGTAAAATCCAAAGAAATATTGATAATATCCCAGAGATTAATAATGTTGTCTATTGTATATATGCAGAATGGCGAAAGAGTACCATACAGGAGTCTAAATATGGTTAGAGCAACTTAAAGCGTTTGGAAGGAACTGTGAAATGTGCGGTATTGGGTCTCTGGTAGGAAGTGTGAGATAATATTGATAAATTGCAAAAAACTCATAGATGTAAGAATTATTGTTGTTGCAAGCCCATAACAGAAAATAAAAAACTATTTCCATCTAGATTGGTATTTGTCTCAAACACACAGGGGAGGTCACTTAGAGCTCCTATAGTTCCAAATTCCCTCCACCTAGACCAGCTCCCGGCTGGCTTTAGAACTTGAGATGAATGTAGCAGGTATAAATGTGTTGTCAAGCAAATTACTAGTGTGCTTACTAGGAGCGAAGATCTAATTTTGAGTAATTTGCCTTTTTTCTTTGTTGGAAACAGTACTCCTTGCATGGTCTGTCCATGGTGGGGTGGCCTGCTTGATTGGCAGGCATGCACACAAGCCTGACCTGCTAATTCTCTGTAATCTTTCTGTGCAGGTTTGCCCTCCCAACAGTCCCGGTGATGTAATTTGTATCCCTGGCCTGCCCCCTTTTAGCCTTCCTGCTAGGGAGTATGGTGTATACTAGAAGGGTACATGTTCTACTGCCTCTCCAAGTACTTTTACAGAATATGCTCAGTTACATGGGCCCACTTAGTGTAAGATACAAGATTGTCTGAGCTAATATATATATATAACACACACACTACTGTGCCAAAGTTTTAAATAAATGAGAAATTGTTATCCGTTAACAACAAAATGCAAATTAAAGCGGCACTGTCATGCCGAACTTACCTTTCCCCCAAATATTCCTCTTCTCTCCCTCTCTCAGGATCTGTTCTTCTTTTCTTCCTATCTGCTCTAGTTTTCTTTAAAACATAAGACAAAGTAGGGACTATTTCTCTTATGGAGGTTTCCTACGCAGTGACCAGCGGAGGAGCAAAGTGTGCTTAGTTTCCGGTGGTCACAGCAATTTTCCCATGATCCTTTGCTTTCCTATCTGTTCCCGCGATGCTTCCTGTCACTTAGAGAGGACGCCGGCAAAACTGCCGAATTGCATTCCAACAGTTTCTCCATTCGTGTTAGAACGCAATTCGGGACTTTGTAATGAATGAAACTCCGATCCTATTCATTGCTGTGGCTGCATCTTGCAGCCGCTTAGTAGATAACTCGCTGATTCCCACGGTATCAGGGAGTGATCTACTAAAAGGCTGAAAGACCTAAATTGGTGTTTCAGCCACATTTACTAATACTAAGTAAAAAAGTCCTCCCCCCTGCCCCCACCCCTGCGCGGTGGGTGGGGGTCCTAAAAAACAATAAGGAGGGGACACCTACTGTCCCCCCTGGCCCCCACCCCTGAGTGGCGGGTGAGGGCCCTAAATGAAAATCCCCCCCCCCATCAAAGGTGACTAGGGGTCCCCAAGCCCCTACTTGCCCCCCCCCCCCACCCAAATAAAAAAGCCCCTACCTACCCCCCTCACCCTAAAAAATAGTGAGGGGGGAATAAAATTACTACCCAGTAAAGTAAAATTCAACTTACTATTCAACGTCTTCTTTTTTCTAAAATCTTCATTTTTCAGCCCCAAAAAAGGCCAAATAAAAAGCCATCATACCCGTCGAACTTAAAATAAAATAAAAAAACCCGAGCGCAAAAAAAATTCCAGACGAAAAAGAAAAAACCAGATGCTCAATAAATTAATCCATCTTCACCCATGGAGGGCTCCGGGGGAAGGCTTATAAAGCCTTGCCCCGCCCTGTAATTAGTATAAGAACACTCTGATTGCTTGGTTTAAGCCAATCAGAGTGCTCTTTGTCATTTTACACAGCGTGGGAAAATTCCAAAGAACTTTCCCACGCTGTGTAAAATGACAAAGAGCACTCTGATTGGCTTAAACCCATCAATCAGAGTGTTCTTAGCCTAATTGCGGGGCAAGGCTTTATAAGCCTTCCCCCGCCCTGCGGAGCTCAGTCTGCGCGGAGCCCTCAAGGGGTGAAGATGGGTTATTTTTTTGCGCTCGGGTTTTTTCTTTTTCGTCCGTTTTTTTTTTTTTGCGCTCAGGTTTTTTATTTTATTTTAAGTTCGACGGGTATAATGAATTTTTATTTGCCTTTTTGGGGCTGAAAAATTAAGATTTCAGAAAAAAGAAGACGTCGAATGGTAAGTTTAATTTTATTTACAGGGTAGTAATTTTATTCCCCCCTCACTATTTTTTAGGGTGAGGGGGGGTAGGTAGGGGCTTTTTTATTTGGGTGGGGGGTGGGTGACTAGGTGCTTGGGAACCCCTAGTCACCTTTGATGGAGGGGGGGTTATTTGATTTAGGGCCCCCACCCGCCGCCCAGGGGTGGGGGCCGGGGGGGGGAGGACAGTAGGTGTCTCCCCCCCATCATTATCATTATGGCCCCCACCCGCCGCCCAGGGGTGGCGGCTGGGGGAGGACAGTAGGTCCCCCCCCCCTCGTTATCTTTATGGCCCCCACCCGCCGCCCAGGGGGGAGACAGTAGGTTCCCCCACCCGCCGCACAGGGGTGGGGGCCTGAGGGGGGAGGACAGTAGGTCCCCCCCATTATCGTTATGGCCACCACCCGCCACACAGGGGTGGGGACCTGGGGTAGGAGGACAGTAGGTCCCCCCCCCCATTATCGTTATGGCCACCACCCGCCGCACAGGGGTGGGGGCCTGGGGGGGGAGGACAGTAGGTCCCTCCCCTCATTATCATTATGGCCCCACCTGCCGCTCAAGGGTGGGGGCGGGGGGGAGGACAGTAGGTCCCCATCCCCCCATTGTAATTTATGGCCCCCACCCGCCTCGCAGGGGTGGGGGACGGATAGTAGGGATTTTATTTTACAGTGAGCAACCACAGGCTGCTTACTGTTTAGTAGACATGCCGCGAGTAGGGGCATTGGGGAGATTTTATTCTCCTTTATACTATTATGCAGTGGCGGATCCGGGGGGGGGGGGCAACGGGGCAATTGCCCCCCCCCCCCCCCCCCGAGATTCTCCCCTGCCGGCTAATGCAGGGCTGACATTGCCCAAGTGCCAGCCCTGCATTGTGCCTGCAGACCGGGGAGGGAGATCAGTGATCTCCCTCCCCGGTCTGCAGGCACATTACTGACAGCCGACCGGCAGGGGAGGGAGAGAGGACCCGGGAGCTGTTACCAGCAGCTCCTCCGGGTCCTCCTCTCGTGAGATTTGGAGCGTTGCCGCGGTTACCACGGCAACGCTCCAAATCTCGCGAGAGTGAACTCTAGCCCTGGAGCGCGGGCTAGAGTTCACTCCTACCACTGGAACCACCAATGAACCCACCTGGACCACCAGGGAACGAAAGATGTCCCCCCTCCTCCCAGTAAAGGTAAGAAGGGAGGGGGGACATAAATTATATATTAATTTTAATTAAATGTAAAAAAAAACACACACACATTAAAAAAAAAAAGCCCCCCCATCCTTCTTCTACACACACATTGCCCCTGCCCCCCATACACACACACACACACACACACACACACACACATTGCCCCTGCCCCCCATACACATACACACACATTGCCCCTGCCCCCCATACACACACACACACATTGCCCCTGCTCCCCATACACACACACACATTGCCCCTGCCCCCATACACACACACACACATTGCCCCTGCCCCCATACACACACACACACATTGCCCCTGCCCCCCATACACACACACATTGCCCCTGCCCCCCATACACACACACATTGCCCCTGCCCCCCATATACACACACATTGCCCCTGCCCCCCATACACGCACACACACACACATTGCCCCTGCTCCCCGCACACACACACACATTGCCCCTGCTCCCCGCACACACACACACATTGCCCCTGCTCCCCGCACACACACACACATTGCCCCTGCTCCCCATACACACACACACATTGCCCCTGCTCCCCATACACACACACACATTGCCCCTGCTCCCCATACACACACACACATTGCCCCTGCCCCCCATACACACACACACATTGCCCCTGCCCCCCATACACACACACACATTGCCCCTGCCCCCCATACACACACACACATTGCCCCTGCCCCCCATACACACACACATTGCCCCTGCCCCCCATACACACACGCATTGCCCCTGCCCCCCATACACACACGCATTGCCCCTGCCCCCCATACACACACACATTGCCCCTGACCCCCCCACACACACACATTGCCCCTGCCCCATACACACACACATTGCCCCTGCCCCCCATAAACACATTGCACCCATATACACATACACTGCCCCCCATACACACACATTGCCCCCCATACACACACACACACATTGCCCCTGCTCCCCATACACACACACACATTGCCCCTGCCCCCATACACACACACACACATTGCCCCTGCCCCCATACACACACACACACATTGCCCCTGCCCCCCATACACACACACATTGCCCCTGCCCCCCATACACACACACATTGCCCCTGCCCCCCATATACACACACATTGCCCCTGCCCCCCATACACGCACACACACACACATTGCCCCTGCTCCCCGCACACACACACACATTGCCCCTGCTCCCCGCACACACACACACATTGCCCCTGCTCCCCATACACACACACACATTGCCCCTGCTCCCCATACACACACACACATTGCCCCTGCCCCCCATACACACACACACATTGCCCCTGCCCCCCATACACACACACACATTGCCCCTGCCCCCCATACACACACGCATTGCCCCTGCCCCCCATACACACACGCATTGCCCCTGCCCCCCATACACACACACATTGCCCCTGACCCCCCCACACACACACATTGCCCCTGCCCCATACACACACACATTGCCCCTGCCCCCCATAAACACATTGCACCCATATACACATACACTGCCCCCCATACACACACATTGCCCCCACATACACACACTGCCCCCCATACACACACATTGCCCCCACATACACACACTGCCCCCCATACACACAATGCCCCCACACACATACATTGCCCCACACACACACTGTAACTGTCACACACACATACTGACCCACACACACACTGCACCCCTGACATATGAAAGTGCCGCCCTCACGTACACACTGCAACCTTCACACACACACACTGCTAATACACTGTCCCCCTCACACCTCACACACACACACACTGCACCCCTCACACATTGCACCACTCACACATACCACTGCTCCTCTGCCCTACTACAGCCCCATTTCCCAGAGGACCTCAGGTAAGTTGTCAAACAGTTCTTAAACAGTTTGACTACTTACTCTGCGAGGGGGTCTTGGCATTATTGGCACTATAACCACTACACTGAGCTGTAGTGGTTATTGTGTCTGGATTATTTATTTAAATAATCTACAAGTGCCCCTCCCGAGATTAGGCTCTGGATCCGCCACTGCTATTATGGGTGTCATATTGACCCCCATAGAGTGAGGGGGGACCTGGGGGGCTTATGAAGTGGTGGGGAGCACTGCTCCCTGCTGCTTCTGTCTTTACATATTACAAGGAGGGAGCTGCACGCCGGTAGCTCCCTCCTTGTAATAAACTGAACGAACAAACGAACACTGATACACAGTGTTTGTTTGTTCGTCTGATTTTTCTATTCATTCATTCGTCTGTCTGATGAATGAATAGATGAAATTCCCGTTCGCATGTCCAAGTGTTTCACTGGGCATGTGCGGGAATCTCAGTGCTATCTAGTGTGGGCAGATGACGTGTCCCACAGGGACTTCACCTACCCACACAAAGATGGTCGCGCCCTGAATATAGATCGGGGCAGAAAATACAGATTAATAAATAGGTAATCTGGGGGGCTTAGGGGCATTTGGGGGTGACTAGGGGGTCAATTGGATGTAGTGGAGGCAGGAGGGGGGTTAAAAAAAAAAAACGGGATTCGGCATGACAGTGTCGCTTTAAGTGGACAGAAGAAAAATCTCAATCAAATCAATATTTGTTGGGACCACCCTTTGCATTCAAAACACCATCAATTCTTCTGTGTACACTTGCATACAGTTTTGTTAGGAACTCTGTAAATAGGTTGTTCAAAACATGTTGGAGAACTAACCACAATTCTTCTTTGGATTTAATCAGCCTCAATTGCATCTATCTCTTTGTGTAATCCCAGATAGACTGGATGACCATTTAATGTCTAATTGTATTAATTTTAGATTACTATACTCTGTATACATATAGCAAGTAGCAAATATTTGGCCTTCTAAATGAAATTGACATTTGAATTGTTCAAGGGCAACATAGCAGTATCCATTACAGAATATATAATTGATTAATCATTCAGACTTTACTTTGCAATGTATCTTGGCTGTTTCTTAACTTGTACCTGACCAGCTTACTGAGTGTTTCTTTTATATTGTGTATGTTTTGGTAACAAATAACAGCCTTGATGCCGCTTAGAAATCTTTATTATCATTGGGATTTTTTTATATTCACACTCTACAAACCAAAGACTTGCCATTCAAAGTTTTTTTTTTTTTTTAGTTGCTTTCACAGCCTTTTGAAGTGCATGATGAGTTTGAGAGTTTAAACTTGTGGAATTCTTATACATCCCCTGCCAGCACAGTAACTCTACATTACAAAAAAAAAAGTTAACATATACTCCAAATTAAATGGATAAGACATAAAAACAGTTGTGATTAGGTAAGTGTGTGTATATACAGCTCTGGGGGGGGGGGGGGGGGGGGGGATTAAGAGACCACTGCAAAATTATCATATGTTTTGTTTTACTATTTAAAGGTATGTGTTTGAGTAAAATTAACATTTTCATGTTATTCTATAAACTACTGTCAACATTTCTCTCGAGTTTTAAATAAAAATATTGTAATTTTCAGCATCAATTTGCAGATTATGACAACTAGTCAAAATAAAGAAATGGCAGGGTTTTCAGAGATCAAATAATGCAAACAGAAAATGTTTATATTTATTTTTTTATAAAACACAATATTAATGTTCTAACTTAGGAAGAGTTAAGAAATCAGTATTTGTAGAAATAACCCTGACTTTTAGTGACTGTTTTTATGCCTCATGGCATGCTCTCCACCAGTTTTTTTACATTCTTGTAGAGTGACCTCATGCTACTCCCGGCACTAAAATTCAAGCAGTTCAGATTTGTTTGATGGCTTGTGCCCATCCATCTGCCTCTTAATCAAAGATAGTCTGGAGATTAGGCTGGCCATGAGAGTATCTCGATCTGGTGATCCTCAATCCTGGCTGTGTGGCATGGAACATTGTCCTGGTGGAATAAGCACTCTTCAGAGTTGTGGAACAATGTCAGAGCAGAAGGAATCCTGTTTTCATCCAAGATAACCTTGCACATGGCTTGATTCATGCATTATTCACAAAGATGAATATGACAGATTTCAGCCTTGTTGTAGCACCCCCATATTGTCACCTATCCTGCACCAAATTTAACAGTGAGCAAAAGACACTGTGGCTTGTAGGCCTCTCCAGGTCTCTATCTAATCATTAGATGACCAGATGCTGGGAAAAGCTGAAATATGGACTCATGGGAGAAGGTGACCTCACTCTAGTCCAATCCTTATGGTCTTTTGCAAACTTCAATGTGGCTCATCTTTGATTCTCATTGATGAAGGGCTTTTCTAGTTGTCTATGACTTCAGTCTTGCCCTTACGAGCCTGTTTCAAACTGTCCACACCCTGCACTTCACCCCAGTGACATCTGAATTTATCTTAAGGTCATCCCAGTCGTCCCAATCAGTAATTAGTTATTTTCGTAGGTTTGTTGTCCCCAATATCTGCTACTTGACCTTGTTCTTGTGAACTGCCATCTCTGAAATTGTGAGTATGAAGCAACCTGATGCTCACTGTATCCCTCTGCCAGTAAAGCCAGAATTTAACCCTTCTTTTCCTCACTTAAAACAGTTTTTTTTTTTTCAAATCTTCTGGAATGGATTTTGGTTCTAATTACTTTTGAAGTACTGCTAGCACTATTTTGCCATCCTTCTGGTTCTATTACAAGAGTTAGTGGTGACCACTTATGTGGATTTTACACTTTTCCACATTAAATGGTTATTGTAGGCATCAATATTGGTGTATAGATCATGCCACTGTAGTCTCAGTGCACAATTCTCTGCCATTTATGAGTTAAATCATGTTTGTTTCCATTTACGCAGCCCTAGCCACCCCATTCCCTGATTGTGACTCCTGCATGTAAAAAATATATTTGATTTTCAAATAATGTTAACTTACTTTAGAGCCCTGTAAAGAGAGCCCTATTTAGGCTTTCTCTATTGCAAGTTCTGTTTAATTAAGATTTTCTTATCCCCAGCTATGTTAATAGCTTGCTAGACCCTGCAAGAGCCTCCTGTGTGTGATTAAAGTTCAATTTAGAGATTGAGATACAATTATTTAAGGTAAATTACATCTGTTTGAAAGTGAAACCAGTGTTTTTTGTTTTTTTTATGCAGGCTCTGTCAGTCATAGCCAGGGGAGGTGTGGCTAGGGCTGCATAAACAGAAACAAATTGATTTAACTCCTAAATGACAGTGAATTGAGCTGTGAGACTGCAGGGGAATGATCTATACACTAAAACTGCTTTATTTAGCTAAAGTAATTTAGGTGACTATAGTGTTCCTTTAATAACCATGCAATAAAATACAAAAAGAACATACAGCAAAATAAAGTACAGTATCTAGTGCAAGTTGGTAGAAGAAAAAAGGAAATGCACTTGCAGTGTATAGAGCTTAAGTTAGCTCTACTTTAATGCGCCTAGGTGGTACAATCCCCGCCTGGGATATCTATGTGTTCTTTAATCCAAAAGCAAGTGCTCCAAGGAGTATGCAAAATAAACATAAAACAAATCCCAATCTTATGTAGTATATTTGGATATTGAGGTAGAATAGAAAAAAATTGGAAAAACACTCATAGTGTATGGAGCCTCTTAAAGGCTCCCAGAAAGCAGCAGAACGTGATATTAATCCTCACTTAAGGATCTTGTTGTCTGTTTGAGGATTTAATTGTGTATTATGTAGAAAATGTAGAATAAAAAATATAGTGCTCGCTGTTATAAATAAACAACAATAAAAGTATTGGAAAGGTACTCACTGCTGTGGACCAAAATAGAGGTTTTGCTTAGTCCACAGGGCTCAGGTTCACTGCCAAAGCAATATGTTTTTAGGCTCAGTAGAAAAGTCTTGTTTTAATTTCATTACATATCTATCAACATCTGAGAATTCCTTAAGGTGCTACTACCTTCTTTCATCACACACATCTTTTATTGGGCCACAACAGAGAGACTCTGGTTTGGGTTGTCTGCGCTGTCTCCAACACTTAACTAATGCGCTAGAAACCTGCCACCCCTGTATTTTAGATCTGATTAAAATCTGTATGTTTTCACTATTGATCATATTGTTTTATCCAAAGCTGCAGATAAATATACCAAGTATAGCTACTGGAAGCTGAGCTTAAGTGCATAGCTGATAATCATATGCTAATAAAATAAAAAATCGTCTCATGAATGTGCACTGTGCAATTGAAAAACATGGCAAAAATAACTAACATTGGAGGGCCTTGGTAACTAAGAAGACTCCCGCTTGAATGTGTATTTACATACACACGATATGCTTTGACTACATATAAACACAGAATATGTGGTACAGAGGATATTTAACCTTTTTAGAAAAAATAAGGAGAAAAACACCTCTACATTTAAAGTTATTTTTCTTGTTCCCTGTTGAAACAGATAACCTTGCAGATCAGGAGGAGAGTGCTCAAAGTTCCAGTAAAATGCAGACTGGTAAGAAATTTTATTCTACACTTTTTCATAACTACTGTGGTGCGGGGTTTCTTGCCCCAATAATGTTGTTGGTATTTTTTTATTTATTTTTTTACATTCTTTATTTTAACGTTTTCCAAAGTACCGGTACATATTTTTTTTTTTAATGGTATACAAGTTGCTGACAATTCTGGATACAACAGTTTACAAGTAACAATGTATAGTCCAGTCATGGTAACAGCGCCCACTGCATCCCATTATTCCAGCGGGGGTTCCCTTGGTTGTTCGGGCCCCCCCCAGGGTGAGCTTCAGGGACGACCCAAACCCGGGGGTCTGCTTTCTGTGTGACTGTGTCCCTGAAAGGGGGGGTGATAATTAAGCGTTATCGCTAATGACTGGGACCATCTCTCTGCCCCTCAAGCTGCTGGGGACTACTTTGCCTCTTGGCCTCCCATCCCGGGCCAGCCCTTTGCAGGGCAGGGGACCTTGTCCACAGTTAGCTGATGTGTGTGTGTGTGTGTTATCATGTGAGGGTTTGACTGTTCCCCCACTCCTGGCGTCTCTATCAGTGGACGAGGAGCGGTGGTGGGCGAATGCCCTTTCGTTTATGTTCGCCCCCTCCCTCCGACCCGCAGGTCACTGCGGGCCTCCCCCCCTTTCCATTGTCTCCCGTCATCTAAGTCACCGAGAGCTTCTCTCAGGCTGGGATAAAAAGGGGTATGCCAGTCTCTTGTTCGTGGGGCTTATGTTTGTGGGTCTGTTTAGTTTGGAGTCATGGATGTTGGGTTGGCATCAGAAATCTCAACAACAAAAAATGAATGGCCCCGCCTTGATACACACTAATTGCCACATGCAGATACAGTTAAACCCATACACCATTCCAGAATACACAGATCCACACTGCTGGACACACATATACACAATATCAGGCACACACATACACAGATTCCTATTATCAGACACACATTAATAAATACACAATGTCAGAAACATACAGTGTCAGACACACATACATACATACATACAGATATAGTAAGATATACAAACACAGTCAGACATATGCATACACAGATCTTGAACCTCATCCCTTCACAATAAGCAACAGAAATATATCCCCTGCCCTTACCCTCTACCCACCTAGGCAGTCCTACCTCCATGCCATAGATTGCAAACTGTTGCATGGAAGCACAGTGTGGTAGCCAGAGGGTGGCAATATGAGGAATTGCCATATCCACAGCCCCTGACCCACACCGTTCTGCATCAGAGCCATCTGCAGCTACATAGTAACCCTAGGGGTAAGTGATATCTATGATATCACATCCTCCAGCATTACTGCCTGTGAGGGAGCTGTGCAGGTTCCCATCTGACCTGAAGGCCCATGATGCTGGCCAATGTGATCTAGTTAGGGAATCAGGACCGGTGCTAGGATTTTTAGTTACACAGGCGAAGATGCATTTTGGTGCCCCCCACCCTCGTTTAAAATAAGGTTCATACAAACACAGAAATAATCATACAGAGACATACAGACACAGACAGAGACATACATGCATACAGAGACATGCAGGCATATAAAGACATACATACAGAGGCATACCGTCATACAGACACATACATATATACAGGTATACAGAGATGTAAGGAAACCAAGTTTAACCAAACCGAGTTCGGTAGTTTCCTCCCGGACGGTCAGAGCCTAAAGTAGCGAGAGTCCGGTTCGGTAGTTACAGGAACGAAATCCATACGGAATATAACAGCTGCATAAGATAATTCCCTTGTTACAGCATACGAATTCCAAATAACAGTCAGAGTCCAGGTTCAAGATACAAGCAGAACTAACGTTTATTCACACACATGGCTTTTTATGCAGGTCCCCATGCAAGGGGACATCCCACAGGGAGGAGTAACATTTATCCAATCCCGAACAGTAAAAATATAAAACACACCCAATACAAACAGGCAGTTCCCTCCCCTAGTCCTGGAGATAATCAGGTCTGATATAGTAACAACCTAATTATCTCCAGGCTGAAAATTCACTATTTTCCCCAATTTCTGGAACACCCCTTTATACCTGGGGTATCCCCACAAATACTATATCCCCTGATAGCCCCGATCCGGGTGACCAACATATCCAAATTTCACCCGGATCGGTTCAGGGGTTCGCAAAAAGTATGGAAGTCCTTTGTGACCGGTCCACTGGGGGCGGACTGCCCAAGATAGTTCCAGAGGTTCGTGTGGTTTTGCCGGTCACTTCAGAAAAAGGGAAGAAATGCATAAAAGTACCGAATGAATTCCCCTGGCTCCTAGCAGCGATTGTTCCCCTCATTCGTGTGCATATTTGTACCGAATAGCGCTCTCCTAGCTAATCGGTATCACTAGTTCCAGCGTTCGCATGATGGAGACCGGTGATTGGGAAGTCGAGTGTCCGATTTTAGTTCCAGACACTCGACGACCAAGTCCCGCTGCCTGTGTTTGGCGAAAAAAAGATGGCCGCGGTTTTCTCTGCCACGTGGCGTTCGACAGTACGAACGCTGACCGCACACATAGAGGGTGAAAGTGATGCCGGCTTTGAAGTTAAGTGAGCCAGGGGTGGTCTCTGTTCGGCAGTCCCATCTGCCGAATGAAAAGTACACAAAAAAGCAAGAACTATGCAACAAAATATCGAATAATATAGTCATTTCTTCACACTGCTCCCCTATAAGTCCATAGGTCGGCATACCCGCCTAGACCCTGTCGGGTTGGCTTGGGGATGTCCGAGAAAAGTAGCGGTTTAGGAGTCCAGTTCGGTCTGGCGTGACAGGCCATCCGCATTACCATTTTGTTTTCCGGGCCGGTACTGCATAGTAAAATTATAAGGTTGAAGGGCTAGGCTCCACCGTAATAGCCTGGGATTGTCTCCAGCTACCCGGTTAAGCCATACCAGGGGGTTGTGGTCCGTCATAAGGGTAAATGCCCGCCCATACAAATAGGGCTGTAGCTTCTTGAGTGCCCACACGAGGGCCAAGCATTCTTTTTCTACGGTGGCATAGCTGACTTCTCGGGGTAACAGTTTACGGCTGAGGTATGCCACCGGGTGTTCCATGCCGTCTGTGCCCACTTGGCTTAGCACGGCTCCCAGTCCGAACATGGAGGCATCTGTGTGTACAAGAAATTGTTTAGTGTAGTCGGGTGCTGCCAACACAGGAGCCTCACTCAATGCCGCTTTAAGCTTCTGGAAAGCGTCCGTGCACTCTGGGGTCCAGGAAACCTGTTTGGGGAGGGCCTTTTTGGTAAGGTCGGTGAGGGGTTTGGCCAGGGCGCTGTACTCTGGGACAAACTTTCTATAATAACCGGCCGTCCCTAAGAAAGCTAGTACCTGGGTTTTGGTCCTAGGTTGGGGCCAGTTCGCTATGGCCTCTACCTTCGCTGGCTCTGGACGCTGTCTACCGGAGCCCACCCTGTGGCCGAGATACTGTACCTCGGCCAGACCTACGTGACATTTGTCGGGTTTTAACGTGAGCCCTGCGAGGTGGATTCGTTGGAGTACTCTGGACACATGGCCCAGATGGTCTCCCCATGTGCGGCTGTAGACGGCAATATCGTCTAGATACGCGCATGCGAAGTCCTGAAACCCCTCCAGGAGCCTATCGGCCATCCTCTGAAAGGTAGCCGGGGCATTCTTCATCCCAAAGGGCATAACCTTGAATTGGTATAGCCCGAAAGGGGTGACGAATGCCGACTTGGGGATGGCCGCAGGCTCCAAGGGGATCTGCCAATAACCTTTGCACAGGTCCAGGGTAGTCAAGTAGTTCCCCCCCGCCATACGGTCTAAGAGCTCATCTATTCTGGGCATGGGGTAGGCGTCTGTTATGGTACGATCGTTAAGCCTCCGATAGTCTACACAGAAGCGCGTGGTACCGTCGCGCTTCGGTACTAGTACTACCGGGGAGGCCCAAGGACTTTGCGAGGGTTCTATTACCCCTAACTGTAACATATCCCTTAACTCGGTGAGCATACTCTCACGCACTGCTTCCGGGATCCGATATGGTTGTTGCCGCAGTGGCGTCTCTCCCTGGGTTTCCACGCGGTGTACCGCAGCGGAGGTATAGCCTGGGGTGGCTGAAAACATCTCTTGGTATCTCTGCAGCAGTTGCGTGGCCTCACCTTTCTCCAGGGGGTTTAAATTTTGACCCAAGCTTACTTGGTCAATAGTACAGGGAGCGGTGTCTAGTAAATCGGGGAGGGGTAGTCCCTCACTATCTTCTGTGGCGGGTGCACACACGGCGCCCACATCCTCTGTTCTCTCAAAGTATGGTTTGAGCATATTCACATGGAAGGCTTTGGTCAGCCTTTCATCTGAGCATTTGCTCACGATGTAGGTGGTCTCGCTAACCCGTTCTACTACCTTAAATGGTCCCTGCCATGCGGCTTGTAGCTTATCCTTTTTAACTGGCCTCAAAGCTAACACCTTCTGCCCTAATTCTAGTACTCTATCTTGGGCTCCCCTATCGTACCATTTCCTCTGGTCCTCCTGGGCCGTCTGCAGGTTCTCCCGAACCGATGCGGTGAGCGCCCGCAGACGGTCCCGGAACTCCAGAACATACTGGACGATAGGGACTCCCCCCTCGTCTGTATTGCCCTCCCAGTGCTCCCGTACGAGCTCCAGTGGGCCCCGAACTTTTCTCCCATACAGGAGTTCGAAGGGGGAAAACCCAGTGGAGGCCTGGGGCACCTCACGGTAGGCAAACAGAAGGTGGGGGAGGAATTTTTCCCAGTTCTTGTGGGACTCCGTAAAGGTTTTTAGCATCTGTTTTAGAGTGCCATTGAAACGTTCACAGAGCCCGTTAGTCTGGGGATGGTACGGGGCGCTGAACAGGGGTTTCACTCCACAGCTCTGCCACAATTGTTGTGTCAGGGTAGCCGTGAACTGAGTTCCCCGATCGGATAGGATCTCTTGTGGGAAACCTACTCGGGTGAAAATCTGAATAAGGGCTTCGGCCACGGTCTCGGCCTCTATATTGGTGAGGGCGACTGCCTCCGGGTACCTAGTGGCGTAGTCGACCACGGTTAGTATGAACTTTTTGCCCGACTGGCTGGGTCGGCTGAGGGGTCCTATTAAATCTACCGCTACTCGGTGAAAGGGCTGTTCTATAATGGGCAATGGGTGAAGTTTGGCCTTCCGAAGGTCTCCCCTTTTTCCCACCCTTTGGCAGACGTCGCACGTCCTGCAGTAATACTTGAGGTCCTGGGTGACCCTGGGCCAGAAGAAGGTTTGGGTTAACCTGTCTCTTGTCTTTTTAACCCCTAAATGTCCTGCTAGGGGAATGTCATGACTGAGTTTTAACAACTCAGCCCGGAATTTACGGGGTACAATTAATTGTCTTTTGATGACCTGGGTGGCCCCCTGTCCCACCCCCTCGGTCACTCTATACAGTAACCCCTTATACCACTCAAACTTTTCGTGCGGGTTGTTCCCTGGGGTAACGGCCGCTGCCTTCCTATAACCCTCTAATGTGGGGTCGGTACGCTGCTCTTGTTCAAACCCCTGGGGGGTATCCCAGAAAGGAAAGGTAGGATCGGGTAAGGGGGGTATTTCGACTCTTACCTGGTTTTCCTCAGAGTGCAGCGGAGCTTCCAGTCTGGCTTGAGCTCGGGTGGTAACTGGGTATGCCTCGGCAGGGGGGTCTCGGGCCAGTTGGGAGGTCAAGCATCCTACATCATTCCCCAACAAAACCTCGGCGGGTAGTTCTTGCATAATCCCCACCTCCAGCTGTTTGGACCCGGAACCCCAATCAACAAGGATATTAGCGGTGGGCAGTTTGTGAATAGCGCCCCCAGCCACCCTCACAGCGACTGTGCGTCCGGTGCGAGCTTGCGCTCTGATCGTGTGAGGTTGCACCACAGTCAAAGTAGCCCCAGAGTCTCTCAGAGCCCGGGCCCCCACGCCATCTACGGTAATCCATTGGCGGTGGTGGTCCCGGTTGTCACCCCCAGCTTGAACTGGGTTGACCTCGTGTAATACACTCCACTGTTCTTCTTGGTTAGGAACACCGGTTGTGCCTTCCTGTTGCACACAATGAGCAGCTGCCCTGGGTTGTTGTGGGGGTTGCCTTTCCCAGCTTCCCCGGTTTAAGCGAGGGCACTGATTCTTGTAATGCCCTGGTTGCTTGCAATAATGGCACACTGCAGGAGGACGTGGTGTGTTTGCTGGGTTCGGTGAAGGGTTACTCATGGAGGGTCTAGGAGGGGTAGGGGTTGTTGGAGCCTGGTAGTTAGGCTTAAAAGGTGGTCTGCTCACCCCTTGCTCCTTCCTCCTATTATCTTGATACTCATCCGCTAGCCTGGCGGCTTCCTCCACAGTTTTTGGTTTTCTATCTTTAACCCAGTCTTTTATGTCCTCTGCAGAGTGATTAAAAAATTGCTCCAGTAACATAAGTTGCAAAGCATCCTCCAGAGTGGTTGCTTGGCAGCCCTTCATCCAATTGCGGGCCGCCCGTTGTAGCCGAAAAGCCCATTCCGTATGGGAATCTCTCCCAGTCTTCCTCAGCTCTCTAAATTTTTTCCGGTATGCCTCCGGAGTTACAGCATATCTGGCCAACAAAATGTCTTTTACTTTTTCATAATTATGTATGTCCCCCTCAGGTACTGCTCGCAGCGCCTCGGCTGCTCTACCGGACAATTTACTGCTAATGACTGCAGCCCATTTTGTGGAGTCTAATCCCTCCAGCGCACATTGACGTTCAAAGTCTTGCAAGTAACTGTCAATTTCCATCTCATTGTCATTAAACGATTTAAAGGCTGCATAATTTACCTTCTTTGGTATCTCCCCAGTACTTCCCGGGGAGTGCAGTAAATCTCCTTGTGCCGGCCTATCCCGGTCCTCTCGTTCTTTTTGCGCTTGTCTGGCTTGTGCCATGACCTGCAAAAGCGCCTCTGTAGTTGGGTTGGGTCCCAATAGACTGACCATCCATCGGATGTCCTTTTGCATCACGGTTTCTTCCTCTTGATCCATCTCTGTATTACTGGTATTATCGCTCTGTATTAATTCCGCAATTAACGTGGCTTTTGTCTTGTTACTTGCCACTCTGCCTCGAGCTTCCAGTAAATCTTTTAGTGTGGTTCTTTTAAGTAGCTGGTACTGCTGAGCCATTCATTCCCTTGCTTGGTTTGTAACGTCCATTCGGGATTCGAATCCCTCCGCTTGCCACCAGTTGTAAGGAAACCAAGTTTAACCAAACCGAGTTCGGTAGTTTCCTCCCGGACGGTCAGAGCCTAAAGTAGCGAGAGTCCGGTTCGGTAGTTACAGGAACGAAATCCATACGGAATATAACAGCTGCATAAGATAATTCCCTTGTTACAGCATACGAATTCCAAATAACAGTCAGAGTCCAGGTTCAGGATACAAGCAGAACTAACGTTTATTCACACACATGGCTTTTTATGCAGGTCCCCATGCAAGGGGACATCCCACAGGGAGGAGTAACATTTATCCAATCCCGAACAGTAAAAATATAAAACACACCCAATACAAACAGGCAGTTCCCTCCCCTAGTCCTGGAGATAATCAGGTCTGATATAGTAACAACCTAATTATCTCCAGGCTGAAAATTCACTATTTTCCCCAATTTCTGGAACACCCCTTTATACCTGGGGTATCCCCACAAATACTATATCCCCTGATAGCCCCGATCCGGGTGACCAACATATCCAAATTTCACCCGGATCGGTTCAGGGGTTCGCAAAAAGTATGGAAGTCCTTTGTGACCGGTCCACTGGGGGCGGACTGCCCAAGATAGTTCCAGAGGTTCGTGTGGTTTTGCCGGTCACTTCAGAAAAAGGGAAGAAATGCATAAAAGTACCGAATGAATTCCCCTGGCTCCTAGCAGCGATTGTTCCCCTCATTCGTGTGCATATTTGTACCGAATAGCGCTCTCCTAGCTAATCGGTATCACTAGTTCCAGCGTTCGCATGATGGAGACCGGTGATTGGGAAGTCGAGTGTCCGATTTTAGTTCCAGACACTCGACGACCAAGTCCCGCTGCCTGTGTTTGGCGAAAAAAAGATGGCCGCGGTTTTCTCTGCCACGTGGCGTTCGACAGTACGAACGCTGACCGCACACATAGAGGGTGAAAGTGATGCCGGCTTTGAAGTTAAGTGAGCCAGGGGTGGTCTCTGTTCGGCAGTCCCATCTGCCGAATGAAAAGTACACAAAAAAGCAAGAACTATGCAACAAAATATCGAATAATATAGTCATTTCTTCACAAGAGACATACAGGCATACAGACACATACGTACAGACACATACATTTGTACATACAGAGACATACAGGCATACGGACACATACATTTGTACATACAGAGACATACAGGCATACAGAAACATACAGACACATACATTTTGTACAGAGACATACAGGCATACAGAGACATACAGGTATACAGAAACATACATACAAAGACATACAGGCATACAGAGACAGACCTACATACATACATACATACATACATACATACTTACAGAGACATACACAATTACATACTTACATCAGTTCAATCTTGTCCCCTGGATGCATGCTGTCTGGCTCCTTGGAGTCCTGTCCTGCAGCCCAGCCCCATCACAGGGCGCCAGCCGCGCTGTGTGGTACACAGGGAGCAGGGATATGATGTCATTCATATCCTCGCCCCCTCCACACAGCCTGCGGCAGACACCAGGGTAGGTGCAGTGACGTACACATGGGCCCCAGTGCGCAAATTGATCCGTTCCCCCCCCCCCCCCCCTCGCGCTTACTCTGCGCGGGCCGGGGCCGCAACACATGGCGGCGGGTACCTGGTCGCAGGGGTTGCAGGGCTGTGACCCCTGCGACCGTGGTATGTACGCCAGTGCATGCAGATGCACACACAATTAAAGGACCACTACAGACACCCAGATCACATCAGCTCAATGAAGTGGTCTGGGTGTCAGGTCCCTCTAGTTTTAACCCTGCAGCTGAAAACATAGCAGTTTCAGAGAAACTGCTATGTTTCACCGAGGGTTAATCCAGCCTCTAGTGGATGTCTCACTGACAGCCGCTAGAGGAGCTTCCGCTATTCTAAAACACTGAACGTCCATAGGAAAGCATTGAGTAATGCTTTCCTATGGGCGGTTTGAATGCGTGCGCGGCAAGAGCATTCGGAGCTGAGAGGCGGAGGGATCCCCAGCGCCAAGGGAGTCCGGCGCTAGAGAAAGGTAAGTGCTGAAGACACACACACACTCTCACGAACAGATGCATACACACCAGCTAACAGACACACATTTACTGACAGACACACTCAGCAACAGACATACATACACACTCACTTACAAAACATACACTCTCACTGACAAACACACTCACTAACAGACATCAAACAGACTCACTAATACACACACAAACACACTCAGTAAGAGACACACAGTAACACACTCACTAGCAGACACACTCACTGACACTCACTAGCAGACACACACACTGACACTCACTAGCAGACACACACACTGACACTCACTAGCAGACACACACACTGACACTAGCAGACACACTCACTGACACTAGCAGACACACTCACTGACACTAGCAGACACACTCACTGACACTAGCAGACACACTCACTGACACTAGCAGACACACTCACTGACACTAGCAGACACACTCACTGACACTCACTAGCAGACACACTCACTGACACTCACTAGCAGACACACTCACTGACACTCACTAGCAGACACACACACTGACACTCACTAGCAGACACACACACTGACACTCACTAGCAGACACACACACTGACACTCACTAGCAGACACACACACTGACACTCTCTAGCAGACACACACACTGACACTCACTAGCAGACACACTCACTGACACTCACTAGCAGACACACTCACTGACACTCACTAGCAGACACACTCACTGACACTAGCAGACACACACACTGACACTCACTAGCAGACACACTCACTGACACTCACTAGCAGACACACACACTGACACTCACTAGCAGACACACTCACTGACACTCACTAGCAGACACTAACACTCACACTAACACATGTTTTTTTTTTTAATTTAATCCCCCAGCCTCCTTACCTTGTTGGAGTGCTGAAGGGATTCCCTGGGGTCCAGTGGTGCTGCTGGGCTCCTGGGCGGGCGGGTAGACATGCTGGCAGGCGGGCACGCGCGCGCGAGGGAGCACTCTCCCATGTGTGCTTCCTCTTCAGCTACCTCGCGCACCGCGTAGGGATGCCGGCGCCGGAAGATGACGTCATCTTCCGGCTCCGGTATCAGTATGCGGCGCGCGAGGGAGCTGAAGAGGAAGCACACATGGGAGAGTGCTCCCTCGCACGCCCGCAGAACCGGGCGCTCGGCCACGCTACAATAGGTCATCGGTTGGAGGGGAGCGCAGTGCGCTTCCCTCCTTCCGGTCAGCCTGATTTTGCGCCCTAAGGCGGCCGCCTGGGCCGCCTTATGGTAGCGCCGGCCCTGTAGGGAATACATATATAACCTAGTTCCCCAACCAGACTACTAAGTACAGCAGGGTCCATGCAGACCTTTGAGCTGGACCAGGCCTTTAACCTGTACTTCCCAACAGTGTTAAAACTAGACTAAAACTAAAACAATTCAGATGACTAAAATGACTAAAACTAAATTTAAATTTGTCGCCACAATTAACACTGCTTCCCAATGGCAGACCTGTCCATGCTGGTAGTTTAATATATTAAATTGGAGTAATGTATTTAAAGTTGTTGTTTTGATTGCATTAGTCCATTTGAATGATAATGCTCATCAGAGAGAATATTTGTTCTCTGTCAAACCTGAATTTATAAACGATGAGCTAATGTTTCTTCAGTACCCAAATATAAAGGTAAAAAGCAAATGCACTATTTGCAGCATGCACCTTTTCACTGTGGTTAATGCAGGGGTAATAGTAACACAAAAGAGAAAGAAATTAGGGCTACCCTACCAAATGCAGTAGTGCATAGTTAGTGCTACAAACAATTTATTGAAGGACACAAAGTATGAACAGATATTTCGGATTTCCCCTTTATCAATGCAAAATGTCCTTGAATAAGAGTTACACATTTGCTGAAATATATAACAAAATCATATTTCAGAAACATGTCTGATACAATAACATAGTAGTAGCGGGAATAATGGAAAATTATGGACACGAGGGAGAAACTTTCAACTTTCTCTTAAATTGCAAGAGAAACAGAAGTTGATAGGAAGGAGATCAAATGAGTCTGGATATGAGAAGTAAGGCTGGATATTGAGGGTAAGTGTGAGGTTTAAGATATTGGTTCTGAGCATAATTTTTGGGTTAGATGTGACTGGATGAGGGAAGAAGTAATTACAGAGGTTGCTGAGAGAAATTCGGCTGAGTTGATTGGTCAGTCTGAGGTACAGAAGAAGTAAGTCCTAGGGTTGGAATTGGGAGGCAAAATTAGACCAGTGTAGGGTTAATAAATTCAGTGGATACCAAAAATAATATTATAATAATAACAATACATATCCATTAGTTCATATGACTATAAATAATACTTATACTTGTTTAAGATTATGTAATATACCAATCAATATAATTTATAATTTTCCCTACTTTGAAAACATCTGCTTTAGTCATGTAGAGCAGCGTTTATTTGCAATCAAAATAAAGTTAAATTAAAATGCTGCTGTATGACTTTGTAAACATGTTTCTGAAGATGAATTACTTCAAAGCTATTGCCAGCCTGGGAACTGGCCTATGTGAGTACAGAGGTCAGTTGTAGGGATGGGGGAAAGTTAATTTCCTACGACTGTTATTGTATCTGAAATGAAGAGTCCTTGTACAACTATACTTTATTTCTGTGTCCATGTGTCTCTTAAACCTATAGATTAGGGGTGGTCAAACTTCATGTTAAAATTTCAAAATATTCAAGAGAAATAAAAGAAAGTTTGTACTCGCTTATTAATTTTGTTCTCTTGATTTCTGTTTATTAGTGGAAAAGAATACAACAAAAAATGAGTCATAGCAAAAGTACAAAAGTACACAGTAGTTTGAATACTGAGGTATGCTCCTGCATAGGCAGCCTCATTTTTTTTTTTTTTATAATAAACAGGTTAGGCAAACATGTCTAAGCCTGATACAAAACAATATTTAATTGTGTCTCATTCCACCCCAGCATCTCCATTCATGTGTCTCATTCCTCCAGGGTCCCCATGTGGCTCCCCCAGTGTCCTCGTGTCTCATTTTCCCAGTGTCCCCATGTGTCTAATTACCCCCAGCACCTCCATTCATGTGTCTCATTCCCCCAGCGTCCCCATGTGTCTCATTCCTCCAGCGTCCCCATGTGTCTCATTCCCCCGGTGTCCCTATGTTTCTCAATCCTCCGGTGTCCCCATGTGTCTCCTCCCACCCAGCACTTCCATTCATGTCTCATTCCCCCAATGTCCCCATTGTGTCTCATTCCCCCAATGTCCCCATTGTGTCTCATTCCCCCAATGTCCCCATTGTGTCTCATTCCCCCAATGTCCCCATTGTGTCTCATTCCCCCAATGTCCCCATTGTGTCTCATATCCCCCCCAATGTCCCCATTGTGTCTCATATCCCCCCCAATGTCCCCATTGTGTCTCATATCCCCCCCAATGTCCCCATTGTGTCTCATATCCCCCCCAATGTCCCCATTGTGTCTCATATCCCCCCCAATGTCCCCATTGTGTCTCATATCCCCCCCAATGTCCCCATTGTGTCTCAAATCCCCCACAGCGCCCCCATTGTGTCTTAAATCCCCCCCAGGCATCCCCATGTGTCTCATTCCCCCAGCATCCCCATGTGTCTCATTTGCCCCCCAGCATCTCCATTCATGTGTCTCATTCCCCCAATGTTAACACCAGATGTGGCTAAGGTGCTGGTCCATGCCACTGTTCTCTCTCGCCTTGACTACTGCGTACTACTGTGCGTCAAACTTGTCTGTTTACAGTTACGTGTTTGTTAGTCCACCAATTGTAAAGCGCTATGGAATTTATTGTGGCTCTATAAATATTACAATAATATGTCTCATTCTCCCAGCCCTCAAAGTGTCTCATTTCCCCCCCACCCATTCATGTTTATCATTCTCCCAGCTTCCCCATGTGTCTCATTTCCTCCCAGCGTCCCCATGTGACTAATTTCCTCCCCCAGCACCTCTGTTCATGTTTTTCATTCTCCCACTTTCCTTATAGAAACATAGCATGTGACGGCAGATAAAAACCATACAGCCCATCTACTCTTCCCAATTTTCTAAATACTTTCATTAGTCCCTGGCCTTATTGTAAGTCTAGGATCACCCTATGCCTATCCCACGCATGCTTAAACTCCCTCAGAATGTTAGCCTCTATCACTGCAGTTGGAAGGCTATTCCATACATCCACTACCCTCTCAGTAAAGTTACTTGCTGAAATTATTTTTAAACCTTTGCCCCACCCTCTCTCAGAAAGCAAGAAGCTATCTACCTGTGCTAAGCCAAGAGGTGCAGGGCTTGGCTCATTGGCTGAGAGAGATCAGCTGATTCTGTCAGCCAATGAGCTGGGCCTGCATGGCCAGGCTTAGCTCAGACAAGCTAACTGAAGCTCCTAATGGAACTGGTAACAGTGCCAGTGAACCCCAGGTTAGAAGCCAAACCATTCTAAAACCGTGTGACTACTTACATTGGAGGGATGCCAGGGCACTCCTGGCACCATGACCACTACAATTCAACAAAACAAATTTGCAATCAAGAGCAAAGGGAGGTTGAAATGAACACTCCAAGCACCATAACCACTACATTTCACTTTAAACCGCACTTGCTTTTAGATTATATGTTTGTACAAGCAGGGTCCTATTTAAAGTGGCTCTGTCACTTTGCAGGTTTTCTGTTTCTCTGTTTTCCTGACACTATATACTCCTTAGGACCCCCCACATCCTCAGGGCCCACCTCCCTTGGTGTTGAAGGGGTTAAAACCCCTTCAGCTTCTTGCTTCTTTAATCCAGCGCTGGTGACCTCTTTTCCCCCGCCGACGTCAGCTCCCGAGTGGAGCCGCGTGCGCATTCAAACAGTCCATA
This sequence comes from Pelobates fuscus, assembly GCF_036172605.1. Taxonomy (NCBI): domain Eukaryota; kingdom Metazoa; phylum Chordata; class Amphibia; order Anura; family Pelobatidae; genus Pelobates; species Pelobates fuscus. The sequence goes on along the minus strand of NC_086317.1, from coordinate 406,619,798 downwards.
GGTAAGCATTTCTCAATTTTCGCATCCAGCGTCGCAGAAGCGCCTCTAACGGCTGTCAAGAAGACAGCCACTAGAGTTTGGATTAACCCTGCTATGTAAACAATGGCAGTTTCTCTAAAACTGCTGTGTTTACATCTGAAGGGTTCAAATCTGGGCGACCTGGCACCCAGACCACGGTGACTATAGTGTCCCTTTAATTTACATTTAGTTTTTTTTAGTTACACATTCGATCGCATAGGAGTTACTTTTTCTTATGGGGTTTCTGATCTTTGTCAGTCTTTGGCAATGGGTGGAGCTTATGCAAAGTATCATTTCAGTAGCTAGGCTAATTTACCCACAATCCATCAGTAAAAAGATTCCCAAGGAAGAGCAATCTGCAGACATCAAGACAGAAGTGAACAAAATGGCAGCGCCCAGGTATCAAGATCCAGCACATGGAAGAAAGCATAATAAATAATGACAACTGGCAAGGGAGTAAAGTTATTAAGATACAAGGGGCATAAGGGAAAGGAAATAAAACATGACCGTGCTTTAACCCATTGCTCCTATTAACACTTGCAATAGTTTTTCTTTTATTTGCTGTTGACTCTATAGAAATGTCAGTAGTAGTAAAAACAATTAACCAGTTTGTACATGACAAGATTTTCTGAATATAAGATAGCTACGATTTTACTGGGCATAACAAAAGCAAAAGAAACAAAAGATAAAGCATTTTAATATAGTTTGCTTTATGTATTTCATCAAGAAAGCTAATTATTTTATGAGACTGCAATACCTATGAAGTTATCTATACAAGTCACTTATAGCAACAGTTTGAAGGATCTTTCATCTATTCAGTACAAGCACTGTCCACATCTAAAATCATAAATGGTAACACAATACTGAACGCTCAATGCTAATTACTACTTCTCACTCGATCTTTGAAGCAAATGGCGGGAAAATGCACCTATCAGTGACCTGCAAAATATATACTTAATATGTATATTCTGTATATATATTGCAGTACACTGCCCAGTTTTGCTCCCTTTTGGTTTGTCCGAATAGTTTTTCCAAAATTAATTGAATTTATGCTAGTAACATTTGTGAGTTTGATATGATCAGCTGAGTTAACACAATTGACCAGAGGGGGGCACATCAGTTATTCATTAAAGGGACTCTCCAGTGCCAGGAAAACATATCCATTTTCCTGGCACTGCAGGACCCTGCAGTGCCCCTCTCCCTCCCACCCTCCATCCCATGTTGCTGAAGGCCGGTGGGGGAGACCTAATGTGCATGCGTGGCAGTGGCCTCGCGCACATTAGACCTCCCTATAGGAAAGCATTATTTAATGCTTTCCTATGGGGTTCTGGCAACGCTGGAGGTCCTCATGCATAGCGTGAGGATGTCTGGCGTCGTTTAAAACACTTTTTGTGTTCTAAGAACAGGAAGTCCTCCTCTAGTGATAGACAGCCACTAGAGGAGGACTTAACCCTGCAAGGTAATTATTGCAGTTTTATAAAAACTGCAATAATTACACTTGCAGGGTTAAGGGTGGTGGGAGTTGGCACTTATACCACTCCAATGGGCAGAAGTGGTCTGGGTGCCTGGAGTGTCCCTTTAAAATACCTCTGTGTCCAAAACAATCTCCGGAAGATTGACTGTCATTAATTCGTAATCAATTAATAAAGGGATGGAGGCATATTCATTTTACTAGTTTCTAAGTATGAACTGGGCTTATAATATTTGCTGCAAACATAGGGTTTTTTCATTGCTGTTGGTAAGTTTTACTAACAAACCTTTACTCACTAAAGTGGTTATTGCTGGCAAGTAGGAGTTATTTTCCAAACAACAAAATATTAGCAATAGTAAATCAGAATTCAAAACTGATAACTCTTTAAACAAGTCCCACAGACCTTCCAACTGTCACAATTTTACCTGATTTTGTTCCCTGGTTTCCTGCTGTTGGGGACACTGAAGAATGTGTCTATAGAAAGCCTTGTTCTATAGCAAGCCTTGCTCAATGCTTAGGGCACTAGGACCATGCGGAGTGCCTTTAGCATCGTCTGCTCTAAGTGGCTCGGCCTGCATGATTGGCAGGCAGTCTGGCATGCTTGTACGCCAGGCTGACCTGATATTTTATGGGGTTTCATTTCCAGGCAGGCCTGCCAACTTTGGTTGGCATCACTGTTGAGATTCACATGACTGGCTGGTAAGGTAAAGTACAACAACCCTACACACAATGCCTACAGTAGACAAATGGCAAGGTCAGGGATTCTAGAAGTACACAATAACGAGAAGCCAATCTGGGTCAAGGAATACGGATGACAGAGTAGTCAGACAAGCCAAATCAGGAAACCAGGAAATCTCAGAATAAGAAACCCGCTATTGCAGGGGTGGGCAATCTGCGGCCCTCCAGATGTTTTGGACTACATCTCCCTTGTTGCTTTGCTAGCATTATGGCCCTAAGAGCATTATGGGAGATGTAGTCCAAAACATCTGGAGGGCCCCTGTGCTATTGAGATCACAAGGAAACCACAACATGGTACTGAACAGATGGAAATTTCAAGTAATTGTAAGTGGAGCTGGCGTTTCTTTGATAGCCGCACCCACAACATGAAGTGGGCAATTGCATTGTAGTGATGATGTCACAAAAGCAGCGGGGTTACTGCGTTTGGCGTCAGAAATGTTAGCAAAGGAGTTTGAGGATGTGTAACCGCTGAGTTGCTCACTTGGTGAAGGGGCACAAGATGAGTGACATACAGCAAGAGTATTTATCTTTACATTGGCCCACTCTCTATTACCCCGCCCATTGGCGTTACACTTCACGGGATGCCAATGTTTGGGGGAGGGGATTTGTCCTATAGAGAATAATGGAAGAAATTAAGTCCTACTTCTTACAGACTGATTTCCATGCTTATCAATACATTTTAACTGCTGCCACTGACATTTAAACATTAACTACCAAACAATATTAACCACCAAGAAAAAAGAAAAAACAGTATAATACCATATACATATGTTCAAAAATGTCTATTTAAGCATATCAAGGGCATGTGCCGTTCAAATGAACAATTTTACATAAAATAAAATGGAACTTTCTGAAGTTTATTCCTGAAGCCTTAGCCATGCCTCCTCTTTTAACCCCTTAAGGACCAAGCTTCTGGAATAAAAGGGAATCATGACGTGTCACACACGTCATGTGTCCTTAAGGGGTTAACAAAGCAATGTATGTATTAGACATATTTGTAGTACATACTTGGTTCTGCTAATGAGAGATCAGCATGGGCAGAGCTGCTGACATGACTCCACCTAATAGACACAATCACTGCCCTCATATTATCTGCCCCTTTTCCTGTTTGCACGGCATTGAAATACTCTACAAATTAGAGGACAGTGATTGGCTGTTGAGTGGTGTCAAGTCAGTAGCTCAGCTCACACTCATCTCTCATTGGCCGCACTACAATGTTTACCTCAAAATAATTCTTGTGGAAACTAAAATTTAAGCCAAGATTGATAAACTAGTCATATTTCACTAATGATAGGGGGGGGGGGGGGGGGGAATAGTGGAAAATATTAATGTGAATGTTTTCCTTGTTGATACAGCAACTTTCTGAGGGAAATACACAGCAAAGATAAATGGAAGATGGGAAAATAGGCATGTAAAATGCTTTGTGTATAAACTTTTATAATATATTGTCATGCTGTAGCATTAACTCCAAAAACGCAAGGGAGTCTAGGGAATCTAAAAGCAGTAAAAACAAATTGTGTTATATGCCTAAAATGTTCAAATGAATAGCTTCCAAGTAACTTAGGTGGAACACATAATGGAATCACATAAAATGTGGGAGAGCAAGATATTGAATACCATAGCTCTTTGGTTTTCAATTCACCACAATAAAAGTTTAGTTTACTCAGAGTATGGGAATGTACCCACAAACTACTCATTTTACGATGTTTAAGTGCAACACAATTCAATGATTTGCTTTCATATCAACCAAGTATACATCTGTTTTTAATTTGACAGTTCACAGCTGAACACAAAGTTATTGTCACCAGAATATTTGTAGACTGCATTATCTACTTGTTTACAATTCACTGTATGTTGTTCATCTAAGCAGGTTACATATCTTACTATTCCATTTTATGTTTCTACGGTGGAATTAATTTCCCTATTTAAGCACATAATTGTCATTATACTATAAAAAGAAAACAATATTTTGTCATTTGAAGTATATTCAAAATTTATAATGATGATTATTTTAATTTTTCAGTTTCCAGAAACCAAAATGATTTTGTTTGTGTCCTAATAATATGCATAGCAGTTTTGGATCACAGGGATTAAGTGTGGCTGACCGTGCACAAAAAGTAACCCACTGTGACATTTTGGCTTGCCATGCAGGGAATAGTTAAATGCTAGAGGATAGTGTGACTGTGCTTAAAACATATCGTACTTCTCAGGGCTGTGTTAGACCTCAAGCTGCAAGGAGACGGGCAGTAAGCTGGTGTACTGATGCACGGTTTTGTGTCGATTTACAGATAATACAATGCAGGGGACTGGGAAAAAGCACCAGGATGCCCAAACTCTTGGAGTTGGCAAGGCCATTGCTGTACTTACATCAGGAGGAGATGCACAAGGTAATTAATATGTGGTTTATATTCACTTCTCAATATGTGTATGTATTGCATTAACACCATAGTGCAATAGTTTGGTGTAGAGCAACTACTAATTTTCCTGGAAAAAGTACCTTATCTCATGTGTTCAGAGCAGAAGGTGTTGCTGGACGTGTGTATGGCTTCTATTGTTAAGCAGCTAATCTATTAGTAACCCAGTAGATCAGTACTTTTGCTTCCTAACTGTGTGTATAGTCTGTTTCTACCATAGGATCAGAATAGCAAGCCACAAAGCCAGAATATTAGCATGGATTATAGAATTTACTGTAAATGCATACAGTACTTTCATTTTAGAGTATTGTGATTTGTGAGTAATATTAAAAAGAAAAAGCAATAGCATGTAGACAAGGAAGTGTAAATGTTTTCTATATTGAAAACTAGTAGACAAGGCATCTATTTTCAGTGCTAGTGGAAGAGTGCATGGTCTGTGACTTTATTTGTTGTGTCTGGAGCTCTGCTTAGTTACTGTGAGAACTGCAGCCTGGTTAGGAGCATATCATATCTCCCAACACACCAGTACTTCAGAAACAAAGTTCTTTATCAACAGTGAATCGACGCATTTCAACTAATGATGACTGCAACAGTGTGAAATGTGTTTAATGTGTTAGCATGACCCAGTATGTATAGATAACTTGTAAAACATGCTATTGCTTTGTACGCTAACAGTATATACCTCTAATTCCTATGCACCTAATTTACATAGTTATATACCGTATATACTCGAGTATAAGCCGACCCGAATATAAGCCGAGGCCCCTAATTTTACCCCAAAAAACTGGGAAAACTTATTGACTCGAGTATAAGACTAGGGTGGGAAATGCAGCAGCTACTGGTAAATTTCTAAATAAAATTAGATCCTAAAAAAATTATATTAACTGAATATTTATTTACAGTGTGTGTATATAATTAATGCAGTGTGTGTGTGTGAGTGCTGTGTGTGTGTATGCAGTGTGTGTGTATGCAGTGTGTGTATGAGTGCAGTGTGTATGAGTGCAGTGTGTATATAATGAATGGAGTGCAGTGTGTGTGTGTATGAGTGCAGTGTGTGTATAATGAATGCAGTGCAGTGTGTGTGCATGAGTGCAGTGTGTGTGCATGAGTGCAGTGTGTGTGCATGAGTGCAGTGTGTGTGTATGAGTGCAGTGTGTGTGTATGAGTGCAGTGTGTGTGTATGAGTGCAGTGTGTGTGTATGAGTGCAGTGTGTGTGTATGAGTGCAGTGTGTATGAATGCAGTGTGTATGAATGCAGTGTGTGTGTGTATGAATGCAGTGTGTGTGTGTATGAATGCAGTGTGTATGTGTATGAGTGCAGTGTGTGTGTGTATGAGTGCAGTGTGTGTGTGTATGAGTGCAGTGTGTGTGTGTATGAGTGCAGTGTGTGTGTGTATGAGTGCAGTGTGTGTGTGTATGAGTGCAGTGTGTGTATAATGAATGCAGTGCAGTGTGTATATGAGTGCAGTGTGTATGTATGAGTGCAGTGTGTATGTATGAGTGCAGTATGAATACAGTGCAGTGTGTGTATATGAGTGCAGTGTGTATGAGTGCAGTGTGTGTGTGTATGAATGCAGTGTGTATATAATGAATGCAGTGCAGTGTGTGTATGTATGCAGTGTGTGTATAATGAATGCAGTGCAGTGTGTGTATATGAGTGCAGTGTGTGTGAGTGCAGTGTGTATGAATGCAGTGTGTTTATAATGAATGCAGTGCAGTGTGTGTATGTGCAGTGTGTGTATGTGCAGTGTGTGTATGTGCAGTGTGTGTGTATGAGTGCAGAGCATTGGTGGGGGGTGGGCATTTTATTAATTATTATTTAATTATTATTTTAATATTTTTTTTAAATGTTATTTTTTTTTAGGTAACTATTTTTTTTTATTTTATTATTATTTGTATTATTATTTTTATGTTATTATTTTAATTATTTTTTGTTTTATTATTAATATTTGTATTTTTTCGTCCCCCCTCCCTGCTTGTTAGCTGGCCAGGGAGGGGGGCTCTCACTCCCTGGTGGTCCAGTGGATGGGCTGTAGGAGGGGGCTGTCAGGAAGCTGTTACTTACCTTCACAGCAGCTCCTGTCAGCTCCCTTCTCTCTTCTCCGGTGCGTGCAGCTCCCAGGTCAGCTCCCTCTGCAACTCTCGCGGCCGCGCGGAGCGTTGCCACGGTAACCCGTGGCAACGCTCTGACCCCGCGGCTCTCGCGAGAGTTGCAGAGGGAGCTGACCTGGGAGCTGCACGCACCGGAGAAGAGAGAAGGGAGCTGACAGGAGCTGCTGTGAAGGTAAGTAACAGCTTCCTGACAGCCCCCGGTCCATGTCTGTATTATGGCAATGAAAATTGCCATAATACAGACAACTGACTCGAGTATAAGACGAGTTAGTGTTTTTCAGCACAAAAAATGTGCTGAAAAACTCGTCTTATACTCGAGTATATACGGTAGTTACATAGCTGAAAAGAGACTTGCGTCCATCAAGTTCAGCCTTCCTCACATATGCTTTTGCTGTTGATCCAAAAGAAGGCAAAAAACCCAGTCTGAAGCGCTTCCAATTTTGCAACAAACTAGGAAAAAATTACTTCTTGACCCCAAAATAGCAGTCAGATGTCTCCTTGGATCAAACAGCTATTACCCCACTAATTAGAAATTGTATCCCTGTATGTTATGTTTTTGCAAGTATTTATCCAATTGCAACTTAAACATCTGTATAGACTCTGACAAAACCACCTCTTCCGGCAATGAATTCCATATCCTTATTGCTCTTACTGTAAAAAAACCTTTTCTTTGCCTTAGATGAAATCTCCTTTCTTCAAGCCTAAATGTGTGACCTCGTGTCCTATGTATAGCCCTGTTTATGAATAGATTTCCAGATAATGGTTTGTACTGGCCCCGAATATATTTGTATAATGTTATCATATCCCCTCTAAGGCGCCGTTTTTCCAAACTGAAGAGATTTACATTTTTTAACCTTTCTTCATAACTAAAATGCTCCATTCCTTTTATCAATTTTGTAGCTCGTCTCTGCACTTTTTCTAGTGCCATGATATCCTTCTTTAGAACAGGTGCCCAAAATTGCACAGCATATTCAAGGTGTGGTCTTACCAGCGATTTATAAAGAGGCAAAATTATATTTTCATCTCGAGAATTTATGCCCCTATTTATACATGACAAAACCTTACTGGCCTTAGCAACGGCAGATTGACATTGCATATTGCTACCTAATTTCTTGTCTATAACAATTCCCAAATCCTTCTCGTGTGTGGTTATCCCTAGTTCACTACCATTTAGGGTGTAAATTGCTTGTGCATTCTTAACCCCGAAGTGCATAACTTTGCATTTTTCTACGTTAAATTTCATCTGCCATTTTAGTGCCCAGTCCCCCAATCTATCCAAATCCCTCTGAAGCAAGGCAATATCCTGCTCAAATTTTATTTCTTTACAAAGTTTTGTGTCATCTGCAAACACTGATACATGGCTTTCAATGCCCATTTCAAGATCATTTATAAATATGTTAAATAGAAGCGGTCCCAAAACAGAACCCTGAGGGACACCACTTACCACTTTTGTCCAGCTTGAAAATTTACCATTTATGACAACTCGCTGTACTCTATCCTTAAGCCAATGTTCTACCCAAGAACAAGAATATTCATCTAGACCAATTTCTTTTAGTTTGAAGACTAACCTATTGTGAGGAACCGTATCAAATGCCTTGGCAAAATCCAAGTAGATCACATCCACTGCAACACACTGATCTATATTTCTACTTACTTCTTCGTAGAATGCAATTAGGTTAGTTTGACATGACCTATGTTTCATAAAACCATGCTGATTATTGCTAATAACACAGTTCTTCCCAATGAATTCCTGAATATTATCCCTTAATAGCCGTTCAAATAATTTCCCTGTCACAGAAGTTAAGCTCACAGGTCTATAATTTCCAGGCAAGGATTTTGAACCCTTTTTAAATACAACATCTGCCTTCCTCCAATCCTCCGGTACAATACCTGAAACAAAAGAATCTTGAAAAATTAAATACAGAGGTTCACTTATTTCCCCACTTAGCTCCTTAAGTACTCGTGGGTGGATACCGTCAGGCCCCGGAGCTTTATTTACATTAATTTTCTTTAATAGCTGTAGCACCTTGTCTCGAGTTATCCAATCACAAGTTATCTGCAAGTTTGTTGCAGCAATCATATGCATATCTCTTGCCATAGGATCCTCATTAATATATACCGAAGAAAAATAGTTATTTAAAATTTCTGCCTTTTCCTGGTCTTCATTGACTAACAGACCCATCTCTGTTTTCAGTGTACCTACGCTTTCATTTTTTGTTTTTTTAGAATTAATGTACTTGAAAAAATGTTTGGGGTTGGTTTTGCATTCTTTGGCTATCAATTTCTCATTTTCTAGTTTAGCCACTTTAATTGCCTTTTTGCAAGTATTATTGGCTTCCTTATATCTTATATAGGATGCATCTGATTGGTCCGATTTAAATGCTTTAAAAGCCCTTTTCTTATTTTTAATCTCTTGTTTTACTTCTCTACTAAGCCACATTGGTTTTAATTTGTTTCTTTTATATTTATTACCCAATGGTACATACTGTGAAATGTACCTTTCTAATATTTGTTTGAATAGTTTCCATTTTTCTTCAGTGTTTTTATCACTAAGGCGTTTATGCCAGTCGATATGTTGTAGAGCTGCCCTAATCTTATTAAAATTGGCTTTTTTAAAATTATACGTTTTAATATACCCCACATGCTTTTGCTTTTTTGAGTTTATTTGAAAAGTTACCATATTGTGATCACTATTTCCCAAATGCTCCCCTACTTAATGTTGGTTAAAAGATTAACATTGTTTGTTATAACGAGATCCAGACAAGCATCCTTTCTAGTTGGTCCTTGTACGAGTTGTGACATAAAGATGTCATTTAACACATTCAAAAAACAGTTTTCCTAGCTGAAGTACTAGTTCCTCTATCCCAATTTATGTCCGGGTAATTAAAATCTCCAATAATTAATGTGTTCCCCCGATTTGCAGCTTCACCAATTTGCTCTAACAGCAGTTCTTCCTCATCAATATTTACATTTGGTGGTTTATAACATATCCCAACCAATAACGTATTTCCCTTTGTTTGCCCCAAGCAGATATCTACCCATAAAGCTTCCACATTTTCCTCGTCACACTCCACATGCCTAAGATTTGACTTGAACTCATGGCTGACATACAAACATACCCCACCACCCTTCTTGTTTTTCCTATCCCTCCTAAATAATGTGTACTCATTTAAGTTAACTGCCCAGTCATGTGTCTCATCCCACCATGTTTCTGTTATGCCTATTATATCGTATTGTTTAGTGTATGCTATTGCCTCTAGTTCCCCCATTTTGTTATATAGGCTCCTTGCATTCGTAAGCATACATTTAATATTACCATGAGTCATTTGTACTTTTTGTGAATCAATATTACATACCTCCTCTGTTCTGAGCTTCCCCCTCTCCCCATCTCCACCCCCATTGTTCTGAGCTAAGGCCCATCTCATTTCTATCCTATCTCCATTTTCTAGATTGCTTTGAGCCTCCCCCCCTACTACTAGTTTAAAATCTCCTCCAACCTTCTAGCCATCCTATCCCCCAGCACAGCAGACCCTCTTCCGTTTAGGTGCAATCCATCACGACTATACAGGTTGTACCCAAGCGCAAAATCGGCCCAGTGCTCTAAAAACCCAAAACCCTCTTTCCTGCACCAAGACTTTAGCCACGCATTGACCTCTCTAATCTCCCGCTGCCTTTCTGCTGTAGCGCGCGGCACAGGTAATATTTCTGAAAATATTACCTTGGAGGTCCTTTTCTTAAGCTTACTTCCTAGATCCCTGAACTCACTCTTTAGGACCTTCCATTTTCCTCTGACTTTGTCATTGGTACCAATATGGACCATGACAGCTGGGTCATCCCCAGCCCCTCCCAATAATCCCTCCACTCTGTCGGCAACATGCCGGACCCGAGCACCCGGGAGACAGCAAACTATCCGGTTGAGTCGATCAGAGTGACCGATTACCCTATCTACTCTCTTAATAATAGAGTCCCCTACCACCACAACCTGTCTAGACTTCCTTACCCTCTCAACCCCACCCGTACTAGAGGGGCTGTTCCCACGGCTGTTAGAAGGAACAGCTTCCTGCAGTACAGCTACTCCTGAGCTGATGCACCCAACATCTTCACTCAAACGGGCAAATCTGTTAGGCTGCACTAGATCAGGACTAGCTAAACCTTTCCTCTTCCCTCCCCCTCTGCTTCCTCGCCCCACTGTTACCCAGCTATGTGCCTGTTCTCCATCTGTCTCATCTCCTCCCAATCCACTACCTGCACCCACTAAACTCTGCTCAGTGAGCAGCAGACTCCTCTCAAGATTATCAATCTCCCTCAGTGTTGCAATTTGCCTCTCCAGATCTCCAATTTGAGCTTCCAGAAAAGCCACTCGCCAGTGGCGTACTGCGGGGGGGGGGGGGGGGGGGGGGGGGGGGGGGGGGGGGGGGCGGCCCGCCCCGGGTGCCACTGACTAGGGGGGTGCCATGACGTCCGGTGTCATGTGTCATGTGTCACCCCCCGGCCCCCATCATTACGCTGCGCACAGCCGCAGCACCTTTGCGGCCCGGCAGGACTTACTACATGGATGAGAAGGGGAGGAGTGTTGCGGGCCGCGGCGTCGCGCAACGTGATGACGTCGTGCGCAGCGCCGTCAGCCCGCCTTCACGGATCTTCAGCGGAAGGATCCGGGCGGTGAGGCACCCAGTCGGTCAAGGCATCAATAAAATGTAAGTAGTAATTTTATGTGATGGGGCTAAATTAATTAAAGGGGGGGGGGGTGGATAATGGATTGAATAATTAAAGGGGAGGGAGGTTTAATTAAGGGGGGTGTGTATTAATTAAGGGGGGTGTGTATTAATTAAGGGGGGTGTGTATTAATTAAGGGGGGTGTATTAATTAAGGGGGGTGTATTAATTAAGGGGGTGTATTAATTAAGGGGGGTGTATTAATTAAGGTTTGAGTGAGTATTAATTAAGGGGGGTTTATTAATTAAGGGGGTGTATTAATTAAGGGGGGAGTGAGTATTAATTAAGGGGGGTGTATTAATTAAGGGGGTGTATTAATTAAGGGGGGTGTATTAAGGGGGAGTGAGTATTAAGGGGGTGTATTAATTAAGGGGGGTGTATTGATTAATTAAGGGGGAGTATTAATTAAGGGGGGAGTGAGTATTAATTAAGGGGGGTGTATTAAGGGGGTGTGGGTTAATTAAGGGGGGTGTATTAATTAAGGGGGTGTGGATTAATTAAGGGGGGTGTATTAATTAAGGGGGGAGTGAGTATTAATTAAGCGGGTCTATTAATTAAGGGGGGTGTATTAATTAAGGGGGTGTATTAATTAAGGGGGGAGTGAGTATTTATTAATTAAGGGGGGTGTATTAATTAAGGGGGTGTATTAATTAAGGGGGTGTATTAATTAAGGGGGTGTATTAATTAAGGGGGGGTGTATTAATTAAGGGGGGGGTGTATTAATTAAGGGGGTGTATTAATTAAGGGGGGTGTATTAATTAAGGGGGGTGTATTGATTAAGGGGGGAGTATTAATTAAGGGGGGAGTGAGTATTAATTAAGGGGGTGTATTAAGGGGGTGTGGGTTAATTAAGGGGGGTGTATTAATGAAGGGGGGAGTGGATTCATTAAGGGGGGTTTATTAATTAAGGGGAGAGTGAGTATTAATTAAGGGTGGTGTATTAAGGGGGAGTGAGGATTAATTAAGGGGTGAGTGGATTAATTAAGGGGGGTTTATTAATTAAGGGGAGAGTGAGTATTAATTAAGGGTGGTGTATTAAGGGGGTGTGAGGATTAATTAAGGGGTGAGTGGATTAATTAAGGGGGGTGTATTAATTAAGGGGGTGGAGTAATTAAGGGGGGTGTATTAAGGGGGAGTGAGAATTAATTAAGGGGGTGTATTAATTAAGGGGTGTGTGGATTAATTAAGGGGGTGTATTAATTAAGGGGTGTGTGGATTAATTAAGGGGTGTGTGTTGATTAATTAAGGGGGTGTATTAATTAAGGGGGAGTGAGGATTAATTAAGGGGGAGTGAGGATTAATTAAGGGGGAGTGAGGATTAATTAAGGGGGAGTGAGGATTAATTAAGGGGGGTGAGGATTTATTAAGGGGGGTGTGGATTAATTAAGGGGGGTGTATTAATTAAGGGGGTGGAGTAATTAAGGGGGGTGTATTAAGGGGGAGTGAGAATTAATTAAGGGGGTGTATTAATTAAGGGGTGTGTGGATTAATTAAGGGGGTGTATTAATTAAGGGGTGTGTGGATTAATTAAGGGGGGTGTGTTGATTAATTAAGGGGGTGTATTAATTAAGGGGGAGTGAGGATTAATTAAGGGGGAGTGAGGATTAATTAAGGGGGGTGAGGATTTATTAAGGGGGGTGTATTAATTAAGGGGGGTGTGGATTAATTAAAGGGGGCTGTGGATTAAAGAATTAAAGGGGGAGGTTTAAATAATGGGGGTGCAGGGTTTTTTTGATTAAGGGGGTTGCAGTATTCTATTTATTAAGGGAGGATGTGCACTGCAGATTTTTGTTTTTTTGTTAAGGGGGTGTGCAGGGTTTTTATAAGGGGGTTGTGCACGTTTTTGCTTTTTTATTAAGGGGTGTGCAGGTTTTTTTTATTAAGGGGGTGTGCAGGGTTTTTATGTGTAGGGAGTGTATGAAATGTATGTGATCGGGGTGCAGGGTTTTTATATGAAGGGCGAGACAAGGGGCTTTGTAGAAAGGGGCAGGGCAGGAGTTTTCTAGAAGGTTCTCACCAGCCCCTTTCTACAAAAGCACTGGTATTGAAAATATTGAAAAAATATGTGGGTGTTTTCTTACATTTTTATTATGGGGGGGGGGGGGGGGGGTGCCACACTCGGGGTCCGCCCCGGGTGCCAAATGCTCTAGATACGCCCCTGCCACTCGCTCACACCCACCACAGAGGAATGGACCCTGGACAGATTTATCCAGGCATGCATACATGCAGCAGGATGTACACTGAGTAAAACTTGTAATCTTGCTAGCACTCATCCCCAGTTACCAAATAACACAAGTGAGCAAAAACAATATTTACCCTCCTGTTGTTTTAACTCCTACTTAAAAGAGACTACTTGAAATAGCCTACTTTCAAGCAAACTCTTGCGAGCAAGCTCTGTGAGTCAGTAGTGGGTTTATATTGGCAATACAAATCCCACACAGGTGGAAATTAAGGGGCACTCCCCCTAATTAGCTCAGCAGCAGCACTCACAAGGAGGGGTATAGAATTTGTATATGCTGCTACTGTCCTTGCCCCCCAATTTGTGTATGTTTCTATTTCAACATCCCCTTGTTTTCTCGTACTTCTGCTCCCCCTCCCCCAGCTCCAATGGTTTCTCTCCAGTACATATAGACAAACTTGTAGACTGGCCGAGCAAGGCAGCTGATTGCCTGATGTCTGTACTAACAGTCTCCCTAACACTGAAGTTCCACGCAATGGCACAGCGTTTTTTTGATTTAGATGATTGTATTACAATTGACCTGAGCTCAAAAGGACAAAGGAACGTCTGAGTTTAAAGGAGAGAATAGAAGAAGTTCTGCTATGTAGTGTCATTAAATGGTCATACTATCAGTTAAAAATAAACAAGAGGCAATCAGTGACAGGAGTAAAGAGCATGATCGAGGGGTCTGCCAGTGTATATTTAGCGTACTAGCGATGTTGAAATCCAAGGAATCCATTTAAGTTGTAGAAGAATTGTAAAGGGATCCATAACTGATTTGCCTCCATAGACAAACCCTGTGTTTTAGCCATGACGAAGGGGTTAATAGAATCAGATGCTAACATCCCTAACACCATTTATATCCAGGATTAGTATTACAAGTCTCTGGTATATTGGGTAAATGTAAGTAATACATTACTTCTACCATTGAGGCATGCATGACAATACAAGCAGATCTACTTCAACAGTACTCCCTAATCTAATGCCTCCTCAAACAGTACAACATATAGACGTTCCAAAACCTATGCCCACACAACTTCAGCAACCATCTGAAGTCTTGAGCAGAGGACTATTGGCCACTCGATTAAACTGTGTTCTGCTCTGATAAGCAACTGCAGGAGAGTTTCTGTAGCACTCCCCAGCTCTATTTGCAGTAGATGGTGCAGCTACTATGTCTGTTCAATATGAAAGCTTAAATGGGCCATGACTCATTTTAAAAACGATATAGTGATACATTTGACTATTTCTCCCTGTTGCTGTCTTTAATTAGAATTTTCATCTATATACAGACTTCTTGGTCCAAATTAACTATACCACCCGTCTGCAGGCTTGTGTCCTTTGTATAACATTTTGGCACAGCATGAACATTTGCTTTAAGTTTTTATCCGCCTCATACAGGCACCTGCCCTCTCCTGTTTTTTCTGGAGCATCTTGGGATCCTTAATCCTACTGACTGTTCCCCTGGCCTACGCTGATGACCTTGTACACATGAAAACGTTGCATTACATAATTTTATATATTTTTGTGAGTCATGTTGAGTTAGATTTTCAATTATTACTCTTGCATTTTGGAAAGTGTGGCTAGAGAAGGTTGCCAACACATTTTAAATGTCTTCCACTTCCTACTTTTTTTTTTCTTTTTAATGAATTATATTCCCCTCCACCAACTGAGCCCCTTCCTACAAGGATCACCATGGCAGCCAGTTTGGGAATACCCCATGACAATAGCACATTGACACATTAGGTTCACTTCTCAATGCTATATTTTACAACCAGTTCACTAACTTGCCAATTATGAGGACCTGAAAGTGATGGAATTTTAAATTTTAGGTCACTATAGCCAAACAAAAAACACAACTGATCTGGAGAATTTCCTGACAGTTCATACTTTAGTGAAAAACCATGAAAGATTGTGTTCTTGACTTCTGAAGTATTGCTTGTGACACTCCACATTGAGTTTGTTTGTCAGTTACTTTTACAGCATATTTGAGTCTTCTGCAGAATAGCTAACATTTGAAGTCAAGTGGTTGAAATGTGTAACTTCAGAACTGTGTATATATATTTGTATATAGCACCATGGTTTGATTTATTGTTTTCATATGTTTGTTTGTGGGGGTTCTTCCTTGCTCTGTTCTTCTCTTTTCCCATTTATATTTTATCAATTTTATACAACTTCAGTTCAAGTCCAATAACTGCAGCCATGTTAAAAGACCACTCCACAGGTACAATTATTATAAAAATAAAAATCTCTGTTTAGCAGATATACCCTCAATGAATACATGCATGTAGTCTTTTAGGGTATATCTTAAAAGAGCTTGCAAAAGATGCAGTTCTTATGAACTGCAGCCTTAGATAATCCTCCCCTTTTTCCTCAGGAGATACTTTCAATCTCTTCATGAGGAAATAACCAATTAGAGGCTTCTCATTGTGCACGCACACACACTCCTGAATGTGTATGCTCATGCATGTGTATGCACATGTTGCATTTAGATTTGAGTTTTGAGGAGAGGTATGAGTGAGGGAAGAAGCTGTGCTCAAGTAGAGCGTACCTACCACTTCCGTTAGCTTAGAGGAGCTAACAGAAGCAGGAAGACCCCTCCCTGGCTGTTTGGTGGACAGCTGGGTGTTCCATTTTTTGACAATAAAGTGCTGATTTCACACTTTTTAATGGGATATTCCTCACTCATAAAACTCTTCAGCAAGCTGAAGTTCTTTATCGGTGTGGAGTGGTCCTTTAAACTTTAATTGCTGTGATGAAAATGACTATCAATATGGAATCAACTTTAGTAACATAAAAATAAAAAAGACACCTGTACACCCGTCGCCCAATCCACCTTAGTCAAAGAGAACTGCTATTAAGTGTTGGTGCACAGGTATATTCACCCAACAAAACTCGATAAAGGTCAGCCTGGCATGGTTCCCACTTACTTTTTTGTGTGTGAGAAGGAGGGTATGTATATGCACGCATTCTGGTCATGTCCCAGAGTCAGACCATTGTGGGATTCCTTATTCTCCAAACTCTCCCGATGCATTGGTCAGACTTTACTCCCTGTAAAGTCTGGGTTGTCCTCCTAAATAGGGATTACAGTGCTGTGTCCCTTGTTTGTGCTGGGCATAAGCTTATCTATAGAGTTCCGGAAGCCTTGAGAATGTGCCAGTGCAGGACTTAAAAGGCAGACTCAAAGGCCCAGATAGATGCAAAGATGTGGTATTTAGTCATGATGGAAAAGCTGACATCGGCTATCAATGAAATCAGTGATGCCTTCCTAAAGATAAGGAATCCCTGAATGGAGAAATTTGTTCCACATGGCCTGAATCTTAATCTTCTTGTAGTGTAGGTCCCATTAAGGCACGTTAGGCAGTTGGTCAAGTCTTCTTTCCTTTTTTATCTCTTTCTCATATCTATTTCATTCTTGTTCTTTTATGCTCACTAGATAATTAGCCCAAATATTATCTTGCGTCTCTAGGACTCATTGTGAACAAATTTGGCAAATCATTTAGTAACAGTTTGCCCCCTTAACTGGTAATGAGATGAAGAGGTTCGGGTGCCTATAGTGTCCCTTTAATATATTTCTGTGCATGTCTTTATGTAAACAAGCAACTTCACTGGAACATTGCGTGTGTGTTAACTTGCTTTATTGGTTTCACAATTATAACATAACATGAGAATATTTCTGTGTTAAAAGGGCACTCTAAGTACCAGAACAACTAAAGCTCATTGTGGTTAAGATGCAAATTCATTGGTGTTGTCTTCCTGTTTAGTGTCAAACTGTTTTCAAGGTGGGGCTCTTCCGGTACTTAAAGCCTGGCCCAACTAATGTGGAAAGGACTTTGTGAATTAACCATCCAACTTTTAACTGCAATGAGAGTGCTCATGGGGTGGTACCTGTTGCTCTCAGGCTGTCATTGCAGTGGAAAGCTGAATAGCCAATTCAGAATTTCACTCTCACATTCACCAAGATGCAGCATAGGGGGCAGGTTTCAGGCACCACAAAAGCCCTGATTTTGTCAGTCAAAAACACATAAACAGTTTGTAATGGTCATGGTGCAAAGGGATTTTCATCATTGTCCCCCAGTTAGTGTCAATGACCTGTAGTGATTATGGTGCTTAGAGTGACCCTTTTAAATAAACAGCTTGGAAATTTATTAATATACATGTAATACCTTTCCACAATGGTTAATTGTCCCTGCAAATGCATTTTACAAATTATGTAAAATATATATGTATATTCCAGGAATGAATGCCGCTGTCCGTGCAGTAGTTAGAGTTGGAATTTACACTGGAGCCAAAGTCTACTTTGTACATGAGGTGTGTACCAATACCCATACCAACTCTCTGTATATTGCTGTGTTCTTGTTGAATACATATTTCAAATTAAGCAATAAACATCTTTAACTTGGATATTATATTAGGGCTACCAAGGTCTGGTTGATGGAGGCGATAACATTCGAGAGGCTACGTGGGAAAGCGTTTCAATGATGCTGCAGTTGGTAAGATTGACTTGTTTAATTATATTACATGCAAGGCTTTAAACAATAATAATATCTTAATAACGTACATTAAAAAAAACCAAAAAAAACATCCAATTCATTCTGCTTTTGTAATCCATTTATTTATTATTTGTAAATGTACTAGTTAATTGAGAAATTATTTTTTAAATTAACCGCCATTTTTTTCTGAGAATTTGTACTGTTATTTTGCAATGTTTGTTCTCAATGCTTTCGTATTATGTGAACCTATATCTTTTATTTATTATTTTTAAAGCAGTAAATCACTTTTTTTTTAGTAAGTTACACATATTTAACACAACATAGTATCAATCAAATATGCTAACAAAACAAAACAAAACACAATTGTGCTTATAATTTCTACACAATTTGTACAGTAAAAAATACCTCAAAACTGATTCATTTATTCCTGCTAACTGTAAATGTAGATAATATATCCTAGTAATATGGGCATATTATGTAGCTTTTTTATTTTTTTATTTATAGTAGTAGAGTTTGTATGTTTGTTCTTTTTAATTTTGGGCTGAATGGTAGAATGAAGCAAAACCAAAAAAGAGAGACTATTTGTGTATTTTTCAAATGTTTATGTTACAGAGGGTAATATAATTATTTTACAATTATACAATTCCTTTTCTGGGATTTAGAAAACGTAAATGGGACATTTAAACATACCTTTGATACAGCGACAAGATGCTCTCCATAGCCGTTCTACCCTCTGTGGGATCATCAGTCATGAGTATCATTTGGTGTCATCAAGTTGCTCGTGATGATGCACATGATGCATTCTAATTCCTGAATTTTTATTCTCCAGATACCTTTGTAAAAAAAAAAGTATCTCATGCCGATATCAAAATTAAGACCCATTTACAAGAAAAGTCTCTTATAATTGTCTAACAATTTTTGTTGAGTGTGTGGCATTTCTAGACCTAATAGACTTTGCATTTACATCGGAGTTTTATTTAACTGTATTAAAGACTTCCATCTCCTACACCCATGTTAAGCAGTACCTGTCTCCTTTATGCAATATAACTTATTTGTATATGTTGTTGCTAATAAAATTAATATTCATTTGCTTAATCATTCATTGCTTGTTAATTGAAGAAAGCATGTTAATCCAAGGGACTTAATAGTACTATATTGGCAAAGTACTACCAAACTGTTACTTACCCGTGCGCTATATGGTCAAAATTATGTGTTCAAATTCCCGTTTTGCACAACCTTGCCTTTTAAGTTGTATAGAAAAAGGCTTGGCAGATATGATGACAAATGTATTGTGTTAGTCCAGATCCTACATAATTAACCATCCAATATAATATTGAAAAGTTGTCACACTGTATAATTTTAATTTTATACTGGAGATTAAAATATCTTCAATAATTATTTTTTGTGCCCCTGAACGTTTCTGTAAAATGTAAAAGATTATGGTGTGTGCCAGGCACTACCTCCCACTCCTTATGGCTGCCATTACCATCTTACCCTTAAAGGACTACTATAGCATAGGAGTACAGACATGTATTCCTAATGCTTTAGTGTCTTAGTGTCTATATAGATTATTAGGCACCCCCTAATTAAAGTAATTCACGCAATTTAGATATCTTAACTCCATTGCCACTCCGGTCTCTGTCCTTCTGCTCCTCCTTCTTGACTGAGATCATAAATTTGTTTGTGATGTTGATCCTGCCATCATAACATTACCATATCTATTAAACGGTAATCGTTTAGATTGCAGGGTTAAAACAAAAGAGTCACTGCTCCAGTGCCGGAAGCTAAAGGGAGTCTGTGGTCTTCTCATCCAGTGGTTGCAGATATCACAGCTCACCCTTCCATGCACTCCAACGCTTTCTGGATAGTGTGAACATTGCTGTGGGTTACCATGGCAATGCTATGTCTTGTTGGCAAAACCAGAGCGGAGAAACAGGGATGAGTGGCAGACCGCAATCTGCAAACACCAGGGAACAAAGATTCATGTCACCACCTTCTCTAACTTACTGTAGGCAAGTGGGAAGGGGCATAAAATACCTTTATTATCTATTTATTAATATAAAAAAAAAATGAGAATATTGCTTGCATAAATTAATATCCCTGCAAACAGCTAGAATGCTGAGGAGAGCGGTCATGCTTTAGTGCCACTTTTGCATAGTCAAGCGGTCATGATTTAGTGCTACAATGGGCAAATAACCAACAAGAACTTCCAGCCAACCATTCGGGAATCTAGACTAAACAACCTACGGGACAACCACTTATGCTATAATTCTCCCCAACTGTTACAACTGGCAGAAGCTTCACCATTTACCTGCAAGATTTTCTTGTCTGGTCTATAAGGCTGTGCGGTATGTTTTATACCAAAAACAAAACAAAAAAAACCTACATAGCAACAAAATAAATGTAAAAAACAAACAAAAGGGATTTTACATTTTATTTCCCATGTGTAAAAAAGGTAAATGGCTACAAATGTTATTTTTCTAGATGCTATTGGTTGTTATGCTCATAAACATGTACAGAACTATTATAGTAACCCTAACGCATGTTACCCTACTGTTGTGTATATCTGTAAGTCCATGAGATGTAAAGAGAGCTCCTCTCCTGTAGACACCATAAGGTTGTTGGTCCTGTTCGCCTGTCAGTTTTATCTCTGTACATAGATGGTAAGTGATTGGAAAAAGAAAGTACACCATCTCTGTTATTGTGTCCTGATATGTAAATCCATAGCATTCAATTATCTGTTCCTTAGCAGGTCTTAAAATTAGGTAAATACAACCTCAGATGAACAACACACATGACATATTACACAGTGTC
Source organism: Pelobates fuscus (assembly GCF_036172605.1). Taxonomy (NCBI): domain Eukaryota; kingdom Metazoa; phylum Chordata; class Amphibia; order Anura; family Pelobatidae; genus Pelobates; species Pelobates fuscus. Next base: position 406,598,808 of record NC_086317.1, on the reverse strand, counting down.
GTTATTTATTTAACAAAAATAAAGCCGAAATGTAGTAGAAACCATATGATATGGGAAAAACTAAGTAAACCTTATAATTCCAAACATGCCCAGATATGTCTCCTCCCAGACCTGCCCCCTGCCGTCCTGCAACGTGTCACTGCTTGCCTTTCTTCCATCTCTGACTGGATGTCCTCCCTCTTTCTGAAACTCAATCTCTCTAAAACTGAGCTCTTTGTCTTTCCTCCTCCTAATATTAATCCTCCTCTTTCGCACTCCCTTCAAGTTAGTGCTATCCACATAAGTCCATCCTTGCAAGCGCGCTGTCTTGGCATCACACTTGATTCTGGCCTCACCTTTGAACCTCACATCCAGTATGTTGCCAAATCTTGTAGATTCCATCTTAAAAACATAGCCTGCATCCGCCCCTTTCTTACGCAAGATGCTACAAAGGAGCTTGTCCATGCTCTAGTAATTTCCTGCATGGATTATTGTAACTCTCTCCTAATTGGTCTTCCCAAAAGCATATTTCCCCGCTACAGTCTTTAATTAATGCTGCTGCCAGACTGATTTTCCACTCTAGTCGGTCCTCTGCCACCTCATTCCTCTGTCAGTCCTTACATTGGCTTCCTGTAGTTTATAGGAATCAATTCAAAGTGCTAACCCATACCTTTAAAGCACTGAACAATTCTACCCCCTTTTATATCTCTTCACATATCCATAGGTATGCCCCTTCTCGGTCGCTCCACTCTGCCTGTGACCTTCTCCTGTCCGCTGCTTGAACCCGTACGGCCAACTCACTCTTGCAGGAATTCTCGCAGGCGGCTCCCTTCTTATAGAATAGCCTGCCTACCGCCATCAGACTCACCCCTAGTCATCAATTGTTTAAGAAGTGCATTAAAACCCATCTCTTTAGGAAAGCTTATGGCCTCCCAGAGTAACCTCTACCTTACATACCTGTCTCTTGCTCTCTCCTAAAGGGCAACATTATACTCTCTCTCCAGCTCTGCTTCACTCCCACCTTATTTGATTGCTATTTTCTGTCTTTGTGTTTTATACCCCACCTCCTATAGACTGTAAGCTCGTTTGAGCAGGGTCCTCTTCAACATATCGTTCCTGTAAGTGTTCTTATTTATAGTTAAATCCTCCCTCTCATAAATTGTAAAGCGCTACGGAATCTGTTGGCACTATATAAATGGCAATATTAATAATAGCTTGCAGGACCACTTTTAGCAGCAATAACTTGATGTAATAATTTTCTATATGAGTTTATCAGTCTTTCACATAGTTGTGGAGGACTTTTGGTCTAACAGGTGTCTAACTGCTCCACTTGTCGTGCCTCCTGGTCTGACAATGCACCTGTTTCAGAGAACTACATCTCTAGAGGCAAAGGGGTAATGGTAATATAACGAGTCTCTTTTGGCTGACGCACAAGTATGCACAGATATAGGGCATCATATCAAGACATATTTTAAAGAAAATACATCGACCAACTTTAATCCTGCCACACAACACTATGATTAGAAGAAAACTTAAATAGCTGGCTTGTGGTCGCAGAAAACAAAAGTCTAAACAACTGTCCAAATTTGAACTTGAGATTTGGAGGTGGTTCACAAAGTTTCCTCTACCAAATTCTCAGCCACTAGACTCATAGAAATCATAAATTCGATCCATGAGCTTCAGCTCAGCAAAACAGAATTACAACTTTGCTGGTTAAACAAAGTTACTACTGTCAAACTAAAAAGTCACGTACCTAGCTGGCATGTAAATTTAGAGCTAGCAGGATAGAGCTTAGAGCTTGATAGGGTTAATTGGCAATACATATTTCAAACACTTAAGTGGTTTGGACTCCCAGACTTCTATTTATCTGCTAACACATTTTTATATACAAACTCATCAGCCTCCATACTCATGTGAGGATTTATCTACTCCATGTTCCAAATCTCAAAAGGTTTGAGACAAGGATGCCCCATATCATCCCTTCTCTATGCTATCCAAGATAATCCAAACTTCCAGGGATATCCCTTCTCTTCCTCCATCACCTGCAAACTGGGCAAGTATGGAGCTATCCTGGCTGAGCAGGGTTGCCACAGTGAAAATGAACATTCTTCCAAAAATGCTATGTCTCTTCCACACTATACAAGTCCAGGTACCCAACAAACTCCAGAAATTTTAAACATCTTTATATCAGCTAAACATACTTGGAGGTCTCAAAAGGTAATTTTTCAGAGAGGATGGGGTTCTATGATTGCTTGCATTAAACTCTTCATGTAGAGCACAATTACAATGAGCAGACATGGAGGATTCAAGGCTGACCCCCTGGAGACTACAATCAGTCTTTATTACACTTCCAAATGAAAGACTACCACTAGCCAATTTGTTAACAACGTCTAAACTCTCTCTTCCACTCTGGGACGGAATCACGCAAGTGTTCCCCACCTACCGCATAATATCGGAGTCCATGCCCTTGGAACATCTAGAATGGTGTATGCCTAAATAATCCCTCGCACAATCGAAGAAATGTGGCTACCATTCGTTGGGAGATTTGGGTGGTAGTGATCTAATAGTCATTCAAGAGCTTAGAAAATGCAAAAGGCTACTGAAGTTGTTGTTTTTTTTTCAATATCTCCAGGTTTGCTCATTCATAAAACATAGTCCACCCATTCAGGCCTCCGACAACAAGGATCTCTCATCAGTGACACCCTTACAAACAAACATGTCTTTGCTGAAGGTGTCTCCACATGCTACAAAGCTCTCCTCCACCTGGCCAATCCTGGGAGGGCTCATTTAAATCTAGATGGGAAGGTTACCTACAATGCACTGTCACACACCGTACATTCCAACTGGAGCTCTTAAATAAAGTTATGAGATAGTATTTGGTCCCAGCCAGGATGCATCATCTATGGGACAATGTTGGAGGAGATGTGGGAGTGGGGAAACTTTGATCCACATATGGTGGGATTGCCTATTTATATCACCTTTGTGGATGCAAGTATTCAGATAAGTGTTATGTATAGTCAAGCAAGCAATTAATTAATTGTGATTCTAAAATGGCTCTGCCTAATATCTTTTCAGCTTCCCTTCCCAAACCTTTGATAAAATTGTGACATTTTTCCTGGCGGCCAAAAAAGTAATTATTTCCAAATGGAATTCATCACATATCCCCTCTTTAACCCCTTAAGGACACATGACATGTGTGACATGTCATGATTCCCTTTTATTCCAGAAGTTTGGTCCTTAAGGGGTTAAACTAAATAACATCCGTACTAAATGAAACTAAAGCCAATGTTCACTAAAGTGAATGTTTCACAGACAGAACAACTCAATGACAGCATTCACTAAGATCTGGGAACCTTGGGAGGACATGTGGACATGGGGTACATTGATGGGTTAAATCCCTGTTAGATATACCTATAAGACAAGTAGTGTATTATGTTGTATAATTCACTGAAGATGCCATGTTGCCCCCTCTTTCTTGTTCATCAAACCTATGTGAATAGTGGTAAAGTTATCTGATCTCCCTCTAAAACCATTTATCCGTAACTGTCAATGTTACGAGATTACAAGTTTCCATGTCCTTCTATTCAAATAACTTTGTGCATATGTACTCTTGTCAAAACCAGCACAATGTATGATGTTTTGATGTACTTTTCTACTATGTAAAATCTGAATTAAAAAAGTGAAAATAAAATAAGAGGGTGGCGATGTATAATAAAAAAAAAAAAATAAGGCAACGCTGAAAGACACCACAACTCAATTGAGGGCGGCGGACATTCCTTATAAATGGGGACACCCCCGCACGCTAATTGCCACCAAAAGCGGGCAAACCCACAAACTGACAACGCCAGAAGACGCACCCCAATTTCTTCAAGCTTTAGGCATTCGCCCAGAGGCAGGCGCCAGGAGCAACACGACACACCGATGGGATGTCGCCAACATAACACCGTTTACCCCTTCGGAGCCGGCGGCCCCAGCAGGACGCAGTACCACGCACCCAACCGGCACTTGATAGGGAAAAGTTCCCCGCCACAAGGAACCAACGGATATGCCGGCTGGTTCTTTTGTTTGTTTGGACTTATTGGTGTTTCTAATTTTGTTTGGACTTATTGATGTTTCCGTTACACTGCCTAGTACAATATCCACCACCGGGAATGTATAATTTTGTACATAACCTGTTTGCCAGTTCTGCATTTTTGCCCTAGTCGGCGGACGGCCCACACCTATCAGGCGAACACACGAATCGCACTATAGATTGTGTCCTCTGACCTGACTCAATCCAAGATCCACAACCCCCTCCCCCTCCGTCCCCCCCCCCCAGGACTCCGGGGTTAAGGAGCCCTAAAGCATAGTGGCCTTGTAATGTCTCTGCCCGTTAATCCGGGGACCCAAAACCAGGCACCCAGACCCAAGCTCACCTCACCAAACTACTACGTCACCTTATAGCTCATACCTGGAAGATGTAATGCCAACCAAGTCGCTACACCCACCTCAGCATAACATGTGCACACCCCGAGCCTGTATACTAGAGAGCTGGTCTTAGAGGCCGTGGCCTTCAAACGTGTACCTCAGCTTACCTGATATGGGTTGACGCTTTTAGTCTCTGAGGCAAACCAACTCACCTGTACACTATCACACTGTTGATAAATCACCACAAGGAGCTTTACCTGTCTCTACCATTTAGCAGCTGCGCAACCACATGTCTTGTACCCTGTACACTCAAAATTTTCCTATAGCACTGAGTACTACGCGTCAGAACATCTTAGCCCAGAAGATAAGGTGCTGTAGTTATGCAACCAACACTTGCCATGGCTAACTCCCCTGCCTCACATTATACAAGTGTCGCTATAGCATAAGCACTTGCAGCCTGTTCCCTTATTCATATGTCCCAGACATTGAAGATCAACTTCACACACACTAAGCTTATGTACCCAAAGTTGACTACTCTTGTATACCCTGCCTGATTGTATATACAGTGTCTACCACCCTGTTTAAAAAAAAAAAAAAAAATAAGTGCAGATTTTCATGCAGGAACGTTGTTCATGTTCATGTCTTATCAAGGCTTACCTATATTTGTAACACTGCGCTTCAAAAATAAAGAATTAAAAAAAAAAAAACATACTTATAACTACCATTGTCAGAAACCTAATTCGGGAGCCGGTCTAGACACCATCATTATCTTCTCGGCCATGCAACCAATTCTGTATGTTCTATTAACATTGTGCATTTCTAATCTATGTTTACCATTTTGTGGCATTTTGTAATAAGTTTGTTTCTTGTTCATAAACTAAAAATTCAAGCAGAATTTTTATAAAGTATTAAAAAAAAGTACAATCTGAAGGTCTTATTTTTCAAGAAAAAGTCATCTAGGTTTAATAACCTCCACCATTCTTGGCTCCATATCAATGCTATTTTTCAGTGCAAATTGTAATAAATGTTGCGTAGCAAGAAGAAAAAAAAAAAAAAAAAAAAAAAAATAAAATAAAATAAAAAAACACAAAAACATCCCCAGATAAAATGAATTAGGAAAAATGATACGGTTGTATTGTAAGGTGAATACCAGAAAATTATTTTTTTTTTTGCAACTCCATTGTGTTCATAGAGACAGAGAGCTTTTAATATTTCTCCAAAAATATCTTAAAGGTTTTGTTTCTTCACAAATGTTTAGGTTGTATGTGCCATAGAAAAGGATGCCCTGTTATAGAGAATCACTATGACATCTTGACCTTTCTTTTTAGGTTATCAATTGCAAGCAAATGGTACTTCAGTCTGAAACTATTCAATAGCCACAGAGTTACTCTCAATGTCAAAGATAAAAATAACCTGCCATTTTGGTGCCAAACAAGGTCAAAGTTCTATCTAGAGTCCAATTTCAAATGCCAAACCTAAATAGAAATGATACTCTTGACCTTTTCATTTACCACTGGGTTCCTGCAGTTCAAAATAGTGTCATAAGACATTATTTAGTCTAGAAGTCACTAGAGAACCTGAGCTTATGCATCCTTTATACATCATGTATCCTTTGCTTCTTTTAGGTACATGTGATCTTCACTGTTATTTTTACATTCTAGAGAAGTTAATTATTTGTCCAAATTGATAGAAAACATTCTAGTGTATAGAACTTCATATATTTTAAAAACATGAGTTCCCAACTACTGTGACATTTTGTTTAGATGTAAAAAATAAAATGAAAAATAACTAAGAACACAGAAAGGGAGTCCCTATTATATAATGTGGTTGTCCACTCAACCAAAAGGTTTGAGCCCTTCAAAATGAGAAACTCAAAACGTAAAGAAAGAAGTGGATATAAAAAAACAAAAAAATTGTATTACATTTCTTTTAAAAGACTAATGAACAATAATGCCTAATGTCTAAAAGAGCAAAACTCAAAAATAATAGAAAAAAATAATGATATATATATATATATATATATCTCCAAAGCTCCTGCACTCCAACTAAACAAAATAAATACCTGGTGCTCTGGTCACATAAAGTATAAATATTGAAAGAAATACTGGCACTTCAGGATATGGTAAAAAAAAAAGATAAGTTCTTCTTTATTATTACAGCTTTCATCAGGACATTCATAGGTGCCATTGATATAAAATAACTTCACCATACAACCTTCAGCACACAAACAATGTGCTGTTGCCTGGTTACTAATTTCCACCAAATATAGTAATGCCCATAATTAAACACTGATGGTTCAAGTGTCCATATTCTATAAGTAACTATAATATAACATTAGTCACTCAACAATAGAGTAGGGGCTTGAGGCAATGTCCGAGAAAGGCTGTTCCCTGAGCTAGCTCTGGCCAACAGGTTAATTACAGCACACTTTCCCTACTTATTTGCCAGCCTTCAAGGACAAAATCTATTATACATATAATGGAAAGAACATAATAAAACATGCACATGCGCTTGACGCGTGTTTCACCCTCTATGCTGGTGGTCATCGAGCACGAACAAAGCTTCCCCAGCAAGTGCTTGAAATAGCCTGCCCTTTTATCTGATAGGCTGTTAATATAATTGAGATCAGGTGTTGTTAGCCAGTGCTAGAAAGTATTAATTAACCCTAGCTATCAGGACTATGCAGTTTCCTGGTGTCTCCAGATGTGGAACACCAGAGAACTAATTCGGGATGGTGGGACAACACCCCAAAGTCGGTACTGTCCCTGGCGAAAGCAGGACACTTGTGAGGCATGCCAATTGGATGTTTCTTTTTGAGCAGCATTGGAAGCATTCAGTGTCATCATATGTAAAAAAAAAGGTCTTCAGTGAGAGTCTCCAAAAGCTTTAACTCTGACAATCATTAATGGTGTAGTTTATGCAATGTTTTATATATGTACTCTTTTATTTCTATATTTAGAAAGTTAAAAAATTAACTTCTTTTTTTTTTTTTTGCATGTTATGTAATTAAAAATTGCAGGGAAGACAAACATATTTTACACTGGAAACCCCATAACAAGTTTATCCATTACCTTACCCACAAGTGGGTGTTTCATAAAAGAAATAAATGTTTATCTGCCTAAAAATTTATTATTTTTCTAAGGGGCCTTTGTAATTATTGTACATTTTAACAAATATACCTAAATGATAATATAGGACAGGGGAAGGCAACCTTAAGCACTCTAGAAGTTGTGTACTAAATCTCCCATAAATGCTCTTACAGCCATTATACTGGCAATGCATCATGTGAGATGTAGTTCAAAAATCTGGAGTGCCAAGGTTGCCTACCCCTGATATAGGATATGAACAGCTAATTATAAACACACCTATTACTAAGTCTTCCCATGACATATAATGTGAGATTAATCATACAAAATATCTATCCTTATTGATATATGCATGTTTAAAATATGGCCAGTAATACCAGACTGCACTATGTCTTCCAATACTAATCAGCTGCAATAATTGTAGGAAATATTTGGACAGCTCTTACGTCTGCTTTCTTCACATGTCATTGTGCCAGGCAGGCAGAGATAGTAAAAGCAAACCATTGATTTATTTAAACAGAATGCTAAACATCCATGTGCTGTGCTGGCACGATCACCCTTTCTAACAAACACTGGAGAAATATTTCCCCTTAAGTTCCTTTGCTGCTCAGCTTAACAATGCTGCTATGCTATTTTAGGATGTGCTAGTAATAGTAGCAATGTGTAAATAGAATTAATATATATGTGTAGATATTTATAATGGTGTAACTCCCTATAACATTTCCATTTTAGAGCCACAATGGAATTACCAAGCATTTTACAACATAGGAAAATTACTCATTCTATAAAGTGGACCTTTGACATAGGTTTTGGAATAATAAAATGGGCAGAATGGTCTGCCAAGTAAAATAAAAGATGATCAATTAAGTAAATCATAATTTGCATTATTGCCCAGAGATTGTGGTATTTTGACATTCTGTGTCGCCCGCCATCTTTTCTGTTGGCACATGGTTAAAGCTTTGCAAATCTCTTTGTAGCAATTGTCTCATGAGAAGAATCTGTGATAACTTGTCATTTGATTATTTGTCTGTTTAAATGGATAAAATATTTTATAATATTAGACCTTTTGGAGTATAGAGTCACGGCCATTTATATTATATGCCACCCAGCCTTAGAGTTATCAAAATTCAGATGAGTGGGGGCAAAGTGCGCATCCAGAAAGGAGCTGTCTGCAAGTCTGACAACCATCACATCCAATGCAAGGTCTCTTTCTTTACAAAAATACCTAGGCCTCATTAATGTTTATTTTTATTTGACCTACTTGACCATGAAATTCGAAAATAGGCTGTGTCTCAATTTACTACGTTATGTATGTTGACACAACTACATTGCAAATAGCATCTTTATTTGATGGAGTAGAGGAAAATCTCGCATAAATAAATAAAATATAGGTTTCCAAGTTTAAATTTGTTGCTTTTAATGTATTCCTTTTGTAGGGTGGTACAGTAATTGGAAGTGCTCGATGTCAAGATTTCCGTGGAAGAGAGGGAAGACTTAAAGCCGCGTGCAACCTTGTGAAGAAAGGCATTACCAATCTATGTGTTATAGGTGGAGATGGTAGTTTGACTGGAGCTGATACTTTCCGAGCAGAGTGGAGTGGCTTGCTGGTTGATTTAGTTAAAGCAGGTAATTGGTTAAACTTTGACCATCCCTATTTTCAGTAGTTATTGACTAATTGCATTTTTGTTTCCTAAGTGTTAAATATGTTCCGCCATATATTTTTTTAAAGATTATACTGCATATTTAACCTAGGGGTTTTATTAGAGGGGCTGACCAGGGCTGGAACCCTGAGGGACCTGTTGAAAAGACCAAAGTTAGATTTTTAACACCGTTTTAATTGCTTGTCCTGAGTTCCTCTCTGCAGTGTAGGCAGTCAATATTTGAAGGTCTTTGCGAAAGTTCTGGTACTCTATAATTGCTTTGATTTGGGGGGATCATGATAAGGGTTATTGGAAAATTTTGTACAATAAAATAGTAGTAAATGTCCCACATGTAACCTCTGCAAAGACCAGAATTCAAGATCCGAAGTTAGAGGTACCCATGCAGAAGGGCAGTAAGTCTTTTCTTGGATCATATTTTAGTTTAGTTGGAGTAAAGTATGTAATAATCCTTTATAATGCCTGGGAATTTGCAGGTCGAGAGACTGTATAAAATGTTTTCTGCACTGGGATTTCGAGAGTAGAAAGCTGAAACTATTTTAATTGAATAAAAAATAAACTGTTCATAACTCAGGATTTTTACTGACATATTATGGTTTGAAAATCAATATTGTTCTGGAATTTTATCATAAAAGCTTTTATTTCCTGGAAAATGTTTTTTTTTATTTCCCATCTTCAGGATCCAGTGTAAAATTGTGGTATCTTCTCACATGACTATAGATCATTTTTTAAGAATATGAATTTAGATTTTAATTAGAATCAACGGACCGATTTGAAATGCAAATTTTGAAACCTTATATTTGAATAATATATGTGGTCTTTAAAATAACCTCAGGCCCCATTCACTCTAAATCAACTATGCGGTTTTGTTTACTGCTGCTAATAAGGCAATGTTTAATATTCTCCTGTATTTAAATATACTGGTAATCTGTTATGTTGTTAAAGCTCCTCTTAAAAAAAAAAAACCTTCAGCACATCACAACCATTTGAACCATTTTTAACGGTTATAGATGCACTTTAATTTTTTAGGTTTTTGGTTGTTTTTGTTTTTTTGCCCCTCCATTTTCCCTCGTTTTTAATATTTTGGGGAATTGACTTCAGCTTTCGTTTTATGCTTAAGATGAAGTAGGGACTGCTTTTACTTGCGTAGAGAGAAAACTTTTGTAATGGGTGTAGTTTAAACAAAATTCAGTTGCTAATGTAATTTACCCATAAACCATCAGTCAAAAGATTCTCATAAAAGGGCAAACAGCAGACTTCACAAAAAGAGGAAAAAATAATGGAGATTCAGCTCAAGGACAAAAATATAATTAAAGGCATACTTATTCAAGTAATTTTGGTGTATAGATCATGCTTCTGCTGTATCGCTGCTCAATTTTCTACCATCTAGGAGTTAAACCACTTTTGTTTCTGTTTATGCAGCCATAGCCACACCAAACCCTGTGATTGGCAGGACCTAAATGAAAACATTGTTTCATTTTTGATCAGATCTGTCAGCGCAGTGTGTTTACTTATCTCCTACTTTGTTACTTTGTGTTCCATTAAATAAAAACAATTAAAGACAAGTGGCAAGGGGTGGTAGTACATTCATTAAGATGTAGAGCAGTATTCCGTGATCTGGTATTCCTAAATTTTATGTAGTTTGAAACCACTAGTGTTGGTATTTTTTTGTAGGAAGAATAACTGCTGATGAAGCAAAGAAATCTAGTTTCCTTAATATCGTTGGCATGGTGGGATCCATTGATAATGACTTCTGTGGAACAGACATGACAATTGGTACAGATTCTGCTCTTCACAGAATCATGGAAATAGTGGATGCCATTACAACTACTGCACAAAGGTAAGGGGGAGGTGTGTGTGTGTGTGTGTGTGTCTGTCTCTCAAAACTATCTTACCACAAAAATAATGTGTAGATATATATTTAAATCCCTTTTTTTTATTTACATCTCCTTGCTTGGATTTGCTCTATGGAGACAGCTATAATAAATAATCTTTGGATGGAAGCTTATCACCAGTGGGGTACCTCAGGGATCTGTTATTGGACCCATTCTCTTTAATATTTTTATTAGTGATATTGCAGAAGGTCTTGATGGTAAGGTGTGTCTTTTTGCTGGTGATACTAAGATATGTAACAAGGTTGATGTTCCAGGAGGGATAAGCCAAATGGCAAATGATTTAGGTAAACTAGAAAAATGGTCAGAGTTGTGGCAACTGACATTTAATGTGGATAAGTGCAAGACGTCTTGGACGTAAAAACCCAAGGGCAGAGTACAGAATATTTGATAGAGTCCTAACCTCAACATCTGAGGAAAGGGATTTAGGGGTGATTATTTCTGATGACTTAAAGGTAGGCAGACAATGTAATAGAGCAGCAGGAAATGCTAGCAGAATGCTTGGTTGTATAGGGAGAGGTATTAGCAGTAGAAAGAGGGAAGAGCTCATTCCATTGTACAGAACACTGGTGAGACCTCACTTGGAGTATTGTACACAGTACTGGAGACCGTATCTTCAGAAGGATATTGATACCTTAGAGAGAGTTCAGAGAAGGGCTACTAAACTGGTTCATGGATTGCAGGATAAAACTTACCAGGAAAGGTTAAAGGATCTTAACATGTATAGCTTGGAGGAAAGACGAGACAGGGGGCATATGATAGAAACATTTAAATACATAAAGGGAATCAACACAGTAAAGGAGGAGACTATATTTAAAAGAAGAGGGGGGGCGTGGCCAGCCGAGCACCTAAGCAGACGTGTTTGCAGGGAGCTCCTGCAAAAAACCTCGAAAACAGCCCCAAAAAGCCACGAAAACCAGCAACCTCACCCTATAGCTGGAACTTTAAACCCCCCCAGGAGTGAGATGGGGCGTAAGCACCGTAGACTACTGGCATCTGAGGCTTCCACATTACCCGACATCAGACGGTCATTCGATAGGCCACAGCGGCCGGCACAGCCTAAGATGGCGCCGAACAGGCCTCAAAGCTCCAGTGAGTCGGAGGTGACCCCGGACGAAGAGGAACCAGGGACAACACAAACTCCCAGCACAGTGTACCAAAGGGAGGACTCAGACTCAGACACGTCACCCTCTACCAAAGGGGACATCAAAAGGCTCCTGCTTGAGCTCCGAGGGGTGTGGAAGAAAGATTTGGACGGAGTGCGTGGAGAAATGGGCGGCATCGTGTCCCGCTTGGGAGCGTTGGAGACCCGAGAGGCGGAGAGGGACACCAGCCTCACAGAGACCCGAGCAACCGTGGCAGAGCTCTCACAACAGCTCCAGCAACTCACACGCACCGTCACTGCCATTGAGACCAGGCACCGTAAGAAAAATATCCGCATCAGAGGGGTGCCGGAGACAGTGGGACCTGAGTCGGTGCTGGAGTTCGCCAACAAAATGGCCACGATAATGGATGTGAGGGGAGAAAGCGGATTACCGCCTATAGCCTCGGCATTTCGGATTCGGAAGGCCGCTACAGCCCCTGTGGACGCTCCCAGGGACATTATAGCAGTCACGCGGAGCGCTGCAGTGAAAGCAGCAGTACTGAACACCTCGCGGAACATACCCTCCCTCGCTGTGGAAAACTGCCGAGTGCAAATCTTCGACGACCTGCCATTTGCAGTACTGCTGGAAAGACACAGATTCATGCCGGTCACCAGGGTCCTCAGAGACCATGGAGTAAAGTACAGATGGGGCGCCTTAGGTACACTGGTGGTACCGCATGGAGACACAGTGCTGTCGCTGTCCGCGGGGGAAGACCCAACAGACCTCTTGGGGAAACTCCAACTTCCACGGCTGCTACCCGCAGAGCACCAGACGCCACAAACACGCAAACATCCCATCGAAGGAAGAGAAAACCCTGGCACAGCGATGGCGGAACGGAGACCCACTCACCGGTACCCTCCATAAGATAGGTAACCCAGAGGGGGGACCACAACCAAGGTGATGGAAAGGACTACACAGAGGCTCAGGTGGGACTTAAGCCCAGTTATCTCACACGAGACTGACTCCATAATTATTACTATTTTTATTTTCATTTTTATTTTTGTCCCCCTCGAGCTCTCTGAACTTTACCTACCCCACTGCTCTCCGGGTGGCCATACTGACTGCCTCTACCCCATAGCTGAGCAACCATAGCTTCAGAGGTGATGGAGAGTTCACCTTCAGCCCCACAATGGTTGCTCACACACTCCACCGATGTGACTATCTTCAATTCCCCATAACTGTTACCGTGTACCAACAATTTAGCCTCACTAATGTTACTGATAAGTGATTTCAAGAGGTACACCTCATCCCTATAAAACTGATAATGGGGCCCACCAATGTATATATAGTTTAATACCTAGAGCGTAGTTAACATGTTCCTCATCAAAGTGCTTATTTTAACCCCACGAATGCTGACAACATTGTGTGTATGTTAACCATACTTGAGAGGCTAATGTGTACATTGGAAAGTGTTGTTTCAACTTCGCATGAACCGCCCACCCATACTGTCAAATTGCTTAATTTAACTACCCAAGAGTATCCAACATGCCCCACTGCTGTACTTACCCCCAACCCACTAGAGTTACGAACAGGTGATACCAACGAGGCTACTGCAAGTCACCCGCGTTGCCCGCCACGGAGTACAAATAAATTCTATAAGAGTTAATACCAAAATCTACCCATATACTTACCTTGGCTCCACATGAGTCGCTAGTGTCCACTACCAGGGTGATATGCTTTTAACTATATGAGACTTCCCACCGGGATGTACCAAATGGTCACCTTAAAACTCACACAAGCGAATAGTTAGCTATGGCCCTACGAGAGTGACCAATGGGTTATATCAACTGGACCCTTATAGGCCCGCTTCAACCACGGTTATGTCGGCCCACGTAGACGCCCATAGGCCCCCACAAGCTAATAGCGCGCTGTACTATCAGGCCCGCTTGAGCAGCCGGCAAGGCAAACCAACGGGCTAAACCAGAACCCTTACGTGCCGCTGGAATGCTGCACGGCATGATGTACCTTAAAACCGTTATAGCCAATAGCATGCTGTACCAAACTGTTCACTATGAGCCCTAGTAGATTGCTATAACATACTACCTTATCTCATCGTCGCCCACACTGGAGATGCCAACATGATCATAAAAGAATGACTTATGTATAATGTTGACTTAAGTTGTGTTTACATTTTACCCTGTATTGGATGATTGTATGTTTACCACCAAAACCAGTGGAGACTTCCTCCACAACAAAAATAAAGAATTTAAAAAAAAAAAAAAAAAGAAGAAGAAAAACTACCACAACAAGAGGACATAGTCTTAAATTAGAGGGAGAAAGGTTTAAAAATAATATCAGGAAGTATTACTTTACTGAGAGGGTAGTGGATGCATGGAATAGCCTTCCAGCTGAAGTGGTAGAGGTTAACACAGTAAATGAGTTTAAACATGCATGGGATAGGCATAAGGCTTTCCTAACTATAAGATAAGGCCAGGGACTAATGAAAGTATTTAGAAAATTGGGCAGACTAGATGGGCCAAATGGTTCTTATCTGCTGTCACATTCTATGTTTCTATGTTATCTGCTTAACAAAACATGCAGATAAGCAAACGTTAGTATGCATTCATAAAACCTAACATGATGGCTCTCTGAATTGTTTCAAAACTAAATTATGCTTAGTGGTAGCAGATACGAGGTCCTTCTGACCATAGAAAGCGGAGTATGAAATTTTCAGCATTAATTAAAAAAAATATGACTTTATGAATCTAATTGACATGCAAGATGCATGCAATTGTATTCTCTGCATGGCAGCCACTATTTATTCCACAGAAATCAAACTGGTCAATCACCAAGACTTACTCCTTGCCACACAAAATGATAGTTACAGTAACTAGGTTCAAAATGTATTTACTGACTTTAAATTAATTGTTCTGCAATGCTTTTCTCCCACTTAAGAAAAGCCACATTGCAGCTGTGTTGTAATAACATCCCTAGCTTAACTGAAAATGATATAGTTTGTAAAATTAAATGGGTTTGTACTAAGAATTCAGAATTAATATATTTACAACTCATTTACTGCTATCTAACATTGTATCAAATTTTTACTTTTAGTCACCAAAGGACCTTTGTTCTAGAAGTGATGGGTCGTCACTGTGGGTAAGTTGTGTCATCCAGGTGAATGGCAGATTTCAGAAGCTCATCAATATCTGGCATATATGCAGTCTAACACCCAATGAACTGGTCACATATCTTATATTCTGTGAATCACCTGAATTCTTTGACAGTTGTATCAGATTATGCTTGTTCTATAGTTTATTTTTACAACCATGGCACATCCGCTGTGTATGTAGATAAAACTGAGAGGTAGTTATACTTTTGCAAGATATGCTAATTTAATCGAAGAAGGCATCACTTACCTGGAAATTACATCATTAAACATCACCTATAACTTGTTGTAATATTTTCTTCAGGCGATGGTCTGTATGCTTTTAAATTTATGTTAAAGATTTTGCCTTCACGATCCAATACAGTCCAGGCGAAGCTAGTGCATGCATTGCAATTAGAAGAAATTAGGTTTTTACTATTAAGTTTTTTTTTTTTTTTTTCTTCTCCTTTCTATGCATTCACTGTAGTGACTGTCGGGTACATAGGACAGAGCTTTTAACAATGATTGACAGGGAGCTAAGATAAAAGCGACCAGTTGCAGGATAAAGATTTGCAGATTTTTACATTTTAAACCTCACAAATATTTATTTTTTAAATAAAGGGGATAAGTAGACATAATAAAAAATTCCTAGAAGTGACAGTTCCCCTTTAAAAGATGATATATTTCTATTATTCTCAATCTAGGTACTTGGCATTGGTAACAGCTCTTGCATGTGGGGCAGACTGGGTTTTTATCCCAGAGTCACCACCAGAGGAAAACTGGGAGGAACATCTCTGCAGAAGATTAACTGAGGTAATCGATGCAAATTAAATATTACACGTAGAGGCTTATTCACTAGTTCAGTAGTTGTGGAGAAATTGCAAATTTACAACCTAAGTAGCTAAACTGGTATTTAATTAGTTTAGCTGAAACCTCTAATAAAAAAAGAAATAAAAAAAGTTAAAAAGTACAATTTCATTTGCAGATCATTGGCCACAACTTTTAAATTTGACCTAGAATGTAACGTTATATTTATATCTTCATATGATCACTAGGATAATGTTTGCAAATCTCAGGGGAGCTAAGTCATACATTTGTAAAAAGTTTTTTGGTTTTACATTTTGAGGTCTGTTATATGTAACCAATGCAGCGAATTTCCTGTTAAGTGCCTTGGAGCACCTTCTGCTGGTTAAGCTCCTAATTGCAGTACTGTTTTCAGACTAGAGGCCGTGGATCCAGATTAAACATCATCATTGTTGCTGAGGGAGCCATTGATGTCCATGGAAATGCTATTACTTCAGAGGATATTAAAAATGTAAGTGCCTTTAATATTATTATTCACTAGAATTGGGGATTATTTTGCTCTGAACTGCAGTTAGTCTGAATATGGGGCGATCAGGTGATGTGTCAAACTCCCGAACCCCTAGCTATAATCTAGCAAAATCATTAACCAACCAAAAAACACAATGACCTGGCATGTTCATTTTAACTCATGATTTTGAATTCCTTCAGTCACCAGCAAAAAAAAAAAGAGATTGATAGGAAAAAGAAAAAATAATGAGGAGGGGACAGTCACCACAAGTTAATTTCATTTACAGATGAAGTGAGTAATAGTGGGGGGTTTTCATAACCAAAATTCTGATGAGCTGAATTGATATATGGGCAATATTGAGCCATCCTGGATTAGTATTTTTTTTTTAATGTTGTTGAAGAAGCTTACCAAATGATTTAATATTTGTGTATAAACTTTTAAAGTGATTTAATATTATCAAAAATATTTTCATTTTGTAATATTTTACATTTTATTAATATAGTTATATGTATGTATGGTATTTTATTTTATATTTTAATATGTTGAAAAATTTATTTTAAATGTTTATCCAAAAATATTAAATTAAGGCCCAAGTCATTTATTCAACTATTATTTTGAATGGGAGAATGTCAGAAAGTTGACATTGACATGGATAAGTGCAAGATAGTGCATCTTGGGTGTAAAAGCCCATGGGTAGTGTATAGAATATTTGATGCAGACCTAACCTCAACATCTGGCTAAACAGCTGGCAAAATTCACAACTTCTGTTAAAATCATATCAAGAATATTTTTGCATAGTAACTATATAAGATGATTAGGTTGTTTTGGTAATTTGGGTTCCTTTTTAATGAACACTTGAATTTATTGTTTTATTTTTGTACCCCAAACCACACTTTAAATGCTATAAATATTTTTGTCAATATAGTGCTTAAATTTTGCTTTCTTCTAAAATTGATACTCTACAGTAAAATAGAGAATTCCAGAGAATCACAGTCATCCCTTATTAGGGTTAATTCCTGCATGCATATATGAATCCCTTTCCAGCCCCTCATCCTTGAAAATATGACGAAGCTCTGCCAGAAGATGAGGCCAATGTTTTTATTTTATTTATTTTTTAAAGCAAATATGAAACGGATACATCATGAGAATTAGCATTATAGAAAGTAGTAAAAGGGTATAATGCAAACAAATGAAATCTAGAAATATTTCTCCAACACTCAATGGTCTATTCTTTGCAACACTTAAAATACATATACTACTTTTTTTCCACCCGATTCATTTATACAATTAGTCTAATGATGTCATTTCAACATTCTTAACAGCTAGTTGTGAAACGTCTTGGCTATGATACAAGAGTTACTGTCCTCGGTCATGTTCAACGTGGTGGAACGCCCTCAGCCTTTGATAGAATTTTGGTAAGGATTATTTTTTTTTTCATTGTAATTATGGAAAATCCATACACTAATTATTATTTAAAGTATGTTTCTGTATGTACCTTGTGAAAACATGTCCTGTATGCTTTTCTACAAACAGGATTATTCACCCTGTTTCCAGAATATTGATAAAAAAAAACAATAGTAAGATCAAAAAGCAAAAATAAATTAATACTTCTCTAACCAAAGACATGGGAAATACACTCTTTAGAGTGTGTATTTCCATTGTCTTAAAAAATATTTTGTACAGAAAAAAAACTTTCTTCTTTTTCCTTATAAAATATTTAAGATGTTTTGTTTCAAAGGAGGGTTACTCCAACATCCATGCCACATCTGCTTTTTGAAATGGCCATGAAGGAAGGAATCTGGCTGTGCAGTTCTTCAGCTTGGATTACTGCACAACCACAGTTTTTTGCACTTATGTGCTGGCGGCGACTTATACCCTCAGCACACGTGAAATTGGCAGCCTTGAATTTTGTTCCAGGCTGCCTAATGTAATTTCTGTGCATGTTTTATGTCTTTCATCAGCACGCACTGCACCCTGGCAAAAGATTATGATTATGGGCAGAGCTTGTAGTGGTAGTCTTATGTCTACACTCTGCTCATGTTTTTATTTTTATTTATTTTCAAACTCCCTACCCACTAGCCCTCCTCTTGCTAGCTCAGAGAGCCCTCCATCACTCTAAACTGGTTAAATGGTCCAATCAAAAACGTTTGTTTGGAATGTGCATCATCTGCTGAGATATCAGCAGGTGGCGTGGAAAGTGCTGGGAGATTCCCCTGGCACTGGATTTCAAATAAGTAAAGCTTATTTTAAACATGTTTTAGTAGCAATTGGAGTGGCAGGGGCTAAATAAATTATGCACAATAGGGCAATAGTCATTATTCAAATAAAAATAGCCAAGCTTTGATTATAGCAATATAATTGAAGATTCCAATATCGGCTGTTTAGCCATCGTTCTTTCCATTTACATTGAATTCATTAAAATTCAGAAGTTGGAGAATAAACATGTTAATGATACCATCTAGATATTTTGTACCACTGGACTCGCAAGATATAAATCCATATATGATATTTTCCCACATCTGATTTATGTATTGATCTTTATCTTGAATATCACAGTGTTCCGTACACAGGATGTGAACTAAATAAAGACGACCAATATGGGTTTGGACCAATTTGTAGTAAATTATATATACATAATTACTATAACCCCACAAATGAATCTGTGCATTAAAATCATAATTTGTAATTATTGTTATTTGTATGGTTCTCATCCAGGAATATCTGTCCCTCCTGTCATCCCGGCAGATACTTGGAGAGATTACAGCTATGCAAAAGAAGAATCCAAACACAACTACAAATATAATTATAGTAGAATGCCCACGATAACCAGTGGAAATTGGCTTTTGGAGTCTAGTTCCTCAGAGGCTAATACAAATCACTAGTAACACAAGTAACACATTCAGCAACCCATTTGTATATGGCAAGAAAAATGGTTCAAGAGCTACATAATACTTGTGATATAATGTTACACACCGTGGTAAAATTTATATTAATAATAAGAAACAAATATGCTTTAACTTTCTTGCAGTGAATAAAATAAATTAATTTGATTGTCACATATATTCTATACCTTTTCACATGTTGTAGCAGAAACTACAAAATGTGGAACATTAATGAGTAATAGACCGTGTCTGGGATATTATCCGCTGTTGTGTCCTGTAGTTCCCACATGAGAAGTAGTAAGTCTATATGATACCAGTCTCTGATGATGACATGGTTTTATATAGCTTGGTATCAGTGTAGTAGATATTTTACATATGACCGAAGATTAAAAGGGTGTGTTGAAATTGGTTATTGGTGAAACTAATTTCTAAACTACTTTGTTATCTTTGCTAGGGAAGCAGAATGGGAGTTGAAGCTGTCATGGCGTTATTGGAAGGAACATCTGATACACCAGCCTGTGTGGTCAGTTTATCTGGTAATCAAGCAATCCGTCTGCCACTTATGGAATGTGTGCAAGTGGTATGTAATATCCATCTCTTTAGCAAATTACTTCTAAAAAAATATCATTACTATTATTGGCATGTTGTATATTTGGGTTCAACATATTCTGCAGACCTTTAGAATTATACAGTGATGATAACAGCAAGCAGTAAAACCTAAATTGCATTACCTCTAGAGTCTGTAATGTCAATATAAAGCTCACAACCATGTCAACGGTGCACATTAAGCAGCCAAATAAGTTGTATATACATTTTGCAATCAATCGATCTACATTTTCGTTTTATTCTCTGCATGCCGCTGGTGAAATTTTGTGAGTGCTCAAACACAACCAATACAGACAAAACAATCAAGGATAAATATATTTTTTACAAATGTATCTCCTTCAATTTACACACATTTCTAATCACAGGGTTAATATCTCTAAATCACAAACCACGCAAGTTGGCCTTTCTGGATCACTGGTTTGATGCTGAAAAAACTGTATGAGTTGATAGAAGACCTTACTCTTACTTGGCCTTGAACCTGGCCAAGAATGCTACTGTTTTATTAGACCTAAACATTGCACTAAAGTAGAAAGAGATTTAATATGACTTAATGAAAAGGGAAAAAAATAAATGGGGCGATCCTGGCTAGGCAGAATAACTCCCTACGTTAATTTCTATACCTCCTTCTATACCAATAGGGGTTCTCAACTGGCTCCTATTTCCTGTTCAAAAGAAGTAAAAAAAAAAATGTGGTTTTAAGTATTTAAAATTGATCCTAAGGCACTGCATGTGTCAGCCTAGAATCAAGGGTGGTCTACAGCTCCTGTGTCTCAAAACAGTGTAGCAGTGCTAATGTGTACAGATATTTGCTTACTTGGGATGAAGCAAATAGGTGGATATTGAAGACTCCATAATGTCCTCATGGGGACTCATGCACCTATTTAAGACCCTTTAACAGCACAGGCCATCCCTGTGACCATTTTTGCTCCCTGCCCATTTAGGGTCTACATACCTGCAAATGTTCCTACCTCAGCAGTCTTACCAAACACACCCCAATTTTTTACATTAAATACAGAATCCCCAGTTTGTGCCTGACAACCTAATTTGAGCTGGGAGTGAGAAAGTTGGTTAACCTGGTGATTCAAAACCAACTTCACTCCCTCCAGAAACTAGTGGAAGCATGTGATTTTGCCTAGACAAGACTTTTATAAGGACCTCCAAATATGCCACAATTTTCAGAGTGGCATTGCCGTCTTACAGGCATATTATTAACACTAGCACATGATCATGTTTGTCATGGGTTGTGTATCCCTGTGCTACGATGGTTTGGATGGTGTCCAACTTCACCACCCATCTAAAGCCGTGTTAAAGGGATACTATGGTGCCAGGAAAACAAAGCCGTTTTCCTGGCACTATAGGTTCCCACAGTGCCCCACTCCCTTGCCCCCCTTCACCCCTGTTAAAATCCCTTCAGTCACTTACCTGAATCCAGTGCTGGATCAGGCTCCGCCCACGCCACTCGCACTTGCATTAGGATTCCTTATACGAAAGCATTGTACATGGCACTTACCGTCCTATTTTCTAGCCTTGTCCCCTGTTGACACCTCTGTGGGAAAAAAAAGTATTTAAACTGGCATCTCCTATAACTGATCCAGTAGTTCCACCTTGCCCAAAAGTTGCTCTATTGGAATTTTTTCCTGACTGAATTGAATTCCACTTAGGAAACAAGATTTAGTATGCCATATGTTATTGCCCACACTTGGAACTGGCAGAACATACTCATGATGGCCTCTATAATGTCCAGCATTAACACAAACACTGCCTGGAAAAAGATATCCCATAACATAAATTATACAATCTGTTCAAATGACAAAGGTGGGCAGGTTTGATAGTTACATAGCTGAAAAGAGACTTGCGTCCATCAAGTTCAGCCTTACTCACATATGGTTTTTGCTGTTGATCCAAAAGAAGGCAAAAAACCTAGTCTGAAGTGCTTCCAATTTTGCAACAAACTAGGAAGAAATTCCTTATTGACCCCAAAATAGCAGTCAGATGTCTCCTTGGATCAAGCAGCTATTACCCCACTAATTAGAAATGATATCCCTGTATGTTATGCTTTTGCAAGTATTTATCCAATTGCAGTTTAAACATCTGTATAGACTCTGACAAAATCACCTCTTCAGGCAGAGAATTCCATATCCTTATTGCTCTTACTGTATAAAAACCTTTTCTTTGCCTTAGATGAAATCTCCTTTCTTCCAGCCTAAATGTGTGACCTCGTGTCCTATGTATTGCCCTGTTTATAAATAGATTTCCAGATAAAGGATTGTACTGGCCCCAAATATATTTGTATAATGTTATCATATGCCCTCTCAGGTGCCGTTTTTCCAAACTAAACAGATTCAAATTTTTAAGAGCTCTTCACCTTAAACTATTTGACAGGGAAAGAATAGAGGGGTTCTGATGTGATTCATGTAGAGCAAGCTCCTGCATTGGGTTTCTCTCTCTTTTATTACACACTTTCCCAATTTTTTCTTGCTTTATTTTGGCTTGTATATTTGTTGCAAAGTGTTTGCTTACTGGTTTAAAAAATAATTGTCAAGTGGTGCATGTCCCTTTAAACGTGTGTGTTCTTAACATAATCTGTATATTATATTTTGGTTCTTAACAGACAAAGGATGTGACCCAAGCAATGAATGAGAAAAGATTTGAAGATGCTATCAAATTAAGAGGAAGGTAAATGCTTATCATTATTATTTGTAAAGTGCTTAGCACTTAAAGGAACACTCCAGGCACCATAACAACTTCATATACATAAAGTAATTATGGTGCCAGGAGGCTCTCGGGAGCACTCTTACCTAAAGGGCTTAAACCATTCTCGAACAGTTTAACGCCAAAGTTGCCTTCAGCGCTGATCCTCAGGTCCCCCCAGTCGGTATCCGGCTTCTGAAATTTCAGTTTCAAGAAGCATGGAGTGCCACTGATTGGCTGAGAGTGTCACCTGACTGCTCTCAGCCAATCAGCAGTGCCCCGCAGAGCGGCAATCCGCACTTCCTAGGAAGATCTGAGGATAGGCGCTAGGGAGGCATCTTTGCTCAAGAACAGTTTAACCCCTCGAGGTAATAGTGTGTCTGTGAGCCTTCTGACAGCATAACAACTTTATTTAGATGTTGTTTTGGTGCCTTAAGTGTGTCCCCTGAGTCTAGTGTTTCCATTAGACTTATGTATCTTTTTTTTTTTTTTTTGTACCAAAGTTATATATATATTTAAAATGCCATAGTGATGCACAGTGGCAGAGGAATGTTATTCGGATACCTGATTTTCTTTTTCTATTTTAAACTTCACCTGTTACTTATAAATGTCATTGTGTCACTTTTAATTAATATGAGTTATTTTTTTTTTTTTGTCAATCTTTCTTTTATTAAAGGCATGTAAGATGGGGTACGGAAGAGAAATTGGAGGAAACGTTTGAGTGAATTACAGTATAGGGTTGATACATATATACGCAAAAATTAGATTACATTTCCAGAGTTGCGATACCTCATTTTTTAAATTTTTTGTCGTTAATTATAGCTTTCTCAAGTTATTCACAAGTAAATATGTCGGTTTAACATTTCGCTGCAGTGTTTAAATCAACAAGTGTCAACAAGTGTTATGTTTAAAACAGAGTGTTAACAGTCGTATTATGTATGTTTGCTATACATTAACATTAGCCGGTCGTTAGTTGCACAGTTTTAACATTTTAGGACTTTAAGAGTTAAGTCAGGCTGGTTGTCATAAAAAAAAAAAAAAAAAAATGTATAACATACTAGATAGGCATTTCTAGTGTGAGGTTTGTGGGCTAGGCTTATATGGTTGGTGGACAAGACCAGAATATAACGTAACATTAACCAGCCCAGCCTATGATTTGCTGCAGAAGCAATCGCTATAGCGGACCGCTGGTTAGTATAATTCTGAGTATTAGGTTATAGAGAATATTATAAAAGTAAACGGGTAACACAAAAACAACGGGTTCTCATCTGTAATTTGTAACGACAATATGAGGTATGGGACGATTAATACCGCCACCGTTTCGAGTGTCCCGGTCAGCCAATACCTTCCAGAGGCATATCACAGTCCCGTTTGGGCGCGGTTTTTATAAAGGCTGAACATATGATTCAGGATATTGGCAGGTGTGCCAGTGATATCAAAGCAAAGGATAATGCAAAAAACAGTAATTGCAGTCAGAGGATGCAAATCGCTTGCACGATAGATTCTCCTCCAATTTGCCCCTGACTGTCTGTCGCATGGTGTGGTAATCGCGATGGTCCCTTGCGTGGTGTAAGCAGTCCAGTGGGTTGCTCAGCCGATGCCTTGCGTAGGGAGGCCGTAGGGGTGCAGGTGCCACTTGTCCTCCATTGCTGGTGCTGCAGAGGTGAAGATCTGCGGTAGTTCGTGCTGTCGGTCCCCTCCGGGGACCCGTGTGTGGTCGATACCGCTCCGGTCGGTCTTATCTCCCCAAGTGGGGGTTCTGGAGCTGGTGAGTGCCGTTTGGAGAGGGGCACCGGTGTTCTGCTGCGCGGTTCCCTGGATTGTGGCTGGAGCGTGTAGGGGCTGAGGTGCGGCGTGTCGGGCGCCAGCTCCCACTCCAGGTGGGGCTATTTCGTGTGCGGCTGGGTTAGCGGTCCCGCTCTCAGGAGTGTGGGGGCAGGCACCGGTGTCTGGGCTACAGGGCTTCCTCGCCTGCTTGTGGGGATGCTGGTGCGTGTGCGGCCCAGTGATTTTTCTGGACGACTGTGGCGGGTACCAGTAATGGCGGCGTCTGCTTGCTGGGCGAATCCACGTGGCCACTATTTTCACCGCACGGTGGAAGGCTATCCCGCGGTTATGCAGTATAGTCCATAGGCCCGCACAGAGCCTATCGAAGTCCCCCAAGGGGTCCGTGGGTGGGTGGGCTTGCGTGCTCCGCTTCTTGGGCCCTTGCTGGGCGGCCATCTTAGGCTGCTCTACAGTGGCTTGGTGCTTCCGTGTGGGCCGCGTATCGGGTAGCTGAGCCTCGGTATAGTGACGAGGGACCACTGGTGCTGCGGTAGTGATCCCAGCGGGGACCGGGATATCCCCCACCGGTCCAAAGGGGGGGTTGACAGGGCCCAAGAAGGTCTATTCAGGGTGTTCGGCACCCGGCTGGAGATCGGCTGCCTCTCCTAGGCCGGAGGCCTGCTGCCCCGGTAGGTAACTCGGTCAGATTTGCGTCTATGCTGGTTCCTGCGGAGATGTTTGAGCTGCTTAACGTCTCCTCTTGGTTGCTAGTGGTCTGTGCGTGGTTTAGAGCTTTTTGCAGGTTTATATTCCCGTTATTTTTGTTATTTCACGTTTTTCTTGCAGGAGTTCCAAGCAAACACGTCTGGCCTGCTTGCGAGTCAGGCCCCGCCCCCCAATATGAGTTATTTTGTACTTTATGTCAGTTAAATTTCCAGTAATTTTATATAAAACCTGTTCTGGTTAAATGCTAACTTGTACAGATATGTTGTTGTGTTGATTGTTATGGAGATGCTAGCATCTAGCAATGCTTGTTACTCAATGTTGCATTACAAACTTTTGTGTGACTGCATTTTATGTTTTACAGGAGTTTTGAAAACAACTGGAATGTTTACAGGACATTGGCTCATATAAGGCCTCCTTCTACAAAGGTAGAATTTTGTGCTGGTCCTAAGAATCTAACTTCCGGTCTGTTTTTTTTTTGTTTGTTTTTTTATTCTTTATTTTGTCGTGACACAACGAATTACATACACAGTTTGGTACCATATGACATTGGTTTACATCATTCGACAAGGTATAACATGGTTCAGAATAATCGTTCACCTGTCATGCAGTAGGGTTACGACGATATCATTGTACCCACATTCACTTAAGCGTACTATGCGGTTGTATAGAATGGCCTACAGCACTTGATGCCTGATCCTAGCAACCCTCTTGTTGTCCTGTTGATGTAGTGTAACGTGCTTGTCCTGCCTTTGGTAGGTCCCCTGTGTTGCGACAGACTGTGCGGCTGTTACTTTTTCCATGTTTTGAATGTTTGCGTGCCTCATATGTCTGCTCCCTTGGATGTGTTACGTTGGTCAGCTATTTTGTTATGTCCAAATAGAGTCAAAGCGGTCTGGGTTTTTATGTGCTGTCGAGTCTGAATTATTTGTCTTTGTTAGTGTATTATGTTTACATATCTTTAATAGTCATTCCAGGCCTTACTGGTTTTAAACTATATATTTCCTCTACAATTCTTGTTAAATATAAAAGGTGTGTGTATATGTGTGTGTATATGTATAGGAAAAATAGAAGATTGAAGGCACTCACTGTTTTCAGTTCTGAGAACTATGAAAATCTTTACATAATGTAGCAAGCAGCCTTGGTGCTCCACAGTGGACCTATAATACATTCTTCAAATATTGTAAAGGAGTGGGCACTCGCAGGACTTTATTATGAAAAAGTTAAACTGTTTTTAATTGTGCAGCGTCAATGTTTCGGACCCACTTGTGGTCCTTTCTCGAGACTTGAGAAAGACTTAAAAACTTTTTTACTTTTTCATAATAAAGTCCTGCGAGTGCCTACTCCTTTCCAATATTTGAAGAATGTATATATGTATATTATAGATTATGTCCTGATGATTAAGAGCGTTATATCTCTTAACACTTTAACGCTTCCTCTGTTTCTGGTACCCGGCAGTACCTGTTACTTGTTATGTGTAAAGTAACATTTTTTACCTTATATCTTCCCTTTAGCGCCTAGAGATAGGTGGAAAGGTAGAGGCATCATAAGGTCAATACCTCAAACACTGGAAAGTAGGCTGTAAGAAGAAATATACAATTCCCATCTCATTTCTCAGCAATTCACTGTTTAGTAATTAGACCTCTATAGTTATTGCACATAATTACTAAACCCATCAGTTGTCTGTAAATCACACCATTAAATAAAAGATCGAGTCTCCCCTTTAACATGTACTAACGGTTTTATGTGATGCTCCATTTTCTTTTAAATATATATTAAAGCTTTGTCAATTGACATGGCAATCCAGTTCATTCTAGGCACACATTGCATTGGAGGAGTGGAAACTAAACATAGACTGACAGAGGCAAGACTGAGCTTACAGTAATGATTGACAGGGAGCCAAGATGGAGATGTTTAAATCCAGATAGAGCTAAATACATAATTGTGGGTTTCTTTTTTTTTTTTTTTTTTTTTTTAGACTGCATATTTCTTAAATGTAGGGGATACGTTAAAATTGTGTTAAAAATCTTGGGAAGTAACTGTTCCCCTTGAAACAGAAAGCACTGCACAATTTGTATTCCTTTTGTTACTTAATTGTCCCTTTTATTGCAGAGTGGTTACAATATTGCTATACTGAATGTCGGAGCCCCTGCAGCTGGAATGAATGCAGCTGTGAGATCCACAGTTAGAATTGGCATCATTCAAGGTCACAGGATGTTTGCAGTTCATGATGGATTTGAGGGTCTTGCCAAAGGACAGGTATGTGTGAATCTATTGCAGTACAAATGCAATAAGTTGCACTCTGTATTCCCTTTTTCCCCTAACTGTTTCTGTCCTAGAAGGTTTATTCTCTAAACCTTGGATTTTTCTTATACTTCACTAAATTACTTTAAGTACCAAAGCCACTATTATGATTACTGTTATTGTACTTTATTTATAAAGCACCAACACATTCTGTAGCACTGTCAGTGGTTACAATTGGTACATGTAAAATACAGTATCTCACAAAAGTGAGTACACCCCTCACATTTTTGTAAATATTTTATATCTTTTCATATGACAACACTGAAGAAATTACACTTTGCTACAATGTAAAGTAGTAAGTGTACAGCCTGTACAACATTGTAAATTTACTGTCCACTCAATATAACTCAACACACAGCCATTAATGTCTAAACCGTTGGCAACAAAAGTAGAGATGTCCAAATTGGGCCCAAAGTGTCAATATTTTGTGTGGCCACCATTATTTTCCAGTGCTGCCTTAACCCTCATGGGCATGGAGTTCACCAGAGCTTCACAAGTTGCCACTGGAGTCCTCCTCCACGACGACATCACGGAGCTGGTGGATGTTGGAGAGCTTGCGCTCCCCCACCTTCCATTTGAGGATGTCACAAGATTGCTCAATAGGGTTTAGGTCTGGAGACATGCTTGGCCAGTCCATCACCTTTACCTTCAGCTTCTTTAGCAAGGCAGTGGTCGTCTTGATGTGTTTGGGGTCGCAATCATGTTGGAATACTGCCCTGCGGCCCAGTCTCCGAAGGGAGGGGATCATGCTCTGCTTCAGTATGTCACTGTACATGTTGGCATTTATGGTTCCCTCAATAAACTGTAGCTCCCCAGTGCCGGCAGCACTCATGCAGTCCCAGACCATGACACTCCCACCACCATGCTTGACTGTAGGCAAGACACACTTGTCTTTGTACTCCTTACCTGGTTGCCGCCACACATGCTTGACACCATCTGAACCCAATAATTGGTCACTGAACATGGTTCCAGTTATTCATGTCCTTAGCCTGCTTGTCTTCAGCAATTTGACCAATTTGATGCAGTGATACAGCGATGCAGTGTGCGGCGTAGTGTCTGAGCACTGTCAGGCTGACACCCCTTCAACCTCTGCAGCAATGCTGGCAGCACTCATATGTCTATTGCCCAAAGACAACCTCTGGATATGACGCTGAGCACATGCACTCAACTTCTTTGGTCGACCATGGTGAGGCCTGTTCTGAGTGAAACCTGTCCTGTGAAACTGCTGTATGGTCTTGCCCACCATGCTGCAGCTCAGTTTCAGGGTCTTGGCAATCTTCTTATAGCATTTATGTAGAGCAACAATTCTTTTTTTCAGATCCTCAGAGAGTTTTTTACTATGAGGTGCCATGTTGAACTTTCTGTGACCAGTATGAGAGAGTGTGAGAGCGATAACACCAAATTTAACACACCTGCTCCCCATTCACAGCTGAGACCTTGTAACACTAACGAGTCACATGACACTGGGGAGGGAAAATGGCTAATTGGGTCCAAATTGGACATTTCCACTTAGGGGTGTACTCACTTTTGGTGCCAATGGTTTAGACATTAATGGCTGTGTATTTAGTTATTTTGAGGGGACAGCAAATTTACACTGTACACTTACTACTTTACATTGTAGCAGAGTGTCATTTCTTCAGTGTTGTCACATGAAAAGATATAAAATATTTACAAAAATGTGAGAGGCGTACTCACTTTTGGAGATACTGTACATCGAAGAGGCAATGCAAAATATAACAAACCAATACATGAGGACTTGATGGCCCTATTCCATTGGCATCTAGATGGATAGAAAGGGTGAGAAACATGAGGCGGAGACCGCAAAGGTGAGAAAGATGTTAAAGGGACTCTCCAGTGCCAGGAAAACAAACCGTTTTCCTGGCACTGCAGGTCCCCTCTCCCTCTCACCCCCCATCCCATGTTGCTGAAGGGGTTTAAACCCCTTCAGTGACTTACCTCTATCCAGCGCCGATGTCCCTTGGCGCTGGTTCAGGGTCCGCCCACACTCCTTCCCCACCGACGTCATCCGGCGGGGGAGACTCATTGCGCATGCGCGACTGCTTGCGGGGGAGACCTAATGCACATTAGACCTCCCCATAGGAAAGCATTGAAAAATGCTTTCAATGCTTTCCTATGGGGATTTCAGCGATGCTGGAGGTCCTCACATAGTGTGAGAACGTCCAGCGATGCTAGAGCACACTTTTCGTGTGCTATAAACAAGGAAGTGCCCTCTAGTGGCTGTCTAGTACACAGCCACTAGAGGAGGAGTTAACCCTGCAACGTAAATATTGCAGTTTATGAAAACAGCAATAATTGCACCTGCAGGGTTAAGGGTCGTGGGAGTCGGCACCCAGACGCAGGGCCGGACTGGGGATACAAAGCAGCCCTGGAAAAAAAATATATGCCAGCCCCAAAAGTCAATGCGCCATATATTGTCGCATGTAATATGTAAGGCTATGCAGGGCCGTCTTTAAGATTGATTTGGCCCTGGGCAAGAATTTGATGGGGCCCCCTGACCCCCACTCCCTGACATGCAATCACGCTCTCCACTTCCCAACGCAGTAGCGGAACCATTTTCCCATGCTTGCAGAGTCGTATTTAGCACTGAGTTGTGTTTGTGTGTTTGAATGAATGCATGTTTGTGTATGGAGTATGTTTGTGTAAATGTAGGGGTGTGTTTGTATGTGGTGTTGGTGTTTGAATGCAAGCATGCATCTATGTGTATTTTTTTTTGCTTGTTTTTTTTTTTTTTTTTTATTCTTTATTTTTGGTATGCAGGTAGTTACAACAGTGCCTGTGTCGCCACAACAGCATTAACAGGCTCGATTTTCGTAGATATATGATAGCATCATTGTGGCAAGTTGGGTATGCATACATTTTTTTTTTTTTTTTAGGTGAAAGAGGTTAAACAATAGCGTCATTCAAAGTTATGGCAGAGTAAACAGCTCATTTAGATTTTAGATATAACAGGTTTGGTACACGTTGATAAAACTTTATATCTGAGCTATACATGCTTATTTGAGTAGGTATGATACGGGTAGTAAGTTACAGGCTTATGTAAATTTATGACAGGTGTAAATTCCTTCACACTGCTTAAGATTGACCACCAGGGGGCAGCGAGTCACTGAGCTAGCCAGATTTAGCTTACATGCAGGTTTAGGCAATTTTAGATGATATCTATGCTGGTTAGCAGTAATACTATCTATTGTATTAAAATCAAGGAAAATAATATGACACACACTGAGCTGGGTGTGATGGCGGCCGCTGGAGGAGCAGGGATGGCGGCCGCTGGAGGAGCAGGGATGGCGGCCACTGGAGGAACTGTTCTGGCGGCCGCAGGGGAAGCTGTGCTGTGTCTGCTCCCCAGCGCGCTACTGAATGAGACCGGGGCCGGAATATGACGTCATATTCCGGCCCCGGTCTCATTCAGTAGCGCGCGAGGGCGGGGGAGCAGACACAGCACAGCTTCCCCTGTGGCCGCCAGAACAGTTCCTCCAGCGGCCGCCATCCCTGCTCCTCCAGCGGCCGCCATCACACCCACATGTCTGCCTGGCCCCAGGTGTCGACGGCCCACCGGGAAATTTCCCGGTATCCCGGTGGGCCAGTCCGGCCCTGCCCAGACGACTCCAATGGGCAGAAGTGGTCTGGGTGCCTAGACTGTCCCTTTAATGCAGATTAAGATGAGAGGATTTATTGGTGGAGTGGAATATGTTAGCATTTAAAGCAAGGCATACTTAGGGGAAGGCTGACAGCATGGGGTAATGTGTTCCGGAGGATTTATGCCAGTGGAGATGCCAGGTAACAAGAAGATCTTGGGATTCAACCCAAAACAATCCTAGATAATACCCCTCTACGAGGCATCACAAACACATAGTATTGTGGGTGTGTATGAGTACACAAAGAGTGCCATGGCAATAAAAGTAATGTGTTGTCTAAAAATTAGATTATAGAAAAATAGAATATTCTAGTAATGGCTAAATTTTACACTGTAGAACATAAGTGGTTAGGAATTAAAGTCCCATTATGCTCAGCAGAAGGTTTCGAATTAAGTTGGATTGGCAGCTGCCTGATAAAATAAAGCGTTGAGAAGCAGCCATCAGATGTAAAAGTCACATTTAACTATTTCCTCAAATAAAACCAAGTGGCAATGGGGGGATTATACTCATGAAGATACAAGAGGCATAAGGAAAGGTAATGATAGTGCAGCTTTACCAAACAATAATTATGATATATTCTGTAATGTACTGTTGTGGGTAAGTGATGCAATGTAACACTTATTGGTATAATTACTTTGAAAATGTATTTCTTAAACTTAAGCAAACTGAATATCTTTTTTCAATTATTAATGCAGCTTCTTGGAATATGGGAGAGGTAGGTCTATCTTAGTTTTGCATAGTTTTTCTAAATATGCAGTTTAAATAATCAAAGCATAGTACTAGCGCAGTTACTATGGTCAAACTGGACGTAATTATTATTAACTAGCCGGAGGGGAAATCATTGTGGGCATCCATGATGTTGTCCTGGCCTAGTTAATACATGATGCCACACTGTAATAGTAACCGTATCCACAGTGGTGTATTCTGGTTTTGTGCTGCCCTAGGCATGACAAAACGAAGGCACCCCCCCCCCCCCACTTCCAAATTTCTCTTCCTGACAGACACACGCCCTCACTGAAGCATACACCGACATACACTCACTTACAGATACACAGTCATTGACACACACAATGTTTAACCTACACACACTTTCACTGAAACATACACATTCACAGACATACGCAGTTACACACACACTCTCACATTCACCGACAGACACACATATACACTAACTGACAGACACACACACACTCACTGACAAGACACACATGCATACTCACTGACAGACGCGCACACACACATACCGGGACACACATATACTCACTGACAGACACACATACTCACTCATTGACAAGCATATATACACTCAGTGTCAGACACACACTGTCAGTGACACACACAGTCACTCCCTCACTCACTAACAGGCGCACACACTCTCTTAGTGACACACACACTAACACTCACTGACACACACACACTCTCACTAAACAACACACTCACAATTTCTTTTTGCTTACATTTTGGTGGATTTTCCCAGTGGTCCAGTGGGGCTGGGCTGGTGGGCGGCGAGGGAGCTCTGATCCTCCTGCTCAGCACCCTTGCGGGCCTCTCAGTGATGCCTGAGCCGGAGTGACCTCATATAGGGAAGAGTGCGCCCTCGCCGCCCACAACTTTAGGAGATGGCGGCCAGCCGGCCAGCTCTTTGGTCTCCCAGGGCAAGAGGCTGGCAAGGCATGTGGCGGGGCATTTGGGGGGTGGCTTTTTTTGGATACAACAGGGTAATCCCTAAATCCTGGACTGGTAGGGGGTACTTGAGGACTGGGTTCGGAACTCCTGACTTAATGCACAATTCTGCACAAGATGTTGTGGATTGCAACTCAAAGCCTGGCTGAGCATGATTTAAACAAACAGTCCACAACATCTCTGTATCCACAATGGTAAGTGTCCCCATCCTTAACCTATAGGCTTATGAGTGCAGCATCATATTGTGTTGCTATGGTGATTTTTAATTAAAAGGGAGGAACTGGCACTCCAAGTTTCATTGTTTGGTAATTTATTGAGGGTTAAAAAAGTAATGTTTTTTTGTTGCCCTTAATAAATTGGCAATATGTGGAACTTGGAGTAACTGGTTCTTCCTTTTCCTTTACTGCTGATGGGAGTGTGGCAGCTCTGTCCCCGTTAAGCAACCTGTTCCAGAATTTGGATGGTGCGTGTTATTTCTACCTACAGTGTTGCTATTATGGTTAAAGCCTTTTGAACATTGTGAATGCAATATTTTAAAAATGAAGGTCTGGGATTCTAACACATTATGGGTTATGTGTAAATGCTGGGTATAGTTTTAAATATGGTGTAATCAGAAGTAACATTTAACTTGTTTCTGCATTAATTATTCCTCTTTTAAAACAATGCCCCAATGTGGTGTCATAAAGTTCATATAGCTTCAGCATTTCTGTTTAATGTTTTTTTGGTTTGAATACAGTATAAAATAGTTTGCCACCAGAATCTTTTGATGATATATGGTAATGTGAGTACAGTATATGTTATAATTGTGCAAGTGGACTTGCTTATGACTTATGACTCCATTGTTTATCTTGCGTGAGGTTGTACATAATAATATAGCTTTACCTTTCTATTAGATCGAAGAGATTGGATGGGGAGGTGTTGGTGGGTGGACTGGCCAAGGAGGCTCCAGACTTGGAACTAAACGGTAATTATTTCCTGCTTGTGTATGTTTTAGTTATACAAGAATCCCTTAAACTAGACTTTTCACAGTCCAAATGATTACTGCGGCTTCTAAAATGTTGGTTCTCAACCTTGTTCACACCAAGCCACTCTTGGATGAAAAACAACTATCAAAGGCACACCTGTTTTTAACTTCCGTTAGGGGCTTATAAATATCACATTTACCTGCAGACTCACTAGAGAGGTAATGCACTGATCACATTAAACTAACTTACAACTTTTAATGACAAAATATAGCTGCGGCCCAAATTTAGCCTATTACAGCACTAAAGGGAATGTGTTCATGACACACAAATCTGCTATTTTCCTGAAACGTTAAATTCAATATATATTGTTTTAATTATAATTTTTTTTCCTTTTTAAAAATAGAGTTCTGCCAAAGAAATACTTTGAAGAAATCAGTGCAAATATAAGTGCATTTAACATTCATGGTCTAGTCATTATTGGAGGCTTTGAGGTAAGTCTTAATATGTATTTTACATCTTTCTAAAATGTCATTTTTCTTTTTTTAAACCAGTAAGAGCTCATTTCCTTCTGTAGGGCAGTGAATGAAAATACTTTAAAGAAAATTTAGTTTGAGTATACTATTCTCATTGACCACTCTAAACACATTTTGGTTACCTCTATTGTCAGTTTATCGTTTTTAATTAAAGTTGTCTCATGCCTCCTTCCAAACAACCCATTAATTCTGAAAGTAATTTTAAGGACAAGCTATTTTTTATCCTGACAAAATGCATGTTACCTTTTTAAGGAGGAAACTTGTGTTCACTGCAATAAGGCTTAAATGGTATGATTTTTTTATATTAAAAGGGAAATATTACTAACGGGCGTACAGCTTATCTTCAAGCATATCTAAATGTGCATCCATGGCGTGTTTAGCCTTCTATAGCTGCTAAACATTCTGTTGAAGCCCATACTGTCTAGACAGATAACCTCCTACATCCTCCTCCCCAGCTTTAATTCTCCCCGCCACAATAGTCAAAGAATATCAATGTATGAACATGTAATACTCCCTAGTGATGTAGTCGTTTCAGGGACAGTGTCAATGGATTCCACTGGAACATCACTGGAGCGCATGTCATCTTCCCTTGGTGCCGTATTGGTATCGCATTGCAGATTTAAGAGAAGAAAGCTGATCTCAATACACCCAGCAGGCCTATATTCTTGCTCTTTCTTAGTTCTTCCTCCCACTGTTACAGGGAACATGGATGGCAAGAACCACCTGCTGCTGAAGTAGAGAAAGAGCAATGGAATTCTGTTAAAATCTTAAATAAGAAATAGAACTCCCCCCCCCCCCCTCCAGCTCCCAGACACAAAATATGAAGCATATGTTAAAAATAGCCAGAGCTTGGATAAACACACAACTTTAAACCACACCAATTTGAGGACAATGGCACCCAAAAAATGGTGACACTCCGTGTAAATTCCTAGTTTGCTTCATGGGAAACCTAGAACTTTAATGAATAGAAAAAAGTCTCAGCAATTTCATAGTATACAGCACCATTTCTAATAAGATAATGCTGCATCTGGACTATATTTCCTATTAGCTTAAACTCATTTTTTGTTTTTTCTGTAGGCTTTTACTGGCAGCCTGGAATTAATGGAAGGACGTTCCAAATTTGAGGAG
Organism: Pelobates fuscus; assembly: GCF_036172605.1. Lineage (NCBI taxonomy): Eukaryota > Metazoa > Chordata > Amphibia > Anura > Pelobatidae > Pelobates > Pelobates fuscus. Next base: position 406,563,306 of record NC_086317.1, on the reverse strand, counting down.
CTATGTATACCTATTGTCGTCATACCAGCAACAGTTTCAAACAATGTTCCTGGATCAGATTTCAGTGTTGGTGCTGACACTGCGCTTAACACAATCACCACTGTAAGAATATATATTCAAATTATACTTTAGTGTACTCCCCAATAGTGTATTCAAATATATTGCTCAAGACTTGAGATTGGCCTGTTGCATTTTGCTGAAAACATTTAGTGAAAATATGCAAAGGCAACATACTTCCCAAGACTTAGTGGTATGAAATAAGAGTGGAATCTGCAAGTGGGGAAACCACTGGTGCAATATGGGACACTGGCGATCCACTGCAGCAAGCGGTTGGAAAAGGGAGGATCTCAGTCTATCGATTATGGGCATTGGATAGACAGTGTCACAGGTGGCGGTCTGAAGACCGGGACCCCTATGTGCCTGATGTTGAAAATTAGAGTCTCAGGGTGGAAGTGGGCAATCAGGGTCTGGTGCAGGGTAACCACACGCCCCCTGGTGTTGAGCACCAGGGTTTGTGCAGCCACCAAGCCCTGATGCAGCTTAGCAGATGCCAGGAGCTGATATTAAGCAGATATGTATCCAGTGCTAGAAACAAGGTAAGACTAGAATAGGCACCAAACAAGACAAGACAAGACTAGAAGAACCCAGAACCGGAGCAGGACAGAAAGCAGAATCCAGAACATGTACACAATACATGAGGGAAACATTAACAGGACATGAAGAGGGCAAGACTGTACATGAGACATAACTAAGTACTATATATGTAATAAACATTGGAGATTTAGACATACATAAATGTCCAAGATGTATGCAGCCCACCACTTCGTCAAAGTACTCCAATTAAGGTGGGTTCCTATATACCTAGATATGCATGACTAAATAAACAATAATAAAAAAAAACACAGCACTTACCTGCAAAAAAGGGGCAGAAGACTTGAAGCAACTGCCTGCAGGAACCAACTGAAACAAAAAGGATTAATGGGAAAGAAACGGGTGTGGCAACATAAAACAAACATATAAAGGAATCCAGGAGAGTGGGAATTCCAGCAACAGAATAAAGGAATGAACCCAGCAAGAAGAAAACCAGACATAGAATAGAAAAACAGAAAAAAACAAGAAAAACTAAACAAGAATTGTAAAAAGAGTACTGGATACCAGAAGCCAAGGCCAGAAATATCCGCAGAATGGAACAGGACGTGACAGACAGACAGCCCTGCATCTAGCTAATCAGACTTGCTATTCAGTTTGCTATATGTTGTGGTTATTGTGTTGCATTCTGTGCAAGCAATGTATAATTCAGATATTTATATTGCATTGAAAAGAAGCAGGTAAGGTCTTTGAAATAAAGTAATTAACATCAGATGCATTCATGAAAAATTATACTTTGGCCAGGTATTTGAAGTTGGCAATAGTACAATCTGTATTATTTGTAGGTTTACTTTAATATTATTTTTCATTAGATGTTTACATTCTGCCTCCTTAGACCTGTGATCGAATTAAGCAGTCTGCTGCTGGAACAAAGAGAAGGGTCTTTATCATTGAGACCATGGGAGGATATTGTGGGTATTTGGCCACCATGGCAGGTTTCGCTGCAGGAGCTGATGCTGCTTATATTTATGAAGAACGATTTTCTATCTATGATTTGCAGGTATGGAATGCATTTAAACAAATAATTTGACTGTATGATTGCTGACCTCATGATATCAATTGGCGTCGCCTAACTTCCATTGCCTCTGAAAACAAGAAAGATGTGGATTTACAAACGGGATGAGAGAGGCATTGACTTAAAAGGACACTAGTCAGCAAAATAACTTTAGCTTAATTAAGCTGTTTTAGTGTGTAGATCAGTGGTAGTCAACCTTTTTTTACCTACCGCCCACTAGTGCATCTTTTTAGTTGAAAAAATGTCCTTACCGCCCACCAGTTTTCACGCAAATGCAGAATATTTTTTAGAAAGGAGGGTGTTTAAAAAAAAATATGTACGTACATTTATCTTTTTATTTCTACTTAATGCAGGTTTATAAGGTTTTAACTTTATAAAGTTTAATGAGAAAACAATAAAGTAAATTGAAATTACCTTTACTAGTGATTAATGAGATCCTTGAGGTTGATGCTGCGAGACTAAATATTTGATATCTGGTTCGATTTTCGTAAGGAACAAACGAAGGTCTCTTTCAGTGATATTCAGACGACTTCTCTGTTTGCGCATAATATGATTTCTCATTTGTGCGTCAGCTCATCTCCTCTCCCTCCTCAATTCTCCTCCCCACTTTTTTTTCCCTTTTTTCTATTTTTTAACCTTCCTTGTAGCAATGCCCAGTAGGAAGGCTGAGCTAGGTAGCCCACTATAACAGACAGGCACACATACAGACACACACACACACATGACACACATACAAGACACACACACATACACACACATACAGGCACACATACAGACACACACACACACAAGACACACACACATACATACACACATACAGACACACACGACACACATACAGACACACATACAGACACACATACAGACACACATACAGACACATACATGCACACACAGACATGCACACACACAAGACATACATAGACACCCACACATGCAGACACACATATATACAGACACATACAAAGACACACACACATTATATTTAAGTCACCCTCCTGTTTCCTACCTTTAAGGTGCAGGAGGGTGACTTATTTTTATTATTTCACTTTTGATAGGCTGTGTATTGCGTCATCGAAAGATAGCACTCATTTTTATTTTCAATGACTGTGTTTTTGTATGGCTTTTAAGGCTTCTGGTTATTGTCTGTCCCAAAGTGCAGGCGGACTTTTACTGCAGATGGAGGCACAGAGGTTATCTATGACAAATAAATGTTCTAAGATGTAATTTCTAGCAAAGCAGACATATCCAAGAGGTTTATATCAGAATGGCGTTGACAATATGGCTGGAATAATTCACATTTTTAGGTTGTGAAAACTTCTAGACGAGGCATGCGTTTGTGATTATTTCAAATGGAAATTCATTGGAATTTCTTAATTTAAAACAGAAACAGACACACACACACAAGACACACATACAGACACACATACGACACACACACACACAGACATACAAGACACACACACAGACATACAAGACACACACACAGACATACAAGACACACACACAGACATACAAGACACACACACAGACATACAAGACACACACACAGACATACAAGACACACACACACAAGACACATACAGACACACAGACAGGCACACATACACACATACAGACACACAAGACACACATACATACACACAGACACACAAGACACACATACATACACAAAGACACAGACAGGCACACATACACACACACAAGACACATACATACAAACAGACAGGCACACATACAAACAGACACACACACACATGCACACACACATGCAGACACACATACAATGACACATACATACAAAGACAAGACACACATACAGACATACAGATACACACACACACACACAAGACATACATACAAAGACACATACAGACAGACAGACACACACACACAAGACATACCTACAAAGACACACACACACGCATTATATTTAAGTCACCCTCCTGTTTCCTACCTTTAAGGTGCAGGAGGGTGACTTTCCCTGGGGTCCAGTGGTGGCTCAGGTGGAAGGGAGCAGGAGTTCCCACTCTGACTCCCTGGTCTTCCTCCCGCGCGGCTCTCAGTTTTAGCTGGGAGGAGTGACCGGGGAATCACTTCCTCCCAGCTCTGTGATGTCATCACAGGGGGCCCGGTCAGCGCTGGGCGCTTTAACAGCGCAACCGGGCCCCCTCACAATCCACATCCATCGGGTGGCCCTGACAGCATGGGCCACCCGATGGACCCCTCCATATGCTGCCCCGGCGGTTTGCCGCGCAGGCCGCGGCCGCAAATGGTCACGGCGGTACCCAGTCGCAGAGGTACCGCCGGCTGGCACCCGCCCGGTCGTCAAAACCTGGAAATCCCTACCGCCCACCTGGAATCCTAAAACGCCCACTAATGCTCATCACTAATCACTGCTCAATTTTCTGCCAATCAGGAGTTAAATTACTTTGTTTATACAGCCCTTGACAAGCCTCCATACCATGTGACTTACACAGCCTTCCTAAATACTATAAAGAAAAGTCTAATGTTTAAACTTCCTGTATAGCACAGTCTGTTTAATTTAGAATGTATCTTCTGCATTGTTAATAGCTTGCTAGATCTAGCAAGAGCCTCCTGTGTGTGGTTAAAGTTCAATTTACAGAAGATGAGATAAAAATGTGTAAAATAAATTATATCTGATTGAAAATAAAGCTAAACATTACTTGCATTATTTGGAAATTGTACAATGGGCTGGAGACCAAACAATAACTTGTAAAATTGTGAACATTTACTTTTCCAGGCATGTGCCGTCTTTAGGTAGTATAACCACTATCTGGACCTCATGTTAAGTTATGTATAGTATAGCACAGAACAGTATAGTTTATATTTGCAAACTGCCATACTTTCCCATGGGTTCATGTGGCTACCTGTAGTGACCATACAGAAAGTTCATAGTACTAACAACAAAGCAACACTGGAATGCTTTGGAAATTGACATTTATTTGAAGAGTGCTTTCTATTTCATGGAAGAAAAACAAAGACATAGCCATAAAGTTCTAGAATTTGTATTTGTGATAAGCAGCGATTAATGGCTGGTACACAAGCACACCTATAAAGTCTGGAATTTTGTTGGATGAGAAGGCAGAAGGTTAAATTGTCAAAAGGATGAAAGAGCAGTGTATTTCCATGTGCCTTGACTTACGAAACACTGTAGGGATGGGTGGCAACTTGATTATTATACACTAGCAATAATAATTTTGTTATTTCCAGTTTTAATGTGCTTATTAAATTTGCTCACTTTATGTCTGTAGTCACTGATTTTTGTTTTAATTACAGTTGAATGTTGAGCATCTTACAGAAAAAATGAAGACAACTGTGAAGAGAGGTTTAGTTTTAAGGTAAGCAAAATTTGCTAGTAATAGATATTTTTAGTAACAATATACTTCTCCACAAGTAGTGTTCATAGCAATTACCTTATTTTGAAATCTTATTTCCCATTCCAAATTACTTAATGGGTTACTTGTTCCTAAAGGTGAAAGGTGTTGCATAAGATTTTGCTTACAGAATAAACTATAGTTACCAAAATTATATTCTTCTTTTCGTATCTTGTATTTGTGTGTTTCCTTTATTACAATTGTTCTTTTTCTTTCTTTAACAAAAGGAATGAAAAATGCAATGAGAACTACTCTACAGATTTCATATTTAATTTGTATTCAGAGGAAGGAAAAGGTATCTTTGACTGCAGGAAAAATGTTCTGGGTCACATGCAGCAGGTAAAGCCATTTTAGATTGTGTTTATCTTTGTCTACATGTGTACGGTGTTTCATGAGCAGTGACAAAAATAATCATGTAAAGCCCTAAGAACATATTATTTTATTCCAGGTATTCCAGTTTTATATTTTTGGAAATAGGGTGCTCTTCAATGAGCGCCATCTCCACTGCCTCACTTCTTTAATCCCATGCCCTACTGGATGGATGTTGCAAGGAGGATGTTTCAACAGTTTATTCTTGTTCTGAGAACTCCTGTTTCCAATATGTTTTCTTTAGGTTTATATTTTCTGTAATTATGTGAGAACAGTTAGCAAGGTGCACCATTTTTCCCTTTAAAAGCTCGATGTATCTCTTATATAATGAAAATTTCCTGACAGAGTGAGAGATACGTTTTCACAGAGCTTCCCAACCCAGTCTTCAAAGCACACCAGCCGTCCATGTTTAGCCATTTCTCAAGTCAGTCCTGACTGGCATTCTGATGAAATTTGCACCATTGGTATGCCTTGAGGACTGGGTAGGGACCATTGATCTATAGCAGGGGTAGTCAACCTTTTTTTTTTTTTTTTTTTTTTTAGTCAATCTTTCTTTTATTGAGGTATGCAGGATGGGGTACAGAAAGTAAAAGAGGGAATGTACGAGTAATATACAGCATAGGGATAATACAACGTCAATTTCGAAAAGTTACATTTCCTGGACAATAATACCTCTGTTTTTGTATTTTTTGTGTCTGGTGAGTAGCTCAAGTTATATCTATTCGTTAATATGCAGGTGTGACTTGTCACTTCAACTAGTCAAGATGTGAGTGTGTGTTCTGTGTTACAAGAAGTGTACAGAATGTGTCGCCGCTTAGTCAATCGTAAAAGGAGATGCCTAGATAAACAGGCTACACTAATAGCGGGAGAGTACTCAAACTGTTTTGGTCGCTAGTGTCACGCAACCAATGGAGCAGGCTAAAAGCCGAACATAATACTGGCATACGAATTTAGTTAATACAGGTAGTGCTTCAAACAATGCTAAAGTCAGGCCTAGTGTCGAACGGCTAGGACATAGGCTACGTACATCACTTGTCTTAGCAGGTAGTCTAGTTAAGTAACATTTCACGCAACAAATGGAGCAGGCTAAATTCTGAACATAACATTGGCATACAAAATTTAGCTAAAACAAGTTGTGCTTCAAACATTGCTATAATCATGCCTAGTGTCTAACGGTCAGGGCATATGTTACGTACATCACCTGTCCTAGCTGATAGTCTGGGTAAATAACATTTTCTAGTGGACGGGAGCGTAAAACCTTTCAGCGGTGTGGACAGTGAGAGTCTATTAGCGTTATACAAGAAAAGGCCAGTACATATTGCTTAGGTACTACATTGCACACAATTTGTCAAATGATAATTTGCACGGTGGGGTCCGGTCTTGCCTTCGCAGTGAGGACTGCAGGAGTAACGTACATGCAGTCCATTGAGCTTAGCCTATGCCGGCTCTGAGTGCTGGATGGACGGGCCAAACATCGTGGTCGGATCGTTGCCTCTGTGAGTCGTCCTTTCCGACAGATCTTGGAAGGAAGCTTAGTCCTTGTCTGCTGCCAGTGAGGGGCTGTAGTCGTCGAGTGTGGGAGGTGCGCCAGGGCGGCCGGGTCTCCTCGTGGCCCCAGGCTCCGTGTGGGGTCTGCATCTTTGCTCCACGAACTCGGGTGCTACAAGAGGCCCAGTTCTTCCCTGTGAGGGCGCTTCGGAGAGCCCTGGTGTTTCGTCGCCGCCAGCGGCGGTTAGGCTTCCGTTGATGTGGCAGATGCTGTGGAGTTATCCTCCTGGTGACCCCCGGCCCGGGTGGGCAGTCAGTGCTCAACTTTAGCGTTAAAGGGTCTGTAGTGCCCTTAGTAGGCCCGGTCCGCCTCCGTTTCCCCGGTCCACATGCTGTGCCTCCGTATTGCACGCAGGGTGTTGCAAAGAGTCTGTCCAGCTTTTCTATGAATTGTTGGAAGATTAGATCCAGGCTTGTGGCTTGTACGGGTGTAGGTTCTGTAGGGCAAGAGGCTTCTGCGGTAGCGCTAGGCCCAGGGCCCAAGCCCGCGTGGGCAGATACCATCCGTTTAGCCATGTGTGTCGCTTCGGTGGGGACCGGGATAACCCCCGCCGGTCCATTAGGGGGGGGAACGGGGTGTCCAGCTTTGCTTTGCCGTGTTTGTCTGCAGTGGGAGAGCGTTTGTGATTATTTCAAATGGAAATTCATTGGAATTTCTTAATTTAAAACAGAAACAGACACACACACACACAAGACACACATACAGACACACATACGACACACACACACACAGACATACAAGACACACACACAGACATACAAGACACACACACACAAGACACATACAGACACACAGACAGGCACACATACACACATACAGACACACAAGACACACATACATACACACAAGACACACATACATACACAAAGACACAGACAGGCACACATACACACACACACACAAGACACATACATACAAACAGACAGGCACACATACAAACAGACACACACACACATGCACACACACATGCAGACACACATACAATGACACATACATACAAAGACAAGACACACATACAGACATACAGATACACACACAAGACATACATACAAAGACACATACAGACAGACAGACACACACACACACACACACACAAGACATACCTACAAAGACACACACACACGCATTATATTTAAGTCACCCTCCTGTTTCCTACCTTTAAGGTGCAGGAGGGTGACTTTCCCTGGGGTCCAGTGGTGGCTCAGGTGGAAGGGAGCAGGAGTTCCCACTCTGACTCCCTGGTATTCCTCCTGCGCGGCTCTCAGTTTTAGCTGGGAGGAGTGACCAGGGAATCACTTCCTCCCAGCTCTGTGATGTCATTGAGTTGCCTCTGTGAGTCGTCCTTTCCGACAGATCTTGGAAGGAAGCTTAGTCCTTGTCTGCTGCCGGTGAGGGGCTGTAGTCGTCGAGTGTGGGAGGTGCGCGAGGGCGGCCGGGTCTCCTCGTGGCCCCAGGCTCCGTGTGGGGTGTGCATCTTTGCTCCACGAACTCGGGTGCTACAAGAGGCCCAGTTCTTCCCTGTGAGGGCGCTTCGGAGAGCCCTGGTGTTTCGTCGCCGCCAGCGGCGGTTAGGCTTCCGGCGATGTGGCAGATGCTGTGGAGTTATCCTCCTGGTGACCCCCGGCCCGGGTGGGCAGTCAGTGCTCAACTTTAGCGTTAAAGGGTCTGTAGTGCCCTTAGTAGGCCCGGTCCGCCTCCGTTTCCCCGGTCCACATGCTGTGCCTCCGTATTGCACGCAGGGTGTTGCAAAGAGTCTGTCCAGCTTTTCTATGAATTGTTGGAAGATTAGATCCAGGCTTGTGGCTTGTACGGGTGTAGGTTCTGTAGGGCAAGAGGCTTCTGCGGTAGCGCTAGGCCCAGGGCCCAAGCCCGCGTGGGCAGATACCATCCGTTTAGCCATGTGTGTCGCTTCGGTGGGGACCAGGATAACCCCCGCCGGTCCATAGGGGGGGGAACGGGGTGTCCAGCTTTGCTTTGCCGTGTTTGTCTGCAGTGGGAGAGCAGCCGTCTCTCCCACCACCACCATGCTTGTAGGCCGCAAACCTGCGTGGGTCGGGTCCGGAACACAGGGCCACTTGCGTGGTGTCACCATGTCGGGCCCGATGTCCTCTATCGCTTGGGAGCACCGGGTCATCGGTTTGCTGCCTCCGGTTAACGAGAATCGGCTGAAGGTTAGTTGAAACCCGGGAGCTACAGCGACATGCGTCTGCTCCCTTCAGCGGTCAGGCCCCGCCCCCCCGTAGTCAACCTTTTAATACCTACCGCCCACATTTGTGTCTTTGTTGATGGTAAAATTTCCTTACCGCCTACCAGTGCCACAGTAACTAATTTTATAGCGCAATTGCGTTGTTTTTTTTTTTTTTTTTAAATATGTACTTAAATATGTATCTTTTTCGTTCCTTTTTTTCTCTTTTATATTCTACTTTTTTCTATGTGTATCTGTAAGGTGCTGTGTGTGAATGGGGCAGTGCGCGTGTGTGTGTGTGCGCGTGTAGGGTGCTTTCTGTGTGTGTGTGTGTGTGTGTGTGAGGGGGCAGTGCGTGTGTGAGGGGGGTAGTGCTTGTATAGGGAGAGGTATTATCAGTAGAAAGAGGGAAGTGCTCATGCCATTGTACAGAACACTGGTAAAACCTCACTTGGATTATTGTACGCAGTACTGGAGACCGTATCTTCAGAAGGATATTGATACCTTAGAGAGAGTTCAGAGAAGGGCTACTAAACTGGTTCATGGATTGCAGGATACAACTTACCAGGAAAGGTTAAAGGATCTTAACATGTATAGCTTGGAGGAAAGACGAGACAGGGGGGATATGATAGAAACATTTAAATACATAAAGGGAATCAACACAGTAAAGGAGGAGACTATATTTAAAAGAAGAAAAACTACCACAACAAGAAGACATAGTCTTAAATTAGAGGGGCAAAGGTTTAAAAATAATATCAGGAAGTATTACTTTCCGGAGAGGGTAGTGGATGCATGGAATAGCCTTCCAGCTGAAGTGGTAGAGGTTAACACAGTAAAGGAGTTTAAGCATGCGTGGGATAGGCATAAGGCTATCCTAACTATAAGATAAGGCCAGGGACTACTGAAATACTGAAAGTATTTAGAAAATTGGGCAGACTAGATGGGCCGAATGGTTCTTATCTGCCGTCACATTCTATGTTTCTATGTTGGGGGCCAGTCTGTGTGTGTGGGGGGGGCAGTGTGTATGAGGGGTGTGGTGTGTGTTTGTGTGTGAAGGGTGCATAGTGTCTATGCTGTGTGTAGGTGGGTGAGATGTGAAAATATTTCTTAATGTCTCCTCCCTTCTTACCTTTTACCAGGGAGGGGGGACATAATGCTGCAAACCCTGGTGGTCCAGTGGTGGTATATTCACTTTAGTCTGCAGCTCCTCCGGCTGTTCTCCTGCAAGCACAATATGGTAATGCGCAACAACTCTCCGACCAGCCTGCTCGCGGGAGGAACACGGAGCCTCCCACGCCCTTTCCTCCCTCTGCTGGAACGAAGTGCCAGTGGGCCATTGAAGGAGATATTCGATCTCCTCAGCAGCCCAAGAGGGCTTACAGCAAAGTTAGCTATGCATGGGCCAGCAGGGGAGATGAAAGGCCTTGGTCCGCAGTCATTGAGGCTGCTGGGCATTTTCTGCAGAACCCACCACCGCACATCTGAAATTCCAGGTTGACTACCGGTGATCTATAGCATGCATTTAATTTAGGTGCCATTAAATCCCTTTTTAAAATAAGCATTATAATATGGTACCAATTCTCTTGGCTACTGATTTTGTAAGCCCTCCCCTTCTAACCCGCCCCAGACTTTGTGGCTGTCCAATCACAGACTTCCCAATTCAGCTCAATGCAAAGTCTTTGTAATCCATGTGTTTTGGGCAATTGCTGCCTCTTGAGGTCAGCTGATTTGAGCTACTTAAAAAAAGTTACCTGTTGATTGCTTGAAAGCCAAGGGGGTGTAACTAGGTTCATTTATAAAAGAGTAAATTTCTATTGAAATCTGCACTTTTTGAAAAATGATTTAAAAAAGAGGACACACTCTTCACACACAAAGCTTTTCAGCAAGCTACAGTTGCTTTGGGGTCTGGAGTGATCTTTTAAAATCAAGACGTGCAAGAACTACAAGTTTTCAGAATTTTGTAACAGATCATCGTCAAGTAGAAATTACCTCATATGCATGCATGTTGGTTGTGCAGCAATTAGGGAATAAGACCAAAAACATCTATTCTTTAAGACTGAGTTCTAAAAAATAAACTACAGGGAAGTCCTGAATTAAGTTCATGTTGACAAATTAAATAGTTTAAGTAGCATAAATATCTGCTGGATGATGGTAAGTTGCAGGCTGGACCAGGGACCACTGCAGAGGCGGCCATTTGATCCCATTGGTAAGGATACAGTGTGTTGGGACACCACCACCTCGTAACGAGGTGTGAAAACCGCAAAGGAAACAAGCGACACGTGGCAATTTGTATGTTTGTCACTCTTATAATGCACAACTTGACATGGCCATTTCTCTTGTGGAAAGATGGGTGTGGTTGTGGTGATTGCATATCTGAGGGTTCTTCACAGCCAATTATAACAGTCTGTAGGCAGAGGAGACTGCCAGTGCTTTGTATTTTCCATAAACAGTCTGGTTTGTATTCCACCATTTTATGACACATTAGGACTATATAGCCATAGACCCATAGGCGTGCGCACGGGGTGTGCCGGGTGTGCCTAGGCACACCCTAATCCCCGTGGCGCCCGCGCTATGTGCCTCCCTCCATGGGCCTGTGAGGGAGATTAGAGATCTCCCTCACAGACCCACAGGCATGGAGGGAGGCAGGAGAGGACCCAGGGGACCCAGCTCAACCAGCAGCTCCACCGGGTTCCTCTCGCGAGGTCAGAGCGTTGCTGCGGTTACCGCGGCAACGCTCAGATCTCGCGAGAGTGAACTCTAGCCCCGCAGGATGCGGGCCTAGAGTTCACTCACCACTGGACCACGAGGGATGGATGGCAGCACGGTAAGAAGGGAGGGGGGATATTAACTAAACGGCCCCCACACCACACATTCATCACCCTTACACACACAGCACTCACACTAACCTAACCCTTACACACACAGCACTCACACTAACAGCATCCTTACACACACAGCACTCACACTAACAGCACCCTCACACACAGCACTCACACTAACAGCACCCTTACACACACAGCACTCACACTAACAGCACCTTTACACACACAGCACTCACACTAACCTAACCCTTACACACACAGCACTCACACTAACAGCATCCTTACACACACAGCACTCACACTAACAGCACCCTCACACACACAGCACTCACACTAACAGCACCCTTACACACACAGCACCCTCACACACACACTAACAGCACCCTCACACACAGCACCCTCACACACACACTAACAGCACCCTCACACACACACACACACTAACAGCACCCTTGCACACACAGCACCCTCACACACATACACACAGCACCCTTACACACACATACAGCACCCTTACACACACACACAGCACCCTTACACACACACACAGCGCCCGCACACACAGCGCCCTCACACACACAGCGCCCTCACACACACACAGCGCCCTCACACACACACAGCGCCCTCACACACACACAGCGCCCTCACACACACACAGCGCCCTCACACACACACAGCGCCCTTACACACAAAGCGCCCGCACACACACACACACAGCGCCCGCACACACATATAGCGCCTTCACACATACAGCGCCTTCACACACATCACCTTCACACACACACACAGCGCCCACACACACACACACAGCGGTATATGTGTGTGTGTGTGTGTGTATATATATATATATATATATATATATACGCGGCGTGTGTGTTTGTGCTTTAGGGTGCACACCCTTATACAATAGGCTGCACACGCCTATGCATAGACCTTCATTAAAATGCAAGCAGTCAACATGGCAACTTGAGCCTACCTGCACATTATGTTTTATATTTTCACCTGTGATTTGAAATGAACTGATCTGGTGAAAAAGATACACTTATCTGATTTGTTACATAGTGACATAGCTGAAAAGAGACTTGCGTCCATCAAGTTCAGCCTTCCTCACATATGTTTTTGCCGTTGATCCAAAAGAAGGCAAAAAACCCAGTCTGAAGCGCTTCCAATTTTGCTAGGAAAAAATACCTTCTTGACCCTAAAATAGCAGTCAGATATCTTTTTGAATCAAGCAGCTTTTACCCCACTAATTAGAAATGATATCCCTGTATGTTACGCTTTTGCAAGTATTTATCCAATTGCTGTTTAAACATCTGTATGGACTCTGATAAAACTAACTCTTTAGGCAGAGAATTCCATATTCTTATTGCTCTTACTGTAAAAAAAACTTTTCTTTGCCTTAGATGAAATCTCCTTTCTTCCAGTATAATGCGTGACTTTGTGTCCTATGTATAGCCCTGTTATGAATAGATTTCCAGATAATGGTTTGTACTGGCACCGAATATATTTGTATAATGTTATCAAATCCCTTCTGAGGCGCCGTTTTTACGAACTAAAGAGATTTACATTTTTTAACCTTTCTTCGTAACTAAAATGCTCTATTCCTTTTATCAATTCTATAGCTCGTCTCTGCACTTTTTCTCGTGGCATGATATCCTTCTATAGAACAGGTGCCCAAAATCGCACAGCACATTCAAGGTGTGGTCTTACCAGCGATTTGTGAAGAGGCAAAATTATATTTTCATCCCAAGAATTTATGCCCCTTATTTATACATGACTAAACCTTACTGGTCTTAGCAACTGCAGATTGACATTTCATATTGCTGCCTAATTTGTTGTCTATAACAATTCCTAAATCCTTCTCATGTGTGGTTATCCCTAATTCACTACCATTTAGGGTGTAAGTTGCTTGTGGATTCTTGTCCCCAAAGTGCCTAACTTTGCATTTCTCTACATTACATTTCACCTGCCATTTTAGTGCCCAGTCCCCCAATCTATCTAAATCCATCTGCAGCAAAGCAATATCCTGCTCACATTTTATTACTTTACAAAGTTTTGTGTCATCTGCAAACACTGAAACATGGCTTTCAATGCCTATTTCAAGATCATTTATAAATATGTCAAATAGAAGCGGTCTCAAAATAGAACCCTGAGAGACATCACTTTTGTCCATCACTTTTGTGATTTCTTAAACAGTGCCTACACTCTGGGATTCAATAAATTAGTTGGTGAATCATATCACTCTGTGAAAGAGAACTCCACCAACACTGTCAATGTGTACACACCACAAATATTTGGCAAAGAACATATAAGAAAAACGTATTAAAATAATGAGCTGTAATTCTCTACGTATTATCTTGTCTTTTCTGAAACTCTCGATTCAACTCAGGCTTCAAATGTTAGTGTTGCTCATCATCACATCTATTCCTATTTAGGGGAATTTCCACTCCTTGACTTGTTAATCCACAAGCAATCAGAAGGAATTTGAGCATCAGGTTGTCTCTGATGTAATGAAATAAAAATGGCATCACATTTCTTAGAAATCAGAATGAATTGCAGTCAGTCTTTCTTTTTCACCAGGTTTCCATATTATATCTACAAGCTAATGTTTTATTTTGTTTCAGGGTGGTACACCTACACCCTTTGATAGAAACTTTGGCACAAAAATGGGTGCCAAGGCTGTACTTTGGCTTACAGGAAAAATAAAAGAGTGTTCCCGGCATGGTATGTATCTCTTCTAAATCCATGATACATCAATGCATATCCTACTTTAGCATGAAGAATTATCTGGTGTTCTATCCTTTCTTGCAGGTCGTATATTTGCAAACACTGCAGACTCTGCCTGCTTGTTAGGAATGAGGAAAAGGAGCCTTGTTTTCCAGCCTTTGATGGAACTTAAAGAACAAACTGATTTTGAGTAAGTTTTTTTTTTTTATCTGATCACAAGTGCATTTCATGCCTGGCAATCAGCATAGAGAGAAGAGGAGGAATTCAATATTTTTTTTTTATTTCTCATGGTTTGCCCAGGCTTTGCCTTTCTTGAACTGCTGAAATTATGTAATTTGCAAAATATTGAATATTAATGTAAAAGTAAATGGAGCATTGCATGAAAAAAAAGTTAACACAAGTTAAAGTTAACACAAGTTAAAGTTAACACAAGTTAAAGTTAACACAAGTTAAAGTTAACACAAGTTTTCAACATTTAATTCAATGGTGCAAATTTCAGAGAAGTTGCAGATCCCCTTTGAATTATTTTTTATGATTTAGTAAGGTGTGAAAGATGGTACTTATGGTTTAGAAAGAGCTTAAAACTTGTGTTCAGGGCTTAGGTTATTGTTTAGGGCTTAGAAATTGGTTAAAGGGGTGTTTAGAGTTTTGAAAGGAGTTATATGGGTGTTTAGGGCTTGTGAGGATTAGGGGTTTGTTTGCAGTATACTTACTGTTGATTGTATTGATGCAGGAGCAGTGGTGTGGCTGCCCCCGTGATATCACATGCCCTTCTCTTCCTGTTCAGCCCTCTCACACAAATAGAGTGTGTGCCATGCAGGATGAAACAAAAACAGCTATGCATGACACATAGTATCTTTGCTACATCATCAATACACAAACAAACTACACTCTATAACCACCAGAAGTTGCATTTGTCTGATCACTGTAAAAAGATCTTGCAATTTCCAACAGAAAATACCAGCATTTGCATTGTTGGTATTTATGCAATAACATTACAAGCAAGGCAGTATGAAATACCAACTATGCTGATAATACCAGGCAGGTGGCAAGCCTAGGCAGCTCACAAAGAAGAAATGTAGCCATTGTTGATGTTGGTAACATACTCTATCTAGTCGTTCTTCACAAGATCCTTTTTCTTTGGACATCTGCAACCTTTGTAAGAAGTAACGGGATACTCTAAGTACCATAACTACTGCAGTGGTTAGTAGTGACTGTGGGGCAAAGAGTCTTTAGTTGCTTTTCTCTCTACATACTCTTTTTAGCTGTTAGCCAATAGACAAGGCTTTTCTGACACCTAAAGGCCATCCTTTATGCTTTTGCTCAGATAATCTTATAAACTTCCTCATCCACCAAACACTTACATTTTTATTCTCAATGAGACTAGGTTCCCCCTGCTTCTGTTTGAATTTCTGGAAATTTGTGCAGAATGGTTAGTTCTTTAGATTGATTTTTCTATATTGACATACAAAGTGACTTGTACAATGATTCGTGTGCGCTTTGTAAAAAAAATAATCAGTGTAAATTTTCTCTATAAAAAAATCATATTTTGTTCTGTGAAACAATGCTTGTTTCATGTCACTAAACAGAAGCAGAGTGGTTTCATTTATTGTAAGTTTTGCTACTCTGCACTATTGGTATGTTACCTCTTGTGTGGCCATCGCAAGGTGGCATAAAAATAACTCTCATGTATGCGCTACACAAATGTGAAGCAATGCCCAAATATTTCATATTGGTTTTTTTTTAATCAGTTGTAACATTTGCTTTTCTATAGACACCGTCTTCCCAAAGAGGAATGGTGGCTAAAACTTCGGCCCATCCTGAAAATCCTTGCAAAATATAACATCAGCCTGGACACATCTGAACGTGCACATTTGGAACACATTACACGCAAGAGATCTGTCGAAGCCCATATTTAAGTCTTGAAGAAAAGGCAAATTCATTTAATTTTATGAGTGAAGATTGTTTTCCCTGCATATTTATAGTTGACCTAATAATTAGAATAAACTTTGGGTTTTATTTAGTGAATATTAAAATGTATTTAATTAAGCACCAATTTGCTAAGAAACCATGTTTAGAGATCTTTGCACTTCCACTATTGTGCCCTAATTTAGCAATTTAGTTGTTTTAACTCAACCCACTATTCAGTAAATAAACCCTTTGTAGTTTTGTTGCATGCTATGGCATTCGTTTGATAAGTATTTAAGGATTATTTTTCATTGTTGACATGCTCTGGCCTGTCTTTAACACATGCAGATTTTCAGGAACCTGATAACAGTAGGTTGGCTGCCCCGTATTTTAAAGCAAAGTGATGTAGATTATTTTTTTACATCATGCTGAAGCATTTGCATCTAGATAAAAAATCAATCTAAATGCTTTTTACAACACATTACATTGTCTTGGGTGAAGCAAAATGGCTAGTTACGCCACAGTAGGTTTTAATACTAACAAACTCAGGACGAAATAAAAGAAAACCTGTGTACCATCCTTTACTGTGTCTAAACCGTTAACTTGAGGTTATAGTTCAACAAATAAAATCAGTAATTCATTTCTTGACGTGTTTGAATTGAGTCAAAACATAAAACAATGTTGTACACTGATATTGTGCCATGTAGCAAAGGCTGTAGTGGCACTATGAGTATAGCTTGAGTGATTGGGGAATTTTAAATCATTTGGACCATATTTGTTCTAGCCAATATGATGGCTATTGTGACATGGAGTGACTTGGGGTTCTCTGTGTATGCCATATATAAACTTATAATATAATACTATATAGATATAAACTATCTCTGATCACCTGAAATGAAAGCTTACTAGTCCAGTCTCATTTGCCCAAACAAAATAGTAATATCTAATGTTGTCAGCCATAAAAAGCTAGTAATGCAAAACTCAAATAACCTTGTTAATGTATGGGTCTACAGACAAGAGGAAAGCCTCTGCATATTACCACTTACCTACATATTGTATATACATGCCTTATGACCAAAGTTAGGTGGACATCCATTCTAATTATTGAGTTCAATTGTTTCAGCCTCACCCATTGCCAACAGGTTCAGAAAACCCAGCATACAGCTATGAAATCTGTTTAGACAAACATTGGAAAAGTGATGTTTTTGCCCTACTAGAGCTTCATGAGTCCACTATAAGTGCTAGGGCATTTATTGTGAAATAAAAAAGAACCTACGTGCAGTAAAAGCCCAGTCACAAAGTTATAGACCAAACCTACACATTAGGAGGTACAGATACATACTGTCACAGGGGTCATACCCCAACTTACAGGAATGGTGAATCCCACAAAGAGTGGTGCTAAGTAGCCTTATCACAAGGCCTTAGAGTGGACGGACTTAACGTAAGAAAGATAACAACAAAGTCAGTAATGGCCAAAATAAGGAATATAGAATTACAGATAAACAGAGAAACAAGCCGGGTCAGGATACCAGAATTACACAAATTCAAATACAAGCCGAGATGTATATATATATGTGTGTGTGTGTGTATGTATATATATATATATATATATATATATATATAATGCCAAAATACCAGAGTATTGCAGTATGCAATGATGCCTTTTATATTGGACTAACATAATATTTCAAACACAAGCTTTTTTTTAGTCCAATAAAAAAAAAAAAAAGTATCATTGCATACTGCAATACTCTGGTATTTTGGCATCTTGTCTACTGGACTAATACAGCTAATCCAATCTACACTACTATATTTATATATATATATATATATAGTGTGTGCCAAAGGATAGCTGCTCACCGGTCTTTAAAATTCCAATACTTTATTTAGTTCAAGTTAAAACCTGGAACTAAATAAAGTATTTAGCAGCTATCCTTTGGCACATTGTACTTTTGGAGTCCAGGCTATGGCACCCGGCATTATTGGATACTACTAAGCGTGAGTGCGAGGGAAATTGTGTGTGTGTGTGTGTGTGTGTGTATATATATATATATATATATATATATACAGAGAGAGAGAATATAAATGTGCAAAAATACATAATAACACAAGCACAATACGTTTACATACACACCTCAATTAAAAAAATTTAATAAAACTGTGACTGGCACACCAAGGCATTTTTTAAGTTCTTATTTTGGCACAGTACTGCTAAAAGGTTGCCTTTCCCTGTTCTAGAAGACTCTGTAAGCAAGCATATACAGTTGCATACTTGCATATGATACAATGTAGCAGTGAGGCTGCAATATTACGAGTACAACAATGTAATTTTAAATGTATCAACGTAGCCAAACATAGAATCATGTTGTAGCGGTTATGGCCAGCAAAGAGATGCAATCATTGATCAGCGTTATAGACTTATTCTGACACATAAAAATAACATATTTGCATCAAAAATTTCAAAAACTGTTTATTAGCTGGGATTGTACAACACTTTCCCACTTAAATACAAACACACAAAAGTTTTTATTTCTTAGGAACATATCAGAATGTTTTTGGAAACCTCGTAAAGTATAGTAGAGTGGGTGTTATATGCTATATGTGTATCCTTGTCAGGAAGGATTTTATGGGATAAAGATGTCTTATTTATTTCCTTCATTTAATGCATCATCCAAAATGTGTGATCTGTACCCTCTTTCAAGAAATCTATTTTGCATTTCTGTTAATTGTGCCTCAAATTTATCAGTTTGAGTTCTTGTGGGTCATCCTGAGGATCTCTGATACAAGCAGAGAGTTTTTTAAAAAGATCTTGAGTAACCCAAGCAGTCATATTTAACAAAAATCATCAAGTCCAAAAATCTCATTCGGTTAGGATCACATTTCAGAGAGAATCCATCTGTGGTGGGCAAGGAATTAAGGTATTTCCCATAGAACAATCCGCTATATGTTCTTAGAGAGATTTCAACCTCCAGACCAGGACCAGCAAACTGACCCTCCAAGCGGATTTGCTTGGAAATTTATGGCAGACTACTAGCGTGGAAGACATGGGAGAGGTGACCACTCTCCTGCCACCTTTTCTGGATGGCATCTGAATCAGTGTCCCTGTCCCAACCTTACCTGTGGGGATCATCCTGATCCCAAGAGAAAAACTCCCTAATAGCCAAAATCCATACTGATATATGCACTCAACCCATGAGATGGTAAAGAATGTGGTCAGGACCAAGTGCTGACACCTATTCTTTACAAGCTCAACGATCTCCTTGAAGCCTTTCTATCCAGTTGGCGGAGAAGCTGAAAGGACTGCCAACACCCCAAAGACTTGACTCACCTACTGTACACTTGAAAATCTGCTGGGTTAAAGTCTATCAATCTAGTCTGTCAGAAGGAACTCCCCATATGTCTAGCCTCACCTGAGGCCTCTGAATTTGCTGGAGGGAATACCGCTCCTGCATTGAGGATGATGGCTAGAGGAAGTCGAAACCAGGAAGGTGTCAGGGTACCTGAGGCCTCTACCTCTAAGGGAGGTAGAGACTTGATGGTTTATCCGTCCAGGCGAGCTGTTTCCTCCGTTCCTCGCGGTTCATCCAGCCACTTAAACACCGGCCGCGAGGAATCCACGTCCTTTTCTAGCAGGACGCTCAATACGTGACGTCATGACGCTATCACGAGCGACCTGTCACTCAAGTGTCCGATATCCAATCGGCACTTGTCAGAGGCGTGCTTACCATCCGGAGCCAGGGTATTTAAGCTTACTTCTCTCTTCAGCTCATTGCCCTGTCGTGGTTCTAGCTTGTCTAGTCACTCAGTGCTCTGGTATTCTAGTTTGCTCTATTTGGTTTTGACTCGGCTTGTTGTACTTCCCTGCTTCTCTGTTCTCCCTTGACCCGGCTTGTCTCTCGCTTATCTGTCTTCCCGTTCCCTCGACCTCGGCTTGTCTCTGACTATTCTCTATTACTCTCGGTACGTTAGTCCGGCCATTCTAAGGCCCGGTATACGTACCTTTCCACTCTTTGTACTCTGCGTGTTGGATCCCTGTCCCGATCCTGACATTACGACAGGGCCAATGGATCCTGCAGGTACAAACAGTCAGCTTGGTTCTTCTGATCCCAGGTTTGACGCCATGGAGCATAGGATGGATCAGATGGCTCTAGCACTACAGGCACTTTTGTCTCGTGCTAGTAACCCACCTGAGGAGACACGTACTCCTTCTATTTCTCCTGCAGTCTCAGGTCTAGAGGTAGCCACTGTAGGTGCTTCTTCCCGTATTACCCCACCAGTACGTTATGGCGGGTCACCGGAGAAGTGCCGTGGTTTTCTGAACCAGATTAGCATCCATTTCGAATTACAACCTCGATCTTATCCTACAGATAGAGCGAAGGTTGGATTTGTTATTACTTTACTCATTGAGAAAGCTCTGAGATGGGTCAATCCTTTATGGGAGAATGATAATCCACTAGTCTATAATTATAATGCCTTTGTAGCTGCGTTTAGAAGAACTTTTGACCCTCCTGGTAGAAAGGTCAATGCAGCTAGATTACTGTTGCGCCTTAGACAGGACAATCGAACACTTGTGGACTATGCACTAGAGTTCAGGTCCTTGGCGGCAGAAGTTAAGTGGAACGAACAGGCTTATATAGATGTGTTTCTGAATGGGCTATCAGATGTAATTCTTGACGAGGTCACTACTAGAGAACTCCCTGAGAATTTGGAGGATTTAATTTCTTTTATATCTCGTATTGATGAACGCATAAGAGAGAGGCAGAACACTCGAGATAGGACCCGTAGACCCTCCTTTAAACTAGCACCTACCTTTCAAAATTCTGAGTTCGAGGACTTACGTATTTCTGAACCTATGCAGATAGGCAGTACTCATCTCACAGAGAGAGAGAGACAGTACAGAAGAAGGGAGGGTTTATGTATGTATTGTGGAGTCAGAGGACATTTACGCCTAAATTGTCCTAATCGTTCGGGAAACGCTCGCACCTAAGTTTCTCTAGAGGACAGGCCTTGGGTGTTTCTACTTTGTCCTCTATTCACAACTACAAAGAGTTCAGGCTTCTGTTACCCGTTTCTTTGAGGTGGGAGAAGGGAGTAGTAAAGACTATGGCACTAATCGATTCTGGAGCTGCTGAGAGCTTTATAGATCAGGGTTTTGTTGCCAAGCATGCTATCCCATCCCAGTTAAAAGAGACACCACTGGCTGTTGAGGCCATCGATGGTAGACCGTTACTTGAGCCTGTTATTTTCCATGAGACCATACCGATTAACTTAACTGTTGGCATCCTACATAAAGAGGATATATCCTTAATGCTCATTTCTTCTCCGTCTATTCCCATAGTCCTGGGGTACTCCTGGTTGAGGAGACACAACCCTATTATTAATTGGGAGTCAGGGGAGATAGTTTCGTGGGGAGAGAATTGTCAAGAAAAATGCTTGCGGAAGGTCTTACCTCTCGGATTAACTAACACATCGACTACCTCTGACAATCCTACAGAGACACAAATTCCGCCTCAGTATCTAGATTTAAAGGCAGTATTTGACAAAAAGAAAGCCGATACCTTACCTCCTCACAGGTCCTTTGATTGCAAAATTAACCTACTCCCTGGTACCATGCCTCCCAGAGGTCATGTATATCCATTATCTACAAAAGAGAACTCAGTTCTAGAGGAGTATATTCACGAGAATTTAGACAAGGGATTCATCAGGAGGTCCTCCTCCCCTGCCGGGGCTGGATTTTTTTTTGTTAAAAAGAAAGATGGTTCTTTGAGACCTTGTATTGATTATCGAGGCTTGAATAAGATAACCATTAAAAATGCCTACCCGATTCCCTTGATCACCGAACTCTTCGATCGTTTGAAGGGCTCTACAATTTTCACCAAGTTAGACCTCAGAGGGGCATATAACTTGGTGAGAATCCAGCAGGGACATGAGTGGATGACGGCATTCAATACTCGATATGGTCACTATGAATATACTGTTATGCCTTTTGGGTTATGCAATGCGCCAGCTGTATTCCAGGATCTGATAAATGAGGTTCTTAGGGAATTTCAGCAAGAGTGCGTCATTGTATACCTAGATGATATACTCATTCATTCTAGTGAGATTGAGACTCATCACAAGCAAGTCAGGAGGGTTTTGCACAAGCTTCTCCAGCATGGCTTGTACTGTAAGTTGGAGAAATGTAGCTTTGATCAAACCCAGGTAACCTTTCTCGGCTATGTGATCTCTGGGGAGGGATTTAAGATGGATCCGGATAAGCTCCAATCCATTCTAGAGTGGCCTTTACCCAAAGGTCTTAAAGCCGTACAGAGATTTATTGGTTTTTCTAATTATTATAGGCGCTTTATTAAGGGCTATTCTTCCATTATCGCACCTATCACTAATATGACCAAACAGGGGGCTGATACTAAGAATTGGACTACTGAAGCTCTCCTTGCGTTCAAAACTCTCAAGGAGCTTTTCGCTTCCGCTCCAATTTTAGTTCACCCCGACACTTCTCTGCCTTTTCTACTTGAGGTAGACGCATCAGAGACTGGTTTAGGTGCTGTCCTATCTCAAAGGTTGGGGGTTGATAAACCATTACATCCATGTGGATTTTTCTCTAAAAAATTGACCGGTACTGAAAGCAGATATGACATTGGTGACAGAGAATTACTAGCGGTTATCAAGGCTTTGAAAGAGTGGAGACATTTATTGGAAGGTACATTACATCCTGTTACCATTCTAACTGACCACAAAAATTTGTCTTATATCGGAGAGGCTAAGCGGTTGTCCTCCAGGCAGGCTCGTTGGTCGTTGTTTCTTACCCATTTCAATTACGTTCTGACTTACAGACCTGGGTCAAAGAATTCTAAAGCCGATGCGCTATCTCGCCAATATGAGCCCTCTGCTTCAGTTGAACCACTTATGTCCTCCATTGTACCCAAATGCAATATTATTGCTAATACCAGTCTCAAAATTCATTCTCCGCTACTTGACCAGATCTTGAAGTCACAACATCTAGCTCCCGGAGACACTCCTGAGGGAAGAAACTTTGTTCCTCCTGAACTTCAACTGGAGCTCTTACAATGTTTTCACGAAAGTAAAATAGCTGGTCATCCTGGTATTCGCAAGACATACTCTTTGATATCCAAGGATTTCTGGTGGTCTTCACTTCGAAAAGATATTGAGGAGTTCGTCGCAGCTTGTGAAACTTGTGCCAAGACTAAACTACCTCATGCATCTCCATGTGGCCTCTTACACCCCTTGGACATTCCTGAGAAACCTTGGTCCTGTTTGTCCATAGACTTTATCGTTGATTTGCCTGCTTCCAAGAGACAGACTGTTATTCTCACGGTGGTGGATAGATTTACTAAGATGGCCCATTTCGTGCCATTACCTAAACTTCCGACTTCTCCTGAATTGGCGGAGATTTTTGCAAGAGAGGTTTTTCGCCTACATGGGATTCCTTCGGAGATTGTTTCTGATAGAGGCTCTCAATTTGTCTCACGTTTCTGGAGATCCTTTTGTTCTCAAATGGGCATCAAATTGAACTTCTCCTCGGCCTATCACCCTCAGTCTAACGGAGCTGCTGAACGTACCAATCAAAAGATCGAACAGTATCTGCGTTGCTTTGTTTCCGAACACCAGGACGATTGGGTCGGTCTGATTCCTTGGGCGGAGTTCGCACACAATAACCTTGTTTGCGATTCAACTCGCTCTAGCCCTTTCTTCATGAACTATGGCTTTCATCCTTCGATTTTTCCTTCGGTTTCCTCTTCTCAGGGGATACCGTCGGTTGATGATCATGTCGCCAACCTGAAGAAATTATGGGATCAGACTCGGCAAATTCTGTTACATAGTTCCTCGTTGTTCAAGAAACACGCTGACAAGCATAGAAGAGCGGCTCCTGTTTTTGTTCCTGGGGATAGGGTATGGTTAAGTACTAAGAATATTCGACTAAAAGTTCCATCTATGAAATTTGCTCCTCGCTACATAGGCCCTTACAGGGTTCTCACTCGTATCAATCCGGTTGCGTATCGCCTTGCTCTGCCACCTGCCTTACGCATTCCTAACTCTTTTCATGTTTCCTTGTTGAAACCCCTTATTTGCAACAAATTCTCCTCTAAGGTCTCCTCGCCTCGTCCTGTTCAGGTGGAGGGTCGGGAGGAGTACGAGGTCAGCTCCATCGTTGATTCCAGAATTTCAAGGGGAAAATTGCAATATCTGGTCAACTGGAGGGGATATGGTCCTGAGGAGAGGAGTTGGGTACCTCAGGAGGACGTTCATGCTTCTCGCCTTCGCAGAGCATTTCACCTCCGCTTCCCATCTCGCCCCGGTTCCTTCCGCCCGGTGGGCGTATCTGAGAGGGGGGGTACTGTCAGGGTACCTGAGGCCTCTACCTCTAAGGGAGGTAGAGACTTGATGGTTTATCCGTCCAGGCGAGCTGTTTCCTCCGTTCCTCGCGGTTCATCCAGCCACTTAAACACCGGCCGCGAGGAATCCACGTCCTTTTCTAGCAGGACGCTCAATACGTGACGTCATGACGCTATCACGAGCGACCTGTCACTCAAGTGTCCGATATCCAATCGGCACTTGTCAGAGGCGTGCTTACCATCCGGAGCCAGGGTATTTAAGCTTACTTCTCTCTTCAGCTCATTGCCCTGTCGTGGTTCTAGCTTGTCTAGTCACTCAGTGCTCTGGTATTCTAGTTTGCTCTATTTGGTTTTGACTCGGCTTGTTGTACTTCCCTGCTTCTCTGTTCTCCCTTGACCCGGCTTGTCTCTCGCTTATCTGTCTTCCCGTTCCCTCGACCTCGGCTTGTCTCTGACTATTCTCTATTACTCTCGGTACGTTAGTCCGGCCATTCTAAGGCCCGGTATACGTACCTTTCCACTCTTTGTACTCTGCGTGTTGGATCCCTGTCCCGATCCTGACAGAAGGGTCCAACAAATATGCAGCTTACTCACCCTGCCTGTTTCAAAATTGCGAACATATGCAGCAGAAGTTGGGGGAGATCCACAGATCCCTGGTGACCTACATCCATTAAAAAAAAAAAAAAAAAAAATCCATGGGGGCAAAACTCCCATGGAAAATTACATAGTTGATGCAGAGTCTGGTTTTAATCCATAAAGGGCATAAATCACCTAACATTCCTAAATTGTTTGGAATAACGTGCTTTAAAACATCAGGTATGATGTTGTATCGATCAGGTAGTGTAAGGGTTACGCCCACTTCACAGTGACAGACCAAACTCCCCGTTTAACGCACCGCAAACAACCGCAAACAGTCCATAAACATATACATAGGCAAGAAAAGGAAAAATAAAAGGAGACAGCGTAAACCGGACCTTAGAATGGCCGGACTAATAAGCTAGAGACAGAGAATGGTCAAAGGGAAAGCCGAGGTCAAGGAAGCCAGAAAATACACAATACCGTTTACACAAGCCAAGTAAGGGAAACCAGAATTCAGAATAACCAGGGAAAAGTCAAGATCAGGATACCAGGAAATCAGATTCACAATGATAAAGCACTCTCAGGAAACCAGGAACAGGAAACCACGACAGGGCAAGGTAATGGGGTGAGCTAGGGATTTAAATATCACGCGGCGGGCCGGCAGCCGCGACACCCTGTTACGTCCCCCTCATCAGGCCTTTTTTAGTCGAATGTATCACCCACTGTCAGTCCCTTCGGGATCCATCCCTCATTCATCACCTGCCTAGTGCAGCACAAAACCAGGATACACCACTTTTTTTAAATGCAAGCTATTGGGACACCAGATATGAGTGAGTGGTGGCACTGGGCAGGCCCTGAAACGCACACTCGTGAAGGAAACTGACTGCTATTATATTACAGTCAAAAAAGTAGTTTTTTTTGTTAAATGCAAGCTATTGTGACACCAGATATGAGTGGTGGCACTGGGCAAGTGGGCACAGTATACGCTGTGAGCCTGACACACACGCTGGCAGACAACTAACTGCTATTCAATCTATTACAGTCAAATTTTTTATTTTATTTTTAAATGTACACTACTGTTACACCAGATATGAGTTGCACTGGTGTGACTCTGTGCCCTGGCAGGCCCTGAAACGCACACGCATGAAGGAAACTGACTGCTATTATATTACAGTCAAAAAAGTTTATTTTTTTTTAAATGCAAGCTATTGGGACACCAGTGAGTGAGTGGTGGCCCTGGGCAGGCCCTGAAACACACACTCGTGAAGGAAACTGACTGCTATTATATTACAGTCCAAAAAGTTTTTTGGTTTTTTTTTTAAATGCAAGCTATTGTGACACCAGTGAGTGAGTGGTGGCACTGGGCAGGCCCTGAAACGCACACTCATGAAAGAAACTGACTGCTATTATATTACAGTCAAAAAAGTTTTGTTTTTTTTAAATGCAAGCTATTGGGACTCCAGTGAGTGAGTGGTGGCACTGGGCAGGCCCTGAAACGCACACTCGGGAAGGAAACTGACTGCTATTATATTACAGTCCAAAAAGTAATTTTTTTGTTAAATGCAAGCTATTGTGACACCATGTAACGAGAATATACCCCAACACGCAGGATCCAGCTAAACAGAAGACAACACAGAGGGGAAATACGTTTACCGGTCCTTAGAGTGGCCGAACTTGATGTATATAGGAGAAGTACAGAGTCAGGAACGATCCGAGGTCAAGGGCACAAAGAGACAACGTAAACTAGGACTAGCCGGGGTCTGGTACACAGTAAACAGCAAGCCGGCAAACAGAACAGACAAGGATAAAGAGTAAACAAAGTCAGAATACAAAGCCAAGGTCAAAACTAAGGAACACTACGGAACACCACAAGCGCTAAAGGGAACTGCAACAGAAACCACGATAGGGCAAGGAACTAAGGGAAAGAGGTAAGTATATATAACTAAACGTCTATTTTGATTGGTCCCTGTCATATCCACGCCCCCAAAAGGTAATTGTATGGGGAGTGTGGCATGACAGGGACCAATGGGAGGCCTTTTCTAATTCAGGCTCCCACTGTCCCTTTAAGAGCGTGCCCGAGACTCGCGGCACGCTCTTAGAGTCAGGCGGGACACGTGACCGCTTCTCGCGGTCACTGCCCGCCTTCCAGTTCCAGCCGTCGGATGAGTCGCGCGCGGCTCGTGTAGCAGCAGAGCCGCGCGCGGCTTGAACAGAGGACCCCGGCCGGCACCTGGAAAGGGTAAGTACCGCTACACACCAGATATGAGTGGTGGCACTGGGCAAGTGGGCACAGTATACGCTGTGAGCCTGACACACACGCTGGCAGACAACTAACTGCTATTCAATCTATTACAGTCAAAATTTTATTTTTATTTTTTTAAATGTACACTACTGTTACACCAGATATGCTGTGAGCCTGACACAGGCTGGCAGGCAGGCAACTGCAATTACATTACACAGAAAAAAAAAAAAAAAAAGCAGACTGATGTTCTAGCCCTAAAAAGGGCTTGTTGGGGTGCTGCCCTTACAGCAGAGATCAGATGAGTCCTTCAGGACTGTAATGGACACTGAAGCAGCTACACTGTCCCTCCTCTCACTAAGAATGCAGCTTCACAATGAATGTAAAATGGATGCTGTCCAGGAGGTGGGAGGGCCTGGGAGGGAGGGTCTGCTGCTGATTGACTGGAATGTGTCTGCTGACTGTGAGGTACAGGGTCAAAGTTTACTCAATGATGACGAATAGGGGGCGGACCGAACAGCGCATATGTTCGCCGTCCGCGGCAAACGCGAACAAGCGAGGTTCACCAGGAACTATTCGCCAGCGAACAGTTCGGGACATCACTAATCTTGAGTATTTAGATATAGACTTCCACATGTTCTTTAGACATAGCCTTAAAGGAACACTATAGGGTCAGGGAAAAAAACATGTATTCCTGACCCTATAGTGTTAGAAAACAGCCATCTAGCCCCCCTTGCATTCCCTTATCCACCCTATGCCCCTGATCTGCCTGCTTGGCTGACATAATCAGAAGTGATTATCCGAGCCAATAAGAATGCTTTAATATGATATATTACACCGTGTCATGATTTATTTAACAAAATGGAGCCAAAATAGAGTAGCCATGTGTGAAAAAAACAAGAACATCATATGATCCAATAGCTTGCTTAGAACCACCTTTAGCAGCAATAACTAATAATAATAATTTTCGTTATGTCTTTATCAGTCTCTCACATCGTTGTGGAGCAATTTTGGCCCACTTTTCTTTACAAGGTTTCTTCAGTTCATTGAGGTTTTCTAGAATTTGATTATGCACAGTCATCTTAATGTCCCACCACAGCATTTCAATTTGAGGTGAGTTATGTACTTTGGGACATTGCAACACCTTTATTACCCCCACCCTCCCCCCTCCCCCCCCCACAAAATCAACCAACTCCACAGGATTTAGGGTTAAATGGAATGCAGGGTTAAGTTAATCTCTAGTGACAGTCTTCCAGACAGCCACTAGAGGCACTTTCACTGCACTGACAAAGTAAAATTTTGTCAGGGAAGGAGCATGACCACGAGACACAGCAGTGACCACAAATTCTCTTAAGCTTGTGCACATCTCCGGAAATCACACAGATTCAAGCCATTCTTCATAATTGCTGCAATAAAACGACCTTTGGACTACCAACTACGAGTCCACACCTTGGCTTGAATGAGCGATTTGAACCCTACATTGCTACTTGATGTCCTGGAGCCAGACCCACTTCCTGTTCTACTGCAGCTGAATTAATTCTGATGGTGCAAAAGGCTGCCAGCCAAGATGAAAGACACCAGAACCCTCTCTAGCAGCAGGCCCAGCCTAAGATGGTGACTTTGGAGGCCCGGATGTTCTCAGAGGAGTAACAGAACTTGCGCAGGGTAACCCACCCCTGCAGCCTTTACAGCAGGGATCGGCTTCTGAAGTGTCAGGGAAGGGCTTCAGGGAAGTGTCTTCTGAAAACTCTGAGCCACCAAGCAAGATATTCAGAATCTGTTGAAAGATATCCAGAAACTTCAGGCAGCGGACATGGAGGTATTTAAGGCTTACGTGCAGGCGTGGATAGTGTGCGTACCTCAGAGGAGGACATTATCAATATATGGCAGGGTATGACTTCCATGAGGAACTGAATTCAAAGTATTTTATCTACATAACATATGTAACCACTACACTTTGCTGTACTAGATCATAGACCAATGCAAAATAATCTGAAAATCAGAGGCATACCAGACAAAATCACAGTGGAAGATCTTCCACACTATATGAGGCGATTAGTGGAATCCTTGTTACCTATGACTTGTGCTAAAAAGCTTTCCCTTGATGTGATATTTAATCTGCCTAAGTCACCTAGGGAGCCAACCTCCACTCACTCTCACAGGATAAGAAATCTCTCCTGACAGCACGGCAGGGCAAGACGCTTTATTCTTTCTTAAGGCTCCAACCTCACTTTCTATAAATATCTATGAAAGTCCACTTTACAGTAGCGAAGATCACACAAATCTGTAACAAGCCAACCGCAGTCACCTGGAGTGGAATATAGGTGAATGACACTACGATCCCTTATGGTGACTCACATTAGGATTGTAACCTGCATATACCTGCTATCGATTCAGGAAGTCAACATGGCCAAACGTCCCCGTAGTATTTCCTAGTTCTAGGAGCCTAAGTGTCTGCTAGGAGGTGAAGAATAAACTCCTAAACAACCAGAACGCTACCAGAGTCCCCTGAAATCCGCCACGCCATCAGATTCAGAAATCCATCAAGGATTTGCAGGTTGGGTCGACCAAACTTCAGCTAGTTGTGTGGCTTGGTTATACAGTCGGGGCTTGATACTGCTTATATACCTGGATTACATTTTGGTGATGGCTCAACCTTTTTGAAGGCTGTGGAGGTGATCCTAGAAGGAAAGTTCTTGCTACAAAGTCTCAGGACATCCTCTGATTCAGATATGGAAGGATAAGGGGGCTAGCTAAATAAAATATCTGATAGAAACTTCATTGTAAATTCAAGGAATGTGTATGACTCCCATGTGCCTGCTTTTTTGTATTGCGATCTTGGGTATTTATATGGCAATTCTTTGTACCAGGTTTTGAACTTGTTGTGAACCAGACACGGTTGTACACACTTATCATCCAAATCTACTTCCCCCATATTTTTGCTGTACTCAATAATATGCTGTTTTCCCCCAAAAACTTTATTTTCGATGTGCAATGGGTTAGATACAGGCTTGCTATGCTACAACAACAGAGCAAGCTTTTCAACAATAGACATAATAAAACCTTGTGTGACATTGAGAGATGTTGCACTTTTTTTGTAAAGATAATAAGAAACAAGATATGCAAATGCTTGGAATGCGTAACAATGACATGCTAATTATAATAATTTATTGTATTAGGTTTAAGCTAAGCGTACCACAGAAAATATTCATCAGCCTGAGAAAACGTGTAGGCTAGGTATACATGGAAACCAACACTTGTAAAATAATAAAGCAACTAGACTTGGTGATTCGCACTAATAAAAATTGCAGAACACGTTGAAGTTTGTTTTTTGTTTTGTTCATCCTTTCCCTTGACTGACACAGGCACTGTACTTTCATTATGCATTGCGGACAGCGTGTAGATAC
The DNA here is from genome assembly GCF_036172605.1 of Pelobates fuscus. NCBI lineage: Eukaryota > Metazoa > Chordata > Amphibia > Anura > Pelobatidae > Pelobates > Pelobates fuscus. The sequence continues at coordinate 406,532,106 of NC_086317.1, read as the reverse complement.
ATATCTTTTTTGTCCGTGTACTGAAGGGTTTCACACTATTTTTAAAATAACTTTATTAGGGTCAGAGCCCATAATATTTTTATCTTTGTCACGTCTATCATAAAAAAAAAATTAAATAATTATTGGCTCACACACTTGCTAATTGTGATGCCAAGAGTTGCCATAAATAGGACGATTACAGGAGAGGTTGAGTTTAAGGTTTGTCAGACACAGTGGGGTGTTCTAAGCACCTCCTTGTAGATGGTGGTACTCGCTAAGTGGCGATCTATCAGAGGCTGTAAGAATGTCACCATTATCAATCGCAGATGTGTAAGTCTCAGATTCACATGTTAGAATGGTGTAACCCTCTTCCACAATAGTAACATGCCATGATGGAAAAGTGAATTTAAAAAAATAATAAATTCTCCTACCTGCCTATTTAACAACAACAACTCTATAAACCCACCCACCCCCAATCCCCACTTCCTCCCAAGAAAATGAATTCTACACCCAACAACAAAAATAAAAGTACGGATTGATTGCAGGACAAAAAGCTGTGATGAGAACAGAAAGGGTTATATATTTTTTCTTTTAATTAAACAAGCCAAAAAAAAGAAAAAAGGATTAAATAGCATGCCAATTTGATTAGATTCTCTGATAAGAGATATGGTACAGTGATCAGACTCAGCAGAAAATTAACAATGGTTAAAACTGACTACAAAGGGTCAGATTTTACTTGAAAAAGACAAAAATCTTATCCCCTAATAAACTGAGCAGTACTAATGAACTGATCACAGCAGTAACACTGTTATCAGTAGTGACAGGGGTAAAATGAGTGTTTCCCCACACACACTTTTAACACTTTAAAAGACACAGGACAATAATCTCTCTGTCTTTCTCATTTCAGATCAAAGTGAGGAAAGAGAGAGGCACAGTACAAAGATCACAACCAATGTTTGAATTCACAAACTGTGACATTGTATCTGTTATCGTAGTGACAGGGTGCAGCGATTTGCTGCTGGGGGCCATCCCCAATTTTGATCCATCATTATAAGTATGACAGGTAAGGGGGGGAGGAGAACCATTTTAACGCCACTAAAGCCCTCCATTTGTAAGGCAACCTAATACGCTCTACTTTCAGGAAGGGATTACCGTATATACTCGAGTATAAGACGAGTTTTTCAGCACATTTTTTTTTGCTGAAAACCCCCCACTCGTCTTATACTCGAGTGAGTGTCTGTATTATGGCAACTTACATTGCCATAATACAGACTGGGGGCTGGCAGAGAGCTGTAACTTACCTTTCCTGCAGCTCCCTTCTCTCTCCTGCGTTCCGGTCAGCTCCCTCTGCAAGTCTCGCGAGAGCCGCGGGGTCAGAGCTCCGCCCGGCAGTCACACCGCGAGACTTGCAGAGGGAGCTGACCGGAACGCAGGAGAGAGAAGGGAGCTGACAGGAGCTGCAGGAATGGTAAATGCTCTCTGCCAGTCCCCTCCTACACAGCCCATCCACTGGACCACCAGGGAGTCAGAGCCCCCCTCCTTGGCCAGCTAACAAGCAGGGAGGGGGGACGAAAATAAATAACACAAAAATTTAAATAATATATTTTAAAAAATATATTAAAATAATAATAATATAAAAAAAATATAATAATAATAATAATATAAAAAATAATAATAAAAATGCCCACCCCCCACCAAGGCTCTGCATCACATACACACACTGCACTCATACACACTGCATTCATACACACACTGCACTCATACATACACACACTGCATTCATTACATACACACTGTATATAAATATTCAATTAATATAATTTTTGGGGGATCTAATTTTATTTAGAAATTTACCAGTAGCTGCTGCATTTCCCACCCTAGTCTTATACTCTAGTAAATAAGTTTTCCCATTTTTGGGGGGTAAAATTAGGGGTCTCGACTTATATTCGGGTCCACCTATACTCGAGTATATACGGTAATTTAAAAGGTTTTCAAAGTTTTCAAACAACCAATACAGTACATTATTTTCTAAAACACAGGAATCCATTCAATATACAGTAAGCCGCAACATTTAGAGTTTGGAAAAAAAATCTCTAATAATGAAAAATTGGAGATTCTTTTGACAACCCTTCTCTTTTAGTTGTAATTAGTTTTTCAATGCAACACATCACACTAATGACCAGACCTATTAATGATTACCAGTTGTTAAATATATTAGTGGTTCTGGTATGTCCTGAGGCTACAACTGTTATAATTCAGGTTTAGCCAGTATTTTACCTCACCTAATCTGGTTGCCAAAACACATCAAGATGGTAACTCTTAGTCTGCACAAAAAAAAAAAAACATGAAGCAAAACCACTATTAAGTAAACAACCTGATAAGTGACAGTTAAATGTAAAATGATGTAGTTCAGCCAATATTCGATGCCTTGTGAAACCGTTTCCTTTTCTTTTTTTTTTTATAATTCTTTATTTTTCTGTGCAAGTGATTGACAAACGTGTTTAACGTGCCACAACAGCACACATACGTTTTACATCATAGACATTATCATGGCACAGGTAAGTTGCACATTTTTTCTTTTTTATAATAAACATGGCTGGCTAGTATACGTCATGAGGTACAGAAACAAAAATGGGAGATGCATTATGCTTAGCTGACTGACAGTATATTGAGTAGTTATAAGAATCGTCAGATTATACAAGCTTGGACCAAGAAGTTATATGACATGAGTATTTGTACGATTTGTTACTATAAGGGATATCTCAGAGATTGGCTGACAGAGGATTTCCTATGCATTTTCAAACAGACAAGCTCGCAGTGTTACGGTGACAATAGTAAGCTTAGAAAGACATGGTTTATCATATGCATGACATTAATGTTAACTGCACGTTTTCTAAGTTAGTGTATGTCATGAGGGATGACCAGCATAACAGTGTAGATAGAAAAAACAAAACAGCCCCCCCCCCCAAAAAAAAAATTAGAAATTTTTTTGAAAAAAAACAAAACAATAAAACATATGAGCTGGATACTCATTAGTGTGAAAGTAGTAAAAAATAAAAGTGTGTGAAAATAAAAAGAGAACGGTGGTAAAAGGTTAAAACCTGCTAATAAAACCACCAAACTAAGGCTGACGAGTGGCAAATAAGTACCCTTTCGGGTCCCAGGAGTCCACATGTGGGTGGCAGGCAAAGTATATTATGCTTGGGATAGTAGTCCCTGGAGTTGCCACATGGGTGAGGAACAGTATTCCATGTGAGTCAGCCAATGCCCCTCCGCGAGGCAGATTCTAGCTGGGTACCCGATGGTGCCGCCGGGTCTTGAGTCCCAAGTGAAAGGCCGTGCTTTTCGGTGGTCTGGAACAGGGTTCTCCATGGCTTGTCAGGTTTGGTGCAGGGCTGTGGTTTGCTTTTAGTCAGTTCCTGTCTCTGTCTTGCGGATAGTTTAGTCGGGCTCTGCTGCTTGGGCGCCGGCCATGTTTGAGCCTTCACCGTGGGTTCATGCTGCTGCGCTTTCCTGGGCTTGTGGGAGGCATTATGTAGGTTGCGCCCCCATGAGGAGACTGCTCCCTCTGATGCCGTTGCTGGTTTTGGAGTGTGTCTCCGAGGTGAGCTTTTACCCCTTTGTAGTTTACCCGGGTGGGTGTATGCACCTCTCGGCACGGCGCGTTTCGCAACTGCGACCTTCTGCTGTGTGACTGGGGTTGGTTTGTGCTGTGAGTAGTCACCTGGCTGGCTCCGGACATGCTGGTGCTGCTTACTTTCCAGTTTGCGCCAGAAGTTGTCGAAAATCCTGTCCAGCCTTGCCAGGATATCAGGGTTGTCCTCCGTGTTGTCGGGAGCCCGCTCTGCGTCCGCCATGTTGGCTGTGTCGCTGCAGGTTGTAGTAGCCACTTTGGCCTTGTCTCTATCTCCCGCTAGGTCTGCGAGGCCTCCCAGGGGTGGACCGGGATAACCCCCACCGGTCCGAGGGGGGGGGGGGATAACAGGGTTCGGGTGTGCTGTTGCGTACCATCAGACAGCTCCAGACCGGAGGATCGGCCGCCTCCTCCGTCCGGTGTGCCTTAGGCCGCATGGTTGGAGCAGTGCAGCAGATGAGCTCTTTGTACATTTTTAAACACCACAGTGGGTCCCAGGAGGGTCAGAAGTTGTATACTTCTATAAAGCCGTTTCCTCTGAGGCTGAATGCGGGTGAGAACTGTGGTTCAAGCTTGCCTAGGAGAGGAGCTCCTGCAAAACACTTCTCTCCTCCATGACAGTCAGGCCCCACCCCCCTCCTTTTCTATAATTTATTCACTCTATGATCCTGCTAACAGAGGAAAACAGTGTCAGTACTCATGTACCTAAAGCAAGAATAGACACTAATGATACCGGAGAAACTGACGGAAGCGAAGCACAGAGAGATGGACACAGGTTTCTTCAGGAAGGAAGAGATTCTTTATTGGATCACCGATCGGGACTCAGAGGGACTAGCGTCACCAAAATACCACAAGTTCTGAGTCCTGGACAATAGTGCAGGCTCCCTATATAGGCACATAACTCCTCCCATATTAAGCTCCACCCGCACATTCTCTTGACCAATCAATACAAATAAGAATTAACTTCCTGCTTGACCGCATGGCTTGTCCAGCACAATGGAGGAGGGGGAATACTACATCCTGTATTCTTGCACATGCTCCGTACACTACTGATCGTATCTTGCCTCGTGCAACCAACTGATCGATACGTCAGCATATGCACGTACACATGCCACGTGGTGATCTCGGCCTACTAAATTTATTTTTACCGAGATTCCACCACATTCCCCCCTTTGATGCCTCTTGATATTTTACAATTACTTGAGGCATCACTTAACCTGGGTTTGCATACACCTCAAGTTACCATGAACCAGACCAGACTTATCTTATGATGTGAATCTTTAACACTCATCTTCCTGCATTGGTTCTCCCTGATCTAGAGCCTTATACTTATAAATCGCCATTATCTGTGCAGCAGCCTTCCTCTCTGCTATATTTTCTATCAGGCTTTGCACAGACCTAACTACTAAGGGTATAAGACACGGCAGGAGTAGACACAACATTAAAATCAGTAGGACTCCACCTACCACTGCCTTAAGCCCTCCAAACCACTCATACCAGCTACCAAACCAACTACTTGGATTATACTCTTTCCATACCTGAGTAGGCACATGCGCTAGTTTAACCATATGGCTAGTAAGCTCAGCTATTGCTTGCCCTTCGTCATCTATTTGAAGACAGCAATTGCTCAGGTTAAACTTCCCACATACACCTCCCTCTACTGCCAAAAGGTAATCCAGGGCTAATCTATTTTGGTAGACTGCCGTCCTCATCCTGGTGTTTTTTTTTTGTCAATCTTTCTTTTATTAAGGCATATTTAAGGGGTACAGAGTAAAGAGCGGGAAATGCATAAGTGTTTCACAAGGTAGGGTCAAAACAGAGCAATCAGTGTTCACATACATTTCCAGAACCTTAATGCCTCATTTTATGTTTTTATGTGTCGATGAACGGTAAATGTTGTGTTTCTATAGGCTAAACACTAAACATATTCGATCAAGCTTAACGTTACAGTGAGAAATAAGCTGTTGTATGCGTTTGTCTTTAGGTTAAACATTAAACATATTCTACCAAACTTAACGTTACAGTAAGTATTAGACTGTTGCTTGCTTTTGTTGCAGGAGTACAATATTATTCATGTTATTCACGGTATAGGCTATTATATGCAGTCCCTCACTTTTCTTTACCTTTGTAATGAATATATCATAGTGTAACGTTATGAGTCTATATGCTAAATATTAAACGTATTCAATCAAGCTTAACGTTACAGTGAGAGGTAGGCTGTCGCATGCATTTGTCTATCGGTTAAAGACTAAGCATATTCAATCAAGCTTAACGTGACAGTGGAAAATACTGTTGTTTGCTTTTATCTATAGGTGAAACTTTAAACAGATTCAATCAAGCTTAACGTGACGGTGAAAAATAGACTGTTGCATGCTTTTGTTGCAGGTATACAATATTAACCATGTTATTCCCATCATAGGCTATTACATTTAGTCACCCTCTTTACTTTACATATGCTAAGACAATACCCCATAAAGGGATACGTACATCCTGCAGGCTCGAGTTTGCAAGAGAGAAATTAAGTAGCTAAATACAGTGGGAAATACATAATGCATGAGGATATGTTGTACTTCGTTTAGGTGCCCTTATGTATTGCAGAGCAAAATAAAGTAGAATAAAATGACAACACAGCATACGAGTAAGTCCTGCAAAAGCTGACATGAGTCTTCCCCGGGGCATGTGGCCAGACTGGCTAGCAAAACACGGTGGCGGGGTCTTCCCGATGTCGTGGTGATACTGCAGCTGTGGGCCGCCCATCTTCGGCCCGAGGCCTTAGTAGGTGCTCGTGCCTGGTCGCCATTGATCCCATCAACAGGATCGTGGGCCCAGGGTTCCGCCGGATCCCGGTGTTCTCCCTGGGGGTATGGCTGGCTATGGAGGAGTTCCTCCTGTTGAGCACCCAGCTCGGATGAAGGGCGAGCGGTCTCGTCTGCAGCGCTATCCACTTGGGCGATGCATGTTGTGGTACTGGCGTTGTGTGCTTGGTGTATCCCCGTGCTTGGGAGCTGCTCGATGGCATGTCTCAGTTTGCGTTTGTTGCCCAGGGTGGTGAGCCAGATGGTGTCTGTGGTCTGCTTCGGTCTCTGCGGTGCGGGTCTTACACACGTGGCCTCCGCCATCTTAGCTTCGGGCCTCGGCCTGCCTGGTGGCTTGTCATTGCCTCCGGGTTTCACTGTGGAGCATGGACCGGGATCACCCCCCGGTCCAGAGGGGGGGGGATCAGGACCGGGTCCGCAGAAGTGCCAGACGCTTGTTGGGCTCTGTTGGGCAGGATAGTGGAGCGGCGGCCGTCCACTCCACTCACCGCCAGGTGGGATCCCGCATGGTGCCGCGGGGGTCCCTCCTCCGGGGGACTAAAACTCCGGGAGCAAGCCTCTCCCCGACTCCGGTAGCCCTGGTGCATCAATGGTCACGGTTTTCGGTCAGTTAGTATCACTAAAATCGTCCTTTATAAGCTGTATGAGCCATGTTGTGCAGGAGCTGATCCGTCCTGCGACCGCTCAGCTCGGCGGCCCGGCCCCGCCCCCCTCATCCTGGTGTTATGCTTCGCTAGAAGATTGAGCGCTTGTGATGTTTCGTTAGTAATAATCTCAACCACCGCCTGTAATCTTATAATACGGTTGAGCATATAAATAGGGGTTCTGTAACCAAAGGTACCATCCTCTGCCCACGTGGCTGGCCCATAATAATCTATGATACGCTGGGGAGGCCATTCATCATCTTCCCAGGCGCCTATCTCTATGGGTCCCCTTTTCTTCCTATGATTCACATCATACACTTTAACACCTAAAGTCTCACCTGTTTCAATCGGTAACAAGAAGAAGGATGGTTTGAGCATACCCAACACACATGCCCCTTCCCAGTCCTGTGGCAACTCCGAATAGGCTTTCTTACCACAGATCCAGTACAAATTTGCTGGGGCTCTCCAGGTAGATGTGATGGATAAATCAAACCACACATCCTTTAAATTGGCGTATCTAGCAAACGGGTTAGATGGTTCTGAGACATTTGAAGCCGACCACCAAGTTGTATTCTTTGTATCATCATCATAAGCTTTTTGCCCTAGACAAGTTAATTCTCCTACAGAAGTATTATACATTATTCCTTTCCTTGCTATGCAAACATAACCTATGATGGAGGTCTTTAATCTCCACTCAGATTTACCTCTAACACTCATATGATAATCGGCTTGTGTAGATATTAATTGGTCAACTGCCTCAGAACCGGACATTACCTCCTTTGCTTCCCAAGGCCATTGGTCTCCCATGTTAGTACCTCCACACACATAGCAGTTGGTAACATTAAGACTACCGGCAATACTTTCGGCTAAATCAATAAACAGGTTTTTAGCATTATGGGGGATCTTATTATCTATACTCATCTCTTCATAAAAGGAATGGTATACTTGATGAGTTTGGGAGGATACCGTATCAGTCTCTATCCCTATAAACAATACTGTCCCAGGATCTAAACCCGTCCCATATATTTGAAACCCAAATAAATTGCCATATTTGTCTAAGAACTTATCGGGGTTATTTATAAGTATATGGATGGGATTACATTCCATAGACTTACAATATGGGCTGGTAGGCAACTTAGTCACTATCATGTCTTTGTCTACTGTCTGTCCCCAAGTCGCCCACCCCACACAAGACCAATATGGGCAAAAGTTATAGTCTTTATTCGGGCATCTAGGACTAACATATTTATTTTTACTACTGGGACAAATATATTTATCATTAGACCCATACGTCCTCTCCCATCTAAGATCCCCACATACATTCCACGGCTTTCTACCACTTGATATCGCCTTACACGCATCAAATAGCAGAACACCCGAAGAATGTACGGATTCTAACACCGTCTTATTAATTAGGGTCCCCTGAGGATCTCCATTCCTGAGAGTCAACCAAATTGTACGGGGTTGATACTCTGGACTGAAGCACTTAGGTTCTCCTACTCCTAAATGGCACACACTATAGTCTATATTTAAGTATCTACATCTCGATACATCTCCTTTACACTCGTATTGTGAATGCCAAATTAGGGTTTGGGAAATATGGTTACCTGTTCTCGTAGTCTTAATGCATACCTCACAGCTAGGAGTGTCGGTACCTCCACCTTCCTGAATATAAAAACACACATAAATAAACACTATCAAAAACACATCTTTCGCCGTCATCCTCAGTCTTCGTCCGTGCGAAGGCACCTCAGCTTCCAGGATGTAAGGGCTGCAAGGAATGGAGTTCTGCTCGTCTTCACAGGAGTCCCTTCGAGACTTTCCCTGGCTTATAAACTATATGTCGGTAAGCGGACAGGCTTTATTATGGCCGTCTAAAAACACTCACTTCACCAAATCCCTGTAACAACAAAATTTGTAATCCACAATAGTTCCTCGTTACTCCGACTGAGTAGTGCGTTTTAACCGGATCTTGCAGGGATTCTCTGGATCTGCTGTAACTTGCCAAGAATCGACTGCTGCTGGTTTAACCCTGGAGTGATGTATCCACGGAGTCACTTCGGCTACTTTTATCGCTGTAGGGGTAGACAAAAGAACAACATAAGGACCTCTCCACTTGGGCCCTAACGGTACATTATTCCACTCTTTAAACCACACTTGATCTCCTGGATGATAACTATGAACAGGGGGATAAATATTCACAGGTAATCTATCTTGTACCCATTTCTGTACCTCCTCCATAGTCTTACCCAACTCTACAACCTGCTGCCGGGTAATTCCTTCTCCCAACTGACTCAAATCCCCCCTTAAGTTACCAAGTACGGGAGGTGGTCGCCCATACATGATTTCAAAAGGAGAGAGGCCCATCCTTCTGGTAGGGGTACTGCGGATTCGCAATAGAGCTATGGGTAAGAGAACGTTCCACTTAAGTTGGGTTTCCTGACACATTTTAGCCAACTGGTTCTTAATAGTTCTATTCATTCTCTCTACCTTACCAGAACTCTGGGGTCTATATGCAGTATGAAGCCTCCACTTTATACCAAGCATATGAGTCAGTTGTTGTAGGCACTGATGAACAAAAGCTGGACCATTGTCCGATCCTATAGAACAGGGTAGTCCATATCGGGGTATTATTTCTCGTAGCAGGAATCTCACAACTTCTCCTGCTTTCTCTGTACGAGTAGGACATGCTTCTACCCAGCCTGAATAGGTGCACACAATTACCAGCAGGTAACGATGTCCACCCGATTTAGGCATCACTGTAAAGTCTATTTGTAGATCGGACATGGGGAGTCCCCCCATAAACTGGACTCCTGGTGGCTTTACTGGTCCTTGTCTTGCATTATTTTTAGCACACGTTTCACATCTTCGTACAATAGCCTGAGTCAAGTTGGACAATCTTGGTATGTAGAAATGTTTCCTGAGAGATTCCTCTGTACTGTCTCTCCCAGAATGTGTCCCGTTATGATAATTTTGGACAATTTCTACCGCTAGTGATGCTGGTATGACTATTCTTCCATCTTCTAGCTGATACCACTTGTTCTCCAAATACTTTCCCGGTTCAGTCTTTAACCACTCCTCTTCTTGAGCTGTATAAACTGGAGTCCATTGAGACAGTGGAGTTGGTATAAGAGCAGCTATATGCCCCACATACTCCTGTCTTCCTGATTCAGCAGCACGCTTAGCTGCACTATCTGCCATCCGATTTCCCTTGGTTACATCACCATCTCCTCTCAGATGCGCTCGACAATGTATGATACCGACTTCTTTCGGCTCCCACACTGCTTCCAATAGTTGTAGGATTTCAGCTGCGTATTTGATTTCTTTGCCTTCTGAATTCAGTAGTCCTCTTTCTTTATACAAAGCTCCGTGGGCATGAGTGGTTAAAAACGCATATTTGGAGTCCGTGTAGATGTTCACTCTTAAACCTTCAGCCAATTGTAACGCTCGTGTCAGTGCTATCAATTCTGCCTTTTGTGCTGATGTTCCTTTCGCCAGTGGCCGAGCTTCTATCACCTTGTCTATTGTTGTTACTGCATATCCTGCATAGCGGATCCCTTCTTTCACATAACTACTGCCGTCGGTATAATATTGAACATCGGGGTTCTGGATGGGAAAATCACGAAGATCTGGTCTACTTGAGAATACTTCATCCATTACTTCCAAACAATCATGTTGACTTTTAGTAGGTTGTGGCAAAAGGGTAGCTGGATTTAAGGTATTTACAGTCTCTAAATGCACTCTTGGGTTTTCACACAACATTGCTTGATACTTGGTCATACGGCTGTTACTAAACCAATGATTTCCTTTGTAATCCAACAACGTCTGTACTGCATGTGGGACTCGTACATAAAGTTCTTGACCCAGAGTGAGTTTATCGGCTTCAGCTACTAGCAGGGCGGCTGCAGCTACGGCTCTTAGACAAGGTGGAAGTCCGCTGGCCACTGCATCCAATTGCTTAGACATGTAGGCAACAGGTCTTTGCCATGATCCCAAGTACTGTGTCAATACTCCCACAGCCATTCTTCTTTGCTCGTGTACATATAAGTAGAATGGTCGTGTGTGATCAGGTAGACCTAATGCTGGGGCACTCATCAAAGCCTTCTTCACATCTTCAAATGCCGTTTGCTGTTCTTGAGTCCATAAGAAGGGGTCGTGCTCTGTACCTTTGATAGCTGCATACAGAGGTTTTGCCAGTATCGCGTAGCTGGGAATCCATATCCTACAGAAGCCTGCTGCCCCCAAGAATTCTCGCACTTGTCTTCTATTCTTGGGTATCGGTATTTGGCAGACAGCTTCTTTTCTCTCTGGCCCCATAATTCTTTGACCTTCAGAGATATGGAATCCCAGATATTTGACAGTCGGCAAACACAACTGAGCCTTCTTTCTAGACACCTTGTATCCTGCCTTCCAGAGAATGTGTAGTAGATCGTGCGTTGCTTGCTGACAGATTTCTTTTGTAACTGCTGCTATCAACAAGTCATCTACATATTGTAACAATACACACTCTCCTGGGATGGACTCGAAATCCAGTAGATCTTGACTTAGGGCTGAACCAAATAGGGTAGGTGAATTTTTAAACCCTTGGGGCAGTCTTGTCCAAGTCATTTGGCGTTTTGAGCCCGTTACAGCGTTCTCCCATTGGAAAGCGAAAATACATTGACTTTCTGCGGCAATTCGGAGGCAAAAGAAGGCATCTTTGAGGTCTAAGACTGTAAAGTAAGTAGCCCCGCCCGGAATTAAAGCAAGCAGGTTATATGGATTGGGTACAACTGGATGTATACTAACAACCGCATCATTGACTGCTCTCAAGTCCTGCACAGGTCGATACTCATCTGTACCGGGCTTTTGAACAGGCAGCAATGGGGTGTTCCAGGGGGAAGTACAGAATTTTAGGATACCATACCGTATGAACTTATCCAGATAGGATTGGATGTTCTTCTTAGCCTTCTGCGGGATGTGGTATTGTCTTAGGCTCACTGGATAAACCCCAAGTTTTAGTTCAATTTTTATAGGTGGAATATTGCGGGCCAGTCCTGGTGGGTTGTTCTCTGCCCAAACTCCTGGTATGTTAAATAATGTCTCATCACTCCTAGGGTTTTGGCTAGTCAACGCTGTATAAAGTCGCCACTCTTCTTCCTTTGGTACGGATAATGTCATGATACCTGAAGGTCCATTAAACTTTAAGGATGTTGTTCCATTTGGTAGGAACGTAATCTGCGCTTGTAATTTTGATAGCATATCACGTCCCAGCAATTGGACTGGACATTCAGGCATATAAAGGAATTGATGTTTTACTACGTGGCCTCCCAATGTACAGAGTCGACTTTTAAGAACCGGTTTTTCAGCACTTCTTCCAGTTGCTCCTATCACAGTAATAGTCCTTCCAGATGGAGGAGCAACTAGATTAGTCACCACTGAATGTTCAGCACCAGTGTCGATCATGAACGCACTCCTTTTTCCCCCTATTGATACATCGACCATAGGCTCCGCTCGACCAAGGGGGATGGAGCCCGGTCGGTATCAATAGTCCTCCATGACCGTGTCAGCCAATCCTACAAAGTCCCTGCCTTCTCTATCGCGGGACCTTTGCGCTGCTGGAAAATACCTGTCTTCCCTAACACTTCCTCTGTTCCCATTGCTCCCTCTATTACCATTACTCCCTCCGGGGCCTCCTCTACCTCTCGCTCTGCCTCTAAAGTTTCCATAACCTATCCTAGGTCTGTCTTTCTCACACTGTTCTCTTCGAGGACACTCATTTCTCCAATGCCCTTCTTCCCTACAGTATGCGCACTGATTTCTACTTAGAGGTTCCTCATTCCATCTACTATCGCCTCTATCTGGGCCCCGTCTATCTACGCCTGCGATCGCTACCGCTAGCATGTCTGCCTTTCTACGCATCTTGCGCTCTTCCTCTTTCTTACTTTCTGTTTCCCTATTCATGTATACCTTATTCGCTACCTCCATTAGTTGGGTGATGGACATACCTGCAAACCCTTCTAACTTTTGTAGCTTGCGCTTAATATCTCCGTAAGCTTGGCTGACAAAGGCGGAGTTCACCATTCGGGAATTGTCTGCGTCTTCCGGATTAAAGGGGGTATACAAGCGGTATGCCTCCAATAATCGGTCATAAAAGACACTGGGCGCTTCATCACTTTTCTGAATCACCTCAACTGTCTTCGACATGTTAATGGCTTTCTTTCCTCCGGCTTTCATGCCAGCAATTATAGCGTCTCTATAGGCTCTGAGTTGAACCATATCAGCACCATTTACATTCCAATCGGGATCGGTGTTGGGAATGCTGATGGATTGGCTTGGTTTAAAGTACGGGCTTTATCCTCTAGTGCTTTAATGGCCGCTTGATTAATTCTTGTCCTTTCCTCATTGTTGAATAAAGTCATTAATAACTGCTGGCAATCAGCCCATGTCGGGTTATGTGTCTGTACTATTGAGGTGAACAGATCAGTCATAGCTTGTGGTTTCTCAGTATACGAGGAATTGTGGGTCTTCCAATTTAAGAGATCGGTTGTCGTGAATGGGACATATACAAAGACTGGGTCAGCATGTGCCATTTGGCCTGCGGCATCGATATAGGCTGACCCAGGATTCAGACGAAGAGGCATCTGATAGTGTTTTAATTGTTGGGCACCGGTCAACTGTCGGGTCTGTATGGGGCTACGTGGAGGGGCGTCAGTCATAGGTTCCAGTCGGGGAGAAATAGGGTATGGGGATGTGGGAGCTTGGTTTTGGGAAAAGGTTGTAAATAAAACACTTCGAGCCGAGCTAGATGAAGCTTGACCGGAAGTCTGAAGTGGCGCCAAATCAGGATATTCGTTTTTAATGGGGGTTCGTTCTGATTCCGGAAGGGGAGATTTAGTACGAGGGGGGGTGGATCCTGTACTGGAGGAGGAAGCGGAAGTGGATGGGGGTAATGAGGGGAGGGTTGCAGGACTTCCTGCATTTGCGTCACTTCCTCTTAACGGAAAGTAAGGGGGCGGCAAAGGGATCTCGGACTCAGGGGGCGTGTCCAAAATGGGCCTAACACCAGTCCTAGTGGACGAACAAGTCCTAGCTACCATGAGGCGACATTGCTCCTCGTGGCATGTCTGGAGCCATTTTGGCGAGTCATTTACGGCCTGTCTCCAACAATCAATATAAGGAAACTGGCCGTAAAGTCCAGGCCTACCCGATACAGCCACGTGTAAGCGCTGTACCAGAGTTGGATCCAAACTGCCACGTGGCGGCCATGCCGCAACCAAAGTAGGCCACTCCCTAGTACACAAAGTGACCAAACGTACAGGAGACATTTTAACCCCAAAATCACAAGTTTTGAATCCCTTTTTAAAATTCTTCACCATACAACCTAAGGGATCCGGAATCGTTGACTGCGACGCACCCATACTTAACAATGGAACGTCGTCGACAACGAATACTATACACGCGTACTATTCAACAGTCACACCCGTTTCCTCTGGCAACAGCACCACGTGGTACAGTTACCAAGTGAAACGTACACAATAACACAATAAACACTCAGGGAATTCCCGTACACACACAGCTGTTACACCAGTCACTAAATAATCAATATTATGCCCTTTGGCGTAACTATACAGTCACCCACGCTATAATTCTCTATATACGAATTACCCGTCTATAACACACCCCAGTAACATCGTCTTTTACAAATAGCGGTTACAGTACGGTTAGCATAGGTCAAAGCACAAGTTAAGGTCACAATACAATTATTAGTGGTTATGGTGTTAAACATGCAATGGACGACAATGATTAGTACTTATATACAGTGTCAGTAAATATACAGGGTTATGGTACCGTGCACTATGATACAGCAACACACTATTAACACTCTCGCTAGACGGCTGAGCTCGCGCTATCTAACAAGATATACACTTTACTAAACAATCTTTATCACATTTACAATTCCCAACTAAACTATTGGCCAGTACCTTGAATGGACTACCTAAAAACAATCTACATACGTTTTGGTTAGCCACACTGCCCAATCACCATATATAGCGAGCTAGAGGACCGAATTTACACAGACGCCTCTTAGTCGCACTATCAAAAGTCTAGTGGGTTCCAAATTTACACGCCTTCCCACTTAGCCCAGATAGGTTGAGAGCTAGCGAACCGAATTTACACAGACGCCGCTTAGTCTCCCGGTCCCTCCGACCTAGCGAACAAAATATACACCCTAGAACGCTAGTCTAGACAAGACACCGGTGTCCGGCTAGGGCTATTTACACCAGAGCCCCGCCTGACTAACAGAATCAAACGGTCTGACTAAAGAGCGTTCGATCGAGCGGTGCGCCTTCGCTCCTTCCCTCCGACAGAGGGGGCAGATACACAGATTCAAACCCCTTTGGGCCTACCGCACAATCGGTATACCCCTAGTGGGTTCTGCCGTCTAAAACAGCAGTTGTCTTACCTCCTCGTTCCTGAACCTGAGTTCACACTCATCGACGGGGACACCCCAGCACTTCTCACGTAGAGGCCGATGATCTCCTGGACAACAGACCAGTGGCGCCGAGACGAAGGGAGGTCCACGCAGAAGTTCAGGGGTGCAGCCGTAGAGAACGTGGGCAAAGATAGACCGTCTCACGCCTCTGCCTCTCAGCTACCGTTGAACGATGAGCTTCCCGGCCAATGCACCAAATTATACCGGAGAAACTGACGGAAGCGAAGCACAGAGAGATGGACACAGGTTTCTTCAGGAAGGAAGAGATTCTTTATTGGATCACCGATCGGGACTCAGAGGGACTAGCGTCACCAAAATACCACAAGTTCTGAGTCCCGGACAATAGTGCAGGCTCCCTATATAGGCACATAACTCCTCCCATATTAAGCTCCACCCGCACATTCTCTTGACCAATCAATACAAATAAGAATTAACTTCCTGCTTGACCGCATGGCTTGTCCAGCACAATGGAGGAGGGGGAATACTACATCCTGTATTCTTGCACATGCTCCGTACACTACTGATCGTATCTTGCCTCGTGCAACCAACTGATCGATACGTCAGCATATGCACGTACACATGCCACGTGGTGATCTCGGCCTACTAAATTTATTTTTACCGAGATTCCACCACACTAATACATTCCCAGTGCTTTCAAAACCAGGGTTATTCCCTATAATTTGAAGTTTTGGAATTCAATGGTGCTGCCATTTTCTTCTGGCTAATTATTATGATGTTATTATTTATCTAGCGCCAAATAATTTCGGAGCGCTTTATAGCGGGTGGACGAACAGACATGTAGTTGTAACCAGACGAGTTGGACACACAGGAACAGAGGGATTGAGGGCCCTGCTCAATGAGCTTACATGCTAGAAGGAGTGGGGTAAAGTGACACAAAAGACTTCAACACCAGCAGACAATGTCACACGACACTGTACAGCACTGAGGTCTAAGGAGAATCCAGCGAGAATGCAGGATACTTCATAGAAACAGCTAATATCTCTGCAGCCGTCACTGATGACAACTGGGAGATTAAAACTTCTACGCAACTGTAGTTCAGCCCACTGTATAGTAATGTCAGGCATAGGAAAAATACTGCGACAAAATATTTCCTAGGATTGCTACAATGCCTTCCTATGGGGTAGTCCTAATACAATTGCAGCGCTCACCGCAAATGTGCATTAGTTCCCTGATGTCAGCTGACGTTGGGAGAGGAGGAGCTGAGGCAGAGCCTGACCCAGCGCTGAGGAACAACCCTTTCTGCGCTGTGGTGGAGGAGGGGGTGGCACTCTAGTGCTAGGAATACAACTTTGTATTTCTAGCACTATAGTTTCCCTTTACACATATGATCTTAAAAACTACACATTTTCTGATGGGATTCTTCCTAGCCATTCTTCTGTGTTATCAGTATCAATTCCATCCAAACTAAATGCCAATGACAGGCAGGTGAGCGGATTGGCATTATGTCAGTAGTAATATGGACATGTTGTCATCAGTATTTTGCTGCAACATGACAAAATGAAAGCACACAGAGTGCAGCTCATAGTTAGGGCATATTGCTAATTATTGTGTTTTGGTGAACCATAATGCATGCTTACCAACACTTTAAATTTTGGAGTATGAGTGGGGGTGTGACTTACTGATCATTTATGCAACAGGTATGTAAATCATAATGAATCTTATTTACACAGACCGATTTAAAAGCAACTTATTGCAGTTTAAAGACACATTACTGTGAGTGTTATTGCTGTGGAACTCTGTCATTTCCCCGGACACACCAACACTATGCTGCAAAATTTGTTGGAGCTTTCATAAATAATAATATGGACCTCCAAGGGGA
Organism: Pelobates fuscus; assembly: GCF_036172605.1. Lineage (NCBI taxonomy): Eukaryota > Metazoa > Chordata > Amphibia > Anura > Pelobatidae > Pelobates > Pelobates fuscus. The sequence goes on along the minus strand of NC_086317.1, from coordinate 406,514,717 downwards.
AGAAAAGGACATAAGGTAAAAAAAAGGAGACACGGGGATTTGGGTTCAAAAAAGGGACTGCCCTCCTAAATAGGGTCACTTGGGAGGTATGATAAAGATATAGACCACATTAAATACACAGCTGCTTGGTGTACTATGGTCATGGTATAGGATGGAAACCAGGTGTGAAGCCTCATTGGTTCATTTATCTCTCTCTGCTGCAATAATTAATATTCTTACATCCTTTTTAGATTAACACATAGCACTGCTGGGGCGTTTAATATTCCCAGGTGCACCATTGGGCCATGTACCTACAAGGTGCCACCTGCAGTATGCAGCATTCATATGCTGCAAACTGGGCAATGGACGGAATCAAGGCATGATCCCAAAGGTACTGTGATAAAGAACATGAATGCTGTATACAGGGAGGCCCTCCCCATGTGCTGGCTCTCAGCATGCAGACGTGGTGTGTGGTCAGGAGGACATGGTGGAGCTCTCCCACCCCGGATATAGGAGTCCCATGGCAGTATTTGGAGGGTTGGTAGCTGTGTGTGTGTTTCCATCCCCCCTCCCTCCCTCTCAGAGCTGCTAGACCAGCTGCGCAGGAACCTATTTACTAAAGCTCTCCCATTCCCTGACAGCAGTCGGAGCTGATTCCTCCCCTTAGGGTGAGTGGTGCCCCCGCCTGCGGTAAAATGGCGGCTCGCGCCGTGACCTCGCTCGGACGCACGTGCTGTGATGGCGCCGCGCGCTGACCCCGGAAGTCGTTGGTGAGAGTCGCGTTGCGGGGAAGGAGCAGGAGGAAGGGAAAGGTGGGAGGTGGAGGAGGGGACGCCGGAAGAGGCCGGGCTCTCGCGCCGCAGCTCGGGGAGGGTGCAGGGGGGATTGGCCTGTGTGACAAGCAGTGCGGGGCCCGCCGCTGTCACTCACTCGTCCTTCCTCCCTCGCTCTCCAGGCCCCGGAGTGCCCTCCGTGTGTCCGTGTCACCCCGCCAGCCGTCCCAGCCGCGCCCGGGCCCCGCTCGCTCACCGTGCCGGGTGTAGGATGCTCTTGTTCGTGGAGGTGAGAGAGTGCTGAGAGAGGGCGGGAGCGGCCAGGCAGGAGGCCCCGGCCGCCATGTGACTGAGGCCGGCCTGACACAGCAATCCGTCCTGGGCCCCGGGGGGAGGGGGGCAGGCGGGGTATATCGGGGGGATATACGGGGACTCTGTGCGGCTAGGGATCCGTGTGGGGGGCTGTGTGTGGCCCGGGCCGGCATGGCAGTGGGTTGGGGGGGATGGGTCCGCAGTGACCTTTTGTCAGAGCTGATCCAGGCAGGGTGAAGGTTATCAGTGGGTAGAGGGGGGCACGCTAAGCTGGTGGCCCGCTCGCCCTCTCTGGTGGCCGCAGTGGGGGTGTGCGCTCGCAGTGCCATATGGAGCCTGCAGCCATGTGCCGGCCAGGGAGCGCTATAAATAACTCCTCCATGCCAGGCCCCAGCTGGAGCTCTGCTGCTGGCCTACTTTACTGCCAGCTTTCCTCTCCGGCAACTTGCACTAACCAGTGCTCACTCCTCAGGTGTCACATCGAACTACCCGTGTGCAATGCTATTTATTAACCTGATTCGATTATACAGGAACCTTGCACTTAACTGCGTATATCTATAATAATAACCAGTAATAATAGCATGTGGTCCCCCAGCTTGTGTGCGTGTGACTTTCAGGTGGTGTTTAAGAAGCCAGCCAGCAGTGTTATCAGATTCTGAATTTAGAATGTCACAACTCTTTTTTTTTTTTTGGGTTGTTTTAAAGTAGTTAGGCTGGTGTGTACCCAGCTGGTTTTAGTAGTAGTGCTCCTCCTCCACACGCTTTAAGCAACAAGTAATGGACACTTCCTGATAGCCCTACAGCAAGCCAAGGACACTGCTGCACACTTTCATCCATTTTGTTTCAAAAGCTTGCATGCTTTCTTGGCTTAAGCTTTTCTGGTGGGTTCAGGTTACTAAGTTAACCAAATGACTACTGGAAGTTCCGTGTGTATTTTTATTTTTTCCTTTTCATGAATTTCTTAATCGAGTCATTTCTGAAAGTGGGAGTGAACATCTTTCTATAAGCATAAGTAGTATTCAGCCATTAATTGAAATGATTATTCAGACATGCAAAAAAAAGGTATAAAGGGTCGTGTTTTTAGAATAAATCCTTGCCTTGTAATTGCATTTAGGCAGTTTTCATTTAACACTTTTTTTTTTTTTTTTTTTTTTTTTTTATAACGAATGTTGCAGTTTATTTTTGATTAAGAGTTTCTATTTCTTAGATTCAGTTTATTTACATTTTGGTAGTTTTAGAGATTCTTGTGTTTTCTTTTTGTACAAAATCAAATTACCTGACGCAACAAATAATTCACTCTTTAGAGTTCACGTATACTGTTGTGGATACGGTTTGTTTGTTGTATTGGACTGGGCTGTTTCCCGGTATGGCAACCCACTGTTTTTGAGTGCATGTAAACAGGCCAGATTACTTCAGTGCAGATGAGTCACATGCTGTACAGCACATGTAGATTGCGTTAGAACATTTATTTGAAATTGGTTTTAACATGTCCTGCTATAATTGAGTATTTGATGGAGTCTATTAATTTTCACTGTTTATTGCAACTTGATAGATGTTACTAAACAAAATGTTAATTTTATATTTACATATCTATTCATTTCTCAAGAACATCCCTATGATGTAAAACGATCACCTGCCAAGCGTGAAAAATGCTCTATAATCTTTACGTTTAAAAAGTGAAAACAAATGTGGCTAAATTTATGATTTTGAATCCAAGGTCATTACTGTTGATTTTATAACTAGAGTTCCGTGGGTTTGGGGAAGTAATAGTGTTGGGAATACCCTTTTAACAACAAGGCTATCTTTAGTATTACTTTTTTTTTTTTTTTGCCCTCCTTTTTTCGAATGATTTTCTTGGAATATTTGTGTAATAACTAATCTAAAAATCACATTGAATCTGTTGTAGGAACAATTGGTGTTCTATGGCCGTTATCAGTTCTTACAGGTCTTTCTGTGCAGATTAATATGTTTATCAATATAAGAATCTTTTTCTTGACCTGTCGGTCATTGATAGCTGCTACTCTGATGAGTTACATAGGTTTTGTCCTTGACTCTTATAGATGTTCACACAGGTGTCCCAGACTGTAGCTTACTGGTTGACTAGGCCTGTGTTTGCTCCCATAAGCTCAATGAATTCTAGATCTAATTAATGGCTGTCTTAGTTTGCTCCACCCACTCGGTGTTGATAGTGATTTTGTATGACTGTTTTTTTGTTTGTTTGTTTTTTGTTTATGTAAGGTTCATAATATGGATAAATGGTAGCTATATACACTTCTTATTGCATCAAAGCACAGAAGGCTTACGTTCTAATACTCGATGTGCAGGTCCGTAATTTTGCGTTTGCTTTACATGCTAGGGATTGCCTTTTAAAAAAGGTTGTCTTAGAAATCCCTAATGTTTTTTTTTGAACTACAGCTTCCTTGGTACTTTATCATTCTAGACACTGGTGTTTTCATCATGGGAGTTGTAGTTCTACAACATCTAGTTATCTACCAATTGGGCTCTCCTTGATTAAACTCTTAACATTGGAAGTTTCAGCTAGTATGTGATTTGTGACCACTTCCTGTGCAAAGATTAATGATGCTGAAGTTGTAAAGGTTAACACATTGAAGGAGTTTAAGCATGTGTGGGTTAGGCATAAGGTTATTTTAGCTATAAGATAATGCCAGGGACTAATGAAAGTATTTTGGAAATTGGGCAGACTAGATGGGCCAAATGGTTTTTATCTGCCGTCACATTTTATGTTTCCAAGTCACATTGTTGTTTCTTCAACTTTATTCAATAAAGTACTAATTTCTGACACACTGCAGAGTGAACAAACTTTGATATAGTGTGACCATTTGTTTTACTACCCCTTTTTGCTAGTATTATTATGCAACACTTCTCACAATAGCATTAGTAATTTATAAAAATATATGTATATAGCTATATCGGCTTTAGTACTATTCAGTGCTTGTTTATACCTGTATATCTTATTAAACCAGATAATGTCAGCACTAAATGCAAATATGAGCATTGATCAGTTATGCTACATTCTAGCAGAAACTGGTTTAATCCCACAAAATATTTTTGGATTACGTCCCTTTTTAAATATACAATAGGTGTTCTCTATAAAGAACAATTCTAGGTCACAGTTCAAGAATTAAAGCAATTGGCAAAACTATTGCATAATTGTTCCACATTTTGAACTTTGCCTGCCCCCCCCCCCCCCCCCCCCCCCATACCGCTCTTTGTAAATGACCCCCAATGTAGAGAACTTAAAGGTTAACCATGTTTGCTTTGAACATGTCTGTTACATTGGAGGGAATTAATTGTAGATTTGTTAAAAAAAAAAATTTTTTCCCCCTATGATAAACTGCATAAAGGTGTATAGGGGCACATAAATATTTAAGCTTGCATGTTTTATGCGTGTACAACTTGTGACGTTGCATCACTTGCAAATTGCCTTCAAAATCGTCTATTACAGCAATTCCCTCTTTAGATGCTAGCTTTGCAGTATTGGTGGTGGTGATATGATGTTGGTGACTATTTTTAACCACTGTTCTGAGATGCTATTTACAGTACCTGCTCAGTAATGAGCATTAAGGAAAATGTGATTTATGTGTAGCTTATTGTGAGCCATAATCCATTTTGCCCTCATGATTTAAATTTTTAAATCTATGTGGGTAGAATAAAGTTAGTTTTTGTTTCTCTTATGCTATACTGTTCCTATACTCACAGTTAGACCCGGAGTTCATGATCTGCTTGTAAATTAAGTGTTGTATGACTTAATATCATGAGTTCTTTAGCACGCTTAGTGCTTAAAGGTTAATTTGAGGGTGGCTTGTTTACTTATTTTTATATATAAAAAACAAAAGTTTAATCACTACAGAACATTTTCGTTTTGACACAGAATAGGTCTTCTTGGTTGAGTGCACCATCCCAGAAGTCCATATCTGTAATCTGAAAGTTATACTTTAAGATTAGCAATGTCAATTTTGTGTAAGTATGAAAGAGGCTGAGCATGTAAAGAGACAATTGTCTAATGAATACCATCCAAAAAAAAAGCAGATGTGGCAATGTAATGTCTAGAGTTAGATTATTGCTATAATTCTGTGTTTTGTGTACTCTATTCTGAGATATGTATATTTTATCATTGGTTAATAAAAATTTCACAATTTACCGTTGGTAGTTTAAAAATTTTACCCTCACTGCCTGCTTTCTTAGTCACCCAATATTTTTTTCTCCCCATATGACTCAGAAGGCCCATAATGTTTCACTTTCAAAGCTTTAGATAATTTTTTTTAATAATTTTTATAATATTCGATTCAAAATATAGGTGCATCTGTCACGCCTTTCAGTGGGCGGGTACACTTTTCAGGTGGACATGATGATTATGGGTGTTGCCAGCAGTTGTTGTCCTCTTTGAAGGCCAATCTGTCCCATTACATACCTACCAAGGTTGGGAGGTATGATATTATGTAGTTCAGATGTGTGTATGCGTAGTGAGACTGCAGGTACATGGTTTATACATTATAGCTACTAAGCTGCAGTTGTTTTAGTGCTTGGTGTCCTTTTAAGTTTATTTGGTATGCACCCAGCGAAGCTCTCAGCGCTGTCTTCTTCTGTACACCCTCCGTCACAGGGCAATTGCTCAGTCCAGTTACAGCCATCTCAGAGAAGATTGTGATTGGATACATTTTTGCCATCTCCGAGCACATGCACACGAACCAGTCGGAGGAGGAAGGGAGTGCTCCAATTTCTTGGGAGGATGGAGGGGATATCTAGCTTTCCCTTGCAAGTAGGGAAAAATTTTACGTCTATCAGCAGCATGAAGTGATGCACTGACTACACTTTTCTTTATGCACAGAATTGACAGGCCGGTTCAGAGTTCTGGGATCCCTATATCATGTGTGTTGGGAATGCAACTTGCCTCCAGCACACAATTGCATATGTGCAGTTTTTGTAAGCTGAAACATTGCACATACATACTCCTACTGCCATGACCACCTAAAATCACTTAAGTGGTCATTGCCATTTAAGCTCATGTGTTTTGGAGAGAAGTCGGTATAATTCTAACTCGAACAGTTTTATTTTTGTCCCTCTGTATAACATTCATAGTAAACTATTCCCATTTTTTTCCAGGTTGCATCTAAAGGTGCTGGTTTGAATCCTAATGCAAAAGTATGGCAGGAAATACCCCAAGGAACTGCTGCAGTAGCTCAAACAGTAAATGGCAGTGATGAGTCTTGGGATGATGCATCAGCCGCAACAGGAACTGACCGTGAAGGTAATGATCAATATGTTGTATATGTACAGATATAAACTTGTTACTGGGAAGTTCTAATTGTTGCAGTCTCTTTCATAAGTAGTGCTCATGTCCATGCACAGATTGGTACAAATAGTTGTTTTTTTGATTTTGAGGAGGTAGTTTGCTTGGACCCTAACTTTTTTTTTTTTTTTTAAACTTCACCACAATGGTTCTTTTAAATGAGAAATTCCAACATACAGGTTTTCTATCATCCTGTAAACGGTTTTATAAATGTTTATAACATTAGTTTGTCTTCAAAGGGACACTCCAGGCACCCAGACCACTTCTGCCCGTTGGCGTGGTCTAGTTGCCAACTCCCATCATCCTTAACCCTGCAAGTGTAATTATTAGTTTTTATAAACTGCAATAATTACCTTGCAGTGTTAAGTCCTCCTCTAGTGGCTGTCTATCATGCAGCCACTAGAGGGACGTCCTGCTTCTAAAAACAGTGTTTTAAACTACGCTGGACATCCTCGCGCTACGCATGAGGATCTCCAGCGTCGCCAGAATCCCCTTAGGAAAGCATTGAATAATGCTTTCCTGTGGGATGGTCTAATCCACGCATGCACATTGGGTCTTCCCTGCCAGCCGACGTGGTCAATCTGCATTGGATTCAGGTAAGTCACTGACGGGGTTTTAACCCCTTAAGCAACATGGGGTGGGAGGGAGGGGGACACTGCATGATTCTACAGTGGCACTGGAGAGCCCCTTTAACTTTGTTGTGCGAGAGCTTCTCCGCTCCTGAATATTTTTTTTATTTTTTGTAATGTGAGTGTGGATGTTTGGCTTTCAAACCCTATTGTATCTGATTATCTCACATTTTGTTATTCCTCTTTACTTAACGAATCCAGCTCTACAGAGCTTGTTTATGTAAATTGCAAATCCTGCTTCTTAACAGTCAGACAGCTTGGCAATGCTTTCCATATCCTTTTGGCTTCTCTTCTTGCAAGCAACACTATTTGAAATTTGAGAAATAGATGTTCAGTTCCCGTCTGACTCTGGCTTCCTATAGCTACAGTTAAAACAATTGTGCTTTTGATCACGTTTGTGATAGAGTTCAATTACCATGATTTCATCACTAAAATGCAGTGTGTGTGTAATATATTTTATATGTATATTTGTACATATACACACTTTTTAAAAAAGAAAATTTAAATCTAGAAAAACATTAATTTTGATATGTACACTTAAGGGGGAGGCTTGATATGGAAAAATAAATAAATTTAAAAAATCTTGGCCAATTCACATGACACTTAACTGAATTCTCGCAATTTTAAATACCAATGGCAAAACAAGGAAAATTAGCTTAGACCATGGCTAAGTGGAGAATTTTTCATTATCTACTATTTTTGGTTCAGTTTTGCCGTAACTTGCAAAAAATCTAGTGAATACTCCTGACAATATATCTGTTAAATGTCACCAGCAAAACTTTGCTTCCAGTTTATCTGTATTATAATGGGAACTGCTGTTTCCGAGCTAATGGCACCCAGAGAGGAACTGATCCCAAAATAACAACAGTTCTTAAAACTCCTTAAGTGTATCGACAGAAAATCCTGGCCAAATACAAACATTTACGTGGTGTGTGTGTGTGACCTCATCACTTATGTTCAGTGTCCAGGGGAGTGAAGCTGAAGTGCTCCTTTTGTGAGTGCAGTCATCTTCGTTCCTCACCTCATCCACCAGGAGCTCGTTTCACTGCTGTACTCTTTGGTCATGCAGAAAAGCCAGTAGCATCCTCCCTGAACAAAAATGCAGGAAGCATGTGATGCGATGCATCTTTCCTATAGCTGTCACCTGCAATGGCTGTGGGAATTGACAAAATTTGATGGCAGAACCTCTTCCTTTTGTCAGCCTGGACTTTGGCCAAATGGTAAAGTAGTTCCTTGTGTTAGTTCATCCATTCATTATGTATGAGATTCCAACGCAGTCAACATGAGTAATATTTTTGCTATATTCAGAGTTTCTAGTTCCCTTTTAGTTTGTATTCCCTAGCTAGAAAACTTAAACTTGCTCTATATGTGAAGCACACCGTTCTTCAAATTGCTTTCTGCAGTGTGTGCTTAATACATTTGGTAGAGATTGCATCTTGAGCTATGACACTTTAGATTTTAAGACTTGTTGGTTATTGCCTCTTCAGTTTACTTCACTTTTTAAATGCTTCTGTACGTCCAACCAGGAGTCTTGAAAAATGGGTAGTTGAGGGTGGATTAAAAAAAAAAAAAGGAAAAAAAAACAAAAACTCAACATCTTAATATCTCAATAATTGGAAATAGTGTATTTTCTTTGATTTAAATTTGTTTAAAGAAAAAAAAAGCTTTTGGTGGTTAAATCCACTGAAGATAATTTTCTATGTAACACACAGATTTTCTACTGCAGTTTAATGAAAAGCTTTTACAAGACAGATGCTCTGGGCAGCTGCCTGCCTCTTCAGTTTAGCTACTGAGCTTAACCAGGAACTAACAGGACCGGTTGTCTGACAGCCTGGGGATTGTAACAAGGTTAATTTATGAAAGTGCCAATTTCTATTGAACTGTACATTTTCTGTAAAATTTAAAAAATGAGAGCACAATCTTTACACATAACTGAAGTATTTTAGGTGTTAAGACTATAAAAAAACAAAACAAAAATAAAAACAGCAACATTTAGGCCAGTAAGGTTTTGTTGTGTATAAATAGCACAAATCCTAAATACACCACTGGGGGTAATAGTTGGCTTGTTGCAAAATTGGAAGCACGTCAGACTAGGTTTTTTGTCTTCTTTTGGATCAACAGGGAGATCATGCTCTGCTTCAGTATGTCACAGTACATGTTGGCATTCATGATTTCCCTCCATGAACTGTAGCTCCTCAGTGTCAGCAGCACTTATGCAGACCCAGACCATGACACTCGAACCACCATGCTTGACTGTAGGCAAGACACACTTGTCATTGTACTCCTTACCTGGTTGCCGCCACACACGCTTGACACCACCTGAACCAAATAGGTTTATCTTTGTCTCATCAGAACAGAGGAAATGATTCCAGTAATCCGTGTCCTTAGTCTGCTTGTCTTCGGCAAACTGTTTACGGGCTTTCTTGTGCATCATCCTTGAAGAGGCTTCCTTCTGGGTCGACAGCCATGGAGACCAATTTGATGCAGTGTGCGGCATATGGTCTGAGCACGGACAGGCTGATCCCCCACCCCTTCAACCACTGCAGCAATGCTGGCAGCACTCATACGTATTTACCAAAGTCAAGCTCTGGACACTGAGCATGTGCACTCAACTTCTTTGGTCGACCATGGCGAGGCCTGTTCTAAGTGGAAACTGTTCTGTGAAACCATTGTGTGGTCTTGCCCACCGTGCTGCAGCTCCGTTTCAGGGTTTTGGCTATCTTCTTATAGCCTAGGCCATTTTTTTTTTTTTGTAGAGCAACAATTATTTTTTTTATTTTTTCCTCCCCAGATCCTCCGTTCTTTACCATGAGGTACAATCTTGAACTTCCAGTGACTCCAATTTGGAAATTTCCACTTTGGGTTATACTCTCTTTTGTTGCCAACGGTTTAGACAGTAATGGCTGTGTGTGGAGTTATTTTGAGGGGGCAGCAGTTACTGTTATACAGGCTGTACACTTACTACTTTACATTGTTGCAATGTCATTTCTTCAGTGTTGTCACCTAAAAAGATATAATAAAATATTTACAAAAATGTGAGGTGTGTACTCACTTTTGTGAGATACTCTATTAATTGAGCTGTCCAGACGGTTTCTTTTATTGGAGAGTTTGGGTTTTTTTTTTGTTTAATTAAAGGACCACTTGTAGATTATGAATGTCCAGTTTTCTGGATATGAAAGAGTTGCTAGTTATACATGTATGTGAATGTGTAATGCGTGTTTGATACGTTGATGCACTCTAAGCTGCTTGCATGGATGGGGCAGTAAGACCAATAATGGAGCTCTGCCTGGCTCCTCTTCAGCCTCTTGCATAATAAAATGGTAATTTCTGTGATATCCATCAAACATTCGATCTTGAAAGTGCAACAATAGTAGATGAATGCTGGGCTAACGATTCCCAGTGGATGTGCATTTTATTGATTAGGCTTTAAGTGTCCCTGTTTAAGGTATGTGAGCATGGCTAATTGTAAGTGATATTGAAAATGTTGCCTGGATTCTAACTCCTAAGCAAATATGCCAAGACCTGCTGTAAATTGCCACATCGCTTTAGTTTTACAGTAAAGGAACGAATACTTTCCTTTTAACTGATTGCTATAATTCTTAATGTAACAAATATATATATATATCTTTTTTTGATCATGTAGGTAATTTAGAAAATCTAAGTGATACATCCAAACAGTTTGAAGTCATGTATTCCCCTACTTGTGAGACTAGCAGAAATGGTCTTAACGTGGAAGAGGCAACTGCAAATGGAATGGATTTAATGGTACCAGACGAACTTGGATATCAAGTGTTTGAAGTTTCAGGTGAGTTAATGTATACTTCTATTAACTGCAAGTTCTGAATTCCAAAAGATGTGTTCTGGCAGAGCATTTAAAATATTTTCTAGTACAGTCACTTTTTTTGATAGACAAGAACAAGCACAAGACAAAAACAATTTGTTGCTGACATTTTATGCAAGTCCTTTCCCTATTTTTTAGTCTTTCAGCCATTGTGTTCAAAAGACTATATTCCTTTTTTAACTGCAGCATATTTAATAGCACTTTCAAATAACCCTCCAGAAACTGACCTAGTTCACTGCACCAAATAAGCATTTTACATATGATTTCATCAGGGCTTAAAATGCCAAGTCCTTTGCCACTAACCAGGCTATTAAAAGTTACAACTGCAAGCCTGGTGGGTCCCTGTTACTCACTTGGTGTGAATTTTTACTCTTTGGGGCTGAATTTTTACTCTCTAGTGGCGAGTGGAAATTTTGAGCCCATATCTTTACAGGAAAGGATTTATACAGAAATTGATCTTTATCGTTGTATAGATAAGAATTACTGACGTGATAGAATTTCATGTATACTTTTATTAGGTCAATCACTAGCAATTGCTGTTTTTTTTTTTTTTTTTTTTTGTATCGGTATCAGCCGATAATCACGGGCAATACAGACAATGAATAAGTGGTCCGGCGCGTCCATAAGGCGGCACAAGCAGCCGCCTTATAGCACACCGGCCTGGGGTGGGGGCTAGGTCAGAGTGACTGGCAAGAAGTGGGCGCACAGCGCTCCCTCCTGCCAGGCACTCTGTGTAGCGTGGCAGAGCAGTGCGCACCGCGGTACAGGAACTTGTTTCCTGTACCCGGCCGAACTGAAAGGAAGTGCTCAGTGAGAGCACTTCCTGTCAGTCTGGCCGGGTACAGGGTAAATAATCTCCTGTATCGCAGTGCGCACTGCTGCGCTCTGCCACGCTACCAGGAGGCCGAGGGGAGAGAGGGGGTGGTAGAACACGGTGGGGTTGGTAAGGAACGCATTAAGAGTTTTAGCAATGCACGTTAGGTTATGCGTTTAGTACAATTGTATACCTTTTTTTTTTTTTGCGCTCTTTATTTGGTATTGATCTAACTATTAACAAGATAATATGCCTGTGCCAGATTTGTGCAAAAGTTTACCTGTAGAGATTTGTTGCCTGATTACCTGCATACACACTAGCTGAGGAGTCTGCTCGGCGATATCTTTGAAGGTAATTAAAGTTAGGATTTGTTCATTTTGGTAGTGCCTGGCAGCACACTGTAAATTTAGGGTTACAGTGAGGGTTAAGTTGGGGTTTAGGCTTAATTTCGCATAACCCCCTATTCTTATTTTAACAATGTGATATTAAATGTAATTCTATATATGTAACACTAACTGTAAACAAACTTTTAACAAATCTCCAAATTTAAATAATGCCCTAACTTAAACACTAACCTTCTCACTAATTTGTAACTCTTGTGCTGTGTTGCATCCTTTAACTAAACCTCACCAAAACACTACTTTTACAAACATTGGTGGTGTCCTTGTGGTGCTACTTATGTCATGTCCCAATCTTTGTTACAAAAGTGTTTTGTTTTTTTTCTCTCAAATATTTTATTAGCACGAATGATGAAATTACAACAATACAACTTGCTTACATTCATAATTTGAGTAGGGCTGACTGATATTAAACAATATTCAGTCAAGCACAGTGTCATACATCTTGACTCAAAAGTATATTTCTCTTTTTATTTTTTTTATAAGGTGATGGAAATTCAACCGTTTCAGAGGGTGTTTCTGGAGAAGACTTGAAAGAATGTCTCAAGAAGCAACTTGAGTTCTGTTTCTCAAGGTAGGTTGTCTGTAAGACTTGCTAGGTCATTGTTTTCACGCGCTTGTCCTTGTTGATAAACTGGAATTGCTGTTTTTTTGTTTGTTTTTTTAAACATCAGAAACAATATGGGCTCAACCTCCTTCAGCTAAGAGAAGAATCACTAGATACCCCCTCCCCAATAAGCATACAGTTGTTTTTCGTGTTTTGCTTCAGATGAGAAACGGATCACATGGGGGAGGTTTTTTTGTTCGTTTGTTCTTGGAAATGTAAAGGTGTTGTAAAGATTGTGGCACCATTATAATTTCAGTTATGTTTAAAGGAACACTATAGTCACCTAAATTACTTTAGCTAAATAAAGCAGTTTTAGTGTGTAGATCATTCCCTTGCAATTTCACTGCTCAATTCACTGTCATTTAGGAGTTAAATCCCTTTTTCTGTTTATGCAGCCCTAGCCACACCTCCCCTGGCTATGATTGACAGAGCCTGCATGACAAAAAAAACTGGTTTCACTTTCAGACAGATGTAGTTTACCTTAAATAATTGTATCTCAATCTCTAAATTGAACTTTAATCACATACAGGAGGCTCTTGCAGGGTCTAGCAAGCTATTAACATAGCAGGGGATAAGAAAATCTTAATTAAACAGAACTTGCAATAAAGAGCCTAAATAGGGCTATCTTTACAGGAAGTGTTTATGGAAGGCTGTGCAAGTCACATGCAGGGAGGTGTGATTAGGGTTCATAAACAAAGGGATTTAACTCCTAAATGGCAGAGGATTGAGCAGTGAGGCTGCAGGGGCATGTTCTATACACCAAAACTGCTTCGTTAAGCTAAAGTTGTTCAGGTGACTAGTGTCCCTTGAAGGTTCCTATCAAATCCCCCTGTATATGTGAAGCAGCAAATGTCCTGTTGTACCACTTATTCTCATATATTGATAAAAGATTTAATATTAACGTTAATCCCCTTTCCCATGAAGTAACTATTAAGAATCTTGCATGGAAGTGGGCATATTTAGGCACCTTTTTCTGAAATGGAGGATGACTAGGCAGACACTTGACTCAAATTCAGAGCATCACAATTATGTAGATATGCAACGTGTTTGAAGGCATTTTAAATAGCGTTTCGTGAGGTTTAGCTGATCACTTCTTGCATATGATTGGCCATAATTCCAGCATGTTTCCTGATTTTGCTTATTTAACTGTTGGAACTGGTTTACTGGTGTTGTGTTTCTGTGACTATTTTGTGCAAACTTTAATTTCTTAATTTAGTACTGGCTAGATAACATGTAGTCTTTTAAACTTTCTTTCAGAGAGAATCTTTCAAAGGATCTTTATTTGATGTCACAAATGGACAGTGATCAGTTTGTACCTATTTGGACGATTGCAAACATGGAAGGAATCAAGAAACTTACAACTGACATGGATCTCATTCTAGAAGTATTGCGTTGTAAGTATGAACACTTTAATTATTTCACCTGGCATTTGGGTACAGATGCTTATCTGCTCCAATGCTTTCTAAACATGAAGTGTTCATGGAGAATAAAGTGTTTAAAAAATTCTATAGTTACAGAATATGCCTATTCATTTTTGTAAACCTGCTTGAGCGTTGTATCTTTTTATGACACCAACATGTATGTATTGCAAAGAGAAAATCTTTATGAAATACTCATGTTGAGTGATCAAATTTTCAACGCAAATCCCCCCCCCCCCCACCTCTTGAGACCGTTGTAGGAAACGTCATCTTCTGCATTGCGAAAGTTGCTTAATGGAGGATGCAGCTGTCATGCAGGATTCTGTAGTCATTTGTGACTTGCATGCGTAAAAGTAACACACAAGTTCCTAGTGGATAATGCCACAGGAGCTGATTTAAAGATGGTGCACCTGCAAGGCAGAACTTTTGAATATATATCTCCCATCCTCACCCCAGCTTCCTCCTGAGCCACCACACAGTGAATGGGAAATATGCAAAGGTGACAGACCTTTTTAAACTCCACAGAAACTGATGCCGAACAATGATTTGAAAACACTTCCAAGAAAACAACCCTACTCCTATCAGACCTTTTCATTTTGGTAGGGGGCGTTGGCTTAGGCCCTTTCAACTAATTTTTCTTTACAGAAGTATCACAGAGCAAGTCTGGACCACATTGTATTAAAGTATGCATGCCACATTTAAGCCCCCTATACTATCCCTCAGTTCTGTGCTTAGGAATTCAAAGCTGCATTTTACATGTTCCTTTTGTTTTGAGATCAATTTTTATATATCTATATCTCTACCTCTGTCAAGTATCCAACATGTAATATGAAAAAATACATTTATTGAAGATAGAAGAAACATTGTACGTAGGAAAATAATTTCTCAGTCCCTTTCAAAGTAGGCTTCTTGAGACCTCACACAGTTCTCCCAGCTTCTATTCCACTGTTCAAAACACTCAGCAAAATCCATTTGTTGGAATCGCCATCAACTGTTTAGTTGTATTTACCGAAATCTCTTCCCTTTAAAGTTATTTTAGCTTTGGGAAACAGAAGTAGCAGGGCAGCAAATATTTAAACAGGTTCTCAACCATTTTTTAAGAGTTTATTACACTTTATTTGCACTGCACTCATTGCATCTTTGCCGAAAGCCTTCTCTATCATCCATATAGTTTCTGCCGAGGAATGTTCAAGCTTAACACAAAATTTGATGCAGATTTGTTGATGTGCTTGCTCGGTCATACAGCCTCTCGGTACACATGCTCACTCAACGACTTCCAGCACCCACAGTGTAAAAGTACAATACTGTGAAGTCGCCATTGTACACACGTTTGGCTGCAAGGTTACATCGCACAAACCATTCTTGTTTAGATTAACAATGGCTGGATTTTTTTCTAGTCATACAGTGTGTGTATGTCATTTATTTGTGGGACACAAAAGGCCGTAAGCTGTCAGAAATATATAGGAAATATACGTAAGTTAGAGGGCTCACTTAATTAATTGGTTCAGAAAAGTGATCTGAAAACTTTGAAGTGGAGGATGAGGTACGTGCTGCTGCTGATCAAGATATGGTTACTGGTTAGAGGTCTAGTTCCTAACACAACTCCAGGCTCCCGCTTTTTATATATGCCTGTATATGTTGTAACTTGTTACCTCAATTATAAATTGGATATTTTGCACATTTGTGGATATCACCACAGTTACCAATCTAGTGTGTATGTGTGTATAATATATATGTGTGTGTGTGTATAATATATATGTGTGTGTGTGTATATATGTGTGTGTGTGTGTGTATATATGTGTGTGTGTGTGTGTGTGTGTATATATATATATATATATATATATATATATATCTATATATATATATATATATATATATATATATATAGATTATTATGTGCGTTACCCACAATGTAGTGCCTTGGTTATTTTTGGGGGGGGTTTCATTATTGGTATCAGGGATTTGAAATTTTTATCATTTAATATAAAGTTGATGCATTTTTTTTTTTTTTATATTAAATGTAACCGTCTAATGTATCTGATTTGTGAATGCTATAAATACATATAGACACGTGTGTGTGTGTGTATGAGAGAAGTGTACATTTGTTTATACTGGTTAAAAATTACATTCATCCTATTTAATTTTTTAGCTACTCCTGTGGTGCAGGTTGATGAAAAAGGCGAGAAAGTGAGACCAAATCACAAACGATGTATCATCATCCTTCGTGAGATCCCTGAAACTACTCCTGTGGAGGTATTTCTCAATTTTGTTCATTTTTTTCTGTGATTGTGTCTTTTATTTTTGCAATGCAAATGTAGCAACTTGGTGTTATACACACACATACACACACACACACACACACACAGCTGCTGCAGTTTTATAAATGATTTACCTGATTACACACTATATCCGTGTATATACAAGTGCTCCTCAGAAAGGTGTGGAAGATATATTAAATGATAACATGTAGCGTTACAATGTCACAGCTGGACACTATGGCAGCCCATCTCTGCTTGAAAAACCTGTGGGTGGCCTTTGTGTTTCAAATACTCTCCTATACAAGCTGATGCTCTTTAAATTTTATCCTAGCCTTGAAATTGGTTTGGGTGACATGAAGAAAGATGGGTGCTTATCATTCACCATCATCTAATGATTAGTTTATTTCTATATTATGATGTTTTAGGAGCACAAAATATTGTGTTGTGCAGGATAGTTCATGCTTTGCTCAGAAAAGTTTTACATTCCCATTGACAAAAAAAATAATTGAATTAACCAATTATGTTTTTGTTTCAGGAGGTTAAAGCACTATTTAATAATGAAAATTGTCCCAAAGTAATAAGTTGCGAATTTGCTCATAATAACAACTGGTATGTTACATTCCAGTCTGATACTGATGCGCAACAGGTGAGACCAATTTAATTTTTTCCTGGGATAGTTTAAAGGCTGGTTTATGTTTAAGGCTTGATGGTTGTGGATTTGTGTAAGTCTGTAATCTCAGCTCTGTAAATGAAAGGGAATGTTTTAGAGGAATTTTCAGATTTAAGGGACACTTTAGGTATCTTTAACTGTGCTCACTCCATCTATTATGGTGTGTGGATATTCCCTTTTACCTTCCACATAGTTATTGTAAGTAGTGTAGCTATTTACACAATTCACTGCAGATATATATCTATATCTATCTCTCTTTTCTCTGTTAGGCTAAAAGTCTAGATTTCCTTCTTTGACTGTAATTATTGTCATTTATATACCGTCAACCTATTTCTTTGCGCTGTACAATATTGTAAGAGGTGGATTTAGGGATTTAACAAATTATACTACTACAAAACTTTCCAGGAACAATAGGTTGAAGAGGACCCTGCTCAAACGGGCTTACAGTCTAGAGTGTAGTAGTTATGGTGCTTGGAGTGTTCCTTTAAGGTGATATGTGCACATTTAGCATCTAGGGTGGACCCAATGTATATGCACCTTTTGCCAACAGACTAGAAAAATCTTAACTAAACTATTTAAATGTAACAAATTCCAGCACAACATGATTATAAATTGTTCACTAAAGTAATACTGAACGTGGAACACACGTAAATGTTTTTTTTTTTTTTTTTTTTTTCTTTCTTACAAAATAAAAATAAGTAGGCATCAAAACATGCCATCAGAATTAAATCAGCTGGGTCTTTTAAAAGTTATGCGTTTTAAAACTATTTCTTCTTCAGGCTTTCAGATATCTACGAGAAGAAGTTAAAACATTTCAGGACAAGCCAATCATGGTAAGGTTTTTTATTTTTAATGTAACTTTTTTATCATGACACCCGCTTTGAGTGGATGCTGTCAAAAAGGATCATGTTGCAACAGATTGTTGTAAATAAGTTCATATTTTCAGAGCCCTTGCTACCCTGCATCTTGAATTATTACCTTGGTTTTTATTTTATTTTCCATTATTATCAGACATATTTATTTTTTATCATTTAAAATTGTAAGTAAATATATTTGTAGAATTGGCAATTCTTTAATGTAAAAGCTCTCTCAACAGTATAGGAATCGTTTCTCATAGCATAGGCTATTGTGCTTAGAGTACTGTGAGGCATATGAGTGTATTGCCTGCTGCTTCTACTTTCATTCTAACAGCAGATAAAGCACGTGCTTTTAGCCTTCGCATAACTGCTTTAACTTGAGAAGATTGCAGCTTGTATTACACTCTCGGTAGTTCTTGTAACTGAAAGATAGCTGTCTGGATACGTCCTTGTAGTTTTTAACAGGCCAGTCAGTTCTCCAATTAGACACATTTGAAAGTATGAATGTTTGATAGCAGTCTAAAACTGGTGCTTATGTTCTCAACAGGCGAGGATAAAAGCCATCAACACATTCTTCGCAAAGAATGGATATCGAGCAGTGGATTCCAGCGTGTACTCTCAACCAGTTCAGACACAAGCACAGTTTGCCTCTCCACTGTTTATGCAGCCTGTATATAGTCCACATCAACAGTACTCCATTTATAACATTGTGCCTCAGACATGGTCTCCAAACCCAGCACCTTACTTTGAAACACCACTGGTAAGTGTTTTATTTTGTTACAGTCTTATGTTTTCAATGAGTACAAACTGTCCCTTACAGGGACAATCACTTGTAAGACAAAAATTAAGAGTAGCATTAGAGTAATCAGGTCCAGAGAAAGGGCATAATGTACACTGACTTAACTGCCAACATCTTTTGACGAAAACACAGTGTGAAAGTGAAAAGAGCTAGTGGGGAAAAATGATGGAGGAAAGAAAAAGGAATGTTGCTCCATATATATTAAAGAATGTTTTTGGATTTCTTTGGTTCTCAAGTTATGGACTACTCTTTCTATGAGTAATTACCAATGTTTGAGCAGTGCTAAAAACTAGCAGTCCCTTGTTTACAGACAACTCCAATTTTTTTTTTTTTTTGTAATTTGTCTTTCCATTTTAAACAACCTTGCTTGCTATATCATTTTCCAACCGAGATATAGGAGTAGAGAAGAATCAAGTATTCTGGAAATTCCATTGTATATGACCTTTAAACTTCTGTAGCATTGTAAATATTTTTTTTATGAATTTACTCGGATTAGTCTGTGTCAAAGATGTGGATTCAAATATCTTGTTTCATGATCAACCTTATGTAAAACATTTTGCTGAAACCCCAAGAATAGCTAAACACTATAGATGAAGGATTGGATTTCGAAATGCCTGCATAAATGTGGTTTTGTCTGTTCCCCAGCTTCATCTTTTCTTTTCTTGGTGTTCATGCACTGTATTTTGCATTGTTCTCGTTGTCTTCTGAAGTCCAAAGGGCAGCTCAGGCTTGGACCCTCATGTTTATTACTAAGAGGGATTTCTGCCTTATTTTATTGACTAGCCCGAAAGCTGAAAGAGACTGCTGTTGCATCTCACTTACTAGCCTGAAAACCAAAATGTATGTTTGTTGCTCCGCTATCTCAATTGCACAGATGGACGTGCTTGCATTTGTGTATTGGGCTTAATTTGTGCCTTGTTTGTGGTAAGCCATATCTATAGGAAATTGCAACAGATTAACATTTAATTATTTTATGTTAAAGAGCATGATTCCCTTTTTTTCCTCTCCTCTCATATTTATCTGCTAAAATGGCCTATAAGTTACTTTAGGCTGTAGGAGGTGCTGAGCATTTTCAGTCCTTTTGCATAGATGCAAATTGACAGAGTGGGTATGAGAGAAATTGGTTTCTCTGCAGTGTGTGACAACGTGCTTAGTCATGGGGGAAATGTCTTATGTTTACTAGCACAAGCAATTTAGTCTCTTTATCAAGGAAAGGCACTGCAAACAGGTCTATGCTTGCCTCTGGCTTCTATGCAGCTACACTGCCCCTTATTATAACGCAGTGTAGTACGTATATCGTCACAGTACTGCAATTATTAAAGTATAGTACTCAAAGTTCTGAAATGTCATTCAGTTATGTATGTTCGTGTCCCTTCTTCAAATGTCTTCTGTTCTAATGTGAAAATCATATACAAATATGACTCCCATGCATCCTTGCTTTAACTGTGCAGTGCCTCCCTAGTTATATATTTTCAAGCCTCACCCTTTTTAAAGGTTGTGGATTGGCATTGCCAAAGCTCCCATCATCAATGTTTGTCCTTAGAGCTAGAGTTGTGTGATTCGCTACCAGTGCTAGTCTTGATAATTACATGCCTTCACATCTCCCTGGAAACACTGTAATATTGAGGCAAAAGTCCAATGCACTACCCCTCCTTTGGTTTATAGGTTAAGGCATTGTCCTCTGGCCACACCTTATTCTGTTAGGTGTTGAACTCATTCACAGTATGAGATTTATTCTCTTTAAGATTGATATAGTGCTTTTGCTGCTGTACTTTTGTACTACAACCTGTTTTAAGGTTTTTTTTGGAGGGTGAGGGTGTGGATGGGGTTAATACTTTACTTTACTACTGTCATCTTTAAAACCTGAAAATAAATTGTCAAAGCAAACGTTCTTGTGCAGTGATGGCTACCCTTTGACACATTGTCTGTTTTGGACTATGAGTACTCTTATCAGCCTGCCAATTGTGAAAAGTAGTCGGCAAAACAGCAATTCTAGAAGCTTGCAGACAATAGCGGTTATGAATGTTTAGTATTTCTGTTTAATGTACAAAGCCTGAATGTTTTGGGATTATTTATTTATTTTTTTCCCCTTCCTGCAGGCACCATTCCCCAACAGTGGGTTTGTGAATGGTTTTAATTCATCAGGATCTTACAAATCAGGAGCTGGATCTTTAAGTATAGGTCGACCATTCCATAGAAACCGGTAAGTCTGTCTCAACTCCCTTCCTTTATGGCAATCACTCGGCAATATATGTGTGGTTGCATTTCAGTAATGAATTATGAATTTGTTTTTATGAACACATCTTTTTGGCATTTCCTTCCTTTTTGATAAGTTACTATTTGAGTTTGAGGAAACCGTTTCTGCGTCCTGTGGTGTTTGTAAGAACTTGCTATATATCTACAAATGGAGGTTTAAACTCTCAATTCTCTCAACAAAAGGAATGAGTTTTTAGCAGTTACTATTACTAAAGCGCCAACAAGTTCCGTAGCACTGTACAATGGGCGGACTAACATGTAATTGTAACCAGACAAGTTTGATGCACAGGAACAGAGGGATTGAGGGCCCTGCTCAATGAGTGTGCATGCTAGAGGGAGTGGGGTAGAAACGTAGGGTACTTAGGGTAGTATTCATGCCATTGTGCAAAATTGTATGGTAAAAGCTTTCTGGAATTGTTGCTTTAGATGTTCGTTGTTAATGACTGGGTAAGTTATAAGGTCATGCAAGGTTAAAGGCATAGTTAAAATATCCTATCCCAGGCACAGCGCTAGCGGTGCTCTAATTCCCAGTGTCTGCATTAATTTCTGCTGGCGTGGGTAGAACTTGCTGCTGTGTGTAGCTTACTGTGCCAGCACTTTTTAACTAGTGTTCTGAATGTGTGCAATTTCTATTTAATCGGTTGGATCTCTTTTTTTGCTTTTGTTCTTTTATTATTTTTTTTCTTCCAGTGTCTTTTTAGAGCTTGTCTAATTTCTGTTTTATCAGCTAGAATACATCTTTAACTATCTCTACCACTGCAATTGTTGCAATCCAACCAGTACTATGAATTAAAAGTGGCAACATTTAATATCTGTTAAATATGTGAAGATGTTCACACTTTAGTGTCGCTCAGTCAAGAGACGTCTATATACTGGTACAGGCTTCTCATGGCTTTTGTTTAGTGTAGGTATGTGTCCAAATAACTTGAAAGCACTTCCTGTGCAGGATTTCCTGAAATCCTTTGCTGACAGGCACAAAGTTCTTCCCATTACAGCAGTATCTTATTAAAGCTTAAGTCATTAAAACATGACATTTATATTTGAAGAAATTGCAACCGGTGTGGGGAGGGAGATCATATTCAACATTAGCATTAAGCATTACTTCTATAAAACTAAAGTTCATAAGCATGCTTTGGGATGTTTGATACTTGCAAACCTTTCTTATCAAAACTGTAGATGAAAGCTTCATAGGCTAGGGAGCAGGTGGATGGGTATATTTCTAAATCTTCAAAAGGTGGTCAGCCCTCCTGGGACTTTCCAATTAAAACTTAGTATGTCAATGTTTTGTATTAAAATATAAATTCTCATCCGGACAGACAAAAAAAATCATTACAAATCCCCCACACACAATCGTGAGCGCTGCTTAGGTGCAGTGTGTACCACAACCTGATCATATATACACACACACGAATATCTACAACAACAAAAAACTAATAGTGTAATAAAATCAGGTGGGTTCTTAAAGGCTATTCAATGTTGCACTCACAGAAAAATGAATGATAAAAGGCCTTAAGCTCCTTCAATATGGTATTTCTTCCCTCTTCTTGCTCTAAACCATGCATAGGGAGAGAGAAGAATGGACACATAGAGTAGGTCTTCTTATATCTAAAATTAAGTTTATTGAATCTACTTACAAGATAGCTAAAAGAATAGACATATCACCATAACCACTGGGTCCTCCCTCAGGACAGGATCCTCAGTCCGAACAGCATACAAATAAAAAAATGGTGATCTATTCAAACACTTCTAATATTAAACAAATAAAAAAAAATGATATAATGGGGTGGAGCCTGACCGGGGAGCTGAACAAACACAATATCTGTGAGCTCCCGAGCCTGGACCTGATTTTTGGCAAAAAACGAGGGATCCCCGCTCAATCCTGAACCCCTACTTACCTCACATTGCAACCCAAATGCTGAGGAACGGGTGGATACCTCACACACTCAGCCAGCTGGGCTACCGGTTCAGAGACTCGGGGCCTACACCACGCAGGGCAGAGGAGAGACGGCCGCTCTCCCATCCCACCAAAGCAAGCAGCACCCGAAGTATTGGGCTTACCCCCGGTCCCAATAATCGAAACCAGTGAGCCTACACGGAAAGCAACAGATGGCAACAGCCTAAACCGTACACTAATCCAGCAGACCAATAGCTGCACTAAAATGGCGGACGCACAGCCTGATAAGAGCCATGCGGCACCAGAGTCCCAACACTCCACCTGCGAACCACTAGATACTCGCTTGAACAAACTGTTTGCAAACTTCTGGGCAAAGGTGGAAGCACGCCAAGCTGCTGCAAGGACACGAATGCAGGCAAGCGGGAGCACACAGAGAAATCAAGGGAGCGACTGCTGGAGAGGACCCGGGAAGCCCTTGGGCAAAAACCCGAAAACGCAGACTGCTACTCCTCTCACAAGCCCATCCGGGCCGCGGGCCCTGAAGGGCAAAGCCCCAAAGCATCTCCCATACAGGCGGAGGCCTGGGCGCCGCAGGTGGCGCAACTCCGTCGCAGCCTTCAGATCTACCCCATCAGGGAGGGACCCGGCCTCAACATGCCCCAGGGTCTGTGGTGATCTGATGCTGGCCCCACAAAAAGCCTGGAGCTAGAGGGTTGCCCCTGTATACCCCTGGCTGTCTGCCGACACCCAGACCTACCCGACGCTGCCGCCACAGTTACCCCCTCTCAGGAATAGGATGACTTGTGGGCAGGCAGGCGGGCGGCCGGCTTCCTCACGAACACCAAAGGTTGCTATGCAGCCAACCTTCCCAAACACCCATTAGGACATGAGCATTCACAGACCTGTGAACTGGAAAAAAGCTGAGGTACCACCAACATGCCACAGAGGTAAAGCACAGAGACATTCCATGCACTTACAGACCAGACACCTGAAAACCTCCGGGCAAGATGTGTGCAAATATTTACAGTATGCCTCTAATCATTATGTGCCTCCTATTGATGTTTTCAATTACTGTGTGCCTACTAACCACTGCTTGGGTGAAAGAGATATGTCTCTCATGGTAAATTGCATGCACTGTTGATTTCTACAACTATGTACTGTCTGGTAGAGCTTCATCTAGATGCTCATCTTGTTTAATTTGCTAAGCAACCTCTATGTCTTGGATTGTCTTAGATTACTGTCATGGCAATATAACTACAATCTAATGTGCAACTAGTTGAGTTAAACGCAATTTTAACCTAGCATGTTATACCATAAAGCGACACCTATTAACTTGTTATCTTTACGTAACTAAAAAAAAAAATACATTGTCTATCTACCCCCCACTGCAACTAATGTCTAGATATCAGCATATGGAATGCCTTTGGGGTACCATGTGTATGCCTGTAACCACTATACGCACTGCAAAAATAAAGAATTGGGAAAAAAAAATGATATAATACAATATTAAACCCTACGTGTTTCTTCCATATGCATGGACTTCCTCAGGGTCACAGTAATCCGTCTGTATTCATAGAAATCCAAGTGAGGGTTTATATCTCCCACTTTGTCCCTCCTCCTGGGCACTGTCAGCCAATTTGCCTTGATCAGACTGGTTGCCAAGGTGACAAAGGAGCTTGGACTGTGGCGAACTCTTGTGTGCAATAAGAACCTAACTTTCATTTAAATCCACCTTCCTGGTGGTTGGTTGCCCTTGTGCCTACAGTTGCTGTTACTGCTTTCAGAGCTACCCAATCTAGCAGTTAACAGTGAGAAAATAATTTCCTCCGTCAGGGGAGGTAAGTGTCAACATGTGTATTGGCACATATTCCCAAAGTGTAAAATTAGAAGTGACGAGGGCATTTCTATGAACAGTGCTGGTTTGTCACACTGCTTCTCATAATCATACACAAGCAATACAAATAGGTGAAAGCACTCAAATTGGTTATGTTTACCTCACTGTATATTGCGATGCTTCTTAACTGAATCTCCATCCTAAAACCTAATATGAAGAAAACCATTCATAGTGTTAATGTGTGATATATTTAAGACTCTCAATTAGGTAACTCACCTCATCGTGGTCTAAGATTGTTTGCTTAAACATAGCCTAGTGTAGCAAACCTCATCTGAAGTGCTTATTTTTATTTAACACATTTTAAGCACTTTAGAAGTGTAAACGGTGCTCACTGGTGTTTACTGTAATAACACATCCTCTCTGGAATTCCTCCCGATTAGGAACTCTGAACAGAAATCACACCCTTTCCACCATCCACATCCTTACAGTAGTGTGATTTCTGTTCAAAGTGCCTAAATGGGAGGAATATCAGAGAGGATTTGTTACGTGCCAAGTTTGAGCCAACTTTAGGCTCATAAAGATGGGATTTACTGAGTCTTAATTTCTCACATGTATACATTTACCCTCTGTGGATTTCTTCTTTTTATTTGCTATTGAGATTTAGTTAAGTGTAACAAAAAGTCAGAAACTCTGTTCACTTTTGTAAACTGAACATGCCCTAAAACCTACTGTACATAAGGATCTTCATTGGAAAAGTTTCTGGACTGTCATAATGTTGAAACAGGGTGATCCAATGACTTTCCATCACTGTAATGGTTTTGACAAATGTGCAGTCATGCTATAGACTTAACTTCCTTATTATTTATACTTAATATAGTAAAAATTGCAGCACTGATTAGTGGCCCAGTGATGAGAGATCGTGCTTGATGGGCAAGTGGGCTAGCACTAAAATACTGTGTTTATTGCATTTTTGTTTTAAATTTTTCCATGTCAGACCCAGTGATGTTATAAATTGTGTTCTGGCATTGGAACCATTTAATCCCTTGCACCAGAGTATGAAATGTGTGGCCTTCCCTATGATTGCAAGATTATGAGATCTGAGGGCCTGTGTCCATTTTATGTGTGTCAAATTTGAGTTGAAAGTTGTACAACTTGTAGATAGGACACGTCAATGACAAAACGTAATATGTTGGACAGAATCTTTACAAAATATCTAATATGTAACAACATATTTATTGCAGTATAAACAAATCTTGCTTGTTTTCTAATCTGCAGTATATCGTTTTTCTTAGTGTTAAGCCTCAGTTTCGAACATCCACAAATGCCTCGGAACGGACGACGGAGAATAGTACACCAACTCCAGTACCTTTAACAGATGTACCTATAAATAGACTCAACACCAGGGCTTTCCCATCTGAACGAAATACCACATTAGGACACCAAGATCATGTTTTTTCTCCAAAGGAGGCACAGTCATCACCAATAGAACAGAATGGTATAGATGGAGCTATTCGGGGAAGGTATGCGCTGCAAATAACTACATTAGAATATTAGCAAAGATAACTTGAGAACACACTAACAATAACGTTGAAATAAACAATTTGCATGAAGGACTAAAACCTTGTGTAAAAGAGCAAAGAAAGGAGGATTTAGGGGGGGGGGGGGTACCGTTATCAAGTGTTTTTTTTTGTGTGTTTTTTTTTATTTATTTGACACGTTTGCAAATGGAAATCTTGATAAGACATGTTCACTGGAAACTACAGATTGAGAGACCTCATTAAGATAAAGTGTTTAAGAATGGCTAATATTGTATATTCTTGCATGTGTTGATTTTTTGATATGTGGTAGCAAAATAAGTTTCTGCTGTAGTTTAAGTTGCTGTCCTTTTTTGAGAATTTCATAAATGGCAGTGGGTGTGTAATGTGTGTGTTTTTTTTTTTTTTGTTTTTTTTTAGGAAAAATGTTTTTCGTGGTAGAAGACGAAGGGAAGATGATCGGATTTCGGTACGCAGGTTTTCAGTTTGCTACAGTTGTAATGTACTTCTTTTTGAAAGGGGTTAAGAATATGATTTAGTACCGTTAATGCATTTCATCTGTTGGTTACAAATGATCATAGCTAAGCAACTGAGCATCCGTTTGTAATGTATCTCTCCCAGTACCCAGTGATGATCAAGTATCGCGCTTAGAGGGAACAGGGTCAGCATTCAGGTGTCTGGACCTGTCTTTAACCTGGTTTTCTTTTTTCTTCTTATTTCTATCTTGAACTTTCTTTTCTTGCTGTAATCTCGTTCAGACCTTGTCTGCTTGATCTTCTCAATGATCGCAAGATTATGAGATCTGAGGGTAATAAATGCCATTAAGCAGCTTAAGAAGTTAATTTGGCTTACTATTTTAACCATCGTGATCTGTTGTATTCCAGCGACCCTTAACAACAATGGAAGAAATAACCCCAGCACCAAAGTTTGACTTATTAGCCTCTAACTTCCCTCCTTTGCCTGGAAGTATAGCTAGCACACCAGGAGAGCCTGTCCTTGAAAGCAGAATGGCTGATGTTGTCAAAGGAATTTGCAAAGAAAAAGTAAGTTTTTTATATTTGTGTATCTACTATTGGTCCAAGTTTCTCGAGTTAGTGGCATCACACTTTTACAATATGGCGTTAATGCTTCTGTTAAGCTGCTATATAGTCTTTTGCTGCGCTCATTAGACCCCTCCATCGGAAAGCATTGAATCAATGCTTTTCTATGGGGAAAAAAATCTGATGACGGAGGTCCTCATGCAGAGCGTGAGGACGACGTCCAGCTTCAGATAACGGACCAAAAGTCTGTTTCAATTCAGCAAGCCCTCTAGTGGCTGTCTGGTAGACAGTGTTCCTGTCATTTTAGCCCTGCATAGTAAAACATTGCTGTTTATCCCCCAATAGAAACAATGCTAGATCTGCTAAACACTCCTAGTGGCTGTCTTCCTGACAGCCACTATAGGCGCTTCCACTGTGGGAAAAGTCTCAGTGTTCTCAAACACCATCACCTCTGAATGCTTCTCATAGAGATCATTCGGTTGGAGTGCAGCACTCTCAAAAATGCGTTTGTTTTTTTTTGGGTTTTTTTTTTCCATATCCCAAGTTGTCCTCTATGAGCTGCGCTGGAAAGAAAAGGTAACTTTTTATTTTTGTTTTGGTAGGTTGATTTTTTTATTTTAGGTTACTCAGACCCCTTTTGTTCAAAATTAAAATGTAAGAAAATCCCATACCTCTGTTAACTGAGCAACTCCCCAATGTTTGTGTCCATTTAACATGCACCCTTGCATCTTCTAATAGTACACTAAAGGTTTGGAACAACTAGCCAGGTCTCAACAATTACTTGCTACTGCAAGTCTGAAGGATCCATGACACACTAACTAACAAGGGGTGATTTGCCAAAAATGTTCACTCTTAAATGGTTAGTGGTGTGTGTGGGGGTGGGTGTGTTTTTTTTTTTTTTTTACTTTCTTAAATGCCCTGTGATGATCAAGTATCGCGCTTGGAGGGAAAAGGACTTGCAGTCATACTTCTGAGATTCTCACTTTCTGACTGTTATTTTTGCTCATTTCTTCTTTCCCAATTTCTCTTTATTCTTTCTGTTTCTACTCTGGCTATGTCTGTATTGTCCTTCCAATGATTGCAAAGATTATGAGATCTGAGGGCATTTGCTTGCTGTGTATGTATAGGGCAGGAGTTAATTTATGTCTCAAATGTTGGGGGTAGTGGCAAAAATGCTTAGGAAAGAGCGCAAACATTGTAATAAATGCAAATATTGATGCAATAAACAAACAAGATCCCCGCCCTCCTCCCAAGAAAGTTATATATTTTCTTAGATTTATTTTTTATTTTTTCCTTTCTATGCTTTAAGACAAAACCGCTGTCCTATTTGCTCTTTTTTTTTTTTTTTTTTTTTTATGTCCAGTTCATCCATCACTCTCGTTCCTGCAATGTATTTGCATGAGGAGATGAGCTTCTTGAGCTGTAGTGCGCAAAATGTTCATTCTGTTTTTGTGCCCATAGGAAAATAAAGATTTGCCTGTAAATTTAACACATGCTCAGGAAGAACCATCTAAAATCACGATTCAGCAGCCTGTAAGATGTACAACACCCCTTACAACAGAGGAAACTCCTATTCCCACTCCCAGGTAAGAACAGCTGTTACTCTTGTTTTTTGTTTGTTTTTAATAATGAACAAACTGCAGGAAGAAGAAGATAAGTAATGCAATAGTGTTTGAGGATGAATAACTAAAAACTGTCCAGACATGGCTCCCTCATTCTTTTCTCCTCTATATTAGTTTGAAATTTTGTCCTGTGATGATCAAGTATCGCGCTTAGAGGGAAAAGGGACTTGCAATCATAAGTCTGAGCTTTTCTTTTTCTGCTTCAGTTTTTTTTTTTTTTTTTTTACTACTTCCACTCTTCTACTGGTTCATACTTTTAATCTATCCTTTTATCTTTTCTGTTTCTGCTCAGACATTTTGTGTTGCCCCTCCAATGAAAGCAAAGATTATGAGATCTGAGGACTTTACAGATTTTGCTTTTCTGGTCATTTTGTCAGTTTCATTATCAGGGCAAATATATTTTTTCATTTATTGGAAAACAAAACGTGTGAATATATTGAGATGGTATTTATTTTTACATATATTTTTATTGAAGAAAAATGAACTTTTTAAATTAACTTTATAAACAGCAGCACAGTTCTACATGACAAGAAACCTACAGAAATATCATGTCATAAGGATGTTGCAAGCCAAACCTCTGCAGTGTTACCTGTATCTACTCCTACTTCAGTAAAACCAACTAAATCGAACACAGCAGCGTCTACAGTTTGTGTCTCACCTGCATTAAATGCACAGGTAAGCAACTTCATTTTCGGTTATTAATTTAATATTTCCAGTAAGGATCGACCAATATTGGTTTTATTTTGTTTTGGGGTTTTTTGAGCCGATATTGATACTGGTAATCTGAACTTTTAGGCCGGTAGCCAATAAATTACTGATACCGATATATTCTGTGCATTAACAGTTTTCAAAAAAGAAACCATTTCTACACAAATCTACTGTTTACTGAAAATGTTTACAATTTATTTTTTTTTTGTTTGCAGATCTTTTTATATTAAGTGGTAAAGGCACAACATTTACATGCCAGTCAGATATTTTGTTTTCAAGAATATTTAGTATTCCCCTCCCTTCCCTGTCCATTAGTGTTCCTTTCCCCTCCATTCCCTGTCCCTTAGTGGTCCCCTTACTTTAGTGTGTATCCCCTCTCTCTTCTCCCCCTCGACCCCACCTCCCCCAAACCTGGAAGGGTCTCTCTCAGTTAATACTTCCTGTCAGTCCAGCCGGGTACAGGAAACTAAAGCTCCTGTACCGTGGTCTGCTCTGCTCAACCATGCTACACTAAGTGACTGGTAGGAGGGAGCGCTGTCTTCCTGCCGGTCTCTCTATTTTTTTTTTTTATGATGGTTTTTTTTTTGTGTGTGGCCCTGAGCTGGTGCGCCCTAAGACTGCCGCCTTATGGACGCGCGGGCCCTGCGTCCGCTGGGCCATTGCCGCCTCTCACATTATCTGCAATATCAATAGTGGCCGGTACCTATATTTGCCAAAATCCGGAATATCGGCCGTCTCGATTATCGGTCTATCACTAATTTACAGTGTATGATACCTTTGCTGTTTATAACACAACGCATGCATTCAGCCAAAACCACAATCCACTTTAACAATGCAATTCTTTCCATCTAAATGTTTCACTCTAGAGCCGGGGTAGGCAACCTTTCGCACTTCAGATGTTTTCGACTACACCTACCATGATGCTTTACACCATTATGTGAGATGTAGTCCACAACACCTGGAGTGCTGAAGGTTGCCTACCCCTGCTCTGGACACTGCAACATCTGGTTGCACTGCTTAGCTACACATCTGGGACAGTGCATTTTGACAGCAGTAGTTGACCCGGGTAGGGAGAATGTGGGGAGTGCTGCAGATGCCGGGTGCTCATAAAAAGTTATTTTGTTTCCCACATAGCCTAAGCTTCCAATGAAACAGTTTGTTAGTGGTCCAATTACAACAATCTTTCATGATCTGTTGAAAGCAAGTTTTTTGCTAAATGTATGAGTGGCGGTCATAACACATGAGTAGATGTCTTTTTCAATACTCCCTGTCTTGTGAGAGTTTATTAAACCCCACAAAAATTGTCCCCAATCTAGCTCATTTCCTCCTAATCCTATAGGGCAGCACAACCTTAGCTTCTCCGTGTCTGGTTGTATTTTCTACATAATGTAGCTTTATTTTCTTAAATGCCCTGTGATGATCAAGTATCGCGCTTAGAGGGAAAAGGGGCTTGCAGTCATAAGTCTGAGCCTTTCACTTCCTACCTTGGTTTTCTTTCTTCTCCTTCCACCTGTTTCTTCAATTCTTCTATTTCTCTTTATCCTTTGTTTCAGCTCAGGCTGTGTTTGCATAGTTCCTCCAATGATTGCAAGATTATGAGATCTGAGGGCTTTTGGGCACACAAACTCTAGGAATTGCATCTGGACATGCACGATTAACCAAGCTCTGAATTACAGGAAAATTGAGGCTAAAATACCCAATCTGGAAGAAAAAATGTTTGCTAGTCGCAGCTTGGGCTATTTTAGGCTGGCTTTATTTTTAATCAATCATGACACTGTGTATTATGTCATGTGGTTGTGGTCATCTGAGGTTTTGTTTACTTAGTTGTAAGACCTGCTAAGTAATAGATCATGCCCTGATATGTAAAACCATAAAATTCAGAGGTTGAACTTTCTCCCCCCCCCCCCCCCCCCAAACCTCCTGTGTGTATATCTGTATATTTATTTATACTGAATTGTTTTTTTTTCTCTATTACTTTTATGTCTCAAGGAGCCCAGGAAGTTAAGTTATGCAGAAGTATGTCAGAAACCCCCAAAGGAGCAAACGCCTGCTCCTGCCCAGCCACTTCGTGAACTACGTTCAAACATTGCACCCACTGCCAAAAATGAAGAAACCTCTGCTCCTGAGAAGAGTCTTGAAAAGCCCCATGAGAAGCTTGAAGGAAAGGTAAAAGATTCTCCAGGGCATCGAAACAATGGGACACCCAGAGGTGGTGCAGGTAAAATCAGGGAACAGAGACGCCAGTTTGGGCGCAGGTCTTCACCTCAGGGAGCAACACGACGTAATGGCAAGGAGCAATATGTGCCACCAAGATCACCAAAGTAAAAAAAGTAAAAAAATGACTTTCTGCTTATTTAAAACCTTAAAACTGGACTGATGTCTGCAATGGAAGCAACTATCTTTCTGAATTGTTTGGCACCTGAAAGGATTTACGTTTAGAAAAAGAAAAAATGGGCATAACAAATGGAAATCCTAAATTCATCTCCAATATATTTGGGTTGTTTGTTTTTGTTAATCAGTTTTTTTTTTTTTTTTTTTTTTTTGGACACTTGCAGTTATACAAGAACATTTAATTCTGGGGACTCTGGATATATATTTTGTTTTTGTTTTTTGTTTTGTTTTACTTAACATTTTAAGTTGCAGATATTACCTTCCTGATTTCAGATTCAGGGTTGTGAGATAAATCTAGGAATCCCTCAGTATAAAATGAGGGTAAGAGAAAATATTTTTTTGAAAAGTAGATCTGAAAAAAAAATTAAAAAAAAAATAAAAACGAAAAAAAATTAAACTTGGGGGAAAATATTTTTTTTTTTAATCTGTTTAAGGCTTTACTGGTATTATATGTATGCCATTTTGGCCTTTAAGTAAAAACCATGGTTGTGATATGTGGTCATAGTGTCAAGTATATGTGACCAGATACTGTCTTGTCACTAATTATTACACTGAATGTAATGCTATTTTTTTGCTAAACTTGACAATTGATTTGTCTTATGACCTGTATGAAAATTTCTTCCTGAGCTTTTATTGCAGATTTGATAAGCTGTTTTATAAGTCAGGAAAAAATAACGCCTTTAAAAGGTGTCAGAGGGTTCACTAAATAGCATGTGATTCAGTAAACCATGTATTGGCTTTTATTTCAGATTATTTACTAATGTAACCATTTTCCCCCATGTTATGCATGGTTTTCATGCTCCTAATTGCTGATAATCTATAAATGCAAACTGTATGTCTTGTTTAACAAAGGGCTATGCATAACGGACTTATGATTTCAAATGGCTTTCGTTGAAATGATGGTAAACTGATTTATACTGTATCAGTTGACATACAAGCAAATTGCTATATATGTATATATGCTGATGCAAATATTTTTTTATTTTAATTTTCCCCCACCTCTAACCCATTCAAGTTTAGACACCGCAATGCCCAAATATGTACATTGTTTTATTTTTGAAAACTTTTTTTTTTTCTCTCTCTCTCTCTCTGAGTAAAGGCAAACTTCATGAAGGTCAAACATAATGTTCAAAGTTTAGTGACAGCATTGTGGGTTATGGTTTGGGGGATTTTTTTTTTTTTTTTTTTTTTCCCTATCTGCACCTTTTAGTAAACATTTGCTTTGTGTCACAACTTCCTGCAACCTGTTCATTCTTTGTAACAGTCAATGCAATTTGATCACGTTTGTACGGTAGTGCTTTTAATATTCCATTTTATGATATTTTGGTGACATCTTCACTGCCTTACTAAAAAACAGGCTCTTGTCGACAATTGCCTGCATTGTACGTTGTGACTCATTGCTGGTACCTAAACCAGTGATGGCTCTCCTTGGAACACTTAATTGTGTTTTTAATTTCCCATGATGCCTTGCAGGCTCAACGTCAAGAGTAATGTAGTTTACAAACATTTTGGGATGCCAAGGCTGGTCATCAGTGGCTCAGGCCATCTTACTGTGAATTTAAAGGTACAGCTATGCTTTGCCATAAAACACAGTCTACTTCTCTGGCAAATGCTTGGTAAAGGTGTAAACTAACTTATCAAATTTTATTATAGGCCCTGTCAATATGTCAGATGCAATGCATTAACCATTTTCATTTTGGAAAAAAAAATACTTGAGTATTTCTAACCGTTGTACATTGTATTTTTTTTTTTTTGTAGATGTAAATTAAATTTTCATTAATTGTGACTTACACAAATCCTATAATGTAAGGTGATATGTGAATTGGGAAGGATGCCTTGTGTTTTACAGTTGTGTGTAGCTTTTTCAGCAAACTAAAAGTCCTGTATAGAAAATGCCTATAAAATAAGTGTTGGCTTTTTCAGCGTAAGCTCTGTCTACATAAGCATCTTTCCATAACTAAGGTATTTATTTGAATTATTGGTGCAAGGTGTACTTGCCTCTGTAGGTATTTCTTTTGTGACTTGGGGCTATCAAAATATACTTAAGGCTGTGAAATCATTTAGATTAGTGTATAAACGTCTGCAAATGCAGTATGTTGCATGAGAAGCACACGGCCTGCCGAGGCTGGCTGCTAAAGTTATCTTATTCTCCAAATATATCCTCAGGCAAAATCGGATATCATTTACCATTCTGTTTCTTTTGTGATCCTGTAATTGAAGCATTGAGTCCGCTTCTAGTGAAATTGGACACCCATGCTAAAACTGCAGCTCACGTTTTACATTGCAATCACAATATTTCCAATCTATAAATAGATGTTCATTAGCATGTTCCAGAACTTACATATATATTTTTTTTTAATGTAGGCCATAATTTCTGGAAGCTTGTAAATGTGCTTTCAATTTTGTTCTCTTTTACAGATTAGTGTTCCTGCCAGTATGGATGTAAACTTTAGAATACGCTACAAAGTTACAAGTTTCTGAAATGCATCTAACATGGTGTGTTACTACATTCCTTTGTGTGCTCTAAACCAGGCTTGTGCGCTTCTAATATATTATACAAAGTTCAGGGCATAATCTTTTTCATCAGTTATGAAGTTCATTCACATATAGTTACTTCAGCAAACTTCATCAGGGCAAAAAAAAGGAAAATAATAAAGTCAAATCAAACGTATATGCAAACAGTGTCCATTTGTGCAACACACCATTGTCTGTGGAGGAAAAATGCACTAAGTTATGGAAACATTTGTTTTTATACAAAATTTTGTTTGTAATTATCAAATCCATATATTCTTTTTATCACACCAGTGTGCAGATTTCCGAATTGTGGCTTTTTGTTTTTGTACTTTCTGCTGTTCAGTCTTCCTTTACTATGGTACCATAGAGATGTCAGCTTTGTCTTTTCTAAATGTGCTCTGAATATGGGTGATAAAAGTAAAACAAGAAAAAAAATAGTTTGATTTATATTGTTAATCTGACATTTGATATTGAACTTGGTTTACCTGAAATACACATACATAGTAATAGACCTTTGGGCTCTTATTAAACAGATTGTTAAACCTGACCTGTATTGTATTCTCAACAGTCCTACTCTTTAGGCTATGCTACAATCATATTTACATCCTCCAGCTGGCATTTCTAACCTACCTTGGCATTTCATGCGTGTGAGTGCCTGTGTGTATATTGGTGTTTGGTTATATGTGTATACAACATACATGTTTTACAATATACACACATTCACTCTCTCTACACAATGTAAACATGCTTACTATTTTCTTTTCATTGCATTGTTCTAGTTTATTCCGTTGTCCTAACTCAAAATTGTGAAGTAGGGTCATGCTTTAAATGTTAAATACATGTATCTGAATTATTCTGGACATTGCCAAGGTGCTATAAAATTACTGAAATAACACAGAATTAGACAAATAAAGCTGATTCAAAGGGTATGATGTGTCTAATGTAATTCTTTTGTGTGGTTTTTTTTTTTGGAACTTTTGTTTAATGCATTCAGTCACAGTTCAAAATATTGCTGTTATGGCAAATATAAAGGTTCTGTCTTAGATATGGCAGGCATAGAAATTGTCTAAAGTAATTAAGTGTGGTTTTCTTTTTGGTACTTTTAATGTATTCAGTCCCAGTTCAAAATATTAAAATATTGCTGTGTTATGGCAAATATAAAGCCACTGTCTTAGATATGGCAGGCATATAGATGAGTTATTGCTGAAGAGCACTGATTGTACACATTGCACTTTACTGGATGTTTTTTAAAAGAACGCCACAGTGACACTTGATGTGTTTTTGCAGTGTTAGGCACATGTACAAGATGTGAATTTTTTTTTTCCTTGAGTGCATGTAGTGAATTGAAGTACTTAAAGGAGACCTTTGAGAGTCCTTAGATTTGAGAAAGACAGAAGACTTGATGTGGCGTAAATGGCAAATCAGCATAAAGATTGTAGGGTATATTACAGCCCAAAGCAGAATCATGTTGCTTGGTTTACTGTAATCTGTGGCTTTTAGGGAATAAGTATTTGAAGATTGTTGGTTTAAAAATAGGTTCTTTAGAGAGAACATACAAAAAAATGAATAAAATAAAAATGAACATTGAAACCACAATATTTTATTACATGCTAATGACTTCAATGCAATGTTAAAAAAACATGTTATTGTTGACATTGTCTGCCATTGTAAATCATTGCTGGTATCTAAACCAGTGTTGGTTTCCAATGGAACCCAAAAAAAAAGCGCACTCCACACTGCAAATGACTAAAAAAAAAATGTTTAGTAGATACATTTAAATAAATGTTTATTGTAGGTTTAGCTTAAGAGCTTACAAAAATGGGACACACTCAGAGCATGTCTGCCACTTCCATTAACTCAGGGGAACGAACAGAAGCAAACCTCCAAGGCTGTTTTTCATTATTCTACAAGAGCCTTTCAAATGTCCTCACATAAAGCACTTCAGCAGGTTTATGGGCTAGTAGTCATTTAATTATTGTGGGGGTACAAATCTCATGAGGCTGTGAAGGCTCTAAGTCAACAATGTAGTTTACAAACTTTGAATTAGGACTGGAAACATTGTAAGATAATTCTAATGTGCTTTTAATATAAAATAAACATGTACATAAGTGAGTTTGTATGAAATGGGCAGTGCCACATGTATTTAATCTAGAATCAGAATGTATTGCTTTGAGGAAATGCAATGTTCTTGTTTCAATAACCTAAAGAAATTAGACAAGGTTCTCCTGACTCCCTTTGTTGGCATTTGCTTATATCAACTGTAACCGACAAAGGGATTACAATTTTATGGCAAGACAGGAGGCTTCATATTTGTTTCTTTCTTTACTCAACCTCCCAGCAGCAAAGAAATAGTTAATGATGTAAAAACATTTAACCAATCAGAGTGTACAAGCATAGAATAGTGTCCTCAAGCTCCTCCCAATTCCTCTTTCTTTGCTGCTTGCCTCCCAGGTGAGTCTATTCCAATTATATTGCTCTACTATAGGCTAATTATACATTTTATTTGTATATATTGTTGCCTATATTTTTATAGTGCTATTCAACACTCCTTATATTTACTTTTTCATACATGTTCTCACGTGTTTTATCCACTTAAGTTTTCACATAGCTCTGAACACTAATGGTCAGTTAAACTATTTTCATAATTAGTACACCTTTAACAGGCTACCTCATTATTATTCAGTTTTCACATTTTAACGACCTCTGCTCAAATCAGGAATAGGAAGTTCGTCAAAGCGAATTAACTGTCTCTGGCCACGTTACTCTTAGAGACCACGGACCAACCACAAATCGTTTCCTTTGGGCGGACTCTATTTCCCATATAGCCGCAGCTAGGTTTCCCGCCTTTTCTTACCTCCACCGCGTCTGCTCACAAAAAAGACACGGCGGCCATTTTGCAACGGTTAGTTTCGTCCGTTCGGATTTGTGTTCAACTACGCGAACAGCTCAAACTGCCTCACGAATCACCAGACCAGTAAGTAACTATTAAATGAACTATTCAGAATGTATTTTTTGTGTGTTTTCGGTTAGAGCCTTATATTTATTTTAGCCCATGTTCTATTTCTGTCACAGAACTACTGAAAGACTTCTGCCATACTACTAATAAAGGAGGGCTTTTGTGGGTGACCACCACTTCATGCTTTATACTGTGTGAATTATTCTGTTTGAATTTATTGCATACTCTGCTCCAATTTATTTTTGGGTGACCCCCAATTTCTATTATATTTAAAAAACAAAACAAAAAAAAGTGTTTATTCACTATATTATATCACAATATATGAGATCTGGTCTTGAGTATTTACAGTGGCTACTCTCATATTTTCCAACTAATTGTGCAGTGGCCTTAATCTATTAGTGTTACAACACTCATATATATTTTATGATTTCTGCTTTTACACTTTGACAATATATCTATTTTATCAAAAATATTTGGGTGACCCCCAACTCCAGTGATTATCATTATTATCAATTGTGGTTTATTCCACTTAATGTAAATTGGTGGCCAACCCACTAACTGCTATACTTGCGGCATTTAAAGTTACTATTTATAAAGTGGGTGACCCCTACTAATTGTATAAATCCGTGATTTGTTTACACATTATCAGACCAAACATGTCTGACCAAGATGAGCCCGTTATCTCGCAAGAACTGCACACATGGCTTATTTCCACCATTATGGATTCCATTCCTAAGGCACAAACCTGATGCTGAAGTCCCCACTGTTCGTCTTCCCTCTGACTCCGAGGACTCTCATCCCTCAGACCCAGAGGAAAATTCATGCAAACGTCCCTGGAAAGGGAATAGTGCATCAGCAGGAAAGGGCAAGGCCCCCGCCAAGTCCCTAAAACTTTCATCCAGCCGCCCAGTTCGGGTCTCCTCAGACCGTTTAGAGGGTTCTACCTCTATGGTGGATAACTATTACTTCGGGAGTTCTAGGGGAGTCCATGGCGAATGCGTTACCTGAACCCCCATCGGAAATTCGTTAAAGAAACATACTTTGAAAACCAAACAGATTCAGGCCTTCCTAGAACCAAGAAACCCGAATCAGGCATCTTTTTGAATGCGTTGTGTGTCCCCTTTTTCGACTCTAGGGTCATTAAACACCCTTGTTCGGCCCGAATGCGCCCCACCTGCCCACATATCAAATTTTTGTAAAATGTGGCTACGTAAACCCCTAGAAAAAGTATGTGCCAAACTCCGAGCCGAATGCCCTCGGCCAACCATACCCAACAAGGTGGCTCTCATGCCCAAATTCGATCTTATGCTAGTAACCTTCCTCAATAGAACAGGCAAAGACCCTTGTAAGGGCATCGAACAAGGCCTCAAATCTACTCAAGACAACCTTATGGATATAGCAGGCCCTATTGCAAATTTTCATTTTAGCTGATGAAGCTATTACCACTGGAGAATCTGATGCACACGCAGTGCGAGAATGGGCCCAGAGGGCTTTATGCTTCTTGGGTACTGCTGTTGTAGAATTATAGAATTCATGAAATCGGCTTAAGAGAATGCTGTCAGGAGGAAATGTGCGTCAGCGGAACAGTGTGTTCCTGTTGAATGAAACATTGTGGCCCCTGAGCGACATGCTGGTTTCAATAAAGTATGTGTCAGCTGAATAATAAAATGTGTATCTAGTAAAAAACCTTGAAACTAACAATGCCAACTACTCAAAATGGCTGCCAAAGCACCCCTCCCATCGAGTGAACACCTCATACTAACAAGATGGCGCCTACATCTTGTGTCCACTCCCGTGTCAAGGATGTCACCACCTCTTGATGGGAGGGCATTTAACTAACCACTTAACACCTAAACCAATTAATAATGTTTACTTGTTGTTATCTTGAATTCTTCAGTGATGTAATAATGCCTTTAAAAGGGTCTGCGCACCCACTTTTTAGTTGGGCTACTAAAACCATTCCGAAGTTCTTTCATTAACCTGATCCCTGTGTCTCAGTGTGAATTTACTTCCGCGTGCACGCAACTTTATTATTTTTAATTTGGACAGGAACAGATAGTCATTCAAACTTATTGGTTTGCAGAAAAGAATCCACATCACTGCCAACGTGGTTATTTCCACAGAGAAGAGCAAAACGGCATTATATAAGATTGATGCTGAGTTAGCAGACCTAGGATCCCGAGAATTGGGACCAGAAGCCAATGGCTTACTTTTGG
Source organism: Pelobates fuscus (assembly GCF_036172605.1). NCBI lineage: Eukaryota > Metazoa > Chordata > Amphibia > Anura > Pelobatidae > Pelobates > Pelobates fuscus. The sequence goes on along the minus strand of NC_086317.1, from coordinate 406,475,085 downwards.
GAGATTCTTTTATTAAAGTTCAATCGAAGCATGTATCGGTCTTTACGACCTTGACCAATGCCCAATCCTCCCTACGCAGAGTATTTTGCAATCAGTCACAATGTTTTTCCGGGAGAGCTGGTCGTTACAGGGACTGAACGACCAGCAGAGCAGCCTTCACAGGCTACAGGCCTCGTCCCACAGACAACTATTGGAGCTCAGGAACTACTTGCCCATACCACCGGCAGTTGTTCACCAACAGGGGATCCATACGAGGGCGTGGATCTGCCTCCCTACGCGGACGCACTGCTCCAGGTAATAACCCCTTCTCTCAACATTCCTATAGCAGGCCGACTAACCCATTTTTTTTTTTCAACAGTGGGAGTTACTTTCACAGGATCTATTGATCCTAAACACAGTCAAAGGCTTCACAATAGACTTCCTGTTTCAGGATGCACCACCCACACCTCTGAGAATGTCGACGACAGAGGACCTCACTTTACAAATAGAATTACACCAAAGGAGCGATCGAAAGATCGCCTTTCCCACACACATTTCTCAGCAACATCTTCCTGGTTTGCAAGAAAACAGGAGATCTTCACCCTGTTATCAACCTAAAAGACCTGAAGCGACAGGTCAGATATCGACATTTCAAGATGGAAGGCATCCATCTTCTAAGGGACCTCTTCTGCATGGGAGACTGGTTCTCGAGATTCAACCACAAGGACGCATATCTCACAGTTCCTGTAGCTCGCAAAAAACGAGCTTTCCTTCAGTTCCTCTGGCAAGGGGAGATTTGGCAGTTCACATGCCTGCCTTTCGGCCTTTGCCCAGCGCCATGGTGTTTCACCAAACTGATGAAACCAGTCATGGCACTACTCCGATCGCAGGGGATATGATCCATTCTCTATCTGGACGACATCCTGACAATGGCTCAGTCCCCAACTCTGCTCCGCTCATGACAACCACGTTGCTACAAAATCTAGGATTTGTCATAAACTTCCAGATATCGGCCTTGGAACCTTCACAGACGGTTCACTTCCTTGGGTTTATAATAGATTCCATACAAGCGAACCTACAACTGCCTTCCACAAAGATAAAGTCCATAAAGACATCTGCAAACTTCTCTCAAACCAAAAAATTTGCTTATGCGATCTGGCACATACTATAGGCCTTCTGTCAGCCTCCATCCAGGCTATCTACCCAGGACCATTACACTACCGAGCCATGCAGCGGCTCAAAACGTACTACCTACGACGGTCCACTTCATACGATCAGCTGATCTCCCTCACAGACTAAGTTCGCATAGAACTACACTGGTGGCTCCACAACATGGAAGCTTGGAATGGCAAAGCCATATTCGGATCCCAACCAGACTTTGTCCTGGAATCCGATGCCAGTCTCCTAGGCTGGGGCGCCACATGCTCAGAAAGGTCCACCAGGGGACTATGGTCCCCCTCAGAACAAGCCCTACACATCAGTTGTCTGGAACTAATCGGATCCTTTGCGATACAGTTTCGCAAAGTACTTCTTCAACTGCTCACTAGTATTGCGTATGGACAGTGTCTCGGCAGTACGTTATGTGAATCGGTTGGGATGATTCCGATCCAAATTGCTATCCAACCTTACGAAGGACCTCTATCAATTCTGCCTCGAGAGGAATTTATCCATTCCAGCTGAATACCTTCCGGGGACAGACAATCTAGTCGCAGACTGGTTCTCCCGCAATTAGAGAGATTTCAGCAACTGGTTGTTTCGCCAGATTTAGGGTCTTCGCGGACCCCTCTCGCTAGACCTTTTCGCGCCTCGGCTGAACCGCCAGACAGAGGCCTTCTCTAGCTGGCATCCAGACCCCCTATCCTGGGCTGTAGACGCCTTTTTACACCCGTGGCCAAAGACAGGAGCATACGCATTCCTGCCTTTCTCCATAATACAACGCACCCTCTACTGGGTCAAAACTCTGGGAGTGACGATAGTCATTGTAACCCCATTATGGAGGGCCCAGACCTGGTTTCCAACTCTCCTGGAGCTATCAGTAAATTATCCAATTCTACTGCTCCAGTGCCACGACATCCTCAGGAATCCAGCAGGGGACTGTCGTCCCCTCGCTCTTCAGGAGAGACTCCAGCTATTTGCCTGGACTGTTTCAGGGGATCCTGGAATGTGTCAGGACTTTTGACAACAGCTCAGACACTCATATAGGATTCCTGGGCACCAGGCACTAGATGCGCCTAACTTTCTGCATGGCAGACATGGGTCAGCTGGTGTTTGGAAAGGGATATCGATCCCTTTTCAGCATCTCTCACAGCCATTCTGAACTTCTTATCCACCTTATTCGATCAAGGCAAATCCTATGGATCGATCAATGTGTTTTGATCCGCTATCTCAGCGGCTCACAACTCTATTGACAACACTTCCATAGGTAAACACCCCTCTGGCTGTAGACTCTTGAGAGGAATTTGATTGGTTAGACCACCTCAGACAAGGTATTCCTCCTTCTGGGATGTCACTCAAGTCTTCGAATTCCTGGAATCCTGGCCCTCCAACGAAGTTCTGACACTTCGACAACTTTCGGCCAAATTAGCATTACTTCTATGCCTAGTCTCCTTTCGTAGAGTTTTGGATATACGAGCCTTTGACCTTCATGCTGTAAGTTTTACACCGGAAGGGGTCAAATTTAACATCACCAGGCGCACAAAAAATAACTCTTCTTCAGACTTCTATCCTTACTTTTCGGATAGGAATACTCTATGCGTAGCGCGTTGTGTCCAAAACTACATGGACTCCACGGCTACCCTGCGCCCCCCCCCCCTACTGAGCCTCTCTTGGTTTCCTACATCAAACCACACAAACCGGTCTCCACTCCTACTGTTGCACGATCGATCCTCATTCAAGCAGGCATTAACCCTTCCTTCAGAGCCCACTCAGTCAGAGGTGCAGCTGCATCCTCTGCCTTCCGGGCAGGTAGTTCCCTCTCAGATATCTTATCTTCTGCAGATTGGCCCAGGGAATCGACATTTCCGTAGGACTGCGAGCAGGAATGGTCAGTGGAGCCTGTCAAATGCCTTCTCAGCATCTAGGGAAAGAAGGACACACTTGGGGCCCTTCCCTCGCGCATTCCATATAAGAGGTCCAATACTTCTCATGTGCCATCTGCTCCCTGTCTGCCACTTACGAACCCTACTTGGTCCCTGCCTATTAATGTTGGGATGATGGATGACTGTCTGTTTGCAAAGATTTTTGCGATAAGTTTAACGTCAGTGTTTAAAAGGCAGATTGGTCTTAGGTTCTGGCTTCTATTGGGGGTTTTCCCTGGTTTTGGCAACGTGTGCCATTAGCATCTCTGCTGGTAAGTTCCCGGATTGGAGTGTGTGGTTGACTAGTTTACTTAAATATGGAGCTAGTATATGGGCGAATTGTTTATAGTATGCATTAGTTAGTCTATCTGGACCGGGTGACTTCCCCGGGGGCAGTGCCTGTATTGTGTCCATTATTTCTTGTGTCGTTACAGGGTGTTGTAAGGCCTGTTTGTGTGTTTTGGATAGTGTGGGCAGTGTAGTTTGCTGGAGGAAGTCGTTGATTTCCCTGTTAGTGGGATAGTGCAGCGTGGTGTCAGTGTTTAAGTTATAGAGGGATTGGTAGTAATCTGCCATTTCGTCACTTATATCTTGTTTGTTGTGTATTTTTCTCCAGTTTTGGCTATTAAGTATGGGATCTTGGAGTTTGTTTCTGTCGGAGGAGTGTTGCTAGGTGTTTTCCGGCTTTATTTCCTTGTGTGTATGTTTTCATCTTCAGTTTTGTTAACATGTACGCTGTCTTGGCTAGGGACAGTGTGTTGATTTGTTTGGTGATGAGGGTTATTGACTTGGCGAGTTCGTCTGTTGGTTTCAGTAGGTGTTCAGCAGTTGTGTCACGTAGCTTTCGTAGAAGATCCGTGTGTTCCTGTACCTGTTGTCTTTTAAGGAAGGATGCATGGCTTATTAGTGATCCTCTTGATGTGGGATTATTTAAAAAACCTTATTGTATTTGTATTCAATTATTGCACTAACTCCATTTTAACTTTATACTGTGACAATCCTCCATTTTGTCCCCCTAACCTGACTTCTTCAATCCTCCATTTTGTCCTCATAACCTAACTTGTTCATTTTAAAATCACCTTACATGACAGAATTTCCCAGCACATCTAATACAATAGAACAAAGACTGTATTTTCTATAAAGATATGATTAACACAGGAATTGCTGACTTTTCCTTAGATTTGCAACAAAGTATAATTTGAAGGCCATGCGAACACAGTAGTAATGAAATGTTCTATTCATAAGAGACCTTGCACCTGGCCACGAGGCCTGAGATCACCGACCGTGTAAAATGACGCTCAAGACCCCTTGTCCCCCACCTGTGTCCAGAACAATCCCACCTCTTGGTGGGTGGACACGGGATTAACCACTTAGTCTTTTGAGCCAATTAATAATATTGATAGGTGGACACTAATCCAGACACTTGACAATTAATCCAATTAATGATGTTTATTTACTGATATTCTAATAAGCAATGATGACGTAAAATGTCTCTTAAAAGGACCTGCGTGTCCGCTTTTTAATCACTTGCCAATAAATTTTCTCGAAGTTATTTTAACCTGAACCTTGTGTGTCAGACTTAATTACTTCAGCGTATATACGCAATTTATTTTATTGATTTGGACAGGAACAGATAGACATTTAAACATTTTGGTTTACTGCTAAAAAGTACCATAACAACTTGGCTGCCCAACGTGGGGCATCGGGCTATGTCCGGCCGGTGAGCCGTCCTAAGGAAGACAAGGGTGGACGGAGGAATCCAGGGGGAAGGAAGGGAGATTGATCACCTCCAGATACACGGTAGAGACTTCTGCAGAGCCACCGGTACGTTCCGGCCCCTTTGATTGACCCGTCCACGTGTCTGTGACTGCTTCCCGGGAGGACATCAAAGACAGGTAATATCTTGCCCGGTGTCTCGTTACTCATTTGTTTACCTGCATTTTAGTCTATCTGTTGCCTGGGTGTGTTTGAATTGTGTTTGAATTGTTTGCCTGTTTCCCCATTTTGAGATAAAGGGGGGGTGGACCTGCAGGGGATTTGCCTGGGGTTCTGTCTTGCTTGTTTTCCCCTTTTTGGGATAAAGGGGGGTGGACCTGAGGGGATTTGCCTGGGTCTTCTGTTTTGTCTGTTTATCTGTTTGTATTTTGCCCCTTTTGGGATAAAGGGGGGTGGACCCGAGGGGATTTGCCTGGGTCTTCTGTTGCCTGTTTTACTCCTTTTAGGAACCACGGTGCCGTGGTTGTAGGGAAAAAGGGGGGTTGACCTGTGGATGCGTTCCTGGGGGTCTTCTTTGCCTGTTTACCTCTTTTAGGAGCCTCGTGGCTGTGGCTGTAAGGAAAAAGGGGATTGTTGGAACTGTGGATTTTGTGTAGACTCATAATTTCCTGTGATCCTTCTCGTGACACTCTGAGAGCTTAGCTAGCCTCATTGTGCACGTGGTAACCCACAGTTTCGAGTACTGGGGCTAGTGGAATTCCAATTTTGGTAACCACTGTCCCGAGTACCGAGGCTGGGGGGATTCCAGTTTTGGTAAACCTCAGCTTCGGCTGGGGGGATTCCAGTTTTCTCTTGGTAACCGCCGCCCTGAGCGCTGGGGGCTGGTGGAATTCCAGTTTTTCTGTTTATTTGTGGTAGTGAGACTTATAAGTGGGTTTTATAGGGGCACTACAGGGGTTGAGGGAGGTGACTTTGGGATAAGCACATGAGTAAAGGAAAGGAATTACTGTTGATTTCATTTGAACTGTGATGCATACACTGTATTTCAACTGTATTGTTGTCTTGTTTGTTTAATGAGGAGTCTCATGCACTCCTGTGTCTGTCTCTAAGGATTTTCCTTGCCTTTCATCTTTTCTACACTTTCTATATTATTATACTATCCACTCCCATTCCTCTTAAAAGAGAAGTGATTGGTCACACACTTCTCACCTCGCTCCAATCCGTGTCTACCACCCCGGGTAGGCGGATTCAGTGACTAGTCTACGTTTTGGGAAGACGCACCTGAGAAAGTCCCACGATTCTCGGGTGGCAGTCGAGCATTGTAGACGTTCTTGTTCAATTTTCCTTCTCTCCCTCTATATCTAGGACGCTGGTATAGGGGTAAAGGGATTATGGGACAGGATTTAGATAAGCCCAGCAAGGGCTGGTTAGCATGTGATTTGGTAGAGAACAGAGAGGGTGAAGAGATGGTTAAAGGTGTTGAAAAGATTGCAAAAGTATGTAAAATTGCTGTACCGACATGTGGGAGATTGCAACCAGAAAGTTGGCGCAAGTTACTAGCAGAAATGAAAGGCAAGCTTACAGATAATGGTTTATTAAAGACTGCTGAAGCATGGTACAGAGTAGCGAAGGCTATTCAGTTAGAAGGTTGGGTTGAGGAAGAAGTAAATCACAAAGGTGTAAAATTGTTTGTGTATCATAAAAATTGTGTTGCTGGGGTTTACCCTCAGCCAGCGCCCCAAAATGGCGCCCAGGGGATGTCCGTCCCCAAGGTTCAGTCAGCCATAGGTGATAGCCAGCTGACTATGTTCCCCACTCCCGATCCTCCCGAATCCCATCCCATCACCTCCCCTGTCTGCCCGGTCCTGAATTCTGATGGATCTTTCTTTACCCCTTCCCTTTCTCTAACGGTCCCATCATCCTCAGCCATCCCCACGCTTCCTTCCATGCCTAATCCTAACATCTCATCTGCCGCCTCCTCCCTGCAATCCCTCTCTATGGTTAATCCCCTTCCATCAGCACCCATCCAGCTAACTACCCCTCCCTCCCATGCTACGACTCCTCTTTCTGCATCCATCCCTACTAATCCTGTCCTGTCTCCTCCGATAACCAGCTCCGCCCCAGTCCAATATCCTACCTCCTTAACCGTACCTACCCACCCTACTCTTTTGCCCTCCCCTGCCTGGCCCTACCCCTTCCCATATCCCATGGCCCTGCCCTACCCCGGTTACCCTCCCCTCCCCCAAGCCGCTCCCCAGGTTCCGGTCATGCCCAGTCCGGCCCAATCTGCCCCGGAAGTGCCCATATCAAATATGGCCGCCGCTTCTTCCCTTAATCCTGAAGCAACTCCTTTCCCCGCCTCCAATACGGCGGCTCCCAGTTCAGCCCTGATGCCAGTAATTCCCGGCGACTACCTGTCCCCAGGTTACGACTCGCTAGCCACCCCTGCATCTGGGGCTCATTCCCAGCCACCGACCCTTTCACCTCACGCGGGACCTGCACCGCGTAGAAGAGTCAATATCATAGAATTCGATGATGACGAGATGGACAGGGTGTCCCATGTCTCATCGGAACTTGCTGCGGGAGCCCCATCTCATCGTTCTATCGATGATCCCTTCGGCCACAAGGGTCGGGGAGAACAGGCCCCTCCTAAATATGTAGCTTTTAACCCCACTCAAGCTAGTGCTCTGATGAAATCACTCCCGGACCCAGAAAAGCAGCCTATGCCCTTCTACCGAGGGATAGTTCAAATTCAAAAGACTTATTCAGCCGCATGGCGTGATTTATTGAGCATTTGTGCTATTAAAGCAGGGGATGCGTATTGGCCAAGTATGGCCCGACACCTCAGTACAGATCAGCTCAACAGTGATGTTGATTACCCCTCTGGAGTAACTTTTTGCACCCAATTAAAAGAATGGGCTAAGGACAAACTTGCAGATCAGGCTGCTGGCCTTACTGATGTTATTCAAGATAAAGGAGAATCAGTGGAAAGGTTTCATGCAAGACTGTATCAAATGTTTACAGATTTGGGGTTTGATCTTACTGACAAGATTCATTCACAAATGCTGTCAGGTGCGTTTGTCCAAGGTGTTAAGGACTCTATACGCAAGGGAATCATTGCTGCACGCCCTGAATATAAGGTTGTTCCCCTGGACACCCTACTTTTAGTTGCTAGAGGTTTGGAATCCGCTCAGACCCCAAGAAGATCCACTTCAGCGCCTCTCATGGTATCCCGCTCCACCCCAGTCCCAAAAGGTACTAGACCGGAGGAGGGGGGACATTGTTTTAATTGTGGAGCCAAGGGGCACTTTAGAAGTGACTGCCCAGAACCTAAAAAGGAGCCAAGGGAGCCCAGAAAGCCCTCCAAACCTGCCCCAGCTCCCAAAGCCACCAAACAGGTTCCGATAATTGAGGAACCAGATGATTAGGAAATTGGCAAGCCTGTGTCTGCAACCCCTGTTATGGCAGTGTCTACAGGGGATAAGGGGGGGCCACTTGCCACAGTGACTTTGCCCATTGAAGGCCACCCTACCACATTTCTAGTTGACACAGGTGCAGCCCGTAGTGTTCTGCGAGAACAAGACCTGCCAGACCCATCCTTTCTGTCAAATATTGACGTCTCTTGTGTTGGAGTGGATGGCCAGCCAAGACATAGCCCTCTAACAACTCCATTACGAGTTGGCTCTAGCCTGCTTGCTCGCTTTGTGGTATCCTCCACATGCCCAATTAACCTATTAGGTGCTGATGTTCTTTCACGCCTGCAAGCATCCATCACCTTTACCCCGGATGGGCAGGTAGAAATGTCCACACCTCTATCTGAATCAGACACCTCAGCCTTGTGCTCCTTGCCTCTAATGCTGCATTTAGAAAAGCCCGTGAGAAAGCAGCAGAATTAAGGTCCAATTTCCCAGAGGCATTAAAAACACAGGTGCCCGCCAAGTTATGGTCCTCAGGCCCAGAGGACATAGGTCACCTAAATGTTCCCCCTGTGGTGGTAAAGCTTATTCCAGGGGCTAAATTACCAAGAAAACCACAATATCCATTAAAACCAGCACAGGCTGCTGCCATTTCTACCCACATCAAGGCACTCTTGGAGAAGGGTGCCCTAGTGAAATGCAAATCTGAATGCAACACCCCATTATTCCCTGTGAAAAAGAAAACTCCAAAAGGTGAGCCAGAGAAGTACAGGATGGTTCAGGATCTCCGTGCTGTTAATGAAGCTACCGTCCTGGACACCCCTCTTGTACCAAATCCCCATACTCTGCTCTCTGGAGTCCCACCATCTGCAAAATTTTTCACAGTCATTGACCTAGCAAATGCCTTTTTCAGTGTTCCACTGGACCCATCCTGCCAATACCTGTTTGCTTTCACCCATGAGATGCAACAGTATACCTGGACTGTCATGCCCCAAGGGGCACAAAATTCACCAAGTCAGTTTGCAAAGGCCATGGCCACCATCCTTGACCCATGGCAAGCCGAGCACCCAGAAGTTGTTCTGCTTCAGTATGTGGATGATTTGCTGCTCTGTGGAGATGATATACCCACTACTGAAAAGTGCTCAATTAGCCTGCTTTGTTATTTGGCAGAACAAGGATGCAAAGCTTCACTCATCAAGCTACAGTTCTGCCAACCCTCAGTAATTTTCCTTGGACATTGCCTATCTCAAGGTACCAGACATCTTACCCGGGACCGGGTAAGAACCGTACTGGATATTCCAACTCCAAGAACCTCAAAATCTCTCCATGCCTTCCTAGGCCTCATTTCCTACTGCAGAGCATGGATCCCAGAAGCCTCCCTGCTCATGCAACCCCTCTATGACGCACTTAAGTCTGACCCTTTCTGTTTAACTAATGAAGCTCTGGACAATTTCAATGCTCTCAAACGTGCCATTGCTTCTGCTCCTGCCTTGGGCCTACCTGATTACTCCAAACCTTTCAAATTATTTGTCTCTGAAAGACAAGGCCACGCAACAGAAGTTCTCACCCAAACTAATGACTTAAGAGGCCGCCAGAGGCCTATTGGATATTTCTCATGTCAACTGGACATTGTGGCCAGAGGGACTCCTTCCTGTCTCAGGGCTGTTTTTGCTGCAAGAGAGCTCATAGAAAGAACCTCAGACCTGGTCCTTGGCCACCCCCTGGTTGTTTTGGCCCCTCATGACATTTCTGCCATCATCAACCAAGTCCAGCTCAAGCACGTGTCTCCAGCCAGACACCTACGCCTCCAGTGCCATCTTCTTCTACCTGACAACATTTCCATCCAAAGATGTCAAGTTCTTAACCCATCCACTCTTCTTCCACTCCCTGAGGGGGGTATCTATTATGGATTTATCACAGATGAAACCTACATTTACCTGCTTTGTGGATGTATCAAGAAAGTCATGCATCCACATTTGACATTTTATGAAGGTGAAAAGCCTCTCTGTGAAGGCCCAGATCACGCCTTCTGTACCATGTGGTACAAACCAGACATTACTCCCGAGCCTTGCTATGAAGATGAGCTCTACCATTGGACTGATGTTAAGCTCACTGCTCAAGATTTCTATTGTGACTCTGAAGGCAATAGCATGGTCTTGGTCCAACTACCTCAACAACTTAACTACCTCTACCGCCATTGGGATACTGCTATCCCACATATTCCTGTTACCAAATTGAAGACAAGGTCATGGAATGACCTTGGGCCCATGGCAAAGCTATGGGCCACCATGGATGAAGAACAGCTACAGGAAAATGGTATTGTCAAATACCCAACAACTGACCTTCTGGAAGCATGGCCACGCCACTTCCTAGAAAAGGAATTTCAAGATCTGGTCATAGTGAATGATTATGACCCCGAAACACCTCATGACTGTTTTGAACAGATGAAAATGGAGACAGTGCACCTACCAACTGTGCATGAGAATCCATTACAAAATCCAGATTTTACCCTGTTTGTGGACGGCTCAAGATATGCTGATGAAGAAGGAAGATATCATACAGGATATGCCGTAACCACAACAGACGAAGTTATCAAATCATCATCTTTACCGCCAGCAATGTCTGCGCAAGAAGCCGAATTACAGGCTCTGACTTCAGCATGCAAAATTTCCGAAGGAAAACGTGCCAACATCTATACAGATTCAAGATATGCTCTGGGTGTGGCACATGATTTCGGCCTAATTTGGAAGACAAGAGGATTTCTTACCACCGCCGGTACACCAGTCAAACATAGTACTGCAATTAAGGAGCTAATGGATGCCCTCCTACTCCCTGAAGAAGTGGCCGTTTTGAAGGTAAAGGCCCATGGGAAATTGGATACAGATGAAGCAAAGGGCAACCATTTGGCTGATCAGGCTGCTAAGCTAGCAGCCAGGGATCTGCAGGAAGTGGATGAAGAAGTGTCCGGACAAGAAGAAGAAGAAGAAGAAGTCCCTATTTTTGCTCTGCAAACTCTTCCTACTGATTTGCGAATTTTGCGAGAACAGCAAGCTGCAGTCACTCCTGAAGAAACCCAAAAATGGAAAAATAAAGGAGCTGTCCAAAAGGACGGAGTATATTACAACAACTTCAAATTTTGCCTTCCAAAAAATTTATATCCAGCAGTTGTCCAATGGGCACATGGGCCTGCACACCTGTCAAAAGAATTGATGGCCGCCCTCATACAGAAGTATTATGAAGCACCCGGAATCACAACATTGATCAACAGCTTCTGTAAGGCCTGTGTTATTTGTGCAAAATGCAATCCAGGAAGACCAATCAAGGTGCCTGCAAAACACCTGGCAAAGCCCATGTACCCCTTCCAGCGAATTCAAATTGACCACATCCAAATGCCCAAGAGTGGGCCCCATGAATATGCACTAGTCATAGTGGACATGTTCTCAGGGTGGCCAGAGGCCTACCCAGTGGCCAATATCACTGCAAAGACAACCGCAAGACGCCTACTTACAGAGATAGTATGTAGATTTGGACTCCCAGAAGTCATTGAAAGTGATCAAGGCCCAGCCTTCACAGCAACAGTGACTAAAGAAATTTGGACTGCTCTAGGGGTGACCCTAGCCTTCCACACCCCTTACCACCCACAAAGTAGTGGTAAAGTAGAGCGCATGAATGGCACTCTAAAAGCCAGAATGTTAAAAATGTCGCAAGAAACAAAGATGCCCTGGCCAGAAAGCCTGTCAATAGCTTTATTCAGTGTTAGGCACACACCTAGAGGGAAGCATTCACTGTCCCCATATGAGATTCTATTTGGGACAGCACCCAGACTAGGTTGTTATTATCCGCAGCAGTTACAGCTCCAATCAGATGTTTTAGTAGATTATGTAACTGAACTTGCAAGTGCCTTAAACAAAATACATGCCCAAGTTTTCTCTTCAATTCCAGATCCCGAATTGGATACAGGTGCCCATAACCTGCTCCCCGGAGATTGGGTTCTGGTCAAGAAGTTTGTGCGGAAAAATACCCTGGAACCAAGATTTGACGGTCCATTCCAAGTTCTCCTGATTACCGCAACTTCCGTCAAACTGGCCGGTAGGCCAAATTGGATCCACGCTTCCCACTGCAAGAAATCTCCTGCCCCAGAGGAAGCAGATACCGCACAAGCATGTACCTCTGGCACATCTTCTCCTTAATCAGCCTCATAAAGGCCCAACAAGTAGCCATCACCAAAGATATTAGTGGGTATACCTTCTGGTACAATTCATCATGCACCCATGTGGCTACTTACACCTTTGACTATTGTGATATTGTAGAATGCCCGTTCCCCACATCACAAATCCAGAGTATTTACAGAGATATCCCACATTCAAAAGACCCATATGTTTGTGTAGTTGACAAACAATGGGGGCACAATTGTAATCATTGGGGGGCAGCGGGATGGAATGCCGGGCCTGCCTGGGGTTACAAACCAAAAAGTGCCTTATCTAAAGTAGATGAACAAGGTAGATCCCTTCTCCAGAGAATGACTTTGAGAAAGCCTGGGGGAGGTACACCAATGAAATTAATCCTTAACATTGAGCATCCAAGCCCAACGGATGCCGACCAGTATGTGATGGGAATGTATTGGAAAAAGGGTTCCTACCGTAAATTAGGGCATTTCTTCCTAAAAGATATGTGCAACTCTTCCGAGTGGCAAGGGGCCACCCATATGGTCCCTAACCCATTAAAACCTCATATCCAGACCTTTCAAGACATGATGGCCATTGCTAACCCCACCTTTGAAGATACCATGGCCGCTGAAACAGGTTTTAATGATGTAAATTTATGGTTAGAATGGATGAAATATAATGCTAATAAGCATAATAAGACTGCATGTTATGTGTGTGGTGGTGCCCGGCCTCACCTGGGTACCGTACCTCTAATCCTGCCAGTAGATATAGAGGAATGTGTTTTAAGCCTTTTTGCCTATCACTATGATTTTAACAGGTCCATATGTAGTGCATGGACAAAGGAGTATCCTCTCCTAACCAAGGATGTCAAACCCCCAGATGGTATTACCGTGTATAAAGGTAATTACACTTGTTATGCTAATTATGATGGAATTGGTCAATTCTTGGGTAACTTCTCTAAGGGGTATTGTGCTACCTACAGGAGTGTCTCTATGAACTTGTTGCAGTTTCACACCAGGTCATTAGGGGATATCTACTGGTTGTGTGGGGATTTACAGTTAAGATCCAGAATGGACAAGGAGTGGTGGGGGGAGTGTACTTTGGCTAAAGCTATTATGCCTATACATATCATCTCTGACACACACCTCAACACCCATGAGTCCAGACACACTAAGGTTAAGCGTGATGCCCCAGTAAAAGGAAGTTTTGATCCTCATGTCTATATTGATGCCATTGGGGTGCCTAGGGGGGTGCCCAATGAATTTAAAGCAAGAGATGAAGTTGCTGCAGGATTTGAATCACTTTTTGCCATAGTTACCACAAACAAGAATTTAAATTGGATAAATTACATTTATTATAATCAACAGCGTTTTGTTAATTATACCAGAGACGCCCTCCAGGGATTGGCCGAACAATTGCAGGCCACATCCCAAATGGCTTTCCAGAATAGAATGGCCCTAGATATGATCTTAGCCGAAAAAGGAGGAGTTTGTAAAATTTTGCCCGACACCTTGACATGTTGTACCTATATCCCAGAAAACACAGGCCCTAATGGTAAAGTTACATTAGCCATAGAGAAATTAAATGACCTGTCTATAGAGTTGAAAAGGAATTCTGGGATACAAGATCCCTGGGAAAGATGGTTTGGCTGGATGACGGGATGGCAAAAGGCTTTAATGCATATTGGTATGGCTATACTAATTTTTCTTTTTCTCTTTGCTCTTCTCTTTTGTTGTATTCTCCCATGTCTGAGAAAATCCCTCCTGAAGACTGTTGACCAAGCGGCACCCACTTTCGCCCATCTTGAAGTTGATGACCAAGATTTCCAAGACATCAACTCACCCTGTCTGCCGCTGCAAACAATCCCTTTTGTTGATAAAGTGCAGGAATTCTAGGAAGGGACTAGCTCAGGGACAGCATCTGTCAGTGAATGGTAAAGGCCCCATGTGGAGAAGTGGTGGGTTAGCTGCCATGGGATACCCTTGGGTGTGAAGTGTTCGAGAGCCATACTGACGGATGAGTTAGCCTATTAGGGTCAGATCTAGGGACAGCCTTGCACTTTGCATTAACACCTAGCTAGCGGCCACGGGGTTTCTGTGCCTTTGGGTTAACACGTCTTCCTGGTACTAACTTAATAAAGTTTTATCTCTTAGAATCTAACATTTCATAGGGGGGACTGATGTGGGATTATTTAAAAAACCTTATTGTATTTGTATTCAATTATTGCACTAACTCCATTTTAACTTTATACTGTGACAATCCTCCATTTTGTCCCCCTAACCTGACTTCTTCAATCCTCCATTTTGTCCTCATAACCTAACTTGTTCATTTTAAAATCACCTTACATGACAGAATTTCCCAGCACATCTAATACAATAGAACAAAGACTGTATTTTCTATAAAGATATGATTAACACAGGAATTGCTGACTTTTCCTTAGATTTGCAACAAAGTATAATTTGAAGGCCATGCGAACACAGTAGTAATGAAATGTTCTATTCATAAGAGACCTTGCACCTGGCCACGAGGCCTGAGATCACCGACCGTGTAAAATGACGCTCAAGACCCCTTGTCCCCCACCCGTGTCCAGAACAATCCCACCTCTTGGTGGGTGGACACGGGATTAACCACTTAGTCTTTTGAGCCAATTAATAATATTGATAGGTGGACACTAATCCAGACACTTGACAATTAATCCAATTAATGATGTTTATTTACTGATATTCTAATAAGCAATGATGACGTAAAATGTCTCTTAAAAGGACCTGCGTGTCCGCTTTTTAATCACTTGCCAATAAATTTTCTCGAAGTTATTTTAACCTGAACCTTGTGTGTCAGACTTAATTACTTCAGCGTATATACGCAATTTATTTTATTGATTTGGACAGGAACAGATAGACATTTAAACATTTTGGTTTACTGCTAAAAAGTACCATAACACTCTCATGACAGGTTTGTGAGCTTGCCATACGGTCGTGGCGGAGATGTCCGTGGAATCATTAAGCTCAAAATACGTCCGTAAGTTCTCTGTGAGTTTCGCGGTGAAGGTGGTATTAAGTAGCAGGGTATCATTGAGGCGCCATGGTGGTTTTCCTCTATGTTGGTATTGGTCTTGCATAGACTTCACGAGTGGGGCATGGTCGGACCATACTATGTTTCCTATAAAGCATTTGGTGATGTTCGGGAGGAGAGTGCCCGTGGCTAGAATATGGTCAATCCTAGAATAAGTCTTGTGGACCTGTGAATAGAATGTGTATTCTCTTCCAGTTGGGTTGCGCGTTCTCCAGGTGTCGTATAGGCCATATTCATGGATCAGTTTCGGGAGTGCTTTGGTTGCAGGTTTCAGCTGAGTGTGCCTAGCGGAGTCAGCGGGTGCCGTGGACTCCATTTGGGAGTTCATGGTGTGATTAAAGTCCCCACATACTATGGTGGGTGCATTTGTCTGATTCGGCAATTTGGTGAGGAGTTTCTTTGTTGGTCGTTCGGGCTGTATAGGCACACCAGCAGGAATGGTAGGTTGTTCAATATGCAGTGTAGGATCAGGTATCGGCCTTGGCTGTCTTTTTTAATATGGAGTAATTCTATTCTTAGGGACTTATGTAGGAGGATAGAAACCCCTCTTGATTTGGAGGAGTGGGTGGGACCTTTTATTTTAAACCCATGCCACATGCTGTATCTTCTATTATATAGGAGCGTTAAAACCGCAAATATGAAGCCTCCGGTCTTGCCATAAAATTAGAGAAAATTATTCTAGCTTTAGTGACTGAATAATCTAAATTTTTATTAACGACAGGAGGCGAATATTTTCCCCACCCGTCGGTTAACTATCCCACCCGTCGAGGTAAATTTGAATACACTATATCATACATCTCCACAAACCTACTCACATCACATGACATGGGTTTACACACTGGTTACAGCAGATGATTACACCTTCAATTCGGACAAGTTGAACTGTCTCTAGTCAATGCTCATCTTAAGAAGTTTCGCAAACTGTTTCTCTGGTGTGAGAACCCATACTTTCGTGATTCTTCTCTATTCCCTTCTAGTGTGAAGAATCCAGCAATTCACAGTTAATTTTGTTTACATGGTTGACCAACGCATCAGGATTTACTGTTTGTACATAGTTTCGAAGTTTATGGTTTACACGGTTGATCTACACCACGCTCGGCTACAGAAAGAAATAGGAATTGGGAGGAGCTTGAGGACACTATTCTATGCTTGTATACTCTGGTTAAATGTTTTTACCTCATTGTTAACTATTTCTTTGCTGCTGGGAGGTTGAGTAAAGAAAGATAAGCAAATATGAAGCCTCCTGTTGCTAATAAAATTTAGATTATTCAGTCACTAAAACTAGAATAATCCTTAATTGTGCAATATCCTAATAAATGGGGCCAGTCCTAATGAAAGAAAAAATTGGCAGAAAAAACATGTAACAGTCCTGCAAATGCTATTTGGGAATGGAGTCTCAAATCGCAGCATGAAGGGACAGCACTTCAGTTGTTTTGATTCAATGCATTTGCTTAGGGTTTTCAAAAATTAAAAGGGATAATCCATATTTAGACCCAGTGGGGTATTGGTTATGCTTCACCGATGACCAAAGTCAGCTTAAATAATTGTCCAAATGGGTACGATCAGAGACTGATATGCAAAATATTGTTAGAGCCTTGAGTGGGGACCAACAAAAGGGGCAATCTACTGAGTGGGGTATGCTTCCTATCTCTATTTTCCATATTTCAAATGTTTCTGCTTTTGTTGCACTGGTGGGATTGAACTTTGGATAGTATGGAGCACCACAGTTTCACAAATAATGACTGTTTTCATATACAAGCTTAATGTGTATAGTTATGCTTGATCTGAAGAAATCTTTTTGCCAGATTTTTGTAAGAGGAGTTTCTCTGGGTCTCTGTAGATAGACCCATCTGACCACCTGTAGTGTATGCTAGTTGTACCTTTTTAACAAACAAGGGCAAGGCAGCATGCTTCAGATGAAATACACATATCTCTTTAGGTTGTAACAAGGAAATGCATACAAAAATCTAGTCTCCATAATACAGAAATATTACTGGTTATGCTGCTATCGCTGATGTTCAATGTGCATTTGAGAGCAACACTGGTTGTACTAATCGGCCTCAGAGCTCTGTCAAGCTTCGTCCAAAGGTTTCAAAAGAGCCCCTGATGAACGTACGCTTGGAAGACCAGGAAAAATAGGCTGGAGATAAATCAAGTTAGTTGATTTGACCTTCTTGGCATATCATTATTGGCAATGCAAATTCACGGAGGTAGTGACTTAATATAAAGTTAAAATTTTTATATGACTTGACTTAAGGAAAATTTACATATATATTCATGGCAGCATGGCATTCATCTTATATTTTATTTTTTAGGACTTATATTTTATATTTTAGACTGGAGATCCCATCTGGTAGGAGGAATATTTATAGCTATTTCCTGTCCTAAACAGCTAAGTGGGCGTAACTAACATTGTAACGGAGCCATGGATTAGCCAGAAAATTATAGCTTACTAGTGAAAAACTAAATTACACATAACTATGTAAAGGAGATAACTGTTGGCTATTATTCGGTTACTTTATAAGTTAGTCGATCTGATTAGTACTACATTTTCAACAGTAAAGGGCCCCAATCTTTGCCAGCCAGCTGCTGCCCAGTAGTGTGGATCAATTTCAAAGTCAAGATAAGACAGAAGTCTGTCACACTCTGTATCAACCCCAAATGCCAGAGAGACTGATTTAACCTGCCGTTCTGTGGTGCTTGTGTCTAGTTGTGTGAGGAAATAATGTGTGCAGCGTCAAAGGGGATGGGAGGGTGAGAAGTTTCTTAGGCAATAGATCTTGGTGGGGATGATACCACCTATGCTGTGACCATTTAACAGTTTTCACTGCTCCCAAAATGTGATATGTTTCTTATTTCATATATAACCATTCTGCACACCAGAGAGCACTATTTTTGTCTTTCCTTGTTTTATGTTTCAACTGATTAAGTGCCTGGGACATTGGGTAGGGATTATATAGCCTTGTGCTCTACCTATTGAGCTCACATCATAAGCTCCATTCTTGTGGGTGTGTCCTCCACTTGTTTCAATTTGTCATTATTAGCTACAATACTGCACTATTGTATGTACTTTTCGTCTGTATGTTGCTACGCACCGATATTAAAACGCCAAACAACTCCCCTGTGTCTGATCTATACTTAAGTGAGGATTGTACCACTGCACGCTGTCACTAGCTCCTATACTTGTGAGTGTAAAATTATCTTGTGTGTCTTTCCACTCACTTAAAAATACTACACCATCAGCCTTTTGTTCAGTGTGTATGTGTGTGTATGAACCAGTGGGTTAGTTTGTGTGTATGTATGTATGTGTATATATATATATATATATATATATATATATATATATATATATATATATATATATATATATATATATATATATATATATATATGTATATGTATGTATGTATGTATGTATGTATGTGTGTGTGTGTGTGTGGGGGGGGTCAGCAAATATGTGTGTGAGCCAGTGTGTGTCTATGATCCACTGTATTATATATGCCATGTATGAACCAGTAAGTGTATGCGTTTGTATAGATTAGTAAAACTTTGTATGGGATAGTGAGTGATAGTATTGTGTTAAAGGGACTCTCCAGTGCCAGGAAAACAGTTTTCCTGGCACAGCAGGTCCCCTCTCCCTCCCACGCCCCATCCCAGGTTGCAATAAAAGTAGGAATCACATCATACCTGATGTGCGTTTCACCCACAAATCTGTCTAGTCAGGAGTGTAAAACCCCTATGTTCATCTACGATTCGTCAATTGAAATCGCATGATCCGGAATGTTTGGCATGCGCAGCCTTTTGTATAATTAAGGAAATACTATAATAGCTATAAAAAGACTCATAAAATACTTTAAAGGACTTTATAGGAGTTGTCTTTCATAAATAGAATAACAGTAGGTCTAAATGCATCAGACACATTACATAGTGGTCACATGACTGCAAGGACATCTATACTCATCGTAGTGGTTTCTTTATTTTTATATTTCTATTAAGGTTGCAGTAATTATGTGAGGATTGTCATTTGGAGTACAATACAAAGAGTGCTTCAACATTTGTAGCATAGGGAATAAATGTTTTGTATCATTTGTCATTGTATATACACATCAGCACAGACAGTTTCATCATGGATAAGGAGAAAAACAAAAAACTCCAATGGAGGCAGAGCCTAACCTTAAGCTGGAGCGGACGCCAACTCGCACCGCTCTGAACATGTAGCTGAATACAAGCCTGTTTTTGAAGGATTCAACCCCCTCCACCACCTGCATAAGCACCAGAATACCCAGAGGTGAACACCAAAGAAGCATTCTATGGTGCACGACGCCAAAGCGAAATTACAGAATCTGTCTGAACTGCTCGGCAGCCTTGAGCCCTTTAAGGACTCTGAAACTGAGGCTTTCCCGATCGCTTCTTTACCTGATCAGACACCGACCATGGGACAACAGACACAGAAGCTGACCCAGGAGCCATCCTTAGGGTCCATGCTTTAATGGCAGCTGCATTCCAAAATGGCGGAGATGGTGGTTATTGAGGCCATGCAGGCTTCATCTGATACCACGCAACCTGAACCGGCCCTTAAACAGGTACCTCACCCTGTGGGTGACACAGAAGAATCAGCCCCGGTCACACAACGTGACTTTCGCATGCTGGTCACAGAGATTAAAAGCCTATTAGCTACCAGTAACAGGCAGAGTAAAAGCATCAGAGGACAACATCACAGACCTCAAGATGGGCCTGTTGTCCCTAACAGACACTGTTCTAACCCTACAAGCTAATCAACAAGCCCATTCACTCCACTACACTGCTCTTGATGACAGGTCACTGCGCAATCACTTAAAATTAAGGTGTATAGCTGACCTAATCACGCCATATGAGCTCCCTCACTATTTGAGGCAACTTGTGGCCTCAGTACTTCCACCAAGCCAGGCAAAGACGTTCTCCCTGGATGTGATTTATCGATTGCCGATCTCAGGCAGAGCTCCAGCTACAGTGATACGAGATGTCATTGTCTGCTGTTCCACCTCACAGGATAAAAGATCCTTGCTGACATCACTACGGGGCAAGACGCCGCTAACCTTTGAAGGCTCTAACCTCTCTTTCTACCAAGACCACACAAGGTCCACTGTGCAGTGGAGAAGAGCCCTGAATCCGGTCACCAGCCAGCTTAGAACAGCGGGAATAGAATATCACTGGAGATCACCCAGATTCCTAGTGGTGTCACACACATAAAGGGACTGTAGACAAAATATCTATGCTTGCTGAAGAACCAAATTTTCTACGACTTCTGGGCTTAACTGATCCGAAGATTAACCCTGCACAACGAACCCGCACACATACATTAGACCCAACGCGAGCTGTCTACTCTACTTCTGCGGCTCTAACCTCTCTTTCTACCAAGACCTTACAAGGTCCACTCTGCAGTGGAGAAGAGCCCTGAATCCGGTCACCAGCCAGCTTAGAAAAGCGGGAATAGAATATCACTGGAGATCACCCAGATTCCTAGTGGTGTCACACACACACACACATAAAGGGACTGTACACAAAATATCTATGCTTGCTGAAGCACCACATTTTCTACAAATTCTGGGCTTAACTGATCCGAAGATTGACCCTGCACAACGAACCCGCACACATACATTAGACCCAACGCGAGCTGTCTACTCCACTTCTGCGGCACTCCTGACCTCATTACCAGGGACATGAATGCACAAAGGGGTCTGTTGCTGATTTGCGTTTTGCTTAACTCATTTTCCTATTCAGTTTTATTATTTACAATTTTGATTACTGTTTGGCCATATACAGTAAACGTGTTCAGCCTTAATTCAGCTATTAAAATGGAGCCTAGTCGCATGTAGCCAGATGCTCCGGCTCTCAGAGGACAGGGGATTCACCCATACTCTATGGGGTGCATTGCCACACCAACACCCCCTCCCCCCTGCTGCCCACTTGGTTATGGGTATATTTAGAAGACAGCCAGACTGTGCCCTTCCCACTTGGTCGCACTGTTGTGTTCATAAGCTATGTCGCTGATCTCCCTGCGCTATTGCACCATCAAGTGAAAATTTCAATATTTGGTTGTATCACTCATGACCCATTCTCATCCTTCAGACATAAGTTGTCTCCTGTAACAAATTTTATATGCACCATGTCCTTTCTTTATTTTATAACAAAAAAGAAAATAATTTCAATAAAAATTGATTGACAGAGAAAAACACCATTGGTATACAAGAAATCAAAATATCGCGCTATTGGTTACTGAGAGGAGCCCACCTATCTGGTACTTTGGGGGTATCTGGCTCTGTATGTGTGAGCGGAATCCCTGGAGTTTATGCCTGTCAGCTCTCCTCTGGAGTGGTCATTGCCTATAGCAGGGGTTCACAATTAATTTTTCCCGTGGAACCCTTTGACATAGTGTATCAACATCATTGAACCTACTGGAGATTTAGTCGACTAAACCTAGACAAACTATTCAGAAGACTGAAATAGGACTAAAACTAAAATGGCTATTTAGTCAAAAGACTATGACTAAAACTAAATTGAAATTTGCCGCCCAAATTAACACTGATACACACACACAGATACATACACTGGCAGATACACACTGAAATACACACACACGCGTGCGCACATGTGGGGAGGGGGAATACATCCTGCTACGCTGGGTTTAGACTTGCTGCTGGGAGACAGGCCAAGGACACCTATGATATCTCTCCGATATATGCAATTGACACACTACTACAACTCGCTTCCTCATAAAGATCGACTGCACAGAGATCTCACATGGTTCAAAGACCTCTGCTTTCGGGGAACCACATTTGAAAAGACAGTATCAACGCTCTACCAAAGACAATGAGAGGGGCTACTAGATAGATATTTCTCATCCGCAGAAAGCTCTGCTTTGGCAACATAAAAGCTCTTCCAGCTCCCACTACCAACAGGTTAACTACAAATTGAAATCCCTGTGGTATAGGACACCAGTTCTGTTACATAGAATCTTCCCAACAATCTCCTCGACATGCTGGAGATGCCAAGACGACAGGGGGACACTGATAAATCTCTGGTGGGAATGCCGGGTAATCACCCTGTATTGGGGTCAGATTAAACTGGGTGTACAATCAATCGTGGCGGATGACCCTGACTGGTCAGCCGAACTAGCCCTGCTACATATTTCCTCACAACCTACCTCCGGATACAAGAAATCAATTTTACGCCACTTATTAAAAGTGGCCAAATCTCTTATACCGGTATATTGGAAGAGGCCCGAGATCCCCACGAGGGAGGAATGGATCCAAAGGGTCTGGGACATTCAGGCGGCAGAAGCGCTCCAGGCTTCCCTGGCAGGTAGGGAAACCAGACACGGGGAGACATGGCGGCCGTGGTTCTCCTACGTGGCAGGACTGTAATGGATAATCTTGCACACCATGGGGGCTGATGGGGACGGGAGACCGGACGGCAGACCATGCTCCCTCTCACTTTCCCATCTGCCATATGGTCCCCTCTCTGATCCTCTACTTCAATGAGGAGGTCACTCCTAGACCACCAACATCACTTAAGTGACTCAACTACATGGGGACAGAAAGCCTCACACAAACACGCGATTATCAGACACATGTAGGCACACCTGTCCACGACTCCTCACGTCTCATGCACGGCCACTCAATGCCCCTACGCCAGGGATAGGCAACCTTCGGCTCTCCAGATGTTGTGGACTACATCCCCCATGATGCTCTTACACACATAATGCTAGCAAAGCATCATGGGATGTGTCGTCCAAAACATCTGGAGAGCCGAAGGTTCCCCACCCCGGCCCTACGCAGATCTCAACAGCGGTTTGAGGGGTACTAATA
Organism: Pelobates fuscus; assembly: GCF_036172605.1. Taxonomy (NCBI): domain Eukaryota; kingdom Metazoa; phylum Chordata; class Amphibia; order Anura; family Pelobatidae; genus Pelobates; species Pelobates fuscus. The sequence continues at coordinate 406,451,812 of NC_086317.1, read as the reverse complement.
ACTGATAAGTGAAGCGGCGAGCCTCTGCATTGCAACGCAGACTCATTCCTCTGAAGGGCAGTGTGAGAGAGTCTTTTAGTACTATATAGGCTGACTCTCCAACAAGGAAACGATGATCTGACTTGGGTAAAACTTACCAACACACGAAACACGTTATGGACAGGTGATAACTGGGAACTAACTAATCTGTGCTCTTCACGGTGCACACTACGCGAAGCCCGCATGGCTGGACACCAACCATCACCCTACCGCCTAGCGCTACCGTAGGTCTCACACATCCATCAATATTTGAGACACAGAGACCATAAGGGGATTCTCTCAGCCCTCCTTCTCTATACCTTTCTCTATGTCTATACACTCACTACCTCTTTTCCATAAGATGCCCTAACCTGGCAGACATTATCTCCATACACTGGAAGGGGAAAGCATGACACACATGCTTAATACTAAGACGCACTCTAAACTCCTGACGGAAAACACAGACACTTGTAAATAAATGGCACAGCTCTACATGTTCTACTATCATTTTTGCTTTGTATCAATGTAAAATAAACACTACAATAGCAATAACGGATAACCAAACCACTTGAGCAATCATCTAAAACGTGATATCTTGTCTGTACCTTGAAAAGAGTGTATATATGTAAATTGATGTGTCTCTTTGAAGGCCTGCGCGCCTACCTTTTTCTCTTACTATACTTCAATAAACAATACATGAATTGATACACGCATATTCACCCTGTTCCAAATTATTATGCAAATTATATTTTTCTCATTTACCTAAATAATTGATGTAAAAAACAGTCAGCATAATTCTCATGTTTTCAACTATTATGAGTACAATTCAAATTTTATTGAACAAACCTCCTAATGATTTTTTTTTAACATAAAAAAACTTACAATGCTCTGTTCCAAATTATTAAGTAAGTTTCAAAACACTTTATAGGGTGTAAAGAACTGAAAATTGTCATTTGTTGTGTTTGCAGCATATTTACTGAAATCAAAAGCTATTTAAATCAAACTTATAACAACATTTTAACTTTTTAAACATTTTAACAGGTCATGTTACAGTTTAACATAGGACCCCTTATTTGATAGCAGCTTCACACGTCTTGCATCCATTGAACTTGTGAGTTTTTGGACAGTTTCTGCTTGAATTTGTTTGCAAGGTGTTAGAATAGCCTCCCAGAGCTGCTGTTTGGATGTAAACTGCCTCCCACCCTCATAGATCTTTTGCTTGAGGATGCTCCAAAGGTTCTCAATAGGATTGAGGTCAGGGGAGGATGGAGGCCACACCATGACTTTCTCTCCTTTTATCCCCATAGCAGCCATTGATGCAGATGTATTCTTTACAGCATGAGATGGTGCATTGTCATGCATGAAGATGATTTTGATACAGAAAGCATAGTTCTTCCTTCTGTACCAGGGAAGAAAGTGGTCAGTCAGAAACTCCACATACTTTGCAGAGGTCATCTTTACACCTTCGGGGACCCTAAAGGGGCAGACCAGCTCTCTTCCCATGATTCTGGCCCAAAACATGACTCCACCACCGCCTTGCTGACATTGCAGCCTTATTGGAACAGGGTGGCCGTCCACCAACCATCCACTACTCCATCCATCTGGACCATCCAGGGTTGCACGGCACTCATCAGTGAACAGGACTGTTTGAAAATTAGTTTTCATGTATTTTTCTGCTCAATGCCGTTTCTTTTTGTGAGCATTCGTTAGTGGTGGCTGAATAGAAGGTTTATGCACAGTTGCAAGACTCTGGAGGACTCTACACCTTGATGTCCGTTGGACTCCAGAGGCACCAGCAGCTTCAAATGTCTGTTTGCTGCTATGTAATGGTATTTTAGCAGCTACTTGATCCGATGCATGGATCTGGCAGAAATCTTCCTCAATGTGCCTTTATCTGCACGAACCCGTCTGTGCTCTGAATCAGTCACAAATCTCTTAATAGTGCGATGATCACGCTTGAGTTTTTGTGAAATATCTAATGTTTTCATACCTCGTCCAAGGCATTGAACTATTTCACTCTTTTCGGCAGCAGAGAGTTCCTTTTTCTTCCCCATATTGCATGAAAATGGTGCTCTGCTTAATTTTTTTTTTTTTGGCAATCTTCATTTTTATTGAAGCACAATATACATGTATACAGAGAATAAACAAGCAAAGCTCTTACAAACGCCAAGTATAATACTGTACATATAGTAATGCTCACTCACGTTTTCCCACCTGTATATCCCCACCCCGTCTCTGTGATTAACTGAACAACCAAGCGCAACTGCGCAAACTGAACTTTAGAACGTGTTCTATTTTTACTTATAAGGGAAGGTAGGGAGGGGGTATCGTGTTTTCTCTTTCCCCTGGAGGGGCTCAACTCCTCCCCCGCCTACGTCCCGCATCTGTGTTTGGCTTGGGGTAATGACCCAAATGCAGTCATAGATGGTGCAAGTACAAGCCCTGGGGTCCAGGCCTCATATTCTACGGTGACATGTCAGGGACCATTATCTGTCCGGGCTACGTTAGTTTAGGGTCAATCATGCACGGTAAGGGGGAGAGGGAGGGAGGCTGAGAGAGAAGAAGAAGGGAGGGGAGAGAAAGAGGAAAGAGAAGAAGGAAAAAAAAAGGGGGGGAGGTGTCGGTCAGGGCGGGGGGAAGGGGAAGGGGGGAGTCCACCAGCACCCCCACACCCCACGGCCCAACCCCGCGTGTGTCAGCGCTTACACGTCTATTCGGCTCCCCGCTACGGCTGCCCTACCGGTCGATGAGCCATGTATTCAATCCAGGGCGCCCAGAGGCTGGTGCATTTCTCCCCCGTACCTCTCAGTTCCGCCGTGAGGCTCTCCATGCTGTATATTTCCTCTACCTTCTCCATCCAGTCCGAGACCGTGGGGACGGTAGCTGACTTCCAGCGGGCCGGGATCAAGCTCTTGGCGGCATTCAAGAAGTGTCTCGTCAGTGATCTCTTGTAGGCCCCCAGAGGCATCGTAGTGTGGTGAAGAAGCATCGGTAGGGGTTGCATCGGAATGTCCGAATCTAGTAGTTCTCGTAGTTTCGCGTGTATCTGTTGCCAGAAGGGCGCTATGAGAGGGCTGGACCACCAGATGTGTAAGTCCGTGCCGTCTTCAGACTCACATCTCCAGCAGCTGGCCGTTGGTGACAAACCCATGCGGAAGAGTCGGGAGGGCGTCCTATACCAGCAGCTTATAGTTCATCTCTTGCAGTTTTGCGCTGGTCGTACCTTGGTGCGCGAGGGTGTGTATCTTCTCCCAGTCTGGGTCCGTGAGAGTGACCCCCGTAGCTCGTTCCCAGGAAGATTGATATGGCGCCGGGGGGCTCCGAGCTGCGGTCAGTAGCATAGAGTACAGCGTGGAGACTCCCTTCGGTATGCGGTTTCCCTTCGCGCAAATGGCCTCGAAGCTGGTCAACCCCCTGTGTACCAGGTGTTTGCCCGGTAAAGATTGGTAGTAATGCCGAACTTGTTGGTATCGAAATCGGGTCAGCCCAGGGAGGGGTATCATGGGGGCCAGGGTTTCCAGGGGTTTCAGCTGTCCCCCAGCGCACCAATCTCCCAAGTATGGTTTGTCCGGGCTTCCCAGTCCAGTAACGTCTCTCGGCGCTAGCCCTCCTGTGATCTCAGGGTTGTAGATCACCGGAACCAGCGGGGACGAGCTAGTCGTTAGGTCCAACTTGTAGCGAATAGTGGACCACACTTGCAGGGTTGCCCCTATGAGCGGGTGCCTCCGGATGTCCCTCGTCTGCACTGGCCGCAGTAGCCACGTGACCCATGGTATACACTCTTTAGCTTGTACGCGTTCCAGGTGGACCCATTGCTTATCAGTGTCGGGTACGTGCCAGTCTACCACTCTGAGGAGGTGTGTCACTTGCTAGTAAGTTTGGGGCGAAGGGAGGGCCACTCCTCCTTGACATTTTGGACGAATCAGCTGGGAATGTCTGAGTCTAGCTGCACCCGCTGCCCACACAAATTGTCTGATGGCCGTGTTCAGGGAGTTGAAGAAGGTCCTGGGGAGGGCGATGGGAATTGTCTGAAACAAATACAGGAGACGCGGCAACAGGTTCATTTTGACCGCGTTTATTCTCCCAAACCAGGACACGCAGGTCGCGCCCCATCTCTTCATGTCCGTCCCGAGTGTCGCAAGCAGGGGCAAGAAGTTGTCGGGGAACAGCCTGGTCAAGTCTGTCGTCAGCCAGATGCCGAGGTATTTTAAGCGCTGTGGGCACCACCTGAAGGGGAAATTCGCCCTCAGTTGAGTCGTCAGGCCTACAGGGAGACAGAGCGGCATCGCCTCGGACTTGTCCATGTTCAATTTTAAGTTGGAGAGCGCCCCATAGATCCGGAAGGCCCGGAGTAGGTTTGGCAGTGTCACCATCGGGTTTGTAATAAAAAACAGCAGATCGTCTGCGTACGCAGCCACCCTATGCTCTCTACCCCCCACTGCAAACCCTGTGATACCCCCGTCCCGTCTGACCGCCGCCAGAAATGGTTCTAGCGTGAGGGCAAACAGGAGGGGGGACAGGGGGCATCCTTGCCACGTCCCATTGTGAATCGAAAAGACAGGGGACAAGGCTCCATTTATCCGCAAGCGGGCCCTCGGGGTCGCATACAGCGCTGCTATCCAGGTCTGAATGTTGGGGTCGAAGCCCATCACCCGCAGAGTCTCTCTCATGAACTGCCAATCCACTCTATCAAAAGCCTTCTCGGCATCCGTGGAAAGCAGGAGGCCGCCGCGCGCAGTTTCCCTGGTGACATGTATGAGGTTGAGGGCCCTGATTGTATTATCCTTCGCCTCCCGCCCCGGGATAAACCCGGTCTGGTCTGGGTGGACCAGGTCCGGGGCCACTTCCCCTACTCTGCAGGCGAGGATTTTCGTGAATAGCTTAAGGTCCGCATTGAGCAGGGAAATAGGCCTGTAACCGGCACACGATGTGGGGTCTTTCCCTTCTTTCGGCACCATCGCTACTGTTGCCAGGAGGGTATCCTCCGGGAACCTCTCTCCCTCCAGGATAGAGTTGAGGCTCACCAGCAGCTCCGGTAGGAGAATCTCCCCGAAGGTTCGTATGTATCGCACGGGAAAGCCATCTGGTCCCGGGGCTTTGTTCATCTTCGCAGATTTGAGGGCACCTGTGAGCTCTGCCAGAGTGATGGGGGCATCGAGGTCTTCCGCCTGAGCCTGCGTGAGCTTCCGAGTCATGTGGTGGTCCAAATATTCCCGGATCTCGTCCAGCCGTCGTCGAGGCACCCCTTCCCCAGAGTCCCCCGGTAGGTTGTAGAGTTTAGCGCAAAACTCCTGGAATTCCGCCATTATGCCGTCTGGTCTTCGTATGGGGGGCGCATTCGCCTTTTGCAGGACAGTTATTTGGGACAGTCGTCGTTTCCTTTGTAGCATTCTAGCGAGCAGACGCCCGCATTTGTTCGAATGCTCATAAAAGAATCTGCGGGATTTACGGAGCATGTGCGAAAGGTTCCTGCATAATAGGCTCTTCAGTTCTCTCCTCGCCTCCAGCAGAGGGCGGTAATTGTCCTCCGTCGGGTCTGACCTGTGCGTCTGCTCCAGATGTGAGGTTCGGGCGTATAGGTCTTGTAAGCTAGCATTCTGTTCTCGTTTGCGTCTGGAGCAGAGCTTAATGAAATGGCCACGCAGAACGCATTTGTGGGCTTCCCATCGTATCTGGGGCGAGGTATCCTGAGCATGGTTGTCTGCAAAGTAATGAGAGAGGACCTCTTTCGTCTCCGCTTGAAGGAGGGGATCATCTAGGACTTGTTCATTCAGTCTCCATTGCCGACAGCTGGGTTTAAACAGAGGTGAGCGTATCGTGGCCAGGACCGGAGCGTGGTCTGACCAGACCGCCGTGTGAATGTCACAGGACTGGAGAAGGTGCAGGTACTCCTGTGCGATCAGGATATAGTCTAAGCGGCTGTGGCCGCGGTGTACTGGTGAGTAAAATGAGAAGTCTCTGTCTTCTGGGTGAAGTACTCTCCAAGCATCTGCCAGCCCCGTTGTTCGCAGCGTTTTTCCCACTGTTCGGATACAGAGGCCGGAGTGCGAGCTATGTCCTCTAGAGGTGTCCATACGTGGGTCTAGAGGGACATTGATGTCCCCCGCCACCAGGAGGACCCCCTCTCTGAACTGGTCAAGCAGCCGAAGAGTCCTGGAGAGAAAGCGGTGCTGGCCTGTGTTCGGGGCATATATGGACGCCAGTGTGTATTTCCTATCTGCTATCATGCCCTTAAGGAATAGAAAGCGGCCATTCGGGTCCGCCGTCATCTCCACACAGTTGAACGGTACGTGTTGTGCAATGAGGATCGCCACCCCTGCCTTCTTTGCCAGCTGGTGGTTCGCGAAGTATCCCGTGGGGAACCTCTTATCTCTAAGTTGGGGTCCTGCCCCACCTCTGAAGTGGGTCTCCTGGAGGAATGCTATAGAGGCTCGAGCGGCCCACAGGGACCGAAGCAGGTGTGACCTCCTCTCCGGGGCGTTCAGCCCCCTAACGTTGTTGGTCCAGAGCCGCAGGGGAGCCGGGCAGAACCCCCCGCCCCGTGTCCCAGCCATGGCCGACGAGTAAGGGAAGGGAGGGAAGGCGGGGAGTGGGGAAGAGAGAGAAGAGGGAAGGAGAGGGAAAAAAAAAGGGGGGGGGAGAAAGGAAAATGAAGAAAGAGTCCTGTCTAAGAAGCCTGACTGGTGCAAAAGGTGGTGTCCGTCAGGAAGGTAGGGGGTTTGTGACCTGATAGGCCTACCCCGGTCGGGGCAAATAGGACGTGACTGTATGGGAGGTACTCGACAGGTCTGGGTCCCCAACCCCTTAGTCGACTCAGTCTCCTGCGGTCCTCCCGTCTGTAACCCTCAGTCTGTCCGCGGAGGCGTGCGCGGTACTCGCGCAGGTGGACCAGTGTCTAACGGTCTAGGCGTGAGAAGGTACCCGGATAGAGTGGGCCAACTCCGATCGGCCCCCGGCCTGCCTATAATGGAATAGAGCAATTGCTAATTATGAAGCTAGGTCCTGAACTAGCGTTATGGAGCACAAGGGGGACCCACATCCTCTCAGACCACTCCTGGGGTTATGCATTGGGGCCTTGTCACCTTGTGCGTCTGCTGCGCCCACCGCCACCCTCTCCACGTGCAGCGGGCCATGGCCCCCACCCCCACATCCCCCAGCTAAGCTCCCACCCCCTCCATCCCCTCAGCAGAAGCATTAGCAAACCAGCCCCGTCCCGCCACCCCCCTCCCCCCCAGCACACCCCAGGTCCACCAAGCGTCCAAGAGTCCACCAGACCCATATCCCCACCACCCAAAACCCCGGGTGAGGGAGCTCCTGAAATAACATGTACTGGCCCAAGGGGGGGGGGGGAGGGGAGCACGTCCCTTTCCACCATAGCGTCCCAAGTCCTTCTTGCATGGGGTGGAGGGGAGGAGGGGTGGGAGAGGAGGAAAGCCCGCCAAGGAGGTCCCCAACCGCCACCCAACCTAGTCGCTGATGCCCGCTATGGCCAACCACGATGCCCAGCCCCAGTACCTCCATGAAAGTCCAGCCGCTTCCTTACTCCTCAGCGCCCGCCGGGCCGCCTACCATCCGTGCGGGTGGCTCTCTCTCTTGCTGTTGTTCCGGCGGTGGGCTCCGGGGTCCTTGTCTCCTGCTGGGCGCCAGCGGTGTTTCCAGCAGCCAGTTGCGGGTGCGTATGTGTGGAATGCGGAGTGTCCTCAGCGTTGGGGCCACGTCATCCGGCCATCTAATCTGAAGCCAAGTGTTACCATGTTTTATCTGTAGGCTAAAGGGGAATCCCCAGCGGTAGGGCATATTCTTTTCTCTGAGGGCAGCAGCGATGGGCCGCAGCGCCCGTCGGGCGTCCAGGGTCAGGCTGGAGAGGTCTTGAAAAAGCGCTACCTCCACGCCCTGAAATACAATCTTGTCTGTGCCTTTAGTGGCGGACATCAGTGCCTCCTTTAGGCTGTATGCATGCAGACAGCAGAGCACATCTCTGGGCCTCCCATCTTGCCTTGGGGGGCCCAGGGCCCTGTGAATCCGGTCGAATTGAATCTCTGCCGGGCAATTACGTCCCAGGATGTGCTGGAAGAGAGCCCGGGCCGTATTCTGCAGCGGTGATGTGTCCGGCTCCGGTAGTCCACGGATCCTGATATTCTGGCGGCGACTGCGGTTCTCTAAATCCTCCACCTGTCGCCGCAGTGTCAGGAGAAGGTTACCTTGCCTGGTGGTTGCTAGTTCAGCCGCCCTATGCTGGGAGCGGCTCGCCTGCGCCTCTGTCTCCAGGGCGTCCACTCTCACCTCCACAGCAGACAGGTCAGAGCGCAGAGTGAGGATCTCCTCTCGTACAGCCGCCCAGAATTCTTGCAGCAGGCCACTGGAGTCTGATTTTGTCAGCATATTTACTGAAATCCTGGTGAGTTCTTGCCGGATCAGGTGCAGTGCATCACCCTGTTCCCCGTCCTCCGACGAGATTCCCGCGCTTTCAGCGCCAGGGGAGGCCGGCGCCATTTTGGCAGCAGACCCGGCTCCCCGCAGATCCGCCGGCGTGGACACATAAATCGTCCATCGTGCCACTGAGCTTACGAGGTGAGCCGGTGGAGTATGTCCCCTGGGACAGGAGCTTTTTTGTCCGGACCATGGTGAGTATTTTTCCGCTTATTATGTGGCTGTTTAGTAGACCGAGGGCACGGAGCTCAGGCACTACACGTCTGCTCCCATGCACGGTCCGGCCACGCCCCCGGTGCTCTGCTTAATAATGTGGAACACCCTCCTTAGTAGTTTTTCCTTAAATTGGGCTCACCTGGCAATCTAATTATCACAAGTGTCCGAGATTGTTTTCAGTGATCAAACGTGACACAATGCCATCCATGAGTTAAACTGAAAAACAAAATATTTAATCTTTGTGACACTTAAATAGAATTTGCATAATAATTTGGAACAGGGTGTACACACACTGAAATACAGATACACACACTGGCACATACATACACACACACATACACACACTAACATATAGATAAACATACACTGGCACACAGATACCCACACTGACACATGAACACACACTGACACACAGATACACACGGACAGACAGACAGGGCCGGCGCCACCTGTAAGGCGACCTAGGCAGCCGCCTAGGGCGCAACTTACCAGGGGGCGCCGGATCCCTGTCCCCGCTGCGCCTCCTCATGCTGCGCTGCCTGAGCGCTTTAGCAAGCCCCAGGCGGCGCAGCACTGCTGCATGGAGGGCGGCCGGGTTTGTGACCGGCAGGAGGGAAGCGCAGAGCGCTCCCTCCTGCCGGTCTCTCCATGTAGCGTGGCCGGGCGGCGCGGAACGTGAGACAGGAAGCTTTGTTTCCTGTACCCGGCCGCCGGCGGAATGACAGGAAGTGCTCACTCAGTGAGCATTTCCTGTCATTCCACCGGCGGCCGGGTACAGGAAACAGAGGTTCCTGTCCCGCGTTCCGCGCCGCCCGGCCACGCTACATGGGCAGGAGGGGAGGGTAAGGACCACTAAGGGAGGGAGGGGGGGGGTTAAGGACCACTAAGGGAGGGGGGGTTTAAAGGACCACTAAGGGAGAGGGGGGGTTAAGGACCACTAAGGGAGGAGGGGGGTTTAAGGACCACTAAGGGAGGGGGGGGGTATAAGGACCACTAAGGGAGAGGGGGGTTTAAAGGACCACTAAGGGAGGGGGGGGGGTTAAGGACCACTAAGGGAGGGGGGGGTATAAGGACCACTAAGGGAGGGGGGGGTATAAGGACCACTAAGGGAGGGGGGGGTATAAGGACCACTAAGGGAGGGGGGGGGTATAAGGACTACTAAGGGAGGGGGGGGTATAAGGACCACTAGGGGAGGGGGGGTATAAGGACCACTAGGGGAGGGGGGGTATAAGGACCACTAGGGGAGGGATGGGGAAGATAAGGACCACTAGGGGAGGGATGGGGGGGGATAAGGACCACTAGGGGAGGGATGGGGGGGGATAAGGACCACTAGGGGAGGGATGGGGGGGGATAAGGACCACTAGGGGAGGGGGGGGTAAGGAGCACTATGGGAGGGAGGGGGATAAGGACCACTATGGGAGGAAGGGGGGATAAGGACCACTATGGGGGGGGGGGGTAAGGACCACTATGGGAGGGAGGGGGGGGGGTAAGGACCACTATGGGAGGTTGGGGGGGGGGTAAGGACCACTATGGGAGGTTGGGGGGATAAGGACCACTATGGGAGGTTGGGGGGGATAAGGACCACTATGGGAGGTTGGGGGGGATAAGGACCACTAGGGGAGGGGGATAAGGACCACTAGGGGAGGGAGGGAGGGGGGATAAGGACCACTAGGGGAGGGGGATAAGGACCACTAGGGGAGGGAGGGAGGGGGGATAAGGACCACTAGGGGAGGGGGGGATAAGGACCACTAGGGGAGGGGGATAAGGACCACTAAGGGGGGAAGGACCACCAAAGGGGGGTAAGGAGGGAGGACTACTAAGGAGAGGGGAGGAGGGTGATTACCACTAAGGGGGTGGGGGAGTAGGGGAAGGTCTACTAAGGGGTTTGTGAGAGGGAGGACCACTAAGGGGTTTGGGAGAGGGAGGACCACTAAGGGGGGAGGGGGGAGTGAGAAGACCACCAAGGGGGACTGCAGAGGGACAGGGGGCTAAGGGAGAGCACTAAGTGACAGAAGGAGAGAACACGGAGGGACAGAAGGGAAGGGGAAATCAATAATTGAGGGGTGAGCACTATGAATTTTTTTTTAAAAAAGAAAGAGCTGTTCCCATCTCAGTCCCTATCCTACCCCACAAACCCTCTCTTTTACTCTACACACATACACAATGCATCCCCCCCACACACACAGAAACATACAATGCATTCCTACTCACACACAGACACACCCGAAACACACAATTCATCCCTTACGTTCTCTTACATAAGTAATGCACCCCTTACAGACACACACTGCATTCAATTACATACACAGAAACAAACCTTGCACCCCTTACACACACACACACACACACACACACACAGAAACATACAATGCATTCCTTACACGCAAACACACACTACATCCCTTACACAAATTGCACACATAAACATCCCCAACTCATGGATGGGCCATGTAGGTGGATTTATGGGTGGGCATTGTAGGCGTATGCCCCCTGGGGGCCCAGACCTTGAGCTGTGCAAGGGGCCCTAAAAAATGGAGCTGCTTCCTGTTCGTTAATTGTTGTGAGCACTGTTAAAAACAGTTTCCAGAGAGCCTCTTCTACACCAGACCTGTGGAACCAGACTGAGCCCATCATCAGCCTCTTGTCCTCATCTGGTGGTAAGTAGGCAATCCAATATATTATTAGTGGCACTAATCTCTAATTTACCTCACATTAAATGGATACTATAGTCACCAGAAGCCTGTGCCTGTAGGCTTTTTAATGTAAACACACTGTCTTTTCAGATAAGACACTTTGTGAAGACTGGCGTTGGCCCATATGGCAGAGCATATGGGCGGGGCATTGTGATGTCACATGGTGGCAGGGGCGTACCTAGAGCATATGGCACCCGGGGCGGGTCCTAGTTTTGGCACCCCCCTTCCCCCTGCACTTTAAAATGTACAAAACACCCACAATTTTTTTTAATGTATGTAGCATTGAGCAGTGCTTGCATGTTTCAATGTAAGCATGCTTTTGTATGGAGTAAGTGTGAGTGAATGAATGGGTGTGTTTGTATGTAGTGTTGGCATTTTAATGCAGGCATGCTTTTCTATGTAGTGTTGGCGAGATGCAGTGGTGTGGTTATATATAATGGTGATGTTTTAATACAGAGGTGTGTTTGTATGTAGTGTTTGCACTGGAATGCAGGGATGTGTTTGTGTGTAGTGTTGGCAAGATGCTGAGATGTTGGATTGCCATATTTAAGGAAACCAAATAAGGGAGCTATCTGCTAAACAGCACCCTAATTTGGTATCTTTACACATGGAATCTCACATAAGGGCACCAATTTAGGGAATTCTCTACTAAACAGCTAAAAGATCAAAATGTAAAAAGCCTTTTTCTTAATTTTAATCTTTAGGTTGTTTAGTAGATAACTCCCTAATTTGGTGTCCTTAAATATGTCAATCCCACATAAGGATAACAAATAAGCGAGTTATCTACTAAAAAACCTAACAACCTGGTGACAGGGTGACTGAGGGAGGGGGTGACTGGTGACAGGGTGACTGGAGAGGGGGTGACTGGTAACAGAGTGACTGAGGGGGGTGACAGGGTGACTGAGTGGCTAAGGGGGGATGACAGAGTGACTGGGGGGTGACTGGTGACAGAGTGACTGAGGGGGGGTGACAGGGTGACTGAGGGGGGTGACAGGGTGACTGGGGAGGTGACTGGTGACAGGGTGACTGAGGGGGGGTGACAGGGTGACTGAGGGGGGTGACTGGTGACAGGGTGACTGGGGGGTGACTGGTGACAGGGTGACTGAGGGGGGTGACAGGGTGACTGGGGGGGTGACAGGGTGACTGAGGGGGGTGACAGGGTGAGGGGGGGTGACAGGGTGACTGAGTGGCTAAGGGGGATGACAGAGTGATTGGGGGGTGAATGGTGACAGGGTGACTGAGGGGGGTGACAGGGTGACTGAGGGGGGTGACAGGGTGACTGGGGAGGTGACTGGTGACAGGGTGACTGAGGGGGGTGACAGGGTGACTGGGGGGGTGACTGGTGACAGGGTGACTGAGGGGGTGACAGGGTGACTGGGGGGGGTGACTGAGGGGGGTGACAGGGTGAGGGGGTGACAGGGTGACTGAGGGGGGGTGAGAGGGTGACTGAGGGAGGGGGTGAGAGGGTGACTGAGGGAGGGGTGACAGGGTGATTGAGGGGGTGACAGGGTGATTGAGGGGGTGACAGGGTGATTGAGGGGGTGACAGGGTGACTGAGGGAGGGTGTGACAGGGTGAGGGGGGTGACAGGGTGACTGAGGGGGGGGGTGACTGGTGACAGGGTGACTGAGTGGGGGGGGAGTCAGGGTGACTGAGGGAGGGGGTGAGAGGGTGACTGAGGGGGGATGACAGGGTGAATTTACAATTATATTAACTTACCATGATTCAGGGGCTGTCTCTCTCCATCCCAGACCAGGCAGTGCAGGAGGTGCAGGCAGAGTGACCGCAGGGGAGAAACCTGGCAGAATACACGCTCTGCGCCCCCTGCTGGCACACTCCATAACAACCTCCCTGGTGCTCAGTGATGACTCAGAACACAGGCTGGGAATCCCCTTCCTGTGCTCTGACTCACTCACTGAGCGCCTGAGCCGCTAGGGAGAGGACGACCAGCAGGAGGTACAGAGTGTGGCACCCCCTTACTGGATGGCACCCGGGGCGGACTCCCCCCCCCCCCGACTCCCCCCCCTTTAGTACGCCACTGCATGGTGGGCTGGACATATGGGGGGGGCGGCAAATTTTTTTTGCCTAGGGCGGCAAAAATCCTTGCACTGGCCCTGCATACAGATACACACAGTGACACATACACACACTGGCACACAGGTACACAAACTGGCACACAGATCCACAAACTGGCAGATACACACTGACACAGGTACACACGTTTATATTTGCTGTCTCCCTCCTGTTCGCTTACCTTCTGCAGGAGCATGACTTCCTTTAATTCTGCTGACTCAGGCTGGGGTCCCAGGTCGGCAGCTGCTCACTCTCCGCTGCTCCCTATCTCCCTCCAGTCAGTGTGCTCTAAGTCTGGGAGGATGTGACAGGCTGTCACTTCCTCCCAGCATGCCATACTACAGATCTTAAACGGCCGCCTCGTCTGATCAGGCCGCTGTTTAGCGATACCCATTGCGTGGCCCTAAGTGGTTGGGCCACCAGATTGACAAATCACAGCAGAACCCCAATTTTGTTCTAGGGTTCCACGGAACACCATTTGGGAAATGCTGGTCTATAGTGTTGGTGGTTTGTTTACACTCAAACAATATTTAGAATTGCAACCAATTTTATTTATTTAAAACCAGTAAAAATCAAATCAAATTACTATCAAAAATAAGTTATTCAAAACAATTGAAAACATCTCTCTGTCTCCCTGTCCACCCAGTACTCATTCTTTATATAGGCTATTTGTATGTGTCTGACTAGTACTATTGTTTTGGGTAATTGAGAGGATAGTGCCCTTAAGGTATGTGCATTTCAGTAAGTCATGAGTTCCTTATTTTGTATAGGTGTTTAGAGGTTTCATGGAACTTGGCTGTCAGTTTGTCCATCTCAACTGCTTCTGCTATCTTACAGGCGACTATGCTAAGTGTTGGAATGGTCTGAGTTCCTCAAACCTCCACTATAGCGTGTTGCTAGTGCTATTCTGTTGACTATTTTGTTTTGGGCCCTAGTAAGTGAGTCCCATGGTTTGAAGTGTAGCCTTATCCAGGATCCAATAGGATGTCTACCTGCAAGAGCCTAGATGTTAATTTGGAGACCTCTGCCCATAATGGTGTTAGATGTGGGCACTGCCACCACAAGTGGATGTATATTCCTCTGTGTCCGCAGCACTTCCAACATTGGTCCGAATCAGATCTGCCCATACAGAAAAGTCGAATAGGTGTAAGGTACTATCTTAAGAGGGTCTTGTAGGTCTGCTCTTTGTGATTAATGGAGATGGAGGCATTGGCTTCCCATATTTCCCGTCAGTCAGATGGCTCTTCAGTGGTCCCCAAATCCCTCTCCCAATCCAACACATAGGCTAGTGCTCCTAAAGCGAGGTGTGTCACTAGGAGAAGGTAGTTCGAAGAGATCTGGCCCTTGTGTGTCGTGCCTTCAGGCAAGTCCTCTCAAAGGCCGGTAATTTGGTGGTACCTCCGTTTTTATTTTCTGGGGTGTCCAAGAAGATTTTAATCTGTATGTATCTGAAATAGTAATGCATGGTAAGGGCCGTAGTACGTTGTGGTAAGTAATTAAAATGAGTCAGTTAACCCCTCATCTCCTCTAGCCCCCCCAACACCACCAGCATTGTTTAGCCTCATCTACAACCTAACAAATTTATTGGATTAGCAATGTATCCATGTTTGACCTGAACTGATGTATTGCTGACTTACTGTAATGTATGACTTTTATATCTTGTATCAAAATAAACCTTTAAAAATAAAGAATAAGAAAACAAAATGGAGTCAGTTGACCACAAGGAAGCAATAAGTAGAGAGATGGGATATCAAAGCTAAACAGGTCATGTTCCAGATCTACTCATCTATCTCTTGACCCCAACTCGAGAGTGTAGGTTTTGTATCTGTGCTAATTGAGCTGCATTGTAGTGTTGAAAATGGGATCTCTTGGGGACATACATGGTGGTTCTCTTAATTCTGGCTCTTTTTTTGGAACAGACAAATTGGTCAAACTGCGAAAGAAGATATTTAAAGTCTGTTGTGGAGATGGGGATAGGGAGTGTTTGGAACAGATATAAAAAGAGGGGAAGTAAACAAATTTTAATCAAAGCCAGTCATCCTAGCCAGGACATGGACAGGACCTGCCATGTGTGTAAATCATTAGTGGCTTTGGTTTTTAAGGGAGTGTAGTTAAGTGCATACATGTGGGGAAGTGCAGCGGGTACTAGAATTCCCAAATATGGTATATATGTATCCTTATATTGAAACAGGTAGGAAGAGTGTAGTCACTCCAACCCACTGCTCAGCTGCAGGTAATCAGCTGCAGCAGTGGGAATAAACCCCTCCCTACTAGGCAGGTAAAGGGGGATTGCTGGCTTCCTCCCTGGAAGCAGGTAGGAGAGACGCTGTTCTCTCCTGTGAGAGAGTCAAGATTTAAGGTGACTGAGCACTGGGAGTGCAGAAGGAGAGCAGTCAAGGTGACTGAGCACTGGGAGTGCAGAAGGAGAGCAGTCAAGGTGACTGAGCACTGGGAGTGCAGAAGGAGAGCAGACAAGGTGACTGAGCACTGGGAGTGCAGAAGGATAACAGTCAAGGTGACTGAGCACTGGAAGTGCAGAAGGATAACAGTCAAGGTGACTGAGCACTGGGAGTGCAGAAGGAGAGCAGTCAAGGTGACTGAGCACTGGGAGTGCAGAAGGAGAGCAGACAAGGTGACTGAGCACTGGGAGTGCAGAAGGAGAGCAGTCAAGGTGACTGAGCACTGGGAGTGCAGAAGGATAACAGTCAAGGTGACTGAGCACTGGGGTGCAGAAGAAGAGCAGTCAAGGTGACTGAGCGATGGAGTGCAGAGTGTTGCTATTTAACAAGGTTGGTGTAACCTATGATAGGTTTAGGTTTAACCCTTGATAGAGAGGGAAATTCAAAAGTTAGTCAGTGCTCAGATGAGCTAGGTTTTTGTTTAAAGGGAAACATGTTACATTATTGTTTCTTTAGTTGTGTTGTTGTCTTCTGTGTGGATTTACCAATAAAGTGCTTGGATTATGTGAAAACCAAAGGACTGTGCATGTTGTTTACCCTAGAGGACCGTGCTAACTGCAAACAAGGATCACAGTATGTTTGTGAGCGGACAGTGATACCAGTGATAGTGTGTGAGGTGTGGATGAGTTGGAGCAATGGTTCTAGCGAGAGGACAGAGAGTATAGAGGAGAGAGGACATCCCTGTCTCGTTCCATTGTAGATGTGGAATGGTGGAGGATTATAACCTTCAGGGTGTCCAGAAAGGGAGTGGGAAAGCAATATTTTGATAGAGTGGCAAAGAGAAAAGGCCATAGGAGTTTGTTGAATGCCTTTTCAGCATTGAGTGACATGAGCAGTGTTGGTATCCGCCAGTGGTTGACTACCCGTACCAGGTCTAGGATTCTTCCAGTGTTATCACTACCTTGGCAGGTAGGGATGAATCCATCCTGGTCTGGGTGTACCAGTGTAGTGTCCACATTTAATATTAAGATGGATCTTTAATGCCCTGGGTCTAAGTGCGACTTATTTGGTTTAGGGATTAGGCAGATGTTTACCTCTAGCATATCCATTGGTACAGGATCACACTGAAGGGTTGCTGTGAAAATTGGCACAAGTGAGGGATGAGAGTTTCAGAAAAGGTTTTGTAGTAGACAACTGAGAAGCTGTCTTGGCCTGGGATTTTGTTTGGCTTCATAGCTCCTACTGTGCTTGCGACCTCCTCCGGGTAACCACCGCAGCCAATGCTGCTACAGCTTTGTCTGTTAGAGTAGGGAGTTACGATTTATCTATAAATGAGCGTATTCGTGCCTGGAGCCTGTCTGTTTCTTGACCATAGTGGGGGAGTGATTATAAAAGTCACAAAAGAAGGTGTGAAAAATCTCTGCTATTTTGGATGGCAGTTCTGTGTGTGGTCAGGAGGGGGTTCGTAGTTTGCCAATGTGTTTGGCTTGTAATTGTTTGCAGAGCAGGCATGCTAGAATTGTATCTGCTTTATTAGACTTTTCATAGAATATTTGTTTTGTTCATCGAAGAGCGAGAGACTGGCGTTGAAATCTCCTCCAACTATTTGGTGGTGCTCAGGTTATACCAGAAATATGGTATGGTGAGGGTGTAAATGGAGGTGAAGGCGTATTTGGCTGGACCTATTGGACCTGCTACTGTCAGGTAGAGTCCTTGAAGGTCTGCTTCTTTAGAATTGACCTGTAAGGGGCAGGTTTTGCGGATGAGGATAGCCACGCCTTTGTGTTTGCACTATAAAAGAGTTGGCTAAATGGAATCCCTGGTAGTGTGGTATTACAAGAGGGAAGGAGCATGTTTCCGAGAAGTGGGTTTCCTGGAGAAATATTAAGTCACCTGTAGTGCGATTTGTCCATCGCATAAGCTAATAGATATACAACTTAAGTTGGGTCGCATGTTTGTATGAGATGGTTAGCTAATAAGTCCGAGAGACAGAGAGGGAGCAAAACTGTGGAGGAACATTCCTCAACTGTCCTGCCAAGTGAAAGGGACATAATTAACAAATAACGCTGAAATAGGGACCAAGAATTTTTTTTTAGATGTTCGTAAAATTAAAGAT
Source organism: Pelobates fuscus (assembly GCF_036172605.1). Lineage (NCBI taxonomy): Eukaryota > Metazoa > Chordata > Amphibia > Anura > Pelobatidae > Pelobates > Pelobates fuscus. The sequence continues at coordinate 406,433,868 of NC_086317.1, read as the reverse complement.
AACGGCCTGGACTTACAATGCATGCTAGGTAGGGGTGGACCAGGGGGAAGTGGTTGAATCCCACTGTCCCCACACCACTTCTTGCTGGTCACAAGAGCTCAACAGTAGGAGGTCTTGGGCCTTGGTGACCAACTTTGATGGTGAGATCAGGTACCCTTGTTGTTGTCCGTAGCCATGGCTGAGAGAGTTAGCGGCGGGTCTGCTTCAGTTCCTGGTAGGACAAGATTTTCCCCACAGCGGAGACAGTGCTGGTCTGGTCACTGTTGGGGATCTCGAGTGTCGGCAGAGTGTGGCAGAAAACGACGACATCTTGGTGGGCTCTTGGAGCACAAGGGTGACATTGTGTTCACACGAACAGCTTAAATGGATGAAACTGTAGGTCAGTCCTGCTTGATGCAAGGTGGTGGTTTGGGGCTTCAGTTCTCTGCATTTGGCCAGTGTGCTCAGCGACAGGTCCTGGTAGAAGGCCAGAGTGGTGGAATCATTGCTTGGTGCAGTCTTTCATGTTGCCACCATAAGTGCTTCCTTCACCTTGAAATAATGTAGCCGAGCTATCACATCGCTTCGTGAGGGTTAAGGGACCACAAGCATTGCATCTTGCATGGCATATTGCACTGAGACTGTTGACAAGAGGTCATCAGCTCTTTGCTCCACTTGGCCTGTTCTTTGTCCAAGATCAGCCACCTCTTCTCGCAGTTCGAGAAGCTGTTTCTTGATTTCATCTGCCATGTTCTTTTTAATATCAGCCATGGCCTCTCGAAGTAGGTGCTGGAGGTCGCATTTAGTGAGAGGTGCAGAGGCTTTCACCGAGGTTTCACTGTGGTCAGAGTCCGAGGCTGAAATCTCTATCTTCTGTGAGGAAGATAGCGGCGGGTCTTTTGAGGAGCGGAATAGGGAGGCCACTGAGGGAGATCTTTTCTCTTGTGGCCCCCTTACATAGCCGAAAGTCAGACAGGAGGGTCCGTACAGCCCAGCAGGGTACTATTTAAGCTGGACAAGGTCCAGATCGCTGTTTTACAAGCTTATGTAATGCATGGTATGCGGGAGCTTGCGCCTTATGCGGTCATCTTGTTTCGCAAGCAGGTTTCAACTTTCCCTCTAGTAGTGGTTTCTAAACAAGGTGATAGTGGATTGTAAAGTCAAAGGGCTGCAGCACCAAACTCCAGCGCAGCAGCCTGGCATTGTCTCCTGACACCCTGTTCAGGCACACCAACGGGTTGTGATCTGGGAGTAATGTAAACGGTTGTCCATATAAATAGGGTTGCAGCTTTTTGAGGGCCCACACCACAGCCAGGCACTCCTTTTCAATGGTGGCATAGCTCACTTCTCTGGGCAAAAGTTTCCGGCTTAGATAAGCCACAGGGTGCTCGCCGCCATCTGCTCCGACTTGGCTCAGTACTGCTCCCAATCCAAACATAGAAGCGTCTGTATGGACGAGAAAACGTTTAGTTGGATCAGGAGCAGAAAGTACAGGTGATTTACTGAGCGCCATTTTGAGCTGTTGAAATGCCTGTTCGCACTCTGGGGCCCATACAACTATCTTGGGGAGGTTTTTACGGGTTAAATCCGTGAGGGGTTTCGCTAGGGTGCTGTAGTTGGCTACACATTTTCTGTAGTACCCTGCGGTACCGAGGAATGCGAGCACCTGGGTTTTGGTGCGGGGGGTTGGCCACTGGGCGACTGCTTCTATCTTAGCGGGTTCGGGTTTCTGTAGCCCACTGCCTACTCGGTGCCCTAAGTATTGTACTTCTGCCATTCCTATATGGCACTTGCTGGGCTTGAGGGTTAGTCCGGCCTCCCTAATCCGATCTAGTACAGCTCCTATGTGGGTCAGGTGTTCAGGCCAGGAGCAGCTAAAAATGGCTATATCATCCAAGTATGCGCACGCATACTCCTGAAACCCGTCCAGTAGCCGATCTACCATCCTCTGAAAGGTAGCCGGGGCATTTTTCATCCCGAATGGCATGACCTTGAACTGATACAGGCCAAACGGGGTGACAAATGCCGACTTGGGGATGGCATCCTCGGCTAGTGGAATTTGCCAGTACCCTTTGCACAGATCTATTGTGGTGAGGTACTGACCTCTGGCCATTTTGTCTAAGAGCTTGTCTATCCGGGGCATAAGGTATGCGTCTGAGGTAGTTTTATCGTTGAGCCTCCGGTAGTCCACACAGAAACGGGTCGTGCCATCCCGTTTCAGTACTAGTACTACCGGAGAGGCCCAGGGGCTGTCAGAGTGTTCTATTACTCCTAACTGCAGCATTTCTTCAATTTCGTTCTGCATACTTCCTTTAACAGACTCGGATATGCGGTAAGGAGGTTGGCGAAGGGGAGTCTGGTCTAAGGTTTCTACCTTATGAGTAGCTAACGGAGTGTACCCGGGCAGGTTGGAAAAAGTGGCCCTCTTTTCCTGGATAAGTCTTTGGACCTGGGCTCACTCCTGGGGGGTTAACCGTTCTCATAACTGTACTTCTCCCAGGTCTCTGCTCTGGCCCTCTTGGTCTAGGAGATCTGGGAGGGGCAAATTGTTGTAATCTTCCATGGCAGGTGCACAGATCGCGGTTACCTCTTCTGTGCGCTCATGGTATGGCTTGAGCATGTTCACATGGAGCATGCGCTTGCCTCCCGCGCCTGTGACCGGACCGATCACATAGGTGGTATCACAGATCTGCTCCACCACCTTGTATGGGCCCTGCAGCTTGTCCTTGTGGAGAGGGCTTAAAATTAACACCTTTTGTCCCACCTGAAAGCTGCGGTCCCTGGCTCCCTTATCGTACCATCTGCGCTGCCATTGTTGGGCTGGAGGTTGTCGCGTGCGTTCTGGGTCAGCACCTCCAGGCGGTCCCTAAGCTCCAGCACATAAGGTACGGGGGTGCCGTTAATAGTCTCTTCTCCCTCCCAGTGTTCCCAAATTAAATCCAGGGGGCCCCTCACTTTCCTCCCGAACAATAGTTTGAAAGGAGAGAACCCGGTTGATTCCTGGGGTACTTCCCTATAGGCAAATAGTAAGTGGGGTAGGAACCTTTCCCAGTCCTTCTGAGTGTCTATGAACTTACGGATCATCTGTTTAAGTGTTCCGTTAAACCGTTCACAGAGCCCATTGGACTGGGGGTGATAGGCGGAGTTCAGTATCTGCTGAACCCCACATATCTTCCAGAGTTGTTGTGCGACTTCGGCGGTAAACTGGGTGCCCCTATCCAAAATAATTTCCTTGGGAAATCCCACCCGGGAAAATATTCGCATCAGGGCATCCGCTACCGTCACGTATCACAAGTCTGGCAAGATCGCCTGACGTCCTATGAGATACCTCAGTTCTGGGTCAGCCTGTGTTTTGTGCGGCTGATCCCTAAGTGCCCGGACAGAGGAATGTCATGGGCGATACGCAATAACTCTAGTCTATACCTCAGAGGCACTATTAATTGCTTAATGGGTATGGGTATAGACCCGGACACTACCTTTTCTGCATGACGGTACAGCAGCCCCTTGTCCCAGGTATATCTCTCCCCTTCAAAATCCTGCCTGGTCTTTATTGCTGCGCTCTTTGTAGATCTGCAGGGAGGGGTCTAGGGCCACTTCAGAACCAAATTCTAGGGGGGATGCCCAGGGCGTGACATTGGGCATGGGGGGTACATTGCTTACCTGAGCCACAGTGTGGTTAGGCGGAGCCGTGGTGCGGGCCTGCTGCCGGGTCACAACCCGGGTACGCCTCTTGTACTGCGGGTTGAGGAACAAAAGCCGAAGTCAGCTCCCCCAGGTCATTGCCCAAAATGATGTCAGCAGGTAGGTCCTGCATCATCCCCACCCGCTCCCCAATTCAAATGTACCTTGGCAGTTGGTACTTTATAAATGGCTCCCCCTGCCACCCGTACAGCAACACAGTCTCCTGTTAAGTTGTTCTTAGGTACCAGGTGGTTCCGGACCAGGGTTAAGGTGGCCCCCGAGTCACAAAGTCCTTGCACCTTTTTCCCTTCCATATGGACCTCTTGTCGATGACCTTGTCGGTTGTCAGGGCAGCTTGAATGGGGTTTACTTCATGTAGTGTCCCCAGCGGTTCTTCCCGGGGAGTGCTGGTTTCGGGTGCTCGATACGGTTCTGCTTGCACACAGTGTACGGCCCCTCGGTTGCTGGGTACTGCATTATTCCAGCTGGGTCTGGGTCGGTTGTGTGGACAGTCTCGCTGGATATGCCCTTGCTGGTTGCAGGTGTGACACCGAATTGCAGGACGTGCAGGGTACCTGGGGTTGTAAGTGTTTTGTCTTACCCCAGGTCGTGGCTGGAACGTGGAGGTCACAGCGGGTACCATCGGGTTAGGTTTGTAGGTGGTTTGGTTTTGCGTGGGCTGGTTCCTCCGGGTGTCTAGGTATTCATCCACCAGCTTGGCTGCCCCTTGCAGGGTCTGGGGTTTGCGGTCCCTGACCCAATCCTGTAGTTGGGGCGGTATCCCCTTGAAGAACTGTTCCATGACCATTAACTGGAACAGGTCCTCCATGGTGTTAATTTGGAGTGGCTTCTAACCCCCCCTTTGCAGCGCATTGTAGGTGATGTGCACTTTAAGCGGTAGGCCTCTGCGGTAATCGCATACCGGGCTAAAATGGGCTGTTTCACCTTGTTATAGTCTCTGCTGTCCTCATCTGCCACTGCCCGGTATGCTTCTGCTGCGCGACCAGATAATTTCCCTGCTAGTGGCGGTACCCGGTCGGCCTCACTGATGTTGTGTAGTTGGCACAACCTTTTAAAGTCCTATAGGTAGTCATCTACCCCACCGTCCGCTTCTAAATAGCTCTTAAAAGCTTGGTAGGGAATTTTAGCTTTCCCTGGAATGATGTTAACAGGCGTCGCGGCTCTTTCTCCTGCTTGCTGGTTCATCTGCATCCTCCGAAGCATGATGTATTCCTGCACATCTGCAAAAATCCTGTTGGCCATCTCTTCAGATGGTGCTGTTGGAAGTAGAGCCACCCTGCTCCTGTATTCTTTTGCAAATTCATTTGGTTCTTCCTCCCTTGGAGGTGCTGCAGCAGCTGCGGCTCTGTCTCCTTCCACTAGCTCTGTGATTAGTATAGCCTTTGCTTTGTTGCTGGCTATTGCTCCTCTTGCCTCTAGCAACTCTTTCAATGTACTTCACTTTAAAAGTGCATAATTCGTGCCCATTCACCGGCCGTTCGTGGGTTTCCACGTGTTCTTGGGTTCCGGTTTCATCCGAATGAGTAAACTCACGAATTGCTGCTTCTTTTCCTCTATTCATTAGAATTTCTGCCGAACGTTGCTTTGCTGGGTAGTTGAAATCCCTTCGCTTGCCACCAATTGTAGAGGAGAGGTAGTATAATCCACAGTATCTCCGCTGGGTAACAGAAACAGTATAATGACATGAAGGGGTGCTGCCCTGGAACAGCACTGTCACTTTGGATGTGGGAACCCATTCAGCAGAGAAATAAATGCCAAGGCACAAATAAATAGGGTAAAGCAAGAATCATATATATTTACAGGGAACCAAAGGAGAAAGCAAAACAATATATATATATATATATATATATATATATATATATATATATATATATATATATACATATATATATATATATATATATATATATACATACATACACACACACACACAGACAAGGCCACAAAATATATACAGTAAATCAAAAATAAGCACGAATCGTGCAGGTAACAAATACTGAAAGTCCTTTGGTAAGGGCAGGATTGTGCAGCTACCACGAGTATCAGGTAGGGCACAAATCCAGAGTCACAAGACTAATATAGTGACATCAAGATCAAAAGTAGAATAAATGAACAAGTCTACAGGGACAGGATCACTGGTAGATAAGCCGGGACCACAGAACCAGAACACAGGGTCAGAGGACACAGCAACGAAGGACCAGGAGGACACAATAACGCAGGATCAGGAGGACACAGGATGAAGACCAGTAGACGCAGGACACTCGACCAAGTCACAGTATGCAGGAGCCAGGAGCAAGGAGCAAGGAGCAAAGAACACAGGGAAACAGGGAAACAGGGAAACAGGAAACAAAAGGCAATGATCTGGCAAGGAGTGAGGGGAGAACCCAAACTAAATAGGTGCTAAACAAGGACCAGGTGAAGTGCTTAATGAAAAGAAATCAGGAACAGTGCCAAACAGAAACAGTGGTGAGTATGAGTACTGCACGAGGGCAAATCAGCTAAGCAGTGTCGTGACAAACAGCATAAAATAATCCAGGCACATAAATACAGCAGACAAGAATCCCAGTAGCGTTGCAAGAATACTTCCTTCCCAAGAACTAGACGACACATAGGCTGGGAGTCAACCGAGGTCTTTATTCATAGGTCCGGTATTTATGCAAGTCGTCATGCAAGGGGTTTCCATACTGACATAACAGGGGCATAATGCACATTTCTCCCATCAGGCACTGCTGGACGAGAGGGATACTCCCACTAAAATATACAGTTAAGTGGATTATCCCTCCGTGCAGCAGAACCGGCATTTTACACTAAAACCCATAACTTTTACAATATTCCTCTTATTTAAACGAATGGACGTGGGTCTGAGCGCACATTTCGTGAAAGTATCGCTCAGATCCCAGCATAAATAACCGAACGCCGCACGAAACAAGTATTACATTCAAGTTACCTTCAAACTACCGATTGACTTTAGGGAACCACTTTACCGAAGGACGGCTTGGAAGTCCAGCGGTATTCGTGACGCCGAGTAGCCGATTTTGGTTTCAGGCGCTCGACGACAAAATACCGCTGGGCTAACAAAGGATCCAAGATGACCGACCGCCGCGTGGTCAGTAGCCGAACGGCGGCCACCCTGAATCCCTCTAATTACCGATTGCAACAATGTTGCAATCCTTAATGGGAGCCACACAACCTCCTGTGTGTGGTCTCCCTTCAGTAGTTTGTTAGTTTTACGAACAGTGTTGAAATTCACTGTTCGTGAAACTATTGTATGAATGCTTGCGGTTTTTCATGCCGCCAGCATCGGAACGCTATTGTTCGCATGGAACCTATACAGCATACACATACTTGGTTCTTAAAGGTATATACACATCTTTAGGCAAACACAATAAACAGTGGCTAATCCGCCACAATCTGTTCGTTTAAAACCGTTCGTCTAAAATGAAAAGACCTTTATTGTGCTAAGAGCCTTTCGACTCACAACATTTCTGCCGAACGACTAACCACCCAGAACAGGAGTGTGGCACCCATTAACCTCCCTGACCGTATTAACACCTCCAAAACCATGAACACCCCAACGTTCTAATTGATCAATAGGGTGGTCGGCGTTCGTCTGCACGAACACGTGGCGGTGGCCATTTTGTTTAGCTGAACGCGCTCAGTGGTATGGAACTATTTTCGGCTACTATTTCCACGAACACCGCTGAGACTTCTACCTTCCGTGCGTTCGGCTAAATCCATACGAACAGAGCGCTAATGCTGGAGAACAAACTCCTGAACAAGACGTATCTAATGACATAAATTTATACTTTATTTGAAGGGGAAGATAGACCGGCTTCACAGCCTGAATCTGTGGAACTGTTTTGGGTATGAAAACATGCGTGCGTGTGGTCGGTCAAAGAGACTTTCCTCTATCTCCTGGACCGATTTGCATGATTTTTGAATATGTTTGTTCCCTAATTATGCTTGTTCTGAAAATTTATCACTGGAGCATCATCTGGAATACACCACGTGGATTATTGGCACAGGGATACGATACTAGAGGAAATCAGGACCATCCTAACATCCACAGATGGGGATTGTACCGTCCATACGCTGTGATCTGGAGCTGATCTTGAGCTCCAAAAAATTGTGAGTGCAATATATTTTTTCCTTATAATCTGCCTCTGCTGTTATAGACATACTACACTATATTAGCATTCCTGTCCCATTTTGTTTTCTCCCTTATATTGGCTCCATTGGACCCCACACAAGGAACTCAATGTAACGAGAATATACCCCTACACGCAGGATCCAGCTAAACAGAAGACAGCACAGAGGAGAGATACGTCTACCGGACCTCAGAATGGCCGGACTCGACGTATATAGGAGAAGTACAGAGTCAGGAACGATCCGAGGTCAAGGGCACAAAGAGACAGCGTAAACGAGAACTAGCCGGGGTCTGGTACACAGGAATCAGCAAGCCGGCAAACAGAACATACAAGGATAAAGCGAAAACGAAGTCAGAATACAAAGCCAAGGTCAAATACTGTCAGGATCGGGACAGGGATCCAACACGCAGAGTACAAAGAGTGGAAAGGTACGTATACCGGGCCTTAGAATGGCCGGACTAACGTACCGAGAGTAAAGAATAGTCAGAGACAAGCCGAGGTCGAGGGAACGAGAAGACAGATAAGCGAGAGACAAGCCGGGTCAAAGGATAACAGAGAAACAGGGTAGTACAACGAGCCGAGTCAAAACCAAAAGAGCAAACTAGAATACCAGAGCACTGAGTGACTAGACAAGCTAGAACCACGACAGGGCAATGAGCTGAAGAAAGGAGTAAGCTTAAATACCCTGGCTCTGGATGGAAATCACGCCTCTGACAAGTGCCGATTGGATATCGGATACTTGAGTGACAGATTGCTCGTGCTAGCGTCATGACGTCACGTATTGAGCGTCCTGCTAGAAAAGGACGTGGATTCCTCGCGGCCGGTGTTTAAGTGACTGGATGAACCGCGAGGAACGGAGGAAACAGCTCGCCTGGACGGATACACCGCCAAGTCTCTACCTCCCTTAGAGGTAGAGGCCTCAGGTACCCTGACAGTACCCCCCCTCTCAGATACGCCCACCGGGCGGAATGAACCGGGGCGAGATGGGAAGCGGAGGTGAAATGCTCTGCGAAGGCGAGAAGCATGGACGTCCTCCTGAGGTACCCAACTCCTCTCCTCAGGACCATATCCCCTCCAGTTGACCAGATATTGCAATTTTCCCCTTGAAATTCTGGAGTCAATGATGGAGCTGACCTCGTACTCTTCCCGACCCTCCACCTGAACAGGACGAGGCGAGGGGACCTTAGAGGAGAATTTGTTGCAAATGAGGGGTTTCAACAAGGAGACATGAAAAGAGTTAGGAATGCGTAAGGCAGGTGGCAGAGCAAGGCGATACGCAACCGGATTGATACGAGTGAGAACCCTGTAAGGACCTATGTAGCGAGGAGCAAATTTCATGGACGGAACTTTTAGGCGAATATTCTTAGTACTCAACCATACCCTATCCCCAGGAACAAAAACAGGAGCCGCTCTTCTATGTTTATCAGCGTGTTTCTTGAACAGCGAGGAACTATGTAATAGAATTTGTCGAGTCTGATCCCATAATTTCTTCAGGTTGGCGACATGATCATCAACCGACGGTATCCCCTGAGAAGAGGAAACCGAAGGAAAAATCGAAGGATGAAAGCCATAGTTCATGAAGAAAGGGCTAGAGCGAGTTGAATCGCAAACAAGGTTATTGTGTGCGAACTCCGCCCAAGGAATCAGACCGACCCAATCGTCCTGGTGTTCGGAAACAAAGCAACGCAGATACTGTTCGATCTTTTGATTAGTACGTTCAGCAGCTCCGTTAGACTGAGGGTGATAGGCAGAGGAAAAGTTCAATTTGATGCCCATTTGAGAACAAAAGGATCTCCAGAAACGTGAGACAAATTGAGAACCTCTATCAGAAACAATCTCTGAAGGAATCCCATGTAGGCGAAAAACTTCTCTCGCAAAAATCTCCGCCAATTCAGGAGAAGTCGGAAGTTTAGGTAATGGCACGAAATGGGCCATCTTAGTAAATCTATCCACCACCGTGAGAATAACAGTTTGTCTTTTGGAAGCAGGCAAATCAACGATAAAGTCAATGGACAAACAGGTCCAAGGTTTCTCAGGAATGTCCAAGGGGAGTAACAGGCCACATGGGGATGCATGAGGTAGTTTAGTCTTGGCACAAGTCTCACAAGCTGCGACGAACTCCTCAATATCCTTACGAAGTGAAGGCCACCAGAAATCCTTGGATATCAGAGAGTACGTCTTGCGAATACCAGGATGACCAGCTATTTTACTTTCATGAAAACATTGTAAGAGCTCCAGTTGAAGTTCAGGAGGAACAAAGTTTCTTCCCTCAGGAGTGTTTCCGGGAGCTAGATGTTGTGACTTCAAGATCTGGTCAAGTAGCGGAGAATGAATTTTGAGACTGGTATTAGCAATAATATTGCATTTGGGTACAATGGAAGACAAAAGTGGTTCAACTGAAGCAGAGGGTTCATATTGGCGAGATAGCGCATCGGCTTTAGAATTCTTTGACCCAGGTCTGTAAGTCAGAACGTAATTGAAATGGGTAAGAAACAACGACCAACGAGCCTGCCTGGAGGACAGACGCTTGGCCTCTCCGATATAGGACAAGTTTTTGTGGTCTGTCAGGATGGTAACAGGATGTAAAGTACCTTCCAATAAATGTCTCCATTCTTTCAAAGCCTTGATAACCGCTAGTAATTCTCTGTCACCAATGTCATACCTGCTTTCAGTACCGGTCAATTTTTTAGAGAAAAATCCACATGGATGTAATGGTTTATCAACACCCAACCTTTGAGATAGAACAGCACCTAAACCAGTCTCTGATGCGTCTACCTCGAGCAAAAAAGGCAGAGAAGTGTCAGGGTGAACTAAAATTGGAGCGGAAGCGAAAAGCTCCTTGAGAGTCTTGAACGCAAGAAGAGCTTCAGTAGTCCAATTCTTAGTGTCAGCCCCCTGTTTGGTCATGTTAGTGATAGGTGCAATAATGGAAGAATAGCCCTTAATAAAGCGCCTATAATAATTGGAAAAACCAATAAATCTCTGTATGGCTTTAAGACCTGTGGGTAAAGGCCACTCTAGAATGGATTGGAGCTTATCCGGATCCATCTTAAATCCCTCCCCAGAGATCACATAGCCGAGAAAGGTTACCTGGGTTTGATCAAAGCTACATTTCTCCAACTTGCAGTACAAGCCATGCTGGAGAAGCTTGTGCAAAACCCTCCTGACTTGCTTGTGATGAATCTCAATGTCACTAGAATGAATGAGTATATCATCTAGGTATACAATGACGCACTCTTGCTGAAATTCCCTAAGAACCTCATTAATCAGATCTTGGAATACCGCTGGCGCATTGCATAACCCAAAAGGCATGACAGTATATTCATAGTGACCATATCGAGTATTGAATGCCGTCATCCACTCATGTCCCTGCTGGATTCTCACCAAGTTATATGCCCCTCTGAGGTCTAACTTGGTGAAAATTGTAGAGCCCTTCAAACGATCGAAGAGTTCGGTGATCAAGGGAATCGGGTAGGCATTTTTAATGGTTATCTTATTCAAGCCTCGATAATCAATACAAGGTCTCAAAGAACCATCTTTCTTTTTAACAAAAAAAAATCCAGCCCCGGCAGGGGAGGAGGACCTCCTGATGAATCCCTTGTCTAAATTCTCGTGAATATATTCCTCTAGGACTGAGTTCTCCTTTATAGATAATGGGTATACATGACCTCTGGGAGGCATGGTACCAGGGAGTAGGTTAATTTTGCAATCAAAGGACCTGTGTGGGGGTAAGGTATCGGCTTTCTTTTTGTCAAAGACTGCTTTTAAATCTAGATACTGAGACGGAATTTGTGTCTCTGTAGGATTGTCAGTGGTATTCGATGTATTAGTTAATCCAAGAGGTAAGACCTTCCGCAAGCATTTTTCTTGACAATTCTCTCCCCACGAAACTATCTCCCCTGACTCCCAATTAATAATAGGGTTGTGTCTCCTCAGCCAGGAGTACCCCAGGACTATGGGAATAGACGGAGAAGAAATGAGCATTAAGGATATATCCTCTTTATGCAGGATGCCAACAGTCAAGTTAATCGGTATGGTCTCATGGAAAATAACAGGCTCAAGTAACGGTCTACCATCGATGGCCTCGACAGCCAGAGGTGTCTCTTTTAACTGGGATGGAATAGCATGCTTGGCAGCAAAACCCTGATCTATAAAGCTCTCAGCAGCTCCAGAATCGATTAGTGCCATAGTCTTAACTACTCCCTTCTCCCATTTTAAAGAAACGGGTAACACAAGCCTGAGCTCCTTGTAGTTGTGAATAGAGGACAAAGTAGAAACACCCAAGGCCTGTCCTCTAGAGGAACTTAGGTGCGAGCGTTTCCCGAACGATTGGGACAATTTAGGCGTAAATGACCCCTGACTCCACAATACATACATAAACCCTCCCTTCTCCTGTACTGTCTCTCCCTTTCAGTGAGATGAGTACTGCCTATCTGCATAGGTTCAGGAATACGTAAGTCTTCGAACTCAGAGATTTGAAAGGTAGGCGCTAGTTTAAAGGAGGGTCTACGGGTCCTATCTCGAGTGTTCTGCCTCTCTCTTAAGCGTTCATCAATACGAGATATAAAAGAAATTAAATCCTCCAAATTTTCAGGGAGTTCTCTAGTAGCGACCTCGTCAAGAATTACATCTGATAACCCATTCAGAAACACATCTATATAAGCCTGTTCGTTCCACTTAACTTCTGCCGCCAAGGATCTGAACTCTAGTGCATAATCCACAAGTGTTCGATTGTCCTGTTTAAGGCGCAACATTAATCTAGCTGCATTGACCTTTCTGCCAGGAGGGTCAAAAGTTCTTCTAAACGCAGCTACAAAGGCATTATAATTATAGACTAGTGGATTATCATTCTCCCATAAAGGATTGGCCCATCTCAAAGCTTTTTCAATGAGCAGAGTAATAATAAATCCAACCTTTGCTCTATCTGTAGGATAAGAGCGGGGTTGTAATTCGAAATGGATGCTAATCTGGTTTAGAAAGCCACGACACTTCTCCGGTGACCCGCCATAACGTACTGGTGGGGTAATACGGGAAGAAGCACCTACAGTGGCTACCTCTAGACCTGAGACTGCAGGAGAGATAGAAGGAGTACGTGTCTCCTCAGGTGGATTACTAGCACGAGACAAAAGTGCCTGTAGTGCCAAAGCCATCTGATCCATCCTATGTTCCATGGCGTCAAACCTGGGATCCGAAGAACCAAGCTGACTGTTTGTACCTGCAGGATCCATTGGCCCTGTCGTAATGTCAGGATCGGGACAGGGATCCAACACGCAGAGTACAAAGAGTGGAAAGGTACGTATACCGGGCCTTAGAATGGCCGGACTAACGTACCGAGAGTAAAGAATAGTCAGAGACAAGCCGAGGTCGAGGGAACGAGAAGACAGATAAGCGAGAGACAAGCCGGGTCAAAGGATAACAGAGAAACAGGGTAGTACAACGAGCCGAGTCAAAACCAAAAGAGCAAACTAGAATACCAGAGCACTGAGTGACTAGACAAGCTAGAACCACGACAGGGCAATGAGCTGAAGAAAGGAGTAAGCTTAAATACCCTGGCTCTGGATGGAAATCACGCCTCTGACAAGTGCCGATTGGATATCGGATACTTGAGTGACAGATTGCTCGTGCTAGCGTCATGACGTCACGTATTGAGCGTCCTGCTAGAAAAGGACGTGGATTCCTCGCGGCCGGTGTTTAAGTGACTGGATGAACCGCGAGGAACGGAGGAAACAGCTCGCCTGGACGGATACACCGCCAAGTCTCTACCTCCCTTAGAGGTAGAGGCCTCAGGTACCCTGACAAATACAGAGGAACACAACTGAACACAACAAGCGCTAAAGGGAACTGAAACAGAAACCACGATAGGGCAAGGAACTAAGGGAAAAGGGTAAGTATAAGTAGCTTCCAAACTAATGTGATTGGCTCCTGTCACTTCCACAGCCCCAAAAGGTAAGTGTATGGGGAGTGGCATGACAGGGGCCAATGGGAGCCTTTTTGCAATTTAGGCTCCCACTGTCTCTTTAAGAGCGCGCCCGAGACTCGCGGCACGCTCTTAGATTCAGGCGGGACACGTGACTGCATCTCGCGGTCACTGCCCGCCTTCCTGTTAGGAGAGTCGGATGAGCCGCGCGCTCGTGCAGCCGCAGGACCGCGCGTGGCTTGAAGAGAGGACCGCGGCCGGCCCCCGGATAAGGTAAGTAACGCTACAGTACCCCCCCTGAGGACACGCCCTCCGGGCGGGCAGGACCAGGCCTGGCAGGAAAACGCGAATGGAAAGAACGCACAAGGCGGGGAGCATGAACAGCATCAGCAGAAATCCAACTGCGCTCCTCAGGCCCATAACCCTTCCAATGTACCAAGTACTGAAGCCGACCCCTAAGGAAACGAGAGTCAAGAACAGCAGACACTTCGAACTCCTCATGACCCTCCACAGAGACAGGAGGGGGAGGAGGAGCATGCCGGGTATAGCGGTTGCGTACGTAAGGCTTCAACAACGAGGTGTGAAAGACATTAGGAATACGCAGATTCTTAGGCAGACCCAAGGCATAAGAAACGGGATTAACCTTATGTATAATACGATAAGGACCAATGAAGCGGGGAGCCAATTTCATAGAAGGCACCCGGTGGCGAATATTCCGTGTGGAAAGCAAAACCCTGTCCCCCACAACATAGGAAGGAGCCGCTCTGCGATGCTTGTCAGCCTGAGCCTTCTGGCGGGCAGCAGAGTCCACCAAAGAACGCTGAATGCTCATCCAGAACTGGCATGCCCTGTGAGGAGAATGCAGCCGGAAGAACAATGGGATGCTGGCCATAGACAACGTAAAAAGGGCTTTTGCCGGAAGAATCATGAGTGGCGTTGTTCCGAGCAAATTCAGCCCAAGGAAGCAGGTCAGACCAATTGTCCTGATGGTGAGACACAAAACAACTGAGATACTGCTCCAGAGACTGGTTGGCACGTTCAGCAGCTCCATTAGACTGGGGATGGTAAGCGGAAGAAAATGAGAGAGAAATACCCATTTCCGAACAAAAGGCTTTCCAGAACCTGGAAATAAATTGGCTACCCCTATCGGATACAATAGACAAGGGAATACCATGTAACCGAAACACTTCTCTAGCGAAGATAAGAGCCAGTTCCTTGGAAGTGGGCAACTTGCGAAGAGACACAAAGTGAGCCATTTTGGAAAACCGATCTACTATCATCAGGATGACTGTGTTATCATTCGAAGGGGGTAATTCAACAATAAAATCCATTGATAGATTAGACCAAGGTCTCTCGGGAACGGGTAACGGATGCAACAACCCACAAGGAACTCTACGAGAGGACTTCATACAGGCACAAGTAGTACAAGCACTTATATAGTCAGTGACATCCTTTCGTAAGGAATCCCACCAAAAATACCGAGAAACAGCTGACACCGTTTTGGAAATACCAGGATGTCCAGCAGTCTTAGTATCATGATATAGTGACAGAATATCCCGCCTCTCGGGAACGTCAACGAACAATTTATCATTAGGCCTCTCGCTAGGTGCCATGCTTTGTTTCGCTTGTATGGCCTGCAAGAGGGACGAGGAAATAGACAATATAGTAGTTGCTATTATCCTGTCTGGGGGAATGACAGGAGTAACATCAATCTCCTGTTTGTCAATAGTTTCAAACTGTCTGGACAGAGCGTCCGCTTTAGTGTTCCGATCACCTGGCCCATAGGTGATTATATAATTGAAATGAGACAAGAACAGTGACCACCTAGCCTGCCTGGAAGACAATCTTTTAGCTTCGCTAAGGTAGGATAGGTTCTTATGATCTGTAAATATGAGGATGGGATCCTTAGTGCCTTCTAACAAATGTCTCCATTCTTTGAGTGCTAAAATGATAGCAAGGAGTTCGCGATTACCCACATCATAATTTTTTTCTGCTTTGGACATTTGTTTAGAAAAGAAGCCACAAGGATGCAATGGCTTTTCAGGCGACTCTCTTTGAGATAAGACGGCACCTACCCCGATATCGGAAGCATCAACTTCAAGTATATAGGGCAATGAGGGGACAGGATGCTGTAAAATAGGTGAAGAGGCGAACGTAGTCTTAAGAAATTCAAAAGCCTGAAGTGCCTCGGTAGACCAGACACGAGTATTGCCATCCTTTTTTGTCATACGGGTAATAGGTGCTACAATAGACGAAAAACCTTTGATAAAACGTCTATAATAATTGGAGAAACCAAGAAAACGCTGGATGGCTTTCAGACCTTGCGGTAGAGGCCATTCTATGACAGCAGCGAGCTTCCGGGGATCCATACGAAAACCCTTAGCGGAAATCAAATACCCCAAAAACTGGACTTCGGATTGGTCGAATAGACATTTTTCTAGTTTACAATAAAGACCATTAGCAAGAAGGGTCTTCAGAACTGTCGTAACATGTCTGTGATGAGTGTGTAAATCTGTAGAATATATTAAAATGTCATCCAAGTATACAAAAACAAACGTGTGAATAAAGTCTCTTTAGACATCATTAATAAATTCTTGAAATACTGCTGGGGCATTGCAAAGCCCAAATGGCATAACAGTATACTCATAATGGCCTGATCTAGTGTTGAATGCTGTCTTCCATTCGTGGTCCTTCTTTATACGTATTAAATTGTATGCTCCTCTAAGATCCAGTTTGGTGAATACCGTGGCATGTTTGAGCCTGTCAAATAATTCTGTGATTAACGGTATAGGGTATGCATTTTTGATGGTGATTTTATTTAGACCTCTATAATCGAAACACGGTCTTAAATCACCTTCTTTTTTTGATACAAAGAAGAACCCTGCTCCAGCCGGAGAAGAGGATCTCCTAATAAATCCCTTGTCTAATGATTCTTTAATGTATTCCTCCATGACACGGTTTTCTTGAACCGATACAGGGTACACCATGCCCTTTGGAGGTATAGTGCCAGGCAACAAGTCAATAGCACAATCGTAGGGTCTGTGAGGCGGTAATTTGTCAGCCTCTCTTTTATCAAAGACAGTCTTTAGAGATAAATACTGAGAGGGTATAGCCGTAGACAAAGGAGGAATGGTAGGAACATTAATAGTATTCACAGGCGTGACTTCAATAGTACAAGACTCGTGGCAGGCTTCACTCCATGATTTTATCTGCCCTGTCTCCCAGTCAAAAATGGGATTGTGGGCACGTAACCATGGATACCCTAACACTAATTGTGAAGAGGGAGAGGTGATGACCTGGAACCGAATGGTTTCATAGTCTAAAACCCCTGTGTACATGTGTAACGGTGCAGTCTCATGAGTAACAACTGGCGTAATTAATGGTCTACCATCTATGGCCTCAACGGCCAAGGGAATCTCCTTCTCTCTGATGGGAATGTTGTTTTTCTTTACAAAACCAGAGTCTCTAAAATTTTCAGCTGCCCCGGAGTCAACCAGAGAGTATATGTTTTCAACTATACAACTCTCTCCCATATGTAAAGAAACAGGGAGAAGCAGTCGGTTAGGAGGCAATGTAGGAGACTTAGAAATCACACCCAATGCCAGTCCCCTATAAGGTCTTAGGTGCGAGAGTTTTCCGGGAGCAAAGGACATTCCTTTACCATATGGTCTCTCTTACCACAATATAGGCAGAGTCCCTCCCTTCTCCTATGTAATTTTTCAGTATCTGTTTGGCAACCCCTAATTGCATAGGTTCCTCTTCAGATACTTTAACACTCTCCGGTATATTAACTCTGGGGTGAATAGGTGTAACAAAACGTCTATTCCTGTTCTTAGTATAGAGCCTGTCACGAATCCTATTATCTATATCGATGAGGTAGTCAATAAGGTCCTCTAAGGCAATAGGAAGCTCCTTAGCTGCTACCTCATCCAATATAGAGTCTGATAAACCTTCCATGAAGGCCGTAGTTAACCCATTGTTGGTCCAATCTACCTGTGAGGCAAGGGTACGAAACTGAATAGCGTAATCAGCCACAGACCTAGAACCCTGTTTAACTCTCATTAATGCTCTTGCGGCATTCTTAGACCTTTTCATTGTATCAAAAGTTCTGCGAAAAACTGTAAGAAAACTGTGAAAATCATGTACCATAGGTCCAATAGCTTCCCAAATAGGATTTGCCCACTCAAGGGCTTTATCAGTAAGTTGGTGCATAAAGAACCCAACTTTAGACCTCTCTGTGGGACATGAACGCGGATACATCTCAAAGTGGAATTCTATTTGGTTAATGAACCCTCTGCATGTCTTAGAGTCCCCTCCATACCTAGGAGGAGGTGTTAAATGGGCCGAAGTATTAGGCAAAGTAGATACTTCAGGAAGAAGGGGTGTAGGAGGGTTAGGTGTGGTTTCTGGAATGGTTCTAGCTAGAGCGTCTGGAGAGCCTGGGCTATCTGATCCATTCGGTGATCCTTCTCTACAAATCTAGCCTCATGGGACGCCATCTGTTGAGCTAAATCTGCGGGGTCCATGGCCCTATCGTAATGTAACGAGAATATACCCCTACACGCAGGATCCAGCTAAACAGAAGACAGCACAGAGGAGAGATACGTCTACCGGACCTTAGAATGGCCGGACTCGATGTATATGGGAGAAGTACAGAGTCAGGAACGATCCGAGGTCAAGGGCACAAAGAGACCGCGTAAACGAGAACTAGCCGGGGTCTGGTACACAGGAATCAGCAAGCCGGCAAACAGAACAGACAAGGATAAAGCGAAAACGAAGTCAGAATACAAAGCCAAGGTCAAATACGGAGGAACACAACTGAACACAACAAGCGCTAAAGGGAACTGAAGCAGAAACCACGATAGGGCAAGGAACTAAGGGAAAAGGGTAAGTATAAGTAGCTTCCAAACTAATGTGATTGGCTCCTGTCACTTCCACAGCCCCAAAAGGTAAGTGTATGGGGTGAGTGGCATGACAGGGGCCAATGGGAGCCTTTTTGCAATTTAGGCTCCCACTGTCTCTTTAAGAGCGCGCCCGAGACTCGCGGCGCGCTCTTAGATTCAGGCGGGACACGTGTCGCATCTCGCGGTCACTGCCCGCCTTCCTGTTAGGAGAGTCGGATGAGCCGCGCGCGGCTCGTGCAGCCGCAGGACCGCGCGCGGCTTGAAGAGAGGACCGCGTCCGGCCCCCGGATAAGGTAAGTAACGCTACAGTACCCCCCCCCCCCGAGGACACGCCCTCCGGGCGGGCAGGACCAGGCCTGGCAGGAAAACGCGAATGGAAAGAACGCACAAGGCGGGGAGCATGAACAGCATCAGCAGAAATCCAACTGCGCTCCTCAGGCCCATAACCCTTCCAATGTACCAAGTACTGAAGCCGACCCCTAAGGAAACGAGAGTCAAGAACAGCAGACACTTCGAACTCCTCAGTCGTGCAGCCGCAGGACCGTGCGCGGCTTGAAGAGAGGACCGCGGCCGGCCCCCGGATAAGGTAAGTAACGCTACACTCAATTGTTAAGCGCTGCTTCCCTACATCCCCCGTTTTACTTTCATCAACGACCAGAAAGAAGAGACTCTGGTTTAGGAAAGTTGTAGCTGCTGCACACATAAGCGCCAGAAATCTCACTTGCTGCTATATCAAGGCGTATCTAATGACAGTAGGCACGAACGGATCCGTTCATGAAATTTATACTTTATTTGAAGGGGAAGATAGACCTGCTTCACAGCCTGAAACTGTGGAACTGTTTTGGGTATGAAAACATGCGTGCGTGTGGTCGGTCAAAGAGACTTTCCTCTATCTCCCAAACCCCTGGACCGATTCGCATGATTTTTGAATATGTTTGCTCCCTAATTATGCTTGTTCTGAAAATGTAAGTTTTATGAAAATTGAATGGATAATTTTGATGTTATAAAAAGTGAGTAAAAAGTGTATTTTTCGCTTGGAGATAATTGAGTTGATACAGCAATTAACTCAATTATCTCCCAAGCAGAGGGGAGGAATTTACAGTAATGAATGGGAGTGTTTAACTGTGTGACTGTAAGCTATTGGTTGTTGAGTTTGTATTTTCGGTGCCCAACAAGGTCCACGTGGGTGGTAAACTTGTGGGAAAAGTTGTATAAAAGAAAGGCTTGTGTGCTCATTAAACCAGTTCTTACTTTACCCTCAATCTAGAGTCTTGTCTTTTATTGGGGGAAACTGCTATACAGCTATAACACTAGCTCTTTTAAGAGCTTCTTACCATCGGGAGAAGGACACCCTCTAGCGGTGGGAACCCCTCTACTCATCGGGATAAACGCTACAGTACATACATACATACATACGTGGTGGGAGTGCCCAATCGTCATGAGCTTTTGGACCGGGGTGGTGGACCTGAGCTCTAAAATACTACAAAGACATTTAGGCCCACAGAGGGATTGTCCCGTCATGAACAGAAACTGCTTAACATGCTCTATTTGGCTGCCCAAAGGGCATTGGCTCAGAAATGGATCTGCCCAGAGCCCCCCCCCCCCCCCCCCGTCCCTAGTCATTACAAAGATTAAAGATAACCACCTTATGGCCAAGCTGACCTCACGGGTGTGGAACACCACAAAGACCTTTCAAAAGGTGTGGGACACTGACGAGACAGGGATATAAACTGACTGGTCCATGGGGAATACAACGGAGAGCGAGGATGACAGCCTCTTGAAGGGCAAAAGAAGTGACGGATGCGTGGTCACTGAAATGTTTAGATTTATTACATAACTCACAGCCTCCTTATTCCTTTTATATTGTTTATGTTATTGATTATGTTAAATTAAGTTAATTATAACACCATAAAACCTTGATGGATTGCGACCAGGTCAAACACAACTGTACAACCTACTGCAAGTATTAATGATATATCCATTGCTTTCTTTAACACAATGATAAAGATACAAGAAATGTGATTTGGCTTTTGCACAAACCACTATTGAAGCACCGCAACTTCTATCATTGCACAAATAAAGAATTTAACAAAAAAAAAAAGAAGAAAAGGATAGGGCAGGGGCAGATATGATTGGTTGAGAGAATTGTAGCCCACCAAAACATAACGGGGCAGGAGTAGTGGTATCAGAGGGGGACAGCCAGGTCTCTGTAAGTGCCAGTAGTGTGAGTGAGTTTGAGATGAAAAAGTTGTGTATGGCTGTTGATTTTAAATTACTGCAGATGGAGCGGGTGTTCCAGGATGCACACTGAATGTTGGTAAGTGAGGGTAAAGGGCAGGGTATTGTGATGAGGTTTGTGGGGTTTCTGTTTTTTTTTATTGTGTGTAGAGAAGGTGAAGGGCCCCAGATTGGGAGAGACATCACCAGCTGCTAGAATCAGGAGGAGAGAAAGTGACAGGAGGTGTAAATGGGTTTTGTATGCATGGGGTCTAGGATGAGATCGATTGTGGGTAGGATGAGAGAGTAGAAAAATGAATACCAGACATGAGATGAGAGAAGGGGGGAGTGTAGCAGAGAGGGGCATATGTAAATGTGGATGGGGGATGAGTGAAGTGGGTGTAAGGAGAGATTTTTATACTGAGGGAGAAGGAGGAGATAAAGAGGAGGAGAAGATCATTGCTAAACTGTGAAAAAGTAAATTGGAAATAATTGGAATATCAAGAGCAGGTGAAGGTAGGGTAAATATTAAGTTTTATGGGTCAAGAAAGTGCAGGAGTGTACTAATAAGAGACAGTGTGTACACCTGTTATTTTTACTTATCTAAAATTTAAGTGTGACAGACAATCAATTAATGTAATAATGAGCATGGGGTGGTGAGGGGAGGACGGGTATCAGACTTTCTTACAGCAGTATTGGGGATTGATAGTTTTTAAATCAGGCTGTTGAATAAAGATAACAAGGGTCAGATAGGCTTGCAATAAAGCTGAGGGAAGGGGATATGTATCTAAGCACAGAGATGAAGGGATGGTTATTCAAATAAAAACAAACATATCAATAAAAGAAGGGAGGGGCAGAGGGCAGTCAGAAATCAGAGGGGAAATAGAAGAATGCATATAGGATATAAATCAAGCATGTCAAACTCAAAGTGTGGCACGGGCCACATAAACAAGGTTTAAGTTTATGTGGGCCGCACACACACACACATACTCACTGACAGACACACACACTCACTGAGAGACACACACACACATACAGACACACTGACAGACAAACACACACACAAACTCACTGACAGACACACACATACTCACTGACAGACACACACACATTCACTGACAGACACACACACATACTCACTGACAGACACACACTCGCAGACAGACAAACACACACATACACACACACTCACTCTCTGACAGACACACATACTTGCTGACAGACACACACACTTGCTGACACAAACACATACTCACTGACAGACACACACATACACAGACACTCACACACACTTTCACACTGACACACACACACACACACTGACAGACACACACATACTTGCTGACAGACACACACACACATACTCACTGACAGACACACACACACACACTGACACAGACACACACATACTCACTGACAGACACACATACACACACACATACTTTTCATTATTGCTCCCTACATTATGGAGCTGATGTGGGGATCTCCCTGGGGTCCTTCCTGCTCCTCACTGCTACCTTGCGTGGTTTAGTGATGCCGGGTAATATGACGTCATATTCCGGCGCCCGGCTTCACTTCAGTCGGCGCGCGCGAGGGAGCAGTGAGGAGCAGGTACACTGAGCTCCCTCGCGGTCCTTCTCCCCGGCCGGGTAAGTGTTAGCAGAGTAGGCACCTGCAATGTTGGGAAAGCAGGTGCCTACTCTGCTATAACACTGAGTATGCACTCGCGGCTCGCCGGGCTGTAAAGATGGTCCTTGTGGGCGGCATGCGGGCCGCGAGTTTGACATGCTTGATATAAATAAAACAATTACATACAGGGCTAGCAAAACTACACTTTAGCATGACAGACAAGATATAAAGGCAAGAAAATATACAATGCACACAGGATATATAAAATAAAATAAATATACAGGGTGGTTAAAAAATATAAATGATGCTGTGCAGGATAGAGTATTAGTGTTGTCTTCCAGAAGGCTACTTTGCTTATTGCGCATGGAACACAGACTTTCTTACAGCAGTATTGGGGCTTGATAGTTTTGAAATCAGGCTTCCTTATTGCAGACGATCAGCTTTTATTTAAAAATAATCAATATCATTTAAAGAAAACATCATTCAGTTTACTCTTCACAAGGTCTTGTATGTGATTTTAGGAAGGATGCAGGAGAACAAGACTTGTGTGGATTGACTATAAAATCGTTACACACACAAAATTCTACCACTACACACAGCACTCAACCCCCATATAGCTCTCACTCACAGTGTTTGCCTGGAAGCTTCTTTAATCTTAATGATGGAGGCTACCAGATATATGCTGTCAGATGTCAATCTACCTAAGAAGCCTGGGGAAAAATTATAATAATATCTACTTACCTACAGTGGCGTACATACCAGGGTCGCAGGGGTCGCGGCTGCGACTGGGCCCGGCCCACCAGGGGGCCCGGCCGCCCTGCGACCCAGGTATGTATGTCACTGGGCCAGCCTCTTCTCCTGGGGGGCCCAGGAGCCGGCCACCTCAGGGCCCCCCGAGGCTGGCCCTGCTGTCACCCGGCTGGCGGGCGCGCGAGGGAGCACTCTCCCCTGAGTGCTTCCTCTTCAGCTCCCTCGCGCACCGCACTGAAACCGGAGCCGGAAGATGACGTCCTCTCTCGCGCGCCCGCAGGACCAGCAACACCACTAGACCCCAGGGAATCCCCTCAGCTCTCCCACAGGTAAGGAGGCTGGGGGGATTAAATTTAAAAAAACAAAAAACATGTGTGAGTGTGTGTTAGTGTGTGTGAGAGTGTATGTTAGTGTGTGTGTGTGTGAGTGTGTGTGTTAGTGTTAGAGTGTGTGTGTTAGAGTGTGTTAGTGTGTGAGTGTGTGTTAGTGTTAGAGTGTGTGTGTTAGTGTTAGTGTGTGTCTGTTACTGAGTATGTTTGTGTGTGTCTGTCAGTGAGTGTGTATGTATCACTGTCACTGAGTGTGTGTCTGTCAGTAAATGTGTGCGTCTGTTCATGAGAGTGTGTGTGTGTGTCTTAAGCACTTACCTTTCTCAAGCGCCGGACTCCCTTGGCGCTGGGGATCTCTCCGCCCCGATCCGCCTTTCAGCTCCTAATGCACATGCGTGGCAAGAGCCATGCGCGCATTCAAACCGTCCATAGGAAAGCATTACTCAAGTGATTTTCACAGTGAGAATCGAAGACAATCCTCTAGCGGCTGTCAATGAGACAGCCACTAGATGCTGGATTAACCCTCAGTGAAACATAGCAGTTTCTCTGAAACTGCTATGTTTTCAGCTGCAGGGTTAAAACTAGAAAGACCTGGCACCCAGACCACTTCATTGAGCTGATGTGATCTGGGTGTCTGTAGTGGTCCTTTAAGTGTATGTGTTTATGCATGCACTGGCGTACATACCGCGGTCTCACGGGTCGCAGCCCTGAGACCAGGTGCCCGCCGCCATGTGTTGCGGCCCCAGCCCGTGCAGAGAAAGCGCGCACGCGGGGGGACCCACGGATCAGTTTTCGCACTGGGGCCCCATGGGTTGTGTGTACGCCAATGCTTACCTATATGGTATGAATAATGGAATGGCTCAAAGTGCAGCATGGATAAAGTGTCTGTGAGGCACGAAACGCGTAAGCATCATCGATGTGGCGTATTGCCCTCGCTGTAGTGTCCATAAAGGTATAATGATTTAAATTTTACTATGCACAGTTTAGGTGTTGTTTTCCCCCTGTTTATTCAGCTTTCCTAACCCTGGAAATTTGTAACACAGACTCAGAACATGTTACAGCCTTAGTGCATTTATTTCATGTGGACAATTAGAGGGCAACTGCAGCAAGTTACATATTATATTGAAATTCAAAGAATGCTCATTAATTTTTGGGACCGCTATACAAGATACAGAATCCTGCACCAAAAGATAAAAAAAAAAGTCACAATAAGCCATTTTGTACATAACTAGGGAAAAAACACATAATGGGAAAACCCCGAAAGAAACCTGTCTGCATATCCAATAGGGGACCTGGATTTAGTTGCCAATGAAAGGACAGTGAAATTTGAGGTGAACAAATGCGGTTTTCACAAAACCACAGAACACACCAACAAAACGGCAGTTTGAAGATCTACTCAACATAAAAAAGGATATGGGAACAGACATCAATTAAACAAAGAAAACCACTTTACAAAATAAAGACTAGAACAGAGAACTGCCACCTGCATGGAAATCTAATAGGATAAAAAATGCATTCAAATTCAAGCACAGTACAAAAGGAAATATCAACAGACACAAGGCATTGACCACCAGCATTTGAGGAACCTAAATTTTAGGATCTAGTTCTCAAACGTCAAAAATGCATATGCTATCTCGAACAGTTTATACAGTTGTGGAATGGATTCACTCAAATACGGAACTGTTCCACCAAATCATTATAAAAGCCTGCAATAGGAAATTACAGAAGCTGAACTTTATATAATAATGTACTTTCTGTCAAGGATGAAGTTATAATACAATACTTTATTTGTATGTCAATGTATAGATAGAACTGTAGCTAACAGTCTGTTGTCTGATAATGTACACAGTTCTATTCCAAGAACACCCTCTGTGCCACCCATTTTTTTGCCTAGATTAGGTGTTTTTAAAAAAAACTTTTACAAACTAATAAAATCTGTCAACATTGAAGTTGCTGTTTGGTGGATGGGGGAGTGCGCTGGATCTTGTGTGTTGTTTGTTGTGTGATGTGGCCCCCAGCGGCACCCCATTTGAGCATGTTTAGGTGAGTGCAACCATCCCCCCATGTTTCCTATATATATTTGGGAGTCTAGCCAACTCCTTGGTTTTGCACCCCTCCCTGTTACAGGTGCCTCATCTCAGGTCCCTATTTAGCCTTGTACTGCAGAGAGCCTCAGATGGAATTTTTCCCCAAGTAAGTGGTTAATCTCATAAGAGCAGACATTAGACTGTGAGAGTAGGACCTGCCAAAGATGGGGTACATTGACATTGTGGCAGGCTTATGCAATGTATGATCATATAATGTAACTAAATCCCCATTTTTTTGCCTAGATTAGGTGTTTTTAAAAAAAACTTTTACAAACTAATAAAATCTGTCAACATTGAAGTTGGTGGATGGGGGAGTGCGCTGGATCTTGTGTGTTGTTTGTTGTGTGAAGTGGCCCCCAGCGGCACCCCATTTGAGCATGTTTAGGTGAGTGCAACCATCCCCCAATGTTTCCTATATATATTTGGGAGTCTAGCCAACTCCTTGGTTTTGCACCCCTCCCTGTTACAGGTGCCTCATCTCAGGTCCCTATTTAGCCTTGTACTGCAGAGAGCCTCAGATGGAATTTTTTCCCAAGTAAGTGGTTAATCTCATAAGAGGAGACATTAGACTGTGAGAGTAGGACCTGCCAAAGATGGGGTACATTGACGTTGTGGCAGGCTTATGCAATGTATGATCATATAATGTAACTAAATCCCCATTTTTTTGCCTAGATTAGGTGTTTTTTTAAAAAAACTTTTACAAACTAATAAAATCTGTCAACATTGAAGTTGCTGTTTGGTGGATGGGGGAGTGCGCTGGATCTTGTGTGTTGTTTGTTGTGTGATGTGGCCCCCAGCGGCACCCCATTTGAGCATGTTTAGGTGAGTGCAACCATCCCCCCATGTTTCCTATATATATTTGGGAGTCTAGCCAACTCCTTGGTTTTGCACCCCTCCCTGTTACAGGTGCCTCATCTCAGGTCCCTATTTAGTCTTGTACTGCAGAGAGCCTCAGATGGAATTTTTTCCCAAGTAAGTGGTTAATCTCATAAGAGCAGACATTAGACTGTGAGAGTAGGACCTGCCAAAGATGGGGTACATTGACGTTGTGGCAAGCTTATGCAATGTATGATCATATAATGTAACTAAATCCCCATTTTTTTTGCCTAGATTAGGTGTTTTTAAAAAAAACTTTTACAAACGAATAAAATCTGTCAACATTGAAGTTGCTGTTTGGTGGATGGGGGAGTGCGCTGGATCTTGTGTGTTGTTTGTTGTGTGAAGTGGCCCCCAGCGGCACCCCATTTGAGCATGTTTAGGTGAGTGCAACCATCCCCCCATGTTTCCTATATATATTTGGGAGTCTAGCCAACTCCTTGGTTTTGCACCCCTCCCTGTTACAGGTGCCTCATCTCAGGTCCCTATTTAGCCTTGTACTGCAGAGAGCCTCAGATGGAATTTTTTCCCAAGTAAGTGGTTAATCTCATAAGAGCAGACATTAGACTGTGAGAGTAGGACCTGCCAAAGATGGGGTACATTGACGTTGTGGCAGGCTTATGCAATGTATGATCATATAATGTAACTAAATCCCCATTTTTTTGCCTAGATTAGGTGTTTTTTAAAAAAACTTTTACAAACTAATAAAATCTGTCAACATTGAAGTTGCTGTTTGGTGGATGGGGGAGTGCGCTGGATCTTGTGTGTTGTTTGTTATATATATATATATATATATATATATATATATATATATATATATATATATATATTTGGACGTATTGTATGTGTGAGGGGTGCTGTGTGTGAGGGTGTTTTTATCTGCCATCACATTCTAGGTTTCTAATTTTCTTTGTCTGTTAACTCACTGAGGGTTATTATATATATATATATATATATATATATATATATATGTGTGTGTGTGAGCGAAGGTGCTGTCTGTCTGAGGGTGCTGTGTGTGAGTGAGGGTGCTGTGTGCTGTGTGTCTGGGTGCGCTGTGTGTGTTTGGGTGCTGTGTGTCTGGGGGTGCTGTGTGTCTGGGGGTGCTGTGTGTGTCTGGGGGTGTTGTGTGTGTGTGTCTGGGGGTGCTGTGTCTGGGGGTGCTGAGTATGTGTCTGGGGGTGCTGTGTGTGTGAGGGGGCTGTGAGTGTGATTTTTTTAAATTTAAAATGTAAATTTTTTTTATTAATAATAATAAAAAAAAGGTTATATCCTCCCCCCTCCTCCCTTTAGCCTGGGAGGGGGGGCGGAGCCAGGTATCCATTGAGGAGGGGGGCCGTGCTGCCATGGAAGGTGCTGCCTTCCCTGGTGGTCCAGTGGTGAGAATGATCTCTAGCCTGCAGGCTAGAGTTCACTCTCGTGAGATCTGAGCTCAGACCTCGCGAGAGGACCCGGCGGAGCTGCTGGATAGAGCTCCGCCGGTCCTCTCTCCTGCCTCCCTCACTCGCCTGTAACTGCCTCTGGGCCGGTGAGGGAGCCGGCCGGGGAGATCCTGGCCATCGCGGCCCACCGGGCATTTGCCCGGTATGCCCGATGGCCAGTCCAGGCATGGCTGAGAGTGATCAGCTGAAGCTCTCAGCTAATGAGCTAGCCGTGCATTGCACCAAGGCACTAATGACACCATAACCACTACAGCATCCTGTAGTGGTTAAGGTGCTTGAGGTGACCCCTTATCCTTAGACCATTGACCCCAATCTAAATTAGATAGAGCCCAGTTACTCTTTGATAGCAGTCAATGTAATAATTAAAAAATCTAATTAAATCAAAACACCCTCCAAGATGTTTTAATGCATGTTGTAACGCTTACCCGCCTCCTCTATAAATAGCATTACAAGCTTCCTCTTGCCACTGTCCCCTGTATTAAATTCATATCCAGCTTTTCTATTAGTACTCTGCCCAGTGTGCTATATTAGTGCCCTTCCCAGTAACCTTTATTAGATGTCTACCAATCTCTCTCTATTAGTAGTACCCTGTCTGGTCCTATATATTAGTCCCCTACCAAGCTCTGACTGTTAGTACCCTGCCCAATCCCCTGTATTAGGACACTCCCCAGGTCACTCTATTAGTACACTGTCCGGTACCCTGTAGTACTATTCTTAGTCCGCTATTGGTACCTTCCTATCTATTAATGTAACAGAGTTTGTGAGTGATCTCCTGAACTCCTTTTATTCTGTCCTCTACCATCTACAAATGAATGGACTCTCACAATGCTTCAACATCATATTTAAGACATTATGAGTATATGTTGACATTGAGTTTGGCTGGGCGTACCTACTGTCCTACATATTGACAGAAGGGGATCTAGAAGTCCACAGGAGTCCATTGGATGGGCCATAATATATGGAAGGAGGTAAATGGGAAATGTAGGTGTACTTCTAATCCATAGAATGGTCAGGGAGTTAGCAATAAACACCTCCCATGATGTAGAAAAGTTACCTTGGGCGGAGCCTGACCAGCATCCTGACTACACGCATGATTGCAGAGCTCCTGCAGCTAAAGCTGGAAAACCGCTTAAAAATCCGCAAAATAAGCTCTCACCTACATAAGACTACCCTACCTGAGCTCAGTGTGCCCCACTGAACAAACGGACACCCGTCTTGAGAGAATCGGTGCACGGAGTCCAAAGATGCATGAACGAGGCCTGCGGGCGCGGGAACAGGGGAGAGACGGCCGATTTTCCCGTCCTCTCGCTAGCGGCCCTGGAGGCATGAGGCTCCCCTCCCCCCCCCGGATCGGAGGGGGCTATCCCGATCCCTACCTGGGAGAAAGCCCGGCTACCCAGGAGACAAGCGACAAACCCACACAACAAGCCTGCAGCACCAAAACCTAAGGCGACATGGGACCGTCCAGGCCCAAACAAAATGGCGACACGGTCACAACCTACCGCAAAACGCACACTCATCAAGCCTCCTAAGCAAACACAGGAGTTCTACGAATGGTTCCGCACCAGCCTTTGGACTAGGCTCCATGCCCAGAGACAATTTTTTAAGATGGCGATGAAAGCAGTGGAGGCATGGATCCGCCCGGCAATTCGGCGCCGTCTGAGCGGGTACCCCTCTCACACCTCCAGGGAGCCTCCCCACCGGGGACCAACACGGAAGGAAACAACTCCAGGTACCTTGGGCGCTGGCACTCACACCCCGATGCCTCAGGGAAGGTCCCGCCAACATGCCCGACCCGCCCGCACTTCACCGGCCCCAACTACTCTCACCCAGCAGGGTGCAACTACACACGCAGCAACTCACAGTGCCAACCGCGACGCTGACAGAGAGGTAGTAAAGCTGAATACCGGCGTAAGATGCAAGGGGAGAGCCCCTCCGAGGCCCACAAAGAGAAGAACCTCGACTACTGAACACACTATAGGGGCACCGGCACATTGCCTGACCGGCGTGGGCTGAATAAAGACTCACAAACTGCCAGCCTCGGGGACTAGAGTTATTTGTACAAATTAACCCACTGTCACCCGGCGGTATTACCCTAATTTTACATGTCTCCTGTTTGTTTGTTGTCACCAGTGCATATCCTCAGCAAACTACCCATTATCAAAGGTTAATGTGCTTGTTATGTTTAATGCTTACAGGCCTAAGGGCACCCTCCGGCACCAGGGAATAAGTCATAGACCTTCCCTCTCCCATGTTAGGAAAGGTTCACATGCAGGACCTTAACAAAACAAAGGCAGTAACGCTTGAAAGGCTCATCCTAGCCTGCCTTGGAATGTTTTAGCTTATGTTTTAGCCTATGTCCAGCAACCACACGTCTCACAAGCATGTATATTTCGAAGTCAAAGTGTATTTTATAAACCTGTAACGTACGCCACTAGCTAACACTATCTGTTACCAATCGACTAACCATAGATGTAAGTGACACAGATATCAAACATTTTATTATTTAAGCTAACAGTGCTAATTTGCATGTAAGTTTAGCTACAGTGGTTGTCAATTGCTCACATAGTCTGACCCTAACAGCAGAACATAAGCAACATGTCCATGCTATTTTCACCACATGCCTATATCTACCCTGTTCAATATATAGACATAAAAACTCAGCATGTAAAGTGTTAAATGTTTATTTTACTACGCATCGTTTTCCTCACGTTACTTATATAAGCGAGAATTTAATTTGTTATCAGCCTTCATAATATAAAATTATGCATAGCTAGCTAATGCCATGACAATTAATGCAACTGTATATCAGTATACCCTGAAGATGTTATTGTGGCGCACTAAGGCTGTTTGCACACTCTGATTTTGATTACTTTTGTTTTTTTTATCCAAGCTTGTACCACTCTGTATATTTGAATGTTTCACAAAAAAAAAAAAAACCATGGCAATCTTTCTTTGAGGTGCATTGCACACCATCTTGATACTATTACTTCATGTCACCCCACAATGCCTCCCTCTTTCTCTTCTGTACCCCATAACGTATATGCCATAATAAAAGAAAGATTTACAAAAAAGAAAAGTTACCTTGAAAAAGGGACAACTATTTGATAAACATGGACTAACCAGTAAGCAAAAATAAAGGTATAGGTCATCCCTAGTCAGGTACAATAACAGTCACAATAGTAAAAGCAAATATAAGCTGCGACTCAGATGAATACTTTTAATTGTTTAGAACTGTTTAGGAGACACAGCTGTGAAATATTGCATTCTAAGAAAGACCTAATCCTGACTCCCTTCTCTTTATCTATTTTTTGGGCAGGAGAAAGAGCCTTCAAACAAAATGAACTGATAGTTTATCACAATTCATTTACATTAGTAGTAAAGTCAAGCCTTGAGAAAGGCACATATGTTGAACATTGCCATTTCATTTTGATGGCTGAATTAACAACCTGAATGTACTGCTGCGTGCTGAGGCCCTTTATTTTTTGTTTAAATTCAACTGTGGATCCAGGTAAACAGGGACCCTAACTTTTAGCACCAACATTTGGAATTTGTTTTGGAGTTCCTGCTACACACTATATACTTACCAATCAAGATAGCATTGTCAGAAATCCAGGAACCAGAATACACAGACAGAATCACAAACAAGAATATTTGTATTACCGGTCCTAAGAATGGCCGGGTTATACAGGGCCGGCGCCACCTGTAAGGTGACCTAGGCAGCCGCCTAGGGCGCAACTTACCAGGGGGCGCCGGATCCCTGTCCCCGCTGCGCCTCCTCATGCTGCGCCGCCTGAGCGCTTTAGCAAGCCCCAGGCGGCGCAGCACTGCTGCATGGAGGGCGGCCGGGTTTGTGACCGGCAGGAGGGAAGCACAGAGCGCTCCCTCCTGCCGGTCTCTCCATGTAGCGTGGCCGGGCGGCGCGGAACGCCAGACAGGAACCTTTGTTTCCTGTACCCAGCCGCCGGCGGAATGACAGGAAGTGCTCACTCAGTGAGCATTTCCTGTCATTCCGCCGGCGGCCGGGTACAGGAAACAGAGGTTCCTGTCCCGCGTTCCGCGCCGCCCAGCCACGCTACATGGGCAGGAGGGGAGGGTAAGGACCACTAAGGGAGGGGGGGTATAAGGACCACTAAGGGAGGGGGGGGGTTAAGGACCACTAAGGGAGAGGGGGGGGTTTAAAGGACCACTAAGGGAGGGGGGGGGGGTTTAAAGGACCACTAAGGGAGGGGGGGGGTTTAAAGGACCACTAAGGGAGGGGGGGGGGGTTTAAAGGACCACTAAGGGAGAGGGGGGGGGTATAAGGACCACTAAGGGAGAGGGGGGGGTATAAGGACCACTAAGGGAGGAGGGGGGTTTAAGGACCACTAAGGGAGGGGGGGGGGTATAAGGACCACTAAGGGAGAGGGGGGGTTTAAGGACCACTAAGGGAGAGGGGGGGTTTAAGGACCACTAAGGGAGAGGGGGGGTTTAAGGACCACTAAGGGAGGGGGGTATAAGGACCACTAAGGGAGGGGGGTATAAGGACCACTAAGGGAGGGGGAGTATAAGGACCACTAAGGGAGTGGGGGGGGGTATAAGGACCACTAGGGGAGGGGGGTATAAGGACCACTAGGCGAGGGATGGGGGGATAAGGACCACTAGGGGAGGGATGGGGGGGGGATAAGGACCACTAGGGGAGGGATGGGGGGGGGGATAAGGACCACTAGGGGAGGGGGGGATCAGGAGCATTATGGGAGGGAGGGGGATAAGGACCACTATGGGAGGGGGGTAAGGACCACTATGGGAGGTTGGGGGGGGATAAGGACCACTATGGGAGGTTGGGGGGATAAGGACCACTAGGGGAGGGAGATAAGGACCACTAGGGGAGGGAGGGAGGGGGGATAAGGACCACTATGGGAGGTTGGGGGGGATAAGGACCACTAGGGGAGGGGGGGATAAGGACCACTAGGGGAGGGGGGATAAGGACCACTAAGGGAGGGGGGATAAGGACCACTAAGGGGGGGAAAGACCACCAAAGGGGGGTAAGGAGGGAGGACTACTAAGGAGAGGGGAGGAGGGTGATTACCACTAAGGGGGTGGGGGGAGTAGGGGAAGGTCTACTAAGGGGTTTGTGAGAGGGAGGACCACTAAGGGGTTTGGGAGAGGGAGGACCACTAAGGGGGGAGGGGGGAGTGAGAAGACCACCAAGGGGGACTGCAGAGGGACAGGGGGCTAAGGGAGAGCACTAAGTGACAGAAGGGGAGAACACGGAGGGACAGAAGGGAAGGGGAAATCAATAATTGAGGGGTGAGCACTATGAATTTAAAAAAAAAAAAGAAAGAGCTGTTCCCATCTCAGTCCCTATCCTACCCCACAAACCCTCTCTTTTACTCTACACACATACACAATGCATCCCCCCCACATACACAGAAACATACAATGCATTCCTACTCACACACAGACACACCCGAAACACACAATTCATCCCTTATGTTCTCTTACATAATTAATGCACCCCTTACAGACACACTGCATTCAATTACATACACAGAAACAAACCTTGCACCCCTTACACACACACACACACACACACACACACACACACACAGAAACATACAATGCATTCCTTACACGCAAACACACACTACATCCCCTATAAACACACTACATCCCTTACACAAATTGCACACATAAAACATCCCCAACTCATGGATGGGCCATGTAGGTGGATTTATGGGTGGGCATTGTAGGCGTATGCCCCCTGGGGGCCCAGACCTTGAGCTGTGTAAGGGGCCCTAAAAAATGGAGCTGCTTCCTGTTCGTTAATTGTTGTGACAACTGTTAAAAACAGTTTCCAGAGAGCCTCTTCTACACCAGACCTGTGGAGCCAGACTGAGCCCATCATCAGCCTCTTGTCCTCATCTGGTGGTAAGTAGGCAATCCAATATATTATTAGTGGTACTAATCTCTAATTTACCTCACATTAAATGGATACTATAGTCACCAGAAGCACTACAGCATAAAGTAGTGGTTCTGGTGTCTATAGCCTGTGCCTGTAGGCTTTTTAATGTAAACACACTGTCTTTTCAGATAAGACACTTTGTGAAGACTGGCGTTGGCCCATATGGCAGAGCATATGGGCGGGGCATTGTGATGTCACATGGTGGGCTGGACATATGGGGGGGGCGGCAAATTTTTTTTTGCCTAGGGCTGCAAAAATCCTTGCACCGGCCCTGGGGTTATACAAATTAAGGTAAGGAATAACGATTAAACAAGCCGAGGTCAAAGATTAGAGAGAGCAGGAAAAACAAGCGGCAAAAGCCAGTCAAGGTACCAAACAACTAAACAGAAGGAACGCGCTATTGGACTATCAAGAAACCACAACAGAGCAACAAGGAATGGGAGAGGTTAGTATAAATAGGCATCACTTACTTCTGATTGGTCAAATTCCACTTGGAATTGACCACTATTTGTGGAAGGTACTTAACCTTCCAAATCTGACCTCTGACGTCATTTTTATGCGCCGAATTCGGTCAACCGAATTTCGCGTTCGGTTTGGCAAACGCCGAATTCGGTAGTTCATACTTAAACACGCTGTCAGATGGAATATCGGCAGGGATTGCGGCACCCAGACCTCCGGCGGGAGGTAAGCAGGCAGGAAGCCTGACAAGCATACAGTTTCCTCGAGTCTTCCCTCACCCCCTCAATGGCAAGATTGGTGGCTTTTTGTCTAAAAAAAAAATTAATAGTCTATTGCCTCCTTTAAAAAATTAGGAGATTAGGAGAGTTTGTATCAAGGCAGAAATAGATGCTATTCGGGAGCAAAATGCTAAATAAGGAGCAGTCACCATCAAACCTAATAGAATGTCTCTCAACAATTGCAAGAAGCTGGGTTTATTACAGTGCAGTGTATAATGACAATGCTTTTGTGCCGTAGGTTTAGAAGTACGTTAGATTAAGGGGGGGCGTCGAATTTGGAGGATCTAACTTCAATGCAGTTGACGGCAGCACCTGCTTTCCCCAGTGCCATGTCCAATACTGACTGATCTACCATTTATATTGTCAATTTCCTTACTGATTGTGCCTTCTCCTCTATTCTCCCAAAGGGAGTTTTAATAAGTTTTAATCTACCCCGGTTTTCTAGTTCACTTTACATTGTTGCTCCCATGTTGACCCTAGTGTAGGATTTCCTTTTATTTTCCTTTTACCTTACTACCTATTTATTCAGACATTACATATCTCTATGTCTATGTAATCCTGGTTCTTGTTCTGTGCTCTGACATCTGATACCCAAGTCTGTTACCATGATCCCTATGCTGTTTTCAGACATATGATTCCAATAATTCCATGAACACTAAATTCCTGCTAACATAACTGTGATGTGTCTAAATTCACATATTCTTCTAGAATCCCCTCGGGGATGTTTCTATCCCATTTCATATCCCCATACTTTTACCAGGAGCACCTGTTACACATTATGTTTTGGTTTTATTATTCCAGGTTAGTTCATTCTGTAAACCATGTCCCTATCCCAGACTGTGATCTGAATTGGACTCTAAGGAAGATGACTCTAGGTAACTCAAGCCCTACAACATTTATTATAGATTCAGGGCCTGGCAAATGAAGGCATCGCTACACTGAGTGCTCAGAAGAGAATATGTTCTCTGCTCTCTATTCTCTTAGGCAAAGTCAGGACTATTCTGTTCAAGGGATACTATAAGCAGGGGCATACCTAGAGCATTTGGCACACAGGGCGTATCCTGTATATGGCAACCCAACCAACTTTGAAATGTAAAAAAACACCAGGCATATTTTTAATGTTTTCAAGAATATTCATTGCAAAAAACTGTTTATTAGAAAGAGTCCCCTCAAGGTCCCATTGGAGTCTAATGGGCCCTGGAGTGGGATCTTTCTAACACTCAAGCCCCCATTCACAATATAGAAATATAATATAGCTCTCTGATATCCAGCCCAAGTTGGCTCTTCTCACCTTAATTACTGCTGCTGGCTGGCTGGCTGGCTGCTGCAGCTGGCTAATCGGCTGCTTTGGCTGGCCGACTGGCTGCCAATAGCAGACCTTTTTCTTCCCCCAGCAATCATCTGTTTCTACCCCTTATCCGTTTGTGTGTTATTTTTCTCCTTCCCCTCTGTGTGTCTCTCCCACCAGCCCTTCTGTGTGTTTGTTTGTGTCCCAAGTCCTTATGTGTGCCTCGTTGTCTCCCCCAGTCCCTTTGTGTGTCTCTTTCTTACCTTAGCCCCTTTGTGCGTCTGTTTCTCTCCAATCCCTTTGTGTGTCTCTTTTCCCCATCCCCAGCTCCTCTGTGTGTCTCTTTGACTCCCAAGTGCTTCTTTGTGTCTATTTGCCCCCTAGTCTTCTGTGTGTCTCTTTGTTCCTCCCAGTTCCTCTGTATGTTTTTTTGAACCCACTCAGCCCTCTGCGTGTGTCTTTGTCCCACCTAAGCCCTTCTGTGTGTCTCTTTGTGCTAGCCTCCTGCCGACTGACCATGGGCCATGCTAAAAGGCTATTAAAAGACGTGTTCATGGGATTTCCTTGGACTGTTCGGGAACCGAACCAACCCACGAACTGCGGACCACCTCTGAGCTTATTGACCTTTGTTAACCTCTCTTGACCCTTCAATCAGTGTGGGTTCTAATTGTGCGGCTGTGTGACTGCCGTTCGTATGCACAAATGCGTGGGAACTGTGTAGCGGCCATCTTGTTCGCGAGAATGCAGGCAGTGGTGTTTGGGCATCAAGCTTGTGGAACTAAAATCGGACACGTTTACTCCCGAACAACACTGAACTTGGACGAATGCCTGCTTCTTCCTCACACACTTCAGGATAGCGCCATTCGGTAGGTTTGTTCGTATAGTTCATACGAATAAATGCTACCAAGAAGCCAGAGTGTTCATACAGTATTTCATTCGCATGGAACTCCCGAAGTTGACCGGCAAAAGGACAAAATACCCTGGAACTGTTTGAGCATGGTACCATGTGTGCAGCCGTTCAGAACGTCCCCACGGTAGCGTTTTGGCTGTGTTCGTGGGAACTGAGCGATTTTCGGATATGTTGGGTGCTCAGATCCAGGCTACCTGTGGATGTATAGACTGTGGGGGTTCCTATGTGGGAAATATATATTTTTGTATGTTTTCATATTTTGTAATTTTATGCTTAGTCATGGTGACATGGCATTTTGGGGACATTTTGTAGGTGTGTTTATGTGGGAGTATCATGGGTGTGTTTACTGTGTCCCTGTATTGTATAAAAGCAGGCCATTGAGCCTGGATTAAAGAGATTTGTTTTACCCCTTCATCAAGTGTAGGCTGATGTTTGGGAAACTGGGAGCTATAATCACTGTATCACTTGGGATTTGGGAGACTTATAACACATATACTCAGCAGGAGTATAGGGGATCCGTTACACCCCCATTCCGCTCCTGTGCCCTTTTTAGTCTCCCTCCCCACCTTTTTTTTTATTTAGCCTCCCTACACTCATTAGCCCCCCTCTCCTACACTGCGCCATTATTGAGCCCCCCTTCCCTCCTGTGCTCTCTTTAGACTCCTTCCCCTCCTGTGTTTTTATTTAGCCTCCCTTCACTCTTTAGCCCCTCTCTCCTTCACTTTTTAGCCCCCTTCCCCTCTGCCTGATCAGCCCCACCTGAGATGGATGGTACACGTCAGAGAATCCTCTGCTTCAAAGAACCAGTGTGACAGGAAGCAGTTCTGTGCTCTCAGTGAGCACTTCCTGTCAGACCAGGTAGGGAAACAGAGACTCCAGTACTGCGATCTGCCTGCTCAGCCACGCTACATTTTGTGACCGCCAGGAGGGGAGCGCTGTGCAGTGTGGTCCCCTCCTGCCAGTCACAAATAAGTGGCACACACTCTTCACTCTTTGCTTAGTTGTACTGTGCTACTGATGGTATAAAGACCTTCAGTGACTGTCCTGCTGTATCCTGATCTTTGACCCTTGCCTGAACCATCGCTTTTGAACCTTTGCCGCCTGTCCTGACCTCTGGCTTCCCGAACTACTCTTAGTTTGATCCCCTTTTTTACTGCGAAATTGGTCCAATGCTTTCAGTACTGACAATGAACCTGACACTCCGTTGCTGATGCGTTTTCAGCTTCTGCAAAGCTGCTGAACACAGAAGCTGATCTAGTCACCATTCCTTCATCAGCTAACCACTCTCAGTCAATGAATGGCATACAATGCAAACTACTGCCCCATGCCCCTCCAATCCAATGCAGCCCCTATGTCTTCCTGCATCCACTACAGCCAATATTACCCCCAACACCCAAAACAGCCCCTATTACTCCATGCACCCACTGCAGCCCCTATGCTTCCTGAACCCACTACAGGCACTAACCGCCTGCACTCAATACATCTCCTTGTAGCCCATACACCTACTAAAGCTCTTATCCCCCACTACAGCCCCTACCCTCCTTGCAACTACTGCAGCCCTTACCCCCTGCATCGACTACAGCTTCTACTCCAATACAGTCCCTACCCCCCCCACATCCATTAAAGCCACTATTCGCCCCAAACACAGTACAGCCCTACCCCCTGCATCCATTACAGCTTCTATTCTACCCACCACCCATTTTATTCCCTCTGCCCCAGGGCTCGAGTCCTGCAGGAACGCATGGGAACGGCGGTCCTGCACTTTTTCTAAAGCAGGAACGCCGTTCCCGCTAGTAGTCCTGCAGGACCTGCCCTGCTACCCGCACACAGGGGCCCAGCACACTCTGTGTTCCCTCTCCAGCTGCAGCTCACATTCGCGAGACCCGCGGCTGTCAGAGCGTTGCCACATGTTACCATGGCAACGCTCCGCACAGCACACAGGCGAGTCTTGCGAGAGTTAGAGCTGGAGAGGGAACACAGAGTGTGCTGGGCCCCTGTGTGCAGTGGCTGGCTCTCTCCAACATACCACCGGACCACCAGGCGACCTCCCCCCTCCCTGACAAGGTAAGAAGCAGGGAGGGGGGAATAAAACTAAAAAATATAAACACATACATTTAAAAAAAAAAAATGCTTCCCCCCTATCATCCAGCACACACACACACATCATCCAGCACACACATATATCATCCAACACACACATCATCCAGCACACACACACACTTCATCCAGCACAAACACACACACACACACACACACACACATCATCCAGCACACACACATCATCCAGCACACACACACACATCATCCAACACACACACACATCATTCAACACACACACACACATCATCCAACACACACACCATCCAACACACACACCATCCAACACACACACCCACACACACATCATCCAGCACACACACACATCATCCAGCACACACACCCATACATCATCCAGCACACACACAC
The DNA here is from genome assembly GCF_036172605.1 of Pelobates fuscus. Lineage (NCBI taxonomy): Eukaryota > Metazoa > Chordata > Amphibia > Anura > Pelobatidae > Pelobates > Pelobates fuscus. The sequence continues at coordinate 406,394,546 of NC_086317.1, read as the reverse complement.
ACACACACATCATCCAACACACACACACACACATCATTCAGCACACCCACATCATCCAGCACACACACATCCAGCACACACATCATCCAGCACACACACAGATTTCATCCAGCACACACATCATCCAGCACACACACACAAACACACACACACCATCCAGCACACACACACACACACATACACACACATCATCCAGCGCACACATCATCCAGCACACACACACACCATCCAACACACACACACACACACACACACTTCATCCAGCACACACTCTCACACACAAATCATCCAGCACACACACAAATCATCCAGCACACACACACACACACACACACATCATCCAGCACACACACACACATCATCCAACACACACATCATCCAGCACACACACACACACACACACTTCATCCAGCACACACTCACACACACACTTCATCCAGCACACACACACACACAAATCATCCAGCACACACACACACACACACACACTTCATCCAGCACACACTCACACACACAAATCATCCAGCACACACACACAAATCATCCAGCACACACACACATCATCCAGCACACACACACATCATCCAGCACACACACACATCATCCAACACACACACACACATCATCCAGCACACACACACACATCATCCAACACACACACACACATCATCCAACACACAAACACACACACACACAATCCAGCACACACATCATCCAGCACACACACATCATCCAGCACACACACATCATCCAGCACACACACATCATCCAGCACACACACATCATCCAGCACACACACACACATCATCCAGCACACACTCACACACACATCATCCAGCACACACACACACACACTTCATCCAGCACACACTCACACACACAAATCATCCAGCACACACACACAAATCATCCAGCACACTCACACACACATCATCCAGCACACACACACACATCATCCAGCACATACACATAATCCAGCACACACACACATCATCCAGCACACACACACACATCATCATCCAGCACACACACACACACATCATCCAACACACAAACACACACATCATCCAGCACACACACACACACAATCCAGCACACACACACACACACACACATCATCCAGCACACACACATCAACCAGCACACACACATCATCCAGCACACACACATCATCCAGCACACACACATCATCCAGCACGAACACACACACACACATCATCCAGCACACACATCATCCAGCACACACACACACACACACATCATCCAGCACACACACCCACACATTATCCAGCACAGACACACACACACCCACATCATTCAGCACACCCACATCATCCAGCACACACACACACATCATCCAGCACACACACACATCATCCAGCACACACACATCATCCAGCACACACACACACCATCCAGCACACACACCCACACATCATCCAGCACACACACACACATCATCCAACACACACACACATCATCCAGCACACACACACATCATCCAGCACACACACACACATCATCCAGCGCACACACACATCATCCAGCGCACACACACACACACACATCATCCAGCGCACACACACATCATCCAGCGCACACACACATCATCCAGCACACACACACATCTTCCAGCACATACACACACACATCATCCAGCACACACACATCATCCAGCACACACACACACACACACACAACAGTCCCTTTCTCCCTCTGCACACACTATAGTCCTTATCCCCCTCCCCCCTCAATCAGGCACAACCTGAAGGTCCTATCCCACCCCCCACACATTACAGCCCCTATCCCCCCACACACACTACATCCCCTGCCCTTCTCAAACACACATGCTGCTGCCTCCATATCTCCCACACAGTGTAGAGCCCCTATCATCCATACACACATACTACAGCCCTAGTATCCCCCCGACCCACACTACAGTCTCTTTTCCACATGTCACATACTATATCCCCAATCACAAAACACACACACACACACATTCACACACAACCCCACAAGCAGTCTACCTGTATGGACACAGCTCTACAAGCAGCATCCCCACACATGCAATCCTGCATACAGCCTCCCTACATACACGCAGTGTCCCCACACGCACAACCATTAAAGGAACACGATAGTCACCTAAATTACTTTAGCTAAATAACGCAGTTTTAGTGTATAGATCATTCCCCTGCAATTTCACTGCTCAATTCACTGGCATTTTGGAGTTAAATCACTTTGTTTCTGTTTATGCAGCCCTAGCCACACCTCCCCTGGCTATGATTGACAGAGCCTGCATGAAAAAAAACTGGTTTCACTTTCAAACAGATGTAATTTACCTTACATAATTGTATCTCAATCTCTAACTTGAACTTTAATCACATATAGGAGGCTCTTGCAGGGTCTAGCAAGCTATTAACAAAGCAGGGGATAATGAAAATCTTAATTAAACAGAACTTGCAATAAAGAAAGCCTAAATAGGGCTCTCTTTACAGGAAGTGTTTATGGAAGGCTGTGCAAGTCACATGCAGGGAGGTGTGACTAGGGTTCATAAACAAAGGGATTTAACTCCTAAATGGCAGAGGATTGAGCAGTGAGGCTGCAGGGGCATGTTCTATACTCCAAAACTGCTTCTTTAAGCTAAAGTTGTTCAGGTGACTATAGTATCCCTTTAAAGTCGCCTCAAAACACATACAACACTACAGGCAGTTTTTTTGTGTGTATGGGTCACTAAGTGGGAGTGTGTCGGTCACTGAGTGAGAGTGAGTTTGTGTCTAGTATGTTTCTGTGTTGTATTTATATATATATATTAATGAGTGAGTTTGTGCATGGGTCTGCAGAAAGAAGAAAATTTAACTTACAAAAAATAAATCATCTCTACACACATATATTATTAATATGTGTGTATATATTATAAGCAGAATGTTTTATAAAACATGTTTATAGCATACACACAAATTTTACTATAACACACACGCATTAATATATATATAAATACAACACAGAAACATACTATTTCTCTCAATGGATGGCCAGTGATAGGCTAAGAGCATTTTAAGGTTATCACCGGCCACCCGGCTAAACTGTACTCAGGCTAGAAGGAAACTGGGAAGAGCAGTGTTGAGTCCCAGAACCCTGATTATTTATGCTGTACAAATACTGCCTGCATTTACACAGAGACGCTCCATAGAAATACACACATACAGTAACAAACCAACACACCCTTGCTTTTACACATAATAGCCCTGCATGCTCTCACACAATCATATACATTCACAAACTATGGTGCTTTACAAACGTTACTCAGATACAACACTGATTTAACATACTTGCTCTATGCAAACATACATCTTTGTGTTAACACACATTCAAATGCATGGGATAAATCACTGTAACCTGTCCAACTGCTTTGTTACAGTTACCTGGGTCCTGCTGGCACCCACACTGCTTCCAGTCCTCCAGCTGCAGAAGGTGGGTGTCAATTTTGTGCAAGACAGGAGCTAAATCGCTAACTGAGAGTATGAGCTGACACTCTCAACCAATGAATAAGTTTGTATCTTCCACAGAATAGAAATATTGCTTATACAGCTTCAGAAGTGAGGAGGGTGGGCTCCCAGAGGGATACATGTAAGTGTCACACCATGACAAAACAGATTGACAGGTTATGGAGTTTTGGCAGTCCTGGCTCTATGGCAGTACAGAACTGATGTCGCTGTAATGATTAAAGTGTTCCTTTAAGAAATAGATAAATATGATGCACAGTGTTGGAGTTAGTCTTCTTTGCATAATATAATTTATATAAAAAGGTGCCAAAACACCTTTTAAATAGTTTCTATAGTTTCTTATGTTGCTGTTAAAGTTGTGTTTATTGGATTAATAATCCAGTTTTCTATTCTAAACTAAACATGTTTTCTATAATGGCACGTTAATGATAATTACATGTTTATTTAGTGAATTTCATTTTTGCATTTCCATAAAAGGCCCACCAAAAAACCTCAACACGAAGCCCATGAAATGACACTCCATCAAGCAAACTAAAAAATAAATAAATAGTAGATATTACCCAAATAAAAGTATGTATCTCTTGTCTGCTGCCTTTCCAAGCCCTCCCCTTTTAACCCTGCCCAGATTTTATGTAACTGTCCAATCACAGATTTCCCAATGCAGCTCAATGAGAAGTTTTTGCAAAGCACATACTCTGGACATTTGGGCCTCTTGAGCTTTGCTTCACTGAGCTAATATAAAGGGGGCCATTATAATATAAGGATGGGATCCGATTGGTGGAGGGTCCCAACCATGGGAGTGCTCTAAAAAAAGTGAACAATGGAGTGGTGGACATATTATTTTCCACCCCGCCCAAATAGTGGTATGCTCCTTGGGTTGCAACTCCCCCAGTCACCTCCCATTAAAAAAAAAAAAAAAACCTCCCTATCCCCTCTTAACCGAATAATAATGGTTGGTCCAATAAAACTAATACCTGTAAAATTAAAAATAAATGTTATACTTACCATTGTCTTTCTTCTAACTCTTATTTTATTCACCCCCCCCCACCCCCCCACCCTCAGAAAGGCCAAATTAAATCTCGACACAACTAATGAAAACAAACAAAAAAAGACTGCATACTGAGCTCTCAAAGTGGAGAAAGCCCTTATAAAGACTTCCCACACAATGTCATGACTCATGTATAACATCCCAATTTTCCACGCTTCGTACTATGAGTAAGAGCGCTTGCAAACCAACCAAAAAAGAATGCACTCTCACTTCAGACTTTAGCGAATAAACCCGCAAGTGAATTACAAGTGTTTTTTTTTTTTTTTTTATTATAGTGAAAAAATAAATAAATAATAATAATCCTGCAAATCTGCTAGATATGCCAAAACAGCCGAACTGTCAAAATTCTCAAACTCAGCTAAATTCCTAATCCTAGTTTGGGCGTTTTAACCTGCATTCTGCAAATAATTTAATTACATTTTTTTCTCTCTCTCAAGCTCACCATTTATCAACCCTGTCCTCTCCATAAGAAGTCCATATGAATTGCAGTGATCTATTTTTTCCAGTAGGTGTCAGTCAATCTCTTAGTCTGCCTCGCCAGCATGTCATCCTTATACTGTCCTGACAAAGCCCTCACAAAGCTGCAGTTGCAGCCGGCATCCAGTAGGTGTCACACGCACCCGGCGGTGGCGGCGCTGCTGTTCTGGCAGCCGGGGCTGTCTAAGTGTGTCCTGTGGTCATGTGACGTGAGGCAGGGCCTGGCATGGCGGCCGTGATGAGGGTTTTGCTCTGAGCTCCGGTGAATCAGTCCCCGCAGCGCACACTGTAACCCGGCCCGTCCATGGCGGAGAGAGCCTTTGACCTGTCCGCCCTCCCCAAGGAGGTGAGGGAGCAGCTGGCGGAGCTGGAGCTCGAGCTGTCAGAAGGTAAGAGGAGAACCCCCTCTGGGGTGCATGGGACACCCTTGGGAAGCCACGGCAAGGAGCAGTGATTCATTGACAGCCCGGGGGGGCCGGGGTTGGACAGGGGGACACTGAGGCTGTAGGAAAAATAGAAAGGTAGCTGATCTCTGGCACTGCAGCCTTGCTAGGATGGCTGAGGATCATGGGAGTCGTAGTCCTCAGCAGAGGAAGTGCCAGGGGTTAGCCATTCCTGGCTGAGGAAATGCATTAGAGAGCTGTGAATTAATAGGGGGCTTCATTGACACATTTAGGGAAATCTCATGAAACCTAGACTTGGAGAGAGGTGGGGGGAGGGGTTGCCTTGCAGCGGATCTAAAGGAGGTGGGTGTCTGGATCCATTGAATTGAGATAAGCCATTTTTATCCCCCATGGGTCCAATTTAGAGGCACACATGCAATTTTTGATACCCATTAATGACAGTGCTCTGTCTTTGGGATTCACTGAAAAGCAAGGATCCCCCCCTTACCTACAAAAATCTGTGTTTTATATTGTATTTGTACTGCTGCTATAATTACATCTGTTGAAAAATAAATAAGTGGACTCAATAATTGTTACTCTTTAGGTTACATAGTCAATTCTAAAGTGCTTTTCATGTACACCCTGTAGCTCAGTGATCAATTCTGTGTGTCTTTTTTTTTTTGTGTGTAGAATGTATGTGCTAAATATGTTGATGTCTATGCTTTGCTATTGTCTCTTTTGCTCCATTGGTAGTGAGCTATGGAATTTGTTGGCATCTTATCAATATGTGTTAATTAACTTGGGAGGGGGAGATTTCCATCTGGTAGTGAAACAAAGAAGGCCCCATAGATTATAGTGTTGCAGATTCAGAGTATGGTGCCAGGCAGGAGATAATGACAGAAGGGGGGCTCTGCAGTCTAGGTTTTGTCTTTACCTGAAACACACCATTATATATTCAAATTATTTCCGACTACTCAAAACTGGCCCATGTAAATACATATCTACCTGTATAGTGGGACTATTGAAATTGTCATGTGAATATATTCACCTTTTGTCTGGAGTGCTGGCTGCAAGGTTTTCCCTTTTCGAAATGGTTAACATAGCAAATACTGGAGGGCATGCAGTGTGTGGAGACACCCTGTACTTACATGGATTTGTTGCAGTTTAAACAGGCATGCAGGCCTCTGTATATCCATCTGTTACATGGAATATATGAGAGTTGTAGCCTGCATGTAAAGCCCTCTAGGAGTGATTTTAAACCCCCACACTTCGCATTGATTTTTGATAGCTTTATGATGATGGTGATCCCTAATATTTCATGCCTGTGTCAGAAGACATAATGTTTAAATATTTGACCTCCAGGTCCCAAGACTAGATCACTCCAGATTGTCTAATAACATGCCTTGAAATTATTCCATACTAGGCCCATTTTATATTCTTCCATCACGTCCTTGCCATCAATTGATTTTTCTTTATATGCCGTTGATTTAACTAACGTATAAATTTCGTATTGAGCTCCCCTCTTTTACTGCGTCAGATGTCTTTGTGACACATATTAAAGCATGACAAACCATGCATTTACATCCCTTTAGCACAAAAAAGCTAAATTACATGTAGGACTAACACCCAGCAGTAAAGACCCATGTACAAGTGCTCTTAAAATATCTCTTTATGGTTGTCAGAAATATAACTGCTATATATATATATATATATATATATATATATATATATATATATATATATATACACACATATAGTGTGTGTATTTGTTGGTTGCATAGCTTATCACCCTCAGTCAGTAAGATGATTGGCCTTAAAGCACCTACACTTTATTTTTTTTTATTTTTTAGCAATATATAGTAAAACTGTCACACTCAGAGAGGGTCCTACTCTTGTGTTTTATTGATAAATGGGACTTCCCTGAAACCTTTGTGCAATAATTTTATCAGCCGCAATGAATGGACTAGATAAGATGCTGGTGTCGACTGTTTGAATTTTTAATAAAATATTTCACCAGGAAGGATACATTGAGATTTATCTTGTTTTTAAGTATGTCCTGGGTCCACAAAACATTACAATAGGGTACAATAAAGTACTAAAAACAATATTAACCCCTTAATGACACAACATCTGGAATAAAAGGGAATCATGACGGAATATATCCGTTGTCTGTCCTTAAGGGGTTGATAGACAACACATATATATATATATATATATATATATATATATATATATATATATATATATAAATAAACTTAATTGAAAAACAAAAATAATGCTTTATTGTTCTGGTCGTTTCTGAGAAAATTGTCATATAAATAGCCTTATAAAAATGTATACCATATGAGGGCACTAACAAGAACACTCCAAATATTTACAGAAGCCGATAATACCATTTAAAGGAGGGCAACAGAAATTATTTAGTAGTGTATCTGCTCTGAATGAATAGGCTGGTCCCTATTTTATTTTTTTATTTTTAAGGTTAATCTGGCAGGGTAATCCTCTAAAGTGAGAATTTAAAGGGACACTATAGTCACCAAAACAACTACAGCTTATTGAATTTGTTCTGGTGAGTAGAATCATTACCTTCAGGCTCTTTGCTGTAAACACTGCCTTTTCGGAGAAAAAGCAGTGTTTACATTACAGCCTAGTGATAACTTCACTGACCACTCCTCAGATAGCTGTTAGAGATCCTTCCTGGGTCATGGCTGCCTAAAATGCATCCAAACATTCTGTGTCTCCTCCCTCTGCATGCAGACACTGAACTTTCCTCATAGAGATTCATTGATTCAATTCATCTCTATAAGGAGATGCTGATTGGCCAGGGCTGTGTTTGAATCATGCTTGCTCTACCCCTGATCTGCTTCTTTGTCAGTCTCAGCCAATCCTATGGGGAAGCACTGTGATTGGATCAGGCTACCACTTCTGATGATGTCAGCAGACAACTTTTTTTTTTTTTTTTTTGAGGCAAACAGCATGCAGATCTACAGCTTCTGGCTTGAATACAGTAAGATTTTGCTATATTTATGGAAGCATGAGGGGCCCAGGGGGGCTAGATGGTGGTGATAACTCTATAGGGTCAGGGATACATGTTTGTGTTCCTGACCCTATAGTGATCATTTAACCCCTTAAGGACCAAACTTCTGGAATAAAAGGGAATCATGACATGTCACACATGTCATGTGTCCTTAAGGGGTTAAAGTGAATTTCAAATTTAAAGCGGCACTGTCATGCCGAACTTACCTTTCCTCAATCTCTTCCTTTTCTCCCCCTCTCTCAGGATCTGCTATTCTTTAAAATCATAAGAAAGTAGGGACTCTTTGCCTTATGGAGGATTCCTCCGCTTGATCAGCCCTGACCAGCAGAGGAGCAAAGTGTGCTTCATTTCCGCTGGTCAGAGCAATTTTCCCATAATTCTCACCTTTCCTCTGTGTTCCCACGATGCTTCCTGTCATTTTAGACGAAACTGCTGAATTGCGTTCCAACTGAATGAGAACAGTATGTTCGTTTCTTTTAGAACGCAATTCGGCACTTTGTTCGGATCGCAATTTCATTCTAATGAATGAAACTCCGATCCTATTCATTGCTGCGGCTGCATCTTGCAGCCGCTTAGTAGATAACTCCCTAATTCCCACGGTATCAGGGAGTTATCTACTAAAAGGTTGAAAGACCTAAATTGGTCTTTCAGCCAAATTTACTAACACTAAGTAAAGATTACTTAGTACTCTTTAGCAAATAACCTTGTTGGAGCTTTTACTATTTAATTCATATTCTATAAAAAAAATAAACTTACCTTTTGATCCTTGTTAGTTTATTGACTTTTTCTCTGGGAAGCCATATGTGTGGCATTGAATGAAACCATTAACCAGAATTATTGTATCATAGTTGCTGCTGGGTTTCTGGGCTGGCTCCTGGGGATTATTCACTTAAAGGACCACTCTAGTGCCAGGAAAACATACTCGTTTTCCTGGCACTAGAGTGCCCTGAGGGTGCCCCCACCCTCAGGGACCCCCTCCCGCCCGGCTCTGGAAAGGGGATAGGGGTAAAAACTTACCTTTTTCCAGCGCTGGGCGGAGAGGTCACCTCCTCCGATCCGCCTCTTCTCCTCCCCGTCGACTGAATGCGCACGCGCGGCAAGAGCTGCGCGCGCATTCAGCCGGTCACATAGGAAAGCATTCATAATGCTTTCCTATGGACGCTGGCGTGCTCTTACTGTGAAAATCACAGTGAGAAGCACGCAAGCGCCTCTAGCGGCTGTCAATGAGACAGCCACTAGAGGACATAGGGGGGAAGGCTTAACCCATTCACAAACATAGCAGTTTCTCTGAAACTGCTATGTTTATGAAAAAATGGGTTAACCCTAGAAGGACCTGGCACCCAGACCACCTCATTAAGCTGAAGTGGTCTGGGTGCCTAGAGTGGTCCTTTAAGAGTGAAATATGTTTAATTGTAGAATTAAATCCAAAGTAGTTAAGCTGTGAGTAGTGCTGATATGGAAAACATTTTTATGATCCAAATCTGCTATTTTAGCCTAACTTGCATGTTGGTTTTCAGTTTGCTGTAGTTCGCATATGAGTGTAAAAGCCCATTGCTTACTTGCCTGTCCTTTGAAACAGTTTTCTAATCTTTGGGTGTTACCACTCACATTCCTTTTTGTTTGATTTCCATTTGTCTGAATGATAAAATCTTTCCATTCCACTTAAAGAATAAGGCCTCGGGTGCCAACTTTCCATTATTTTCACGAATATTTGTGAGAATGCGACCATGTTAAGAGAGATGATGTATCATTCTATCATCTACAGGCTCTGCCACAGGCAACTTGTAGCATTTGTCACAAGCGATGTCTTCACAAAACAATCAGTTGTAAAATCAGTATTGCCAACAGACTAATATCTAACAGTTATAGCAGAAGTTGCCATTTTGGAATTGCATCACAATTCTCAAACCTTTGTTGATGTTACTTCAAAAATAAAAACAAGGCCGACAGAGGATGTGCACATTTTGATTCATATTGAAACCTGAACCTGCAGGTAGATTATTGGGTAAGTGGGCAGACAATGTGTACAGCAATAAATTAATGTTACTATTTTAAAGGGACACTTTAGTCACCAGAACAACTACAGCTTATTGAATTTGTTCTGGTGAGTAGAATCATTACCTCCAGGCTTTTTGCTGTAAACACTGTCTTTTCAGAGAAAATGCATTGTTTACATTACAGCCTAGTGATAACTTAACTGGCCACTCCTCAGATGGGTGTTAGAGATCCTTCCTGGGTCATGGCTGCCTAAAATGCATCCAAACATTCAGGATCTCCTCCCTCTGCATGCAGACACTGAATTTTCCACATAGAGATTCATTGATTCAATTCATCTCTATGAGGAGATGCTGATTGTCCAGGGCTGTATTTGAATCATGCAGGCTCTGCCCCTGATCTGCCTCCTTGTCAGTCTTAGCCAATCCTATGGGGAAGCATTGTGATTGGATCAGGCCACCACTTCTGAGGATGTCAGAGGAAGTTGACAGGCAGAGGCAGCAGCTTCAGACTTGAAAACAAGTAAGATTTTACTATCTTTATGGAGGCAAAGGGACTAGATAGTGGTTTTAACACTATAGGGTCAGGAATACATGTTGGTGTTCCTGACCCTATAGTGCTCCTTTAATTTTTTTAGTGAATAATGCCCAATTGAACTTTATTCTATACCCCCCCTCCCCCCTCCCCCTTCAAACACAAAAATTAGTACTAGAATAAATTTTTAATTGCCCGAATTCCAGCGACACTAGAAGATCATGGTGGTGCTTTCCATGCCCCCTCCTAACATCACGGCTGCTGTCGCACAGTCCAATCTAAAGCCTTTGATTTGGACGTTCATCTGGCTATGAGTGCAGGGAGGCAGGAAGGCTGCACAGATGGAGGGGAGACGCAAGCTTCACTTTGCAGGCTCTGCCTGCAAGAGGAGAATCCGAAAACGTTAGTGGCCATGGTGCAATGAGCTCTGGCTACAGACTTTCTTGTTGCACGGATTTGACATTTGGCAGTCATGTTTTCCAGGAGAGTAACTAGCCCCAGACACACAAGTGCAAATATCTCTTTATGTGTGGCGTATCAAGCAGAAACTCTGCACAGCCTGATTCTTTCCTTCATGACCATTTTAGCAAGCAGAAGTGGTCATGAACGTCAGAGTAACCAGTTAAGAAATAGCGTCTTGTTGCGTCTTGGTTTTTGGATGTAGCAAATGGATTTTGAAGACTTGACAAACCAATTCCTTTCCAAACAAAAAACAAACACAATTCTGCTAATTTTGAGGCACACAATTTCTTATAGTAACGGAGTAACATTGAGTTGGGAGTTTAGAATCCTGGATTCTCTCATTGTTAATTAAAACACTGGTATACATGATTGCCTGTAATTTTGGAAAACATATTCTTAAACTGCAAATGAAGGTTGATATTTCATTAAACTTGTGCTCTGTTCTGTAGATTTGAGGTTGCAATAACCTCATCTTTACAGGAAACTATGTGACATGTAGAATTTAGACCATTGCAGGATTTTTGACTATTTTCCTATTGGTCTGTGACGTGTAACCCCTAACGCTTAGTCTTTGAACTACACTTCCCATGATTATTTAAGTGCAGAGATGAAGTTTTTTTTTTTTTTTTTTTTCTGACTTATAGTGAATTAGTGTTTAATAAAAATAGAACAAATGCACATGGTGGTTTTAAATTTTCACAGACTTCTTTTCAGGAAAAGTTGAATTTATCAGTATGCAAATTATATTTAACAAAAGGTATGATCTGTTTGCAAACACTATCACTTGGTATTGTCGTATAGTTATTTTTTTTTTTTTTTTTTTTTTTTTTTAGAAAGGTCTAGTTCTCGAGAAAACTACTCAAACAAGACTGAATCACTCCACAGTTAAATATACTGTTACAGAAAATGTAGGTTTTAGACTATACCAGTGCAATTAGAAAATACTCTTAAAGCAAGCCATGTTTTCAGTTTGCCTGTTGTAGGAGGTCACTATAATGGGACCGATGGCCACGTATTCATTATGTGATTTTGTACATGGGTAAACCTGAGCTTGTTCCTGAGATGTCTGAAATCTAGGCATGGAGGCACTAAGCTGTCAAAAGGAATATTTGGTATTCTTCCCAAGGTAAAGACATGCTAGAACTGGTAGCATTCAATGGTTTTAGAGGAAATTTGAAACCAGTTATTGCCTCTCCAGAATGATTGGAAATATTACTATAATTTCTAAAGTTCAAGATTCTGGAAAACATCCTACCCCATAGCCATGACTTTGACTTGTGAATAGAGTCTTCGTAGTTTAGCTGCATTATGTTGCTGGCTGAGTGGGCGGCCTGTGTCGTGTTGCACTGCAGCCATCACAGATGTATCAGCAGTAATATTGCCTTATGGGAATTGAATGCTATAACTTGTAATGGTTTGTCCATTGACTTTATTTCTTATTGAAGCATTTATATTCTCATTGATGTGATTCATTGCGTCAGTCGTATGGATTTTTTTTTTTTAATAGCAGCTACACAAACCGTTCATGTTTGCCTTACAAAGCAACATTTGGCTGTGAAATAATGACACTTCTGTTGACTCAAGTGAATGTATAATAAGTAATATAGTTTTATTTTGTATCTCCTTTTCTCCCCCTGACTAGTATTTGCTCACATCTTTGTCTACCCCCTGTTGTGTTTCTGTGTTCTTTCTCCTGACTACGCCTATTTTTTTCTTTATGTATATTTTCCCTTTCTCTATTGCTCCTTTTCCTCTTTGATTCCATCCTTACCCTGTTCCTATGGATGTCTAGGTTTTTTTCTTCCTTGTTATGCTCTTTTATTCTTCCTCTTTATTCAACTGTTCCTTCCTGCCTTTTATCTTGATCTATTTTTCCTTTCCTTCTTATATGGTGGCTTTGTCTTCTCCCTTTCCCATAATATCCTCTTCTTTCCTTTATTATTATAGGTATTATCTTTATTCAGATAAGTGTTTTTGGATTTTTTTTTTCTTTCCCCTGCTTCCCTGTCAATTCTTCTATTGCCTTATGACTGTGTCATATTAATTCCCCTGTCCTATGACCACCTTAGTCTATCTTGCTGAAATCCTTTTCAATGCAGGAAGAGGTTTTGTTTTTACTATAGCCTGGCTATCCCTGTACATTCTATAACTCTTTCCTCTGTCCACCTTTTTCCATTTTTTTCCCCCTTTTTTTTGTCTCTCCAAGATTCTGTGTCTTTCTGTCACCTTCTTGTGTTTTTTTTTATCTTTTGTACTTCCATTGAGACACAATCATGCAGACTGGCAGTCTTAAAAGGTTTCACAATGAAAATGAAAGAATACGAATTAGCAAGATAAACATAATTATCTTGATGAAATTTGGAGTGTTTCCTGCCTTTGTTCTGTGGGATGTGTGCAGGTGCCACGGCTGGTATGCATTATTAGCAAATGACATGCTTATTTGGTAATTGAAGCCGTGGTAAGGTACTTGACTAGACTGTATGTAAACCAGGTACTAGTAGTGCATTCTCTTCCAGGTCATATTGCCGTGGGTCAAGTCAGAGAAAATGCTCTGATTCATGTTTAAGGAACACGCCATAGGAAAAAGTTACATTTTAGTTTATATACCTATGGATTTAATATTTTTTGCATTTATTCTTTTTCGGAATGGGTGGGTTGGAAATGTTCTCATCCACCATGTTTTCCTGCATGTATTTTCCTGTCTGTTTTGGACTTTGTCACGTCGTAGGCTTGCATACAAATCAAGTATGTGAGCAACTGGCAAGTTTACACTTCTTAATGAGCTGTATTGGCAAGCACAAGATTAGCACAGCCCGTCACTTCCGGTTTGGACTATAGTTCAGACAGGAAACCCTCCCAGCTGTCTGATTGACAGCCAGGATGTTTGGACATTCCAAGCACCTCAAACACTTCAACTTGCCTGTACCTGCAGGTTTGTTTGTTTGTTTGTTTGTTTGTTTGTTTGTTTGTTTGTTTATTTGTTTGTTTGTTAAAGAGTGTACAAGTGGTTTTGCTGACTGGCATAACTGTGTTGGAGGCCCTAAATCGAAGCATGATATATGAAGCATTATATAACGAAGACAAGGCAAATGCAGTATAATCTGTGTATTAGTAAATAAATTAAACAGAATTTTAAAGTTAAAGAAGCACTCCACACACCTAAAAATTGCTTACGTGTGTTATATGTCTAGTTTCTGTTATTTTCATGACCATTTATGAAAGTGCCGATGTAAATGAAATTGACACATTTATAATTATGGTGCAGAAACACTAGATTGACTGACTATCAGTCAGAGATGGCCGATCTGTTGGCAGGTAGGGGTGGCGCAATTATGTATTTTAAACAGCTCAAAGAAAAATGTAAAAAATAAAATTAAAAAAATAGTCCTTTAGTGTAAATTCATTCATTTGATGAAACGCTCTAATAAAAAAATTAATTTCCTCCACAGTTTCTTCTTTTGGCAATAGTAAATAACTTTTTTATCAAAATATATATATATATTTTTCCAGTGTGTAGTATTTGTTGACCTGCTTTTCTTTATCTGTCTGTCTCCCTATAATTGTAACTGTTGAAGTTTAGTAATTAGCACTGCTTAAAGGACCACTCTAGTGCCAGGAAAACATACTCGTTTTCCTGGCACTAGAGTACCCTGAGGGTGCCCCCACCCTCAGGGACCCCCTCCCGCCGGGCTCTGGAGAGAGGAAGGGGTTAAACTTACCTCTTTTTCCAGCGCCGGGCGGGGAGCTTTCCTCCTCCTCTCCATCTTGACCTCGACGTCATCGGCTGAATGCGCATGCGCGGCAGGAGCCGCGCTCGCATTCAGCCGGTCGCATAGGAAAGCATTTACAATGCTTTCCTATGGACGCTTGCGTGCTCTCACTGTGATTTTCACAGTGAGAATCACGCAAGCGCCTCTAGCGGCTGTCAGTGAGACAGCCACTAGAGGATTTGGAGGCTGGATTAACCCTCATTATAAACATAGCAGTTTCTCTGAAACTGCTATGTTTATAAAAAAAAGGGTTAATCCTAGAGGTACCTGGCACCCAGACCACTTCATTAAGCTGAAGTCGTCTGGGTGCCTAGAGTGGTCCTTTAAAGGAACACATACATAACTGTATACTTAACTCTCTAATGTCACTAGTACCCCCTGTGTGCTTCATAACATTAAGGAAAAGAAAAAAAGAAACCCTCGAGCACACATGACATTGTCAGTTCTGTTCCTAAATTATGTATGTTGTCATCGTACACTGCAAAGGGAAGATTGCACTTCCTCCCGCCTACCTTCATTGCCCCCCAGTGATGATGATTATTATTTTTTTAATGAGCCCTCCCTCTCCCCTCCTTGCCCTCGCAGGCCCGGAGCGCGTGCATGCACTCTGAGCTGGTGAAACGGACATATCACAGGCTTATCTATGAGAAATCTGTGATTTGACCGTGAGCTTCCCCTGTGACGTTGGAGGGTCGCAGAAGTCAGCACTGGGAACTTCGACCATCGCTGGATTCCAGGTAAGTAAAACTTTTTTTTGGGGGGGGGGGGGAGGAGACCTTCTCCATATTGCCCAATGGGGCATTTTACACTGGAAAGGTCGGCCTCTCTAAATTTCAGGTAACAAAAGTCAAGTTGGAAAAATTCTCGCAGTCAGATATGCTTCCAGTTCGGCTACTTTGAATTTATTTTGTATTTCATATTGTTAAAGGTATATAAAGGTAGTTCTCATAACCACTTGAACTGATTGATGTGGTTATGGTGCCTGGAATCTGTGGTTGTTGAGTCTTGCATAGTTTACTGACTGTTAAGCAGAGAAACTTGATCCCTAGCAACCGGCAGCCCGGTCGCTAATATATGTCAAAGTTGGAGACTCTCCCCATTGTGCCTTACCTAGTCATTCCAAAGGACTGGTGGAATGATAAGCTGGAAACACTTAGTTAATGCTCTCAGACCATCAATGCTGCTACCCTTGGTATGGCACAAGGCGGAACGTAACTCCACCTTCACCATATTTTCATTGGGGCTGCTGGGGGACGATTATCTTTGCTAAATGGTGAGTAAACTGTTTAACACTGATGTAGGCCTTGTGTTCGTACATAACATAACCACTTGAATCAATTGAAGTAGTTCTAGTGTCTACAGTGTTCCTTTACATTTAAATTAATTATATTTATCCCTAGAAGCACTAGTGGGGTTTCACTGTGGTGATGGGTTGCTCAATACGGTTAAATTCTGTGTTGTTAGTTTTTCATTAGAAATAAAAAGCAGCAGCCAATCAGTGTATTTGATCCATATAATTAGAGATAAATCGAGAGGCTAATAGAAAGTATCCCATCTAAAACCTTTAAAGGGATACTTAAGCACCATAACCACAACAATGGTCTGTGGCACTACACCATGCCAAACTGTCAAACCGTTTACAAATGGTTTAACACTTACCTGGCTCTGTCGGGCAGCCGTAATCCTTCAGAGCTACATTGATAACGTGGAATTTTGCCATTAGTGATATCAATTTTTTATGTTATTTACTGGTTGAGTGTCATGGGAGTAACTCGGTTGACTACTTTTTTCTTAGTTATTGTTGTGGGTTTTATTTTATTTTTTTATGTTGTACTGCTAACTGATTACATTTTGTTCTAAAATATTCCTCCTGTTGCTTCTTTGCAGGTGTGTTTAGCACCTAAACATTTGTCAAAAAGATGTATTGTTAAAATAAACATGCTTGTTTCCTGTATTGACATCATTCTTTTCCACTTGTCAGATAATTCTATACACGGCACCTGCTACTAAGTTGCTCAACACTGTGAAAATATAAATAAAAATGATATGCCACAAAACCCAAACTGGTCCTATTTTAAAATTCCTCGGACAATTCCCATTTTATTGAATAACCATGTTGCTGATTGCTGGGCACAGAGTAGCACAATGGTGCCCAAAAGGTAGAACCCCAGATGTTGTAGCACTGCAACTTCCATGATACTTAGCATGCCTATTAGAACGCCTTTACAATGACAAAGCACCATGCAAGATATAGTTTTAAAACATATAGGGTTCTACCCCTGGTGTAGAGTTTTAATTGCATCTAACAATAAACAGTTCTCTTATTTTTCACAGATTTGAGTCCATTAATGTTTTTAAAGACAGTCAGTGTTTTTTTTTTTTTGTTTTTTTTATGTTCTTGGTGACCAGCTGGTGGCATTCCCTAAAAACCACATAATTAGGATGTGTCCTATTAACCTAACAAATGGCCAAATTCTCTGCCTTTATCTGATATTCAGTAAAGTAGAGGGCTCTTGTTAGCTTGAAATAAAATTACAGATGAGAGCGCACAATGCATAAAAAGAATATTACCATAAATTTGGATTAGAATATACAAATTTAAAAGCAGACCATAGTCATAGTGTAGTATGTTACACGTCCATTAACAAAATCATGTAATCATATGGTTATCCAACTCACATGGTGCTGAGCCAAATATAGACTCAGATTTTTAAGGCTCCAATCAGATATCCCTTTAGCAGTTCTCTGGATTCTTCCCCAGCAGATATATGCACAAAATTGCTTCAGTGCTTCATATAAGTAAATGAGCGTAATGGATATTAGTAACACTATTTTTTCACCACAAAAATAAAATCTAGGGCAAACAAAGCAATACAGAAATATAAGCTAAAAAGCACTGACGTGTTTCGACCAATAAACGTCTTCTTCAAAGTGCATAGTTTGCGTTTCAAGGTCTTCATCTTTGTTGTAAGGTTGGCGTACATTTCGTTTTTTTGTGTGCGCTTTTTTGGATGTTCGTTTCCTCATTTCTCGCTTCCGGTATTCCACATTGTCGTCTGACATCATTCTGCAATGACGTAATTCCCATTTGTTTTCGATCACCTCTTTTCCTTTAGCAAAAGACTGCTTCAAATCTGAATACACCAGATGTGGATAGAACAATTTGTTTATGTAAATCAGCAGTACAGCATAAAATGCTGGTCCGTTTTTGTGTGTAAATGATCACAAAAATTCATGGTGATAAATCCCCCTTAGTTTTTGGAAAATATTGCTATTGGAAAAACAAACCGGGTTATTCAATAAAGTGAGAATTCAAAGTGAATTTCAGGCCAAAGATATGTGTTTGGCTACTTTGGCCTATACTTTTAAATTCACTTTAAATTCTCACTTTAAGTGAATAACCCTGAAGGTTTAGCAATGCTTCGTTATTTCCATCTGAGATTTACTTTGACCTGTCATGTGAAAATATTCAGAATGAGGTTTTCATAATTTATTTTTACTTTGATTTATTTTCTGTCCAGTGTGTATATTCTGTTTTTTCAATAAAACTTTGTAACATAATTATTTTCCTTGTGCTCCTATGAATGTTAATTAAATTCATACTTCTAAATGTTAAACTTATACAAATGTGCTTTCCTATTTGGAAAGCATTTTGGGTTTATGTGTAAACAGCAATTTTAATAATGGATTGATTACCATGGCAATCAATTTAATGTTTCTGCATATTGCTTCAATTTAAGAAATTTGCAGCAGATTTTAACTTTATAAATAAATGTGCTGTAAAAACAAATTACAAGATTCTACAATAATCTTATTCATTTGTATCACTTGATTAATGCTCTTGCATGCATATATATATATATATATATATATATATATATATATATATATATATGTGTGTGTGTGTGTGTACCATTACCTACTATCTTGATAATTGTAAATCCATTATTATATTCAACAGAGCTGTTTGTTTCATGGTTTTTAGCATGTTTATACTGTAGTAGTTTGAGAAAATCTGATCCTCTCCTCGGCACCCGTAGCCCTCCCACTCTGCAGCTAGACTGACTAATATAAGGATATTATCATTCTGTGTTATTAAATGAAAATGTTTCTAACCTTGGATGGCAATGGTAGCCTGAGATCACTCATGAACTCAGAGTACATACCTTTTACAAGGTATGGTGGTGCATAGAGTGCTCCTTTTGAGATACCAAGCATTGGAGACATTTTGGATCTGATCTCCTCCCTCTGTACAGTGTCTCGTGGCTGTTTCCTTACTGTACAACAAAGTTGCTGAACCTTTGTATTATACTATCCCTTTGTTGTCATCCTCGCTTTTCAGACACAAGGAAATCTTTGTTTAGAGCCTAGAATATATCTACAGTAGTCATCAGAAAAAAACACAATTACAAAAAGACTTTGGGTTGTATTTTGAAGCATGATATAACATATAAAAACAAGTGCTTATAGTGGTTATACAAAGTTTTATAAACTGTATCTTGTCCTCTTTTAAGATACGGACATCAGGAGGCATATCTTAAGCTCACTATTAAAACGTCACTGTCCATCTGGCGACTTAGCAGAATGTGCTAAGACCCCCAACTGACATCGCCGCTGGGGGTCTGGTGAGGTGATACTTATTTCTGTTAAATTCCAAAACCGTCAAGTTGAGTATTTCATAAAGATTCTATCTTTATGAAATACTCATTTTTCAAAGGGGGTGACAGTGCTACTTTAAATATACTGTGTGGACATTTGCTGTGAGGACGGCAATCAGTAGCAACTGGTAAACATTCCACCACATATTGGACAATATTGATATATCAAGGTTATATCGTACAACTGTGCAGGGTGGCATTGGCAGGAGGTTGCCAGGATTCTAAAAGATTTTTCATGATGTACACAAGTCATCCTGCTATGTATGCTTCCATTGTGAACTCTTGACAGTTTTGAAGTTCCTAACATGCCTTGGGATTATGTTAAAGAGCCCTAAAGTGGCTCAGTCACTTTAAAGCTTTTTATGAAGAGACAATCTTTTGAAAAGCTCTTTATAACTTTATTGGAATTTGTTTGAAATTTTAACACAATGTGACGTAATTGTGGAGTTACTGCAGAAAATTCCTATCAGCCTTTGGTCGCAGTGGAAGATGAGGACTGGTATTTTCCGTGGATTGGGTATATACACGACCATTATTCTCGGTATACTCCGTTTTGTACTCTCGCACATGAGCGTATAATAGTATAGAATAATAACCATGACCACACTCATGGCTTTTAAACGTGGTGAGGATCCAATGACAATGGTGGCGCTGAGGAGGTACGGGTTAAAAATGAACATATCCCTCTGTCTGCTGCCATCTCCAGACAAGTAGATATTGTCACCTTGTGGAGTCTTTGCAAAAAAATGACAGTTCTACATGTGATAGTGCTGCTTTAAATTTCATTGATATATTGTGCTAGCCATATTGTCAGCAGAGTGTGTATACAAGGTGACCAATAGCCAAATAAGAGGAGATCCCTACTACAGATCTAAGTAACAGTTATAGACTTCAATCCATTCACATACGGATAAAGTAACATTAACCCCTTAATGACACAACTTCTGGAATAAAAGGGAATCATGATGGAATATTTCCGTCATGTGTCCTTAAGGGGTTAAGTTTTCAAAGCAGTGCTGGTCAGATGGTGGGTGGGAGGTAGGGAATGTGAGAGATGTGTGTTTAGCTAGTGTAACACCTGTGAACTAGGATCATGGTGGACGCAACAGCACTGGAGACTTAATTATAAGCAATACAAAATATTCAAGGAATCTGTTAAAGGGACACTATAGTCACCTGAACAACTACAGCTTAGTGTAGTTGTTCAGGTATGATCTATAGCTCCCTGTAGGCAATCTAATGTAAACACTGTATTTTAAGAGAAAATACAGTGTTTACATTGATTGATAGGAATACCTCCAGTGGCCGTCACTCAGACGGCCACCAGAGGGACTTCCTATCATGCAGGGCCCTAAAAAGGCCCTGTATACGTCAGACGTATTAAAATACGTCTGACGTGTGCAGGAGAGAGAAGGCACTGTGTGCGTGCCTTCTCTCTCCAGCCTGTCAGCAGAGAAGGGGGGAGAGCAAAGACCGCGAGCTGAGTTGTCAGTCAGCTCAGCTCGCAGCCGCGCACACCACGCGCATGCGCAGTAGTGCGCTCAGGACTTCAGAGGGCAGCATTAATGCCGCGCCGCGCATGCGCACAAGGGAGCAATGACGCTTTCAAATGGAAGCGTCTGATTGCTCCCTGCTCGCGCCCGCCTATTTCGTCATTTTGACAAAATAGGGGGTGCGGCTTCACGAGGCTCCCGGCGCTGGAACGAGGTGAGTAAAAGACTCTGCCTGGAGAGTCCCTTTAAAGTTGTTCACATTAATATTGTAAAAGACAGAAGGCCTTATAGGGCTGTATATCTTTTTTTTTTTTTTTTGTGTAAATCTTTATTTTTCAGTGCCGGTTCAATATTACAAATTTGAAATATGCCACAACAGCAGTCTTACAAAACGTTTCAACAATCAATATATATTGCCATTGGGGCTAGAGTGATCGTACACATTTTTTCATACAAGGCTAGATTGTTATAACGACATGGTCTCAATACCAGTGTAAACTATGCGTATCATGTCTAGTGTGAAGTTAGGGTGTTGCACCTATAACGAGATGGTACTGGTACGGGGGTTGCGCTATGAAGACACCTGTCCCCTTTAGACGAGGAGAGGCATAGGTGAATGTGCTAGTGTAGGAACTAGGAGTTTGAGTATCGTCTATGTGTGGGTTGTCTATAACCCAAGATATTTGTGTCTGAGCCGTGTGGAGGAGGGGTTCTCGAAGATGTCAATGGAGGTCTGTGTGAGTGAAAGCTTGTACCATTCAGGCGTAATGTGTTCCAACGGTTGCTATGCCTCTTAACCCTGAGACATTAGGGGGGGGGGGGGTCGGCGGCAATCCGCTGCCGCGTTGCCTTACGGGCACCCGGTCAGTTACAACCTAACGTCGTTAAAGGGAGCTGACTGTATACAGGTTAAACCGGTTAAACATAACTCAATATGGTGCATTAAACAGGAGAGTAGAGCATAGAAAAACTTGAACAGTAACAGGAACTGAAGTTCTGGTCTTTGAACAGTTCATGTTTCAGGGAATCGGTTCTGGGTGCGAGTCATCTTCACCGGTAGTGTTGTTGTAGAGTCCCAGTGTGTGCAGCAAGGCCTGCCCTTCTTCCCCGTTAGTGATTCTGTAGTGTTGCTCTCCTTTGGTCACCCAAAGCGTTCTGGGGGTTGCCCATCTGTAAGTCAAGCCCGCTGTGCGTAGGGTGGTGGTTATGGTCTGCATACTCTTACGCCATGTTAGTGTATCTCTGCATAAGTCCTGAAAAAACGTGATTTGATGAGTCTCAAAGTCATATGGCGTTTTCCCTTTTATGGCCGTTATTAGGGCTATTTTATCTGTGACGGTTTGGCAGCGGAGGATTATGTCCCGAGAGGCCGACTTGGGTGCCTTTTGGGGTTTAGCAATACGGTACACCCCGTCAAACGTAAAATGCTTCGCCTGCTTGTTAGGAATGAGCGAGGCCACCAAGCGTCTTACAAAGTGGGGCAGTTCATCCAAAGGTATGGACTCTGGGACCCCCCTGATCTTAATATTTTTCCTCCTTCCCCTATCATCGAGGATGTTTACCTGTCTGACGACAGAGGCTTGTGATGTTTGTAACTGGGCCACTTTGTCCGTCAGTGAGTTCAGGGCTTGGCTCAGGTCTTTTACTTCTTTTTCCGTGGTCTGTGTTCGGGCCGACAGTGTCTTTACCTCTGCTGCCAGCCCCTTCAGGTCTGCTTGCCACATGATTTGCAGGTTACTTTGGAGTCCCAGCAACATGGCCTGGATGTCCATTTTCGTCGCTGGGGTTGTTGCACTATGGGCTTGTGCATCCGAGGTGCCTGCAGTGGTCTCAGTTGTGCTGTGTATGGAGTCCTCATCAGCAGACCTTCTAGGTGAGGTTGCCTTGGGAGCCTGGGCCTGTGCGGGTGGATGATGCTGTAGTATGCTGCTGCTGTCCCTGTTAAGTGTGGGGGTGCTTGCTGTCAGTTTGTTGGACCTCCGTCCCATATCTGCAGCTGTCGGGGAGTTTACCTCTGTGGGTTGCGGGCTTTGTTCAAGTCACGTTGTCAGCTCCCTGGTGAGGTACTGGTAGCGTGTGCGGTAGGCCCCTTGCCCCTTGCTCCGGCGTTTTGTGCCCGACGGCTGAAAAAAAGGCATCTGCGTGTTCAGCAGGATGCCCAGACGCTGTGCCCGTCGGTGGTTTGGGTCGATGGGTGTCGGGTATGCTTGTTTTTAGGGTCTTTAGTGCCCGTTGTGCGGAGCGCTCAGAAATGGCGACTGCCTCGGTGCGCCGTTGGCTCCGCCCCCCTGTATATCTTTTTGTATACTTTTTTTTTTTTTTTTTTTTTAATGAAGCAAGTGAAAAAAATGATCTATTTAAATTTACCAACGTTATTTTGTTTCCCACAGTGCAGTTGTTTAAACTTTGGTTAGACTTTGTTGACTATTAAAAATGAGATATTGTAAAAATATTGGAATTGACACCGTCTGAAATAGAGCTATGTTTATAGAAAAAAAATTATTACAATTTATTTAGCAATTTTATTATTGCACATAGTGAACTGTGTTCTGTGTTAGGAGGGCTCTGTTAGTATGATCTTATTATAGCTTAGTTTTAGATTAACTTTTAATTAGGGATTGACAGATATTGATTTTTTTAGAGCCGATAATCTGTGAACTTTCAGGCCGTTAGCTGATAACTTACCAATATTCTGTACATTTACAATTTTTAAGAAAATAAACCATTTCTACACAAATCTACTGTTAACTGAACATGTTTATTTTTTTGCAAACCTTTTTTTTTATTCTTATTACCGTAAATATAAATGCCAGTCAGAATTTTTTGTTTTCAAGAATATATGTGTGTATAGTGGATGCAGTAAGAGTATTTCATTAGTGTATGCAGTGTGTGTTTGTGTGTGTTTGTGTGTGTGTGTGTATATATATAGTGAATGCAGTGTGTTTGTGTAGTGTGTGTGTGTATATATATATATATATATATATTGAATGCAGAGTGTTTGTATAGTGTGTTTTTATATAATGCAGAGTGTGTGTGTGTGTGTTTGTGTAGGTATGTAATGGGAGGGGGGGGGGGGCATTTTTCTTTTTATTTTAAATTGTTTTTAAATATTAAATTTTTTGTTTTGCTTAAGTCCCCCCTCCCTGCTTCTTACTTGGCCAGGGAGGGGGGGTATGGCATTCCCTGGTGCTCCGGTGGCATGGACCGTGGTATGGGGCCCGCAGCATGCTCTTACTTACCTTTTCAGCAGCTCCCCTGTCTAAATCTCGCTGGCAGCATGCTGCGCGGCGCGTTGCCATTGTAACCCGTAGCAACACTCTGACGGCCGCGGGACTCGCGAGATTTAGAGAGGGCAGCTGCTGGGAAAGTAAGTAAGAACTTGCTGCGGGCCCTCCTGGTCTGCATTCTCGGCAATATCTGTATAGGCCGATACCGATATTGCAGAAAATGCCCAATATCGACCGATAATCGGTCGATCCCTACATTTAATACAATCAAGGCTTTATGCTCACCATTAGCGGGTAAAAAATTAGCTCTGGTGAGTGTGCCCTGCACTCTCCAGGGTTGCAATGACAAATAAGTTTTCTGGTCTGGCTAGTAGCATAGGATTTGAAATTTTAAGCCCTGACAAAAAGGTGTGTTACCTTAACCCCTTAAGGACCAAACTTCTGGAATAAAAGGGAATCATGACATGTCCCACATGTCATGTGTCCTTAAGGGGTTAAAGTGTGGTTTCATTATGCTTTTATTGGGAGCATTGTTTGGTATTCTTTAAATATCAGGTGCTGTGTCATGTCTTTGTGTTTTAACTTAATGACATCTTATGTGGCAGGAGACTGGGAGACCTTGCTGAGGTGTTAGCACAGTATGCTAACAAGGCAATCTACGAACAAAGTAAGGCCTCTCCATGTAACTGGAATTTCTATTTAATTAACGTTTAGTAATTTGCCCTCAACCCAGTGTTATCCCCACTTAGTCATTTATTTTAATGTAGTAGTAACTGCCTGGATGGGCTAAGAGGCTTTTGATGATTAGTCATGAAATTGTCACAAACTTATCAGCTTACCCCTTTTTCTCTGAACAATCAGTCTGTCCAGATGGTGACTGTTAGTAATTTGTAAGGTGCTAATTGTTTGACTGGACTGTTAGGATACACTTGGTTCTATGTTCTCAATCCGTGCTCATGGCTTCTAGTAGTAAAGATTTAAAGAAATACAAGAGGTTCGTTTATAAGCAAGGTGAATCTGTTGAAAGGATTGTTTTACTGGTTCAGCGATGGGCTTGTGGGAGGTGTCTGTAACAGGAGCAGGAATGGAGGGTTCTTGGGTGAATTTACAGCGTACCTCAATGGAATTAAGATTTACACTAAAAATATTCGGGGAGATTTATCAATGCAAATCATTCTATTTTTGGTTGCGAACTACTAAGTATTAAGAGGCATTCTTTTTGTTTCCATGGTGATTAGTTCTTATTTAGTACCCCAGAATAGCACCTGCTTTTTCCTTGATATAACTCACCCATTATCGACTTTCAATGGTAAATCCATTGGAATCAAGTGGAATGGTGTCTATACATGTGACTGTACTTTTGTCCTGTTGGGGTAAGGTTGAGGCTCTTTGTGTTCAGCAATATAGGTTTAGCAGGAGATAAAAAGAACGCAGCTTGCATATTAATGGAAAATTCCTGTAGTATTTGCATGCCTTGCCTCAAATCCACAAGAATGCTGTAGGGGATAATACTCCCGATTTCCAACCTGTATGAAAAATCTGTGAATGTATTTACATAAGCAGTTCACCCAGGACGCATAGCAAACAAAGAACTATAGGTACAAATATTATAAAAACTGGCTAATAATTAAACTTATCTAGCTTCCCTAGGCAAGTGTTTATTTTGTAAATGTAAGCCATGTCTTTTTTTTTTAAATGTATTTTTTTACCTCCTATAAGCATTGTAACTCGATATTTATAGGTTATTAATCAGTGAATGTACAATGCAGTACAAGGATGGACATTTTATTTTACAAGACAGGAAGTAACAGTGATGTAATTTCCTATTCTTTAACATGTGACTGCTTGGCACAGAAGATCTCTGAAAGGCTTCATGGTTGAGCTTTTTTTTTTTGTATTATAAGGTAAATGAAGAGACCCGAGTGTGCGTTGTAGAAAACCTAAAGATGTTCAGAGAATTCCTTCAAGCTAATCATTAAGTAGCTTTAATACGCTTCTGGCGTTACCCTGTCAACAATGTTACTAGAGGCCATTACCTTTAATCTTATGTACCATGTGGTGCAATAGAAAAGGAGAAAGGTTAGAATGACTTAGCAGGCAGGAAAAACAAAAATATTTGCTTTAAATGAGGACTACTTCTCTTCTGTGTTAGGACTTACATTCAGGTCCTCATTCAGTGTATCTGCAGGCCAAAAGGTTTCAACAAGCATGTCAAAGTTGTCCGACCCCAGGCAGCTGTCCGCAGTGTATTATAAACTGTATCAGTAATGCCTTGCCATTCCCAATGGAAAGGGCAAAATGCAGGATTTATATTATATATTATATTACAGTTGATGACTAAAAGCGTAACTGTCACTTTTGATAACTTTGAATATTATGTTTACTAATCCCTGTATGTATCAAATATGTATATGTGAAGCACGACAAAATAAAATTTAAAGTGGCAATCTACACCTCTTTATGCTGCTGCCATCTTGACTCCCTGTCAATCATTGTTATAAGCTCTGTCCTTTTCACCTGGCAGTCAGCATAATGGACGCATACAGAGAAGAGGGCCAATGAGACAATTTTGCCATATCTCAAGTACATTTTGCAATGTTTTCCCTGACTTTACCATGTATGAACTGAATAATGATTTAATTTGCTAAATCTTTAATATAAATTTTAAAGAAAATTGGAGCATCTCAAAAACAGGTCAGCACAAGTTAGATGATTTTCAATGTTTTTGTTCAATGTTATAAATGACAGTTCCTCTTTAGAACCATTGCTGTAAAAGAATGGTCCAGCAACCTTACTAAGATAATTGTACAGCTTGTGTATGTGTGCAAGGTGAGAGGTTGGGTATTGCATCTTTGAAAGAGTGAGCAATCATCTTGGAATAGATTGGGTTCTTTGGATAGATAGCCCCAATTTTATTTGTGGTTTCTAATGACCATTTCTGCTTTTGCTTTTAGAAGGAATCTGTATTTGCAGTGTTTTTATTTGTAACGCTGCTCATACACAGACATATGCACCTTTTTGCCGGGGGCTACTTGCACCCCCGGCATATGTGACTCAGGCAGCCTGGTACTCTGTTCTGGGCTACCTAATGTTAATACTGCGCAAACATGAATTCTGACACATATGTAATGAGCTTCTACCCTTGCTGGGAGTGTGCCTTCAAACGGAAGCCTAGATCTCTCCTCTGCCTCCTTCCCTCCCTCTTTCATTTGAGCCCTCCCTAGCCAATGTTAGCAGCTAAGGACTTACCATTCCTAGCACTGCAGTGCTCCAGTAAAGTGGCACTGTCATGGCCAAACCCAGGTTTTTTTTTTAACCCCCCCGCCCAACTCCACTACATCTAATTGTCCACCTAGTTTCCCCCAACCCTAAGCCCCCCATATTTCCTATTTATTAATCTTTATTTTGTGCCCGGACCTATGTCCTGGGCGCCGACATCTTTGTGTGGGTAGATGAAGTCCCTGTGGGACACGTCATTGTGCCCACACTAGATAGTGCTGTGAAATTCCCGCGCATGCCCAGTTCAGCATTCAGACAGGAATTTCAACCATTCATTTGTCAGAAAGATGAATGAATAGAAATGTCAGACGAACAAATAAACACCGAATATCGGTGTTCGTTTGTTCGTTCGTTTAGTTTATTACAAGGAGGGAGCTACCGGCTCGCGGCTCCCTCCTTGTAAAATGTAAAAATAGAAGCGGCAGGGATCAGTGCTCCCCACCACTTCCTAAGCCACCCATGTCCTCCCTCACTCTATGGGGGTCAATATGACCTCCATAATAGCATAAGGGAGATTACAATCCGATCCGAACAAAGTCCCGAATTGCGTCCTAACATGAATGAACAAACTGTTCTCATTCTTTTAGGACGAAATTCGGTAGTTTCGCCGGCGTCCTGTCTAAGTGACAGGACGTTCGGGGATACTGACAGGAAGCATCGCAAGATCATGGAGGAAAGGTGAGAATTGTGGGAAAATATCTGACCACAGGAAACTGAGCACACTTTGCTCCTCCGCTGGTCATAGCTGGTCAGGCGTAGGAAAACTCAATAAGACAAAGTAGTCCCTACTTTGTCTTATGTTTTTTTAAAAAAAACTAGAGCAGACAGGAAGAAATGAAGAACAGATCCTGACAGAGGGAGAGAAGAGGAATTGATTAAAGGAAGGTTTGTGTGTGTTGTATTACACAAGGTTGTCCCTCCTACACAATTTTTTTTTCTTTCTATTTTTAATCCTTTTAATATTCTATATCTTTTATATTTGCTGATTTGTAAAATTTGACTTTTAAAATGGTCATTGAGCATTATTGCCCATCTAATTTACTTGTATTGGTTCTTTAGGTTATCCATCGGTATTTGTTTTATTCTGAGCTAAAGCATGTTTGTCACATATCCTTGGTATAATATGGTAGCTTTGGAAAAATAACAGCGAATCGGTTCCATCATAGAATCAAATTCTCTGACAGCTAAAGTAGAAAGGAAGTAAATGAGTTATTTTTGTAGCACAGGGAATTTCTGCTTTATATTCTGACCTCCTCCAGCTATTTTCAGCACAGAGATATATGAAGTCATTTGATTTTGCTAGCAGCAGATCATTGTCAGATACAATGTTCTTCCCTAGTTAAGTAGTCTGCTACAGCTCTCCAAAGACTTCCCAGTTAACCATTTGACTGTTCCATATCTCTGGTGCTCAGAATGGAGTAAAAAAAAATGTTTTGACAGTCTCAGCCAATCCAATTCTTTTTCATAGGAAAGCATTGGGAAGCTATTGCGCACGCGCAGCAAAACACCATGCTGCACCAATCAGAATCTCAATTATTATTATTATTGCCATTTTTGCCAACAGATTCCTTACAATATTATGAGAGGGGGAAGTAACTATAAATAGGACAATTACAAGAAAACTTAGAGGAATGCTAGGTTGAAGAGGACCCTGCTCAAACGAGCTTGCTGTATATAGGTAGTGGGCTCAATGGGAATCAATCAGTGTGTGCAGCAGTAAAACAGGAAGCACCTCTAGTGGCCGTCTGAGACCGTACAGGTATAAACACTACATTTTTATTGCTCAGCCTGTAGGGACATACTATAGATACCAGGACCACTATATTAAAGGAATACTATAGTCACCTAAATTACTTTAGCTAAATAAAGCAGTTTTAGTGTATAGATCATTCCCCTGCAATTTCACTGTCATTTAGGAGTTAAATCACTTTGTTTCTGTTTATGCAGCCCTAGCCACACCTCCCCTGGCTATGATTGACAGAGCCTGCATGAAAAAAAAAAAAAAAACTGGTTTCACTTTCAAACAGATGTAATTTACCTTAAATAATTGTATCTCAATCTCTAAATTGAACTTTAATCACATACAGGAGGCTCTTGCAGGGTCTAGCAAGCTATTAACATAGCAGGGGATAAGAAAATCTTAATTAAACAGAACTTGCAATAAAGAGCCTAAATAGGGCTCTCTTTACAGGAAGTGTTTATGGAAGGCTGTGCAAGTCACATGCAGGGAGGTGTGACTAGGGTTCATAAACAAAGGGATTTAACTCCTAAATGGCAGAGGATTGAGCAGTGAGGCTGCAGGGGCATGTTCTATACACCAACACTGCTTCATTAAGCTAAAGTTGTTCAGGTGACTATAGTGTCCCTTTAAGCTGTAGTGGTTACTACTGTTGATAATACTGTCCCTTGAAAGAACTTCTGTTATTGTAATTACCTGTGGATAACTATGTCTAAAGCAATTTAAGAAATCAAGCACCAGGTATCTTTTTAGTGTAATTTTCATATGTAGAGATCGTTTTTCAGTGTGGCCCACACAATTTTGACAGTGCACAACTATTTTCACAGTGGAACTGCCACCCAACAGACATATGAATGATTAACCTACCGTATTTTTCGCTCCATAAGACGCACTTTTTTCCCCCTCAAAAGTGAGGGGAAATGTCTGTGCGTCTTATGGAGCGAATATGAAGCTTTACTTACCTGTCTTGCAGCGTTGGCCGGCAGCACAGGGCGCACCGCGGTAGTGGAACTTGAATTTCATGTTCCGGTTTCCGGCGGGACTGAAAGGAAGTGCGCACTCAGCTTGTGCGCACTTCCTTTCAGTCCCGCCGGAAACCGGAACATGAAATTCAAGTTCCACTACCGCGGTGCGCCCTGTGCTGCCGGCCAACGCTGCAAGACAGGTAAGTAATTATAGGACAAGGGGAGGGGGACAGTATGGGAGGGGGATAAAGTCTATGGGGAGGGAGGGGGATGAAGTCTGTGGGGAGGGGGGTGGAAGTCTGTGGGGAGGGGGGGAGATGAAGTCTGTGGGGAGGGGGGGGAGATGAAGTCTGTGGGGAGGGGGGGAGATGAAGTCTGTGGGGAGGGGGGGAGATGAAGTCTGTGGGGAGGGGGGGAGATGAAGTCTGTGGGGAGGGGGGGAGATGAAGTCTGTGGGGAGGGGGGGGAGATGAAGTCTGTGGGGAGGGGGGGGAGATGAAGTCTGTGGGGAGGGGGGGGAGATGAAGTCTTTGGGGAGGGGGGGGAGATGAAGTCTGTGGGGAGGGGGGGGAGATGAAGTCTGTGGGGAGGGGGGGGAGATGAAGTCTGTGGGGAGGGGGGGGAGATGAAGTCTGTGGGGAGGGGGGGGAGATGAAGTCTGTGGGGAGGGGGGGGAGATGAAGTCTGTGGGGAGGGGGGGAGATGAAGTCTGTGGGGAGGGGGGGGAGATGAAGTCTGTGGGGAGGGGGGGGAGATGAAGTCTGTGGGGAGGGGGGGGAGATGAAGTCTGTGGGGAGGGGGGGGAGATGAAGTCTGTGGGGAGGGGGGGGGGAGATGAAGTCTGTGGGGAGGGGGGGGGAGATGAAGTCTGTGGGGAGGGGGGGGAGATGAAGTCTGTGGGGAGGGGGGGGAGATGAAGTCTGTGGGGAGGGGGGGGAGATGAAGTCTGTGGGGAGGGGGGGGAGATGAAGTCTGTGGGGAGGGGGGGGAGATGAAGTCTATGGGAGAGAGGAGAAGACTATGGAAGGGGGGGACACTATGGGACAGGGGAGAAAAAAAATATTCTGTACAAACTGTCCCATAGTACGAAACACTATGGGACAGTTTGTTCAGAATATTTTTTTTCTGGGTTTCTTCCTCTAAAAACTAGGTGCGTCTTATGGTGAGGTGCGTCTTATGGAGCGAAAAATACGGTAGATTCTGTTAGGAATTCTCATTTAAGAAAACTGGTACAGCAAATGTGAATTGATTTATATACCAGTGATGCTCTTACATATTATATGTTTGCTGAGGATATATATTTATAAGCACATCGAGAAATGGACACTCCATGTACCATAACCACTCTATGCACATAAAGTACTGAAAATGTTTTGTTATAAAATGCAGGGATTGTGTCCATAGTTTCCTAGAGCTATAACCACTAAAATTACATTTAGTGAATTTGGTGCTTGGAATGTTTAAGGCCACTCTACGTATCAAAGTTTTTAAATCATATTATAGTGGTTATGATGCCATATGTCTGTGTACTATCTACCGGTACTTTTTATTTTGGAAAAAAATGATTAAAAAAAACAGGGCTGTCCTCTCTGCAATTGCACAGATAATGTAGAAATGTGTCTTCTGAATTACCAAGTGTATATCCATCCAACCTTAGATGGCAGTGATACACTGCAGGTGGTCTAGTCCAATGGTTTTAAGCTGTTGACTGATTTCATAGTAAAATCCAACTACTTAATTCTCCTGGAAATGTTTTAAAATTGTATATAATGGTACAGATCATTTGTAATGGTAGTGTCATTTAAAGCATATACCTGAAGAAACACTTTAAATCTACAGTTGTATTCCCTTTGTCTTGAGTGTGATAAGTGCTGTAGTCAGCAGAGACAGCAGGCTTGTGATTGTAGTTGTACATCTAGGGTAATAAGCTACCTCAGACTGTAGGTGCAGGCCAAAAGAGTGGCTGTAGGAGAAGACTGCTGCAAATGAACCTCTATAGGCTGCTCAGTCCTCTCATTGATATACCTGCTTAATGGTTACAGTAACATAAGGGACAATTCCAGAGCAAGTGTGATCTCTCACCAACTGCTGCTGAAGCAATGCTTTCTTTTTGGAAGCTAGCTGTAGGAAGTGGCACATGTTCCAGGTGCATCAAGTCACCATGTCACCGCAATGAGGAGAAAAATAAACAGATTAAATAACGAAAAGGTCATTGTTAGTACAATAATGTGTGTTATATGCCTCTTTGTGCCTGGCTAAAAACAAATATTCACTTTCACTTGGAATTGAGAATGGGGCAGTGGCAGGGAAAGAGTTAAACTTCTGTGCTAGTCTCCTTTTGGCTTCATAATTCACCTCCTGGGAGAGCTGACTGTGCATCCACAAAATCCTCTATTTCGTATTCTAGAGGTAGCTTTCTGTGTTGTCAAAGAAGATCTCATCTGGTGAACTCTGCTTTTAAATCCGCTAAATACTTGGCAGTTGCAATGAAAGGTTGTCAGAAATATCTTTAGATATGCCACATCCCCCTTTAAAATAACGAGGATTTAAAAAAAAATAAATAATAAAATATATATATTTTTATAAAAAAATATGTGTTATTTAATTATTACCGCCTCTGATGCAAATATTTACCATGAAAAGAATGTTATTACAAAATTTCATGTACTAAAGCCACGTATTTCACATATTCATGTCACATATTTGGAAGCAAGTTATTTCAAAGTGTATATATGTTTTGTTAACAAGAGACTGATGCCTCATCTTGGTTTGATTTTCTTTTCCTCCTCTCCCCTCCCCCCACCCCCCAACTGTGTTTGTAATAGTTATGAACTTTTTCTATAATGTGTATTAAAACATCATGCATGCTTCATCACTAACTAGGGGGCTGCCATTAATTTAGTCCCACTGGCCATTGTTCAGTCAAGTTACTGAGAAGTATTTTAATAGAACCCAGCTTTAATTTTAAATGTGCCCTTTTTTCCATGTAACTCATATTAACTTGTCTATAAAATACATGGGATCTAACCTTGTAAATGGCAAAGGAGCCAAGACCCATAACTTTTACTTAACTATTAAAGTCTGCTCTATTATATAAAAGCCATATTTTAGGCATCATTCATTCTGATAGGATACTAGTCTGCATTCTCATTGTATAGTGAATATTCTTCGCCACAGTCCCAGTTAAACGTATGTTACAGCATTTAATTCTTTTATAGCATGAGTAATGAACATTGCTCACTAATAACCTGACTCAGAACTAATGAAGCTTTTGCATTTCCTAGTGGCCTCATTGATTATTCCCTATAAACCACAAATGTTCCTCATGTACAAAAACTTGCAAAGTACTCTCCAAGAGGCATCCTGTTTCTCTTGCTAAGGGCTGTGAGGAGGCAGATATAGGGTGGGGTTTAACATTCTGTTGGGGTGCAAGTCTTCGCAGCAGGTATGGCAATGAGTGGCCAGAGAAGATCTAAATATTTATTTTTAAAATTATTTTTACCCTTTCTAATATGGATCAAAAACTGTAAAATATGAGTGTTAACAGTGTTATTTTCACTGCATTCACCCTGACATATTATAACCGCATTCTTAATATCATTTTTTATTTGGTCTGG
This sequence comes from Pelobates fuscus, assembly GCF_036172605.1. Classification (NCBI taxonomy): domain Eukaryota; kingdom Metazoa; phylum Chordata; class Amphibia; order Anura; family Pelobatidae; genus Pelobates; species Pelobates fuscus. Next base: position 406,360,360 of record NC_086317.1, on the reverse strand, counting down.
TATAATGTTTAATGTGGACCTTCACCAACCCAACTGTTCCCATTTGCCTAAAGAACATCGCTTGTACCCATTCAGTGCATCTTTATGGGGAGTATTTGTGTCCATGCAGAGTGTATAGATGTTAAATATTGGTTCTTCAATCTATGCAGGACCGAACCCAGGAAGTAACTGTAGTGGCTGTCCAAGTGAGAGCCGCAGAGGTGGACTTACACTGGTCAGGCTGCAGGGACAGGCTATAGACACCAGAACCACTACATGGCGCTGGAGTGCTTCTGATGCATATAGTGTCTCTTTAAGCATATGAATGACAAATCCAACACAGCCAATTTCAAATCATCTTGAAATACTATTTTGCCTATGGTTTTAGAATGTATTCATGTTTAAATTATTATTTACACATAAAAGGGGAAACCCATACCCTTATCTAGTGTCATCCATGCAGGATGACAATTTGAATGTCATTCACAATGTCTTAAAACCTATCCTGGATGATTTCAGTCCTATTTACAATTATTTATCATATGGTATGCAGCTTTTAGCTGGACAACGGGTTCTTCCACAGATTTTTTTTTTTATCTGAACACAAAGCAATGCTATAGTACATTGCGTGAGAACATGTCTTTAAGATCAGTTGTCTCTTGTAATTGCTGATGGGGAAAATGCAAGGGATAAAATCTTGTCAATATGGAAATTTTTATTATTTTTGCATCTTCCTAAGCTACAAGTATGAAAAATATCTTAAATTTGACCTTCAAACGTGCGTAAATGTATCATTAAATGCATCACATAGCAGTGGATGCAAGTTTTTGTTTTTCGTAAATATTGTCTTTATGGAAATCCCAAATAAGGTCCTTTTTAAGAAGAATTTTAGTTTCTCCAATTTTTTTTCTTGTAAAATTCCTGTAATCACATGACTCAGAATGAATATATTTTATAGAACAGGAGCTTTTCAGGTGTAATGATTGCCCCTGAAATGTTTTTCATGCATCCTCTCTGTTCCATTAACCCCTTAACCCCTTAAGGACACATGACATGTGTGACATGTTATGATTCCCTTTTATTCCAGAAGTTTGGTCCTTAACCCCTTAAGGACCAAACTTCTGGAATAAAAGGGAATCATGACATGTCACACATGTCATGTGTCCTTAAGGGGTTAAGGGGTTAAGGACACATGACATGTGTGACATGTCATGATTCCCTTTTATTCCAGAAGTTTGGTCCTTAAGGGGTTGTGAAGGGTTACAATTGGCATTTGCAAAACTAAGCAGGTTGGCTGCAGGAATCTGGTCAATATCCATAGTTTTTTTTTTTTTCATTTGAATTGTTTAAATGTCTGTATGACATTCTGTGCATTCAGCGATATCGATTGCAGATTGCATTTAGAAAGTATATTGCTAAGTGGGACAGCACTTCTAATCTATATTTTATCTTGTGTTCCTGGATTAGCATGAAATGTCTGCAGCCTTACTTAGTACCACAAATCTCTGGGAAGTCATGATATTGCTAAATGATTTTATATTTAGCTACCACGATTCTGCCAGCTTCATAGAAAAGATGCATTCCTGTAAGTATTAGCCGGTAAATTAATAATAAAGAGGATTAAATTGAACATTTCCAGTGCACTAATTCCTTCTTATGTTGGCTGTGCAAAAGAAGACGAAACAGCATTTGACAGCAAGAACCTTGGTCGCATCAGAAACTGACTTCCCCCTTCTCGAACGTGAACTGATCAAAGAAAATGTTTTTTGTGAATTAGCATATTTATATATTTAAACAACACATCTAACATAACAGCCAAGTGCTCGAGGTAAGGCTAACGGATGTAACTAACACTATGAATTACTAGTATATGAAAATATAGCTTATTTTACAGTGTTAGATAAATGATTAGGATGAGGATTTGAAAAGCATGTCAATTTTTGGGAGCCAAAGTAGGCAAACCTTCAGCATGCTAGATGTTGTAGACTACATCTCCCACCATGCTCTTAAAGCATCAGAGGAGATAAAGTCTACAACATGTGGAATGCCGAAGGTTTCCTACCCTGTTTTAGGATATGCAATGTGTCAATGATTGTCTCATGTTGGCACTGAAGAAATACATGTAATTGAAAATGTAGTTTAACCCCTTAAGGACACATGACATGTGTGACATGTCATGATTCCATTTTATTCCAGAAGTTTGGTCCTTAAGGGGTTAAAGGGACACTATAGTCACAAAAACAACTTTGGCTGCTTAATGAAACAATTTAGGTGCATAGATCATTCCACTGAACACTCACTGCTCAATTCTCTGCCGTTTAGGAGTTAAAGGGACTCTCCAGGGCCAGGAAAACAATCAGTTTTCCTGGCACTGCAGGGCCCCCTCTCCCTCCCACCTCCCAATCCCCGGTTGCTGAAGGGGTGGAAACCCCTTCAGTCACTTACCTGAGACCCTCGCTGATGTCCCTCGGGTCGCCGCCACTCCTCTTCATTACGCTGGCTGGTGGGAGAGACTGATCCCGCCTGCCGGCCGGGGAGACCTATTGCGCATGCGTGGCAATGCCGCGCATGCGCATTAGAGCTCTCCATAGGAAAGCATTGAAAATGCTTTCCTATGGGGAATTGAGCAACGCTGGAGGTCCTCACACAGCGTGAGGATGTCCAGCGACGCTATAGCACAGAAAATCTGTGCTATCGACACGGAAGTGCCCTCTAGTGGCTGTCTAGTAGACAGCCACTAGAGGTGGAGTTAACCTTTATAAGAAAACTGCAATAATTACACTTGCAGTGTTAAGGGTAGTGGGAGTTGGCACCCAGACCACTCCAATGGGCAGAAGTGGTCTGGGTGCCTGGAGTGTCCCTTTAATCACTTTTGTTTCTTTCCATGCAGCTCTAGCCACACCTAACTTGGCTGTGATTGACATAGCCTGCATTAAAAAAAGGCTTAGTTTTCAATCCGATTACTTTTACTTTATAAGTTTGTATCTCCTTCTCTGTACATTGGTCTTTAATCACACACAGGAGGATCCTGCAAGGTCTAGCAAGCTTTTAACAGTGCAGAAGCTAATACATTCTAAATTAAACAAATTGTGCTATAAAGGTAGTTTAAAGGGACTCTATAGTCACCATATAAAAGCAAGAAAGACAGGTCCCCCAGCCTTCCTTCTTGCTTTTATATGAACTTTCATTCATTAAAAAAAAAAAAATCGGTGGTTTTATATTAAAAACTTACCTCCGTTCCAGCGCCGAGCTCCCCGCTAGGCCGCGCCCCCTTTTTCGTCAAAATGACGAAATCGCGGGGCCCAATGGGACGGCTTCGCGCTGGACCAATCGCGTTCTTCATAGAGCGGCATTGAATGCCGCCCTATGAAGAACCTGAGCGCTTTACCGCGCATGTGCGCGGAATGCGCGTTCGCGAGCTGAGCTGTCTGACTGACAGCTCAGCTCGCTTTCTAAAATTATCAATAATAATTTAGGGCCCCCACCCGCCCTGTGCGGCGGGTGGGGGCCCTAAAATTATCAATGAGGGGGGGGGGACCTACTGTCCCCCCCCCGGCCCCCACCCCTGTGCGGCGGGTGGGGGCCCTAAAATTATCAATGAGGGGGGGACCTACTGTCCCCCCCCGGCCCCCACCCCTGTGCGGCGGGTGGGGGCCCTAAAATTATCAATGAGGGGGGGGACCTACTGTCCCCCCCCCGGCCCCCACCCCTGTGCGGCGGGTGGGGGCCCTAAAATGATCAGTAAGGGGGGGGGACCTACTGTCCCCCCCCCCCCGGCCCCCACCCCTGAGCGGCGGGTGGGGGCCCTAAAATTATCAATGAGGGGGGGGACCTACTGTCCCCCCCCCCGGCCCCCACCCCTGAGCGGCGGGTGGGGGCCCTACAATTATCAATAAGGGGGGGGACCTACTGTCCCCCCCCCGGCCCCCACCCCTGTGCGGCGGGTGGGGGCCCTAAAATGATCAGTAAGGGGGGGGGACCTACTGTCCCCCCCCCCCGGCCCCCACCCCTGAGCGGCGGGTGGGGGCCCTAAAATTATCAATGAGGGGGGGGACCTACTGTCCCCCCCCCCGGCCCCCACCCCTGAGCGGCGGGTGGGGGCCCTACAATTATCAATAAGGGGGGGGACCTACTGTCCCCCCCCCGGCCCCCACCCCTGAGCGGCGGGTGGGGGCCCTACAATTATCAATATGGGGGGGGACCTACTGTCCCCCCCCGGCCCCCACCCCTGTGCGGCGGGTGGGGGCCCTAAAATTATCAATGAGGGGGGGGACCTACTGCCCCCCCCGGCCCCCACCCCTGAGCGGCGGGTGGGGGCCCTAAAATGATCAGTAAGGGGGGGGGACCTACTGTCCCCCCCCGGCCCCCACCCCTGTGCGGCGGGTGGGGGCCCTAAAATGATCAATAAGGGGGGGGACCTACTGTCCCCCCCCCGGCCCCCACCCCTGAGCGGCGGGTGGGGGCCCTACAATTATCAATAAGGGGGGGGACCTACTGTCCCCCCCCGGCCCCCACCCCTGTGCGGCGGGTGGGGGCCCTAAAATTATCAATGAGGGGGGGGACCTACTGCCCCCCCGGCCCCCACCCCTGAGCGGCGGGTGGGGGCCCTAAAATGATCAGTAAGGGGGGGGGACCTACTGTCCCCCCCCGGCCCCCACCCCTGTGCGGCGGGTGGGGGCCCTAAAATGATCAATAAGGGGGGGGACCTACTGTCCCCCCCCCCGGCCCCCACCCCTGAGCGGCGGGTGGGGGCCCTAAAATGATCAATAAGGGGGGGGACCTACTGTCCCCCCCCCCGGCCCCCACCCCTGAGCGGCGGGTGGGGGCCCTAAAATTATCAATAAGGGGGGGGACCTATTGTCCCCCCCCGCCCCCACCCCTGAGCGGTGGGTGGGGGCCCTAAATACAAAGGGGGGGGGGACCCTAGTTAACCCTCCCCCTCCCCAAAAAAAAATATCTCCCTACCTACCCCCCTCACCCTAAAAATAATGAGGGGGGACCATTAACTAAAAACCTGTAAAAAAATGAGATAAAATCAACTTACCATTCGATGTTTTCTTTCTTCTAAAATCTTCTTTCTTCAGCCCCAAAAAAGGCCAAATAAAAATCCATAATAACCGACGCAATTAAAAAAAAAAAAAAAAAAACCGAGCGCAAAAAAAAATAATCCATCTTCACCCATGGAGGGCTCCGCGCAGACTGAGCTCCGCAGGGCGGGGGAAGGCTTATAAAGCCTTGCCCCGCCCTGCAATTAGGCTAAGAACACTCTGATTGGTGGGTTTAAGCCAATCAGAGTGCTCTTTGTCATTTTACAAGCGTGGAAAGTTCTTTGAATTTTCCCACGCTTGTAAATGACACAGAGCACTGTGATTGATGGATTTCAAGCCATCCAATCACAGTGCTCTGTGTCATTTTACAAGCGTGGGAAAGTTCTTTGGAAATTTTCCCACGCTTGAAAATGACAAAGAGCACTGTGATTGGATGGATTTCAAGCCATCCAATCACAGTGCTCTTTGTCATTTTACAAGCGTGGGAAAGTTCTTTGGAATTTTCCCACGCTTGTAAAAGACACAGAGCAATGTGATTGGATGGCTTGAAATCCATCCAATCACAGTGCTCTGTGTCATTTTACAAGCGTGGGAAAATTCCAAAGAACTTTCCCACGCTTGTAAAATGACAAAGAGCACTGTGATTGGATGGATTTCAAGCCATCCAATCACATTGCTCTGTGTCATTTTACAAGCGTGGGAAAATTCCAAAGAACTTTCCCACGCTTGTAAAATGACAAAGAGCACTCTGATTGGCTTAAACCCACCAATCAGAGTGTTCTTAGCCTAATTGCAGGGCGGGGCAAGGCTTTATAAGCCTTCCCCAGCCCTGCGGAGCTCAGTCTGCGCGGAGCCCTCCATGGGTGAAGATGGATTATTTTTTTTGCGCTCGTTTTTTTTTTTTTTAATTGCGTCGGTTATTATGGATTTTTATTTGGCCTTTTTGGGGCTGAAGAAAGAAGATTTTAAAGAAAGAAAACATCGAATGGTAAGTTGTTTTTATCTTATTTTTTTTTTTCTTTACAGGTTTTTAGTTAAAGGGTCCCCCCTCATTATTTTTAGGGTGAGGGGGGTAGGTAGGGAGATAAGTTTTTTTTTTTTTTGGGGGGGGGGGGGGGGGGGGGGAGAGGGTTAACTAGGGTCCCCACCCCCTTTGTATTTAGGGCCCCCACCCACCGCTCAGGGGTGGGGCCGGGGGGGGACAATAGGTCCCCCCCTATTGATAATTTAGGGCCCCCACCCACCGCTCAGGGGTAGGGGCCGGGGGGGCAGTAGGTCCCCCCCCTTATTGTGAATTTTAGGGCCCCCACCCGCCGCACAGGGGTGGGGGCCGGGGGGGACAGTAGGTCCCCCCCCTATTGTGAATTATAGGGCCCCCACCCACCGCTCAGGGGTGGGGGCCGGGGGGGGCAGTAGGTCCCCCCCCTTATTGTGAATTTTAGGGCCCCACCCGCCGCACAGGGGTGGGGCCGGGGGGGGGACAGTAGGTCCCCCCCCTATTGTGAATTTTAGGGCCCCCACCCACCGCTCAGGGGTGGGGGCCGGGGGGGGGGCAGTAGGTCCCCCCCCCTTATTGTGAATTTTAGGGCCCCCACCCACCGCTCAGGGGTGGGGGCCGGGGGGGGGGGCAGTAGGCCCCCCCCCCCCTTATTGTGAATTTTAGGGCCCCCACCCGCCGCACAGGGGTGGGGGCCGGGGGGGACAGTAGGTCCCCCCCCTATTGTGAATTTTAGGGCCCCCACCCACCGCTCAGGGGTGGGGGCCGGGGGGGGCAGTAGGCCCCCCCCCCCCTTATTGTGAATTTTAGGGCCCCCACCCGCCGCACAGGGGTGGGGGGCCGGGGGGGGCAGTATGTCCCCCCCTTATTTTTATTTTTAAGGCCCCCACCCACCGCACAGGGGTGGGGGGCCGGGGTGGGACAATAGGTCCCCCCTTATTGATAATTTTAGTGCCCCCACCCGCCGCACAGGGGTGGGGGCCGGGGGGGCAGTATGTGCCACCCTTATTTTTAGGGCCCCCACTCACCGCTCAGGGGTGGGGCCGGGGGTGGGGGGGGGGGGGGGAGGAGAGTAGGTCCGTCCCCCCCCCCCCCCCCGTTCAACCACTATTGTGGCCGGACAGCATCCCTGTGGGTTCGGGCTTCAGCTATCAGCTGAAGCCACGCCCACAGCAGTGCTGACAGGCTGTCAGCACACAAAGCGCGTTCACAGTGCTTTGTGTGCTGATAGCCCGTCTGATGCATTCACCCAGAATGCATCGGACGAGAGGCCTTTTTAGGGCCTCTGAACTCGGAAGTCCCTCTGGTGGCCGTCTGATTGACTGCAACAAGAGGTGTTCCAAGCTTCCAATGTAAACACTGCATTTTCTCAGAAAATACAGTGCTTACAAGAAAAAGGCTCCGGGTAGCTGTAGCACTCACCTAAACAACCTCATTAAGCTGAAGTTGTTCAGGTGACTATAGTGTCCCTTTAAACTTTAGGAAGTGTTCAGTAAGGATGTGCACATTACATGCAGGAAGGTGTGACTAGGGCTTAATAAACAAAGTGATTTAACGCTTAAATGGCAGAGAATTGAGCAATTAGACTGCATGGGCATGATCTGTACACCAAAACGGCTTTATTCAGCTAAAGTTGTTTTGGTGACTATAGTGAAGTGAAGAGATGAAGTGGTGTGGGTGCATTTAATGGTCCTTTAATTATGAAAATCATAACTCCTTTACCGTAGGGCTACTATTGCCCATCCAAGATCTGTAGTTTCCTATTGTCTCCCACGTTGCAGCCACCTTGACATGTTTGCAGTCTGGTGATCTGATCTTTGATTGGATGGAAATATTAATCTGTGTTTGATCATAAATACATTTGTGACCTTTTTCTTACCCTGTCATAGCTTTTTTTCTGTTGTCTGTTTTAGTTCAATTACCAATATGTTGTACATCTGTAAAATCTGAAAAACACCAGTCTGAGTTCTGCGTTTCCTAACCTTATTTCTGGTGTAACGGTTTCTACATCAGCACAACTGATGTGATCATTCCGTTGGAGTTTGGTTGACCTATCTCTGCTCATTGTGGTCAGCACCACAACATGCTGTGGGTTATTGGTATACAGACTGATGACTCGACTTGTCTGTAAGGATCTATGTAGCTCACGAGGAAATGAGAATGTTTGTTTACACTAAATCAACACCGTTTGGATCCAGCTCACTGCTGAGCATGACTAATACAAAAATACACACTTCCTTTTTTCGTTAAAGTGTGATAAGTACTCACCAGATATTAATGCAGACTTGCCATTGGGGAACTTTTAATGAAAGCAATATTTTTATTTTATTTATAATTTAAAAAATAAATATCTCTTTTTGTGTTATAGGTAGATTGTGTCTACATGGGGGAGAGCTTGTTGACTACAGCTATGTCACAGTACCTTCTTTAGTGTACAATTTATAGATTGTTCTTGTACGTGCATTAGAATACATTGTTGACACAGAGGCATAATTTTTTTTGCTAGACAGTCTTGCTGGAATCTTTGAGAAATGATGGCTGCAAGGTGGCTGGGTTTCTGCTTTCTACTAATAATTTTGTTTTGGAATGTAAAAGATGTGCTCTTTAACTTAAGCTCTTGCGTCACGTATCTCGCTCTCATCTCATGCACAAACAGTCCATCACAAAAAAAAGTATTGTACGTCATAGTGCACATCAACTCAATTTAATACGAGTAATCTCAATGCGGTATGACTTTGAACCTAGAATATACACAAACTTCAGTAGTATGTGAGAAAGAATTAAAGGGACACTCTTTTTACTAGACAGAATTTTAATAAATATTCTACAGTTGTTTAAAGTGCCGGTTAATGTTTTTTTTTTTTAAAAAAAAAAACTACTTTCACTGACTTTCTCACATTACTATTTTTTTTTTTGTCCAGTGGTTTTCAGAAGGCATGTAGTTCTAGACTTATTACTGGGGTTCCTCCAATGAAATGTGAGCAGCTAATATATGGCAAGTTCAGCCATGTTCCTCTTTGGTTTATGCGAATGTACAGGCTTGCTGCAGATACAGTTCACAAGGGGCGTAATGCACAGATATGTACATGTAAAGTCGTGCGTGTGCAGCTCTTTTCTCTTTGGTTACAGTGGGAGACCAAAAATTGCCCAAGATCTCTCAGGAATATCCTGGCTGAAGCTGTTAAAAATGATTGTGCAAAAATAAATATTTTTGAAAATCGCCTAAATATTTGTAATGAATGTAATTATATATGTAATGCATTAAAGGTACACTCTGGACCCCTAATACATTCTATATCTGTGAAATGCTTTATGTGTAGTGTGTCCTCTCTTTTTCCAATATTACAAAAATTCAGATTTCAATAGAAATGGTCACTTTTAGAAATTACCTCGTTACACCCTCCTGGCCGTCCTTCATACAACCAGTCCTGATACTTTCTGCTTTGTTTAGCACAATGGAGCTAAACTCAAGAGAGAGTCAATTGCTCAGAGCACCTTCCTTACAAAGAATTCTCATTTGAGGTGAATTGGGAAGGCAGTGATTGGACAGTCACACAAAGTCTGGTCTTGGAAGAAGAAAGGGCTTGAAAGACAGCAGACGAGAAATATGTTGGGCTATATCTACTAAACAATTATTTCATTTTTTTATTTGGGTGATGGAGTGTCCCTTTAAGAAAATGAGTGGTAAAATGGAATGTCCCTGTAACATCACCAAGCTCACTTTTATTCTCTTGTATATTGTTTAATGGAAACTCCCTACATCTAAGTTCTCAGTCTGGGGTGTTTGTACACCAAACGTATTTCTGATATTTTCAGAGAGTTCTGGTGTTTAAGGTGTTGTCCACCGCTGTTTTTTCCAACATTTTCTATTGTCATTTTGTGATACTAAGTTATTGTTGTTTAAAAATTTTTTTTAACTGTAAGGGAGGGGTGGGGGGATATTTTCTTTGTTCTCTCTAGATTGTGTTTTGTCATGCTTTAATCCCTCTTAATAATGTCATTCTCACCCCCATCTAACCATAACACACTAACCCTGATAAACTCACCCTGTAACATTAGCACCACTAATTGTGTCACACTCTGCCATGCTCACTCGTCACATTAACCTCCCTTAATCATGTCTCACTCCCTTCGCTATGTCACACTCCCTGCACCAACTATGCCACATTAACACCAACCCTGTGATACTCCCCATCCCCCCCCCCCCCCCCCCCCCCCCCGAACCATGCCACACTCATCCTGCCATGTCTGGTTGTGACTGACACAGCCTGTATAAAATTTTTTTTGTTTTCAAGCAGATGTAAACTTGCTTTAGAAGTTTTTGTCTCCTGCTTAGGATATTGAACCTTAATCATACACAGGAGGCTCCTGCAGGCTGTAGCAAGCTATTAACATAGCAGGGGATAAGAAAATCTTAATTAAACAGAACTTGCAATAAAGAAAGCCTAAATAGGGCTCTCTTTACAGGAAGTGTTTATGGAAGGCTGTGCAAGTCACATGCAGGGAGGTGTGACTAGGGTTCATAAACAAAGTGATTTCACTCCTAAATGGCAGAGAATTGAGCAGTGAAACTGCAGGACATGATTTATAATCCATAACTGCTTAATTACGCTCAAGTTGTTTTGGTGCATACAGTGTCCCATTAAATGTGTTTATTTTAAATTAAAGGAACACTATAGGGTCAGGAACACAAACCTGTATTGCTGACCCTAAAGTGTTAAAAACAACCCCTGTTCCGCCATTTTTCAGAGGGTGGAGACACTGAATAGCAGTGCTGCACACTTACCCAGGAAGCACGTTTTAGTGAACAGTGGAGGTATCCCTAGGCTGTAATGTAAACACTGCTTTTTCTCTGAAAACAGTGTTTACAGCAAAAAGCCTGAATGGAATAATTATACTCACCAGAACAACTACAATAAGCTGTAGTTGTTATAGTGAATACTTTGGTTTGCATATTATGCTATAACTACAGCTTACAACGCATTGGCACAGGAAGCTGCGAAACTGCAAGCCTCTGAACAATGAATACAGAGACTCTCTCTCTGTATCTAGCACTGCTACCCTGCTCTTCAGTTCCTTATACATGCACACATAATACAACCCTTATTTATTTCCACTATAGCTCTTGGTAGGGGCCTCATGTTTGAGTTTCACCTAAGGCCTTGCAAAGTCTAGAGTCACCATTGATAATAAGCATCAAAATACCTTTAGGTCAATAGCCTGTGATGTGTTTATATAAATATATACTTTTGTGTCACAATTTTGTTTTCTGTAATGGCTATCAACTTGCAAGACAAATACCGTACATACTAGAGTATAAGCCAACCCGAATATAAGCCGAGGCCCCTAATTTTACCCCAAAATTGGGAAAACGTATTGACTCGCGTATAAGACTAGGATGGGAAATGCAGCAGCTACTGGTAAATTTCTAAATAAAATTAGATCCTAAAAAAATTATATTAATTGAATATTTATTTACAGTGTGTGTGTGAGTGCAGTGTGTGTATGAGTGCAGTTTGTGCAATGTGCTGAAAAACTCGTCTTATACTCGAGTATATACGGTATACTAAATTCTAAAACCCCTTTACATTGAATTTTTACTACTTGGATTTTGTGACCTGTTGTGATGTAATTCCAGTAAAATACAAGTTTAGCAGGCTAAGATTGCCACAAGGCATATGTATGTATATGTGTTTGTAGTATCAGTTAGTTAATAACACGTAGCTAAGATACTGTCATCACTGTACTGACCAGGTGCAGGAATGTAAGAACTGGAATTACGCGTCCCTCTCCTTTGTATCAGATGAGCCACGTGGTTAGACCGGATGGATGAGTTTAGACTCTATTCATTAAATAGGTTAAGGGTATGTGTGGGTGTAGTTAATTGTGGGAGGAGCTACAGTGCTATATAAGGAATGTACTCTATGTATTCAGGACTCAGACTTTGCTGTATTTTGGTGACGCTAGTCCCTCTGAGTCCCGATCGGTGATCCAATAAAGAATCTCTTCCTTCCTGAAGAAACCTGTGTCCATCTCTCTGTGCTTGGCTTCCGTCAGTTTCTCCGGTATCATTTGGTGCATTGGCCGGGAAGCTCATCGTTCAACGGTAGCTGAGAGGCAGAGGCGTGAGACGGTCTATCTTTGCCCACGTTCTCTACGGCTGCACCCCTGAACTTCTGCGTGGACCTCCCTTCGTCTCGGCGCCACTGGTCTGTTGTCCAGGAGATCATCGGCCTCTACGTGAGAAGTGCTGGGGTGTCCCCGTCGATGAGTGTGAACTCAGGTTCAGGAACGAGGAGGTAAGATAACTGCTGTTTTAGACGGCAGGACCCGCTAGGGGTATACCGATTGTGCGGTAGGCCCAAAGGGGTTTTTGAATCTGTATCTGCCCCCTCTGTCGGAGGGAAGGAGCGAAGGCGCACCGCTCGATCGAACGCTCTTTAGTCAGACCGTTTGATTTGGTTAGTCAGGCGGGGTCCTGGTGTAAGATAGCCCTAGCCGGACACCGGTGTCTTGTCTAGACTAGCGTTCTAGGGTGTATATTACGTTCGCTAGGTCGGAGGGACCGGGAGACTAAGCGGCGCCTGTGTAAATTCGGTTCGCTAGTTCTCATCCTATCTGGGCTAAGTGGGAAGGCGTGTAAATTTGGAACCCACTAGACTTTTGATAGTACGACTAAGAGGCGCCTGTGTAAATTCGGATCTCTAGCTCGTTGTATAGTGCGACTAAGAGGCGCCTGTGTAAATTCGGTTCTCTAGCTCGCTATGTATATGTGGTGATTGGGCAGTGTGGCTAACCAAAACGGGTGTATATAGTTTTAGGTAGTCCATTCAAGGTACTGGCCAATAGTTTAGTTGGGAATTGTAAATGTGTTAACGATTGTTTTAGTAAAGTGTATATCTTGTTAGATAGCGCGAGCTCAGCCGTCTAGCGAGAGTGTTAATAGTGTGTTGCTGTATTATAGTGCACGGTACCATAACCCTGTATATTTACTGACATTATATAATAAGTACTAATCATTGTCGTCCATTGCATGTTTAACACCATAACCACTAATAATTGTATTGTGACCTTAACTTGTGCTTTGACCTATGCTAACCGTACTGTAACCGCTATTTGTAAAAGACGATGTTACTGGGGTGTGTTATAGACGGGTAATTCGTATATAGAGAATTATAGCGTGGGTGACTGTGTAGTTACGCCAAAGGGCATAATATTGATTATATAGTGACTGGTGTAGCAGCTGTGTGTGTACGGGAATTCCCTGAGTGTTTATTGTTATTGTGTACGTTTCACTTGGTAACCGTACCACGTGGTGCTGTTGCCAGAGGAAACGGGTGTGACTGTTGAATAGTACGCGTGTATAGTAATCGTTGTCGACGACGTTCCACTGTTAAATATGGGTGCGTCGCAGTCAACGATTCCGGATCCCTTAGGATGTATGGTTAAGAATTTTAAAAAGGGATTCAAAGTTTGTGATTTTGGGGTTAAGATGTCCCCTGTACGTTTGGTCACTTTGTGCACTAGGGAGTGGCCTACTTTGGTTGCGGCATGGCCGCCACGTGGCAGTTTGGATCCAACTCTGGTACAGCGCTTACACGTGGCTGTATCAGGTAGGCCTGAACTTTACGGCCAGTTTCCTTATATTGATTGTTGGAGACAGGCCGTAAATGACTCGCCAAAATGGCTCCGGACATGCCACGAGGAACAGTGTCGCCTCATGGTAGCTAGGACTTGTTCGTCCACTAGGGCTGGTGTTAGGCCCATTTTGGACACGCCCCCTGAGTCCGAGATCCCTTTGCCGCCCCCTTACTTTCCGGTAAGAGGAAGTGACGCAAATACAGGAAGTCCTGTAACCCTTCCCTCATTACCCTCATCCACTTCCGCTTCCTCCTCCAGTACAGGATCCACCCCCCCTCGTACTAAATCTCCCCTTCCGGAACCAGAACCCACCCCCATTAGAAACGAATATCCTGATTTGGCGCCACTTCAGACTTCCGGTCAAGCTTCATCTAGCTCGGCCCGAAGTGTTCTATTCACTACCTTTTCCCAAAACCAACCTCCCACATCCCCATACCCTATATCTCCCCGACCGGAACCCATGACTGACGCTTCCCTACGTAGCCCCATCCAAACCCGACAGTTGACTGGTGCCCAACAATTAAAGCACTATCAGATGCCTCTTCGCTTAAATCCCGGGTCAGCTTATATCGATGCCGCAGGTCAAATGGCACACGCTGACCCTGTCTTCGTATATGTCCCTTTCACCACTACCGACCTTTTAAACTGGAAGACCCATAATTCCTCGTATACTGAGAAACCACAAGCCATGACTGATCTGTTCACCTCAATAGTACAGACACATAATCCGACATGGGCTGATTGCCAGCAGTTATTAATGACTTTATTTAACAATGAGGAAAGGACAAGAATAAATCAAGCAGCCATTAAAGCATTAGAGGATAGAGCCCGTGCTTTGAACCAAGCTAATCCAGCAGCATGGGCCGCAACACATTATCCCAACACTGATCCCGATTGGAACGTAAATGGTGCTGATATGGTTCAACTCAGAGCCTATAGAGACGCTATAATTGCTGGCATGAAAGCCGGAGGAAAGAAAGCCATTAACATGTCGAAGACAGTTGAGGTGATCCAGAAAAGCGATGAAGCGCCCAGTGTCTTTTATGACCGATTATTGGAGGCGTACCGCTTGTACACCCCCTTTAATCCGGAAGACGCAGACAATTCCCGAATGGTTAACTCCGCCTTTGTCAGCCAAGCTTACGGAGATATTAAGCGCAAGCTACAAAAGTTAGAAGGGTTTGCAGGTATGTCAATCTCCCAACTAATGGAGGTAGCTAATAAGGTCTATATGAATAGGGAAACAGAAAGCAAGAAAGAGGAGGAGCGCAAGATGCGTAAAAAGGCTGATATGCTAGCGGTAGCGATCGCAGGCGTAGATAAACGGGGCCCAGATAGAGGCAATAATAGATGGAGTAGGGAGCCTTTGAGTAGGGATCAGTGTGCGTATTGCAAGGAAGAAGGGCATTGGAGGAACGAATGTCCGCAAAGAGAGCAGTACGAGAGAGACCAACCCAGGGCAGGCTACGGAAACTTTAGAGGCAGAGCGAGAGGTAGAGGAGGCCCCGGAGGGAGTAATGGGTATAGAGGGAGTAATGGGAACAGAGGAAGTGTTAGGGAAGATAGGTATATTCCAGCAGCGCAAAGGTCCCGCGATAGAGAAGGTAGGGACTTCGTAGGATTGGCTGACACGGTCATGGAGGACTATTGATACCGACCGGGCTCCATCCCCCTTGGTCGAGCGGAGCCTATGGTCGATGTATCAATAGGGGGGAAAAGGAGTGCGTTCATGATCGACACTGGTGCTGAACATTCAGTGGTGACTAATCTAGTTGCTCCTCCATCTGGAAGGACTATTACTGTGATAGGAGCAACTGGAAGAAGTGCTGAAAGACCGGTTCTTAAAAGTCGACTCTGTACATTGGGAGGCCACGTAGTAAAACACCAATTCCTTTATATGCCTGAATGTCCAGTCCAATTGCTGGGACGTGATATGCTATCCAAATTACAAGCGCAGATTACGTTCCTACCAGATGGAACAACATCTTTAAAGTTTAATGGACCTTCAGGTATTATGACTTTATCCGTACCAAAGGAAGAAGAGTGGCGACTTTATACAGTGTTGACTAGCCAAAACCCTAGGAGTGATGAGACATTGTTTAACATACCAGGAGTTTGGGCAGAGAACAACCCACCAGGACTGGCCCGCAATATTCCACCAATAAAAATTGAACTGAAACATGGGGTTTATCCAGTGAGCCTAAGACAATATCACATTCCGCAGAAGGCTAAGAAGAACATCCAATCCTATCTGGATAAGTTCATACGGTATGGTATCCTAAAATTCTGTACTTCCCCCTGGAACACCCCATTGCTGCCTGTTCAAAAGCCCGGCACAGATGAGTATCGACCTGTGCAGGACTTAAGAGCAGTCAATGATGCGGTTGTTAGCATACATCCAGTTGTACCCAATCCATATAACCTGCTTGCTTTAATTCCGGGCGGGGCTACTTACTTCACAGTCTTAGATCTCAAAGATGCCTTCTTTTGCCTCCGAATTGCCGCAGAAAGTCAATGTATTTTCGCTTTCCAGTGGGAGAACGCTGTAACGGGCTCAAAACGCCAAATGACTTGGACAAGACTGCCCCAAGGGTTTAAAAATTCACCTACCCTATTTGGTTCAGCCCTAAGTCAAGATCTATTGGATTTCGAGTCCATCCCAGGAGAGTGTGTATTGTTACAATATGTAGATGACTTGTTGATAGCAGCAGTTACAAAAGAAATCTGTCAGCAAGCAACGCACGATCTACTACACATTCTCTGGAAGGCAGGATACAAGGTGTCTAGAAAGAAGGCTCAGTTGTGTTTGCCAACTGTCAAGTATCTAGGATTCCATATCTCTGAAGGTCAAAGAATTATGGGGCCAGAGAGAAAAGAAGCTGTCTGCCAAATACCAATACCCAAGAATAGAAGACAAGTGCGAGAATTCTTGGGGGCAGCAGGCTTCTGTAGGATATGGATTCCCAGTTATGCGATACTAGCAAAACCTCTGTACGCAGCTATCAAAGGTACAGAGCACGACCCCTTCTTATGGACCCAAGAACAGCAAACGGCATTTGAAGATGTGAAGAAGGCTTTGATGAGTGCCCCAGCATTAGGTCTACCTGATCACACACGACCATTCTACTTATATGTACACGAGCAAAGAAGAATGGCTGTGGGAGTATTGACACAGTACTTGGGATCATGGCAAAGACCTGTTGCCTACATGTCTAAGCAACTGGATGCAGTGGCCAGCGGACTTCCACCTTGTCTAAGAGCCGTAGCTGCAGCCGCCCTGCTAGTAGCTGAAGCCGATAAACTCACTCTGGGTCAAGAACTTTATGTACGAGTCCCACATGCAGTACAGACGTTGTTGGATTACAAAGGAAATCATTGGTTTAGTAATAGCCGTATGACCAAGTATCAAGCAATGTTGTGTGAAAACCCAAGAGTGCATTTAGAGACTGTAAACACCTTAAATCCAGCTACCCTTTTGCCACAACCTACTGAAAGTCAACATGATTGTTTGGAAGTAATGGATGAAGTATTCTCAAGTAGACCAGATCTTCGTGATTTTCCCATCCAGAACCCCGATGTTCAATATTACACCGACGGCAGTAGTTATGTGAAAGAAGGGATCCGCTATGCAGGATATGCAGTGACAACAATAGACAAGGTGATAGAAGCTCGGCCACTGGCGAAAGGAACATCAGCACAAAAGGCAGAATTAATAGCACTAACACGAGCGTTACAATTGGCTGAAGGTTTAAGAGTAAATATCTATACGGACTCTAAGTATGCGTTTTTAACCACTCATGCCCACGGAGCTTTGTATAAAGAAAGAGGACTACTGAATTCAGAAGGCAAAGAAATCAAGTACGCAGCTGAAATCCTACAACTATTGGAAGCAGTGTGGGAGCCGAAAGAAGTCGGTATCATACATTGTCGAGCGCATCTGAGAGGAGATGGTGATGTAACCAAGGGAAATCGGATGGCAGATAGTGCAGCTAAGCGTGCTGCTGAATCAGGAAGACAGGAGTATGTAGGGCATATAGCTGCTCTTATACCAACTCCACTGTCCCAATGGACTCCAGTTTATACAGCTCAAGAAGAGGAGTGGTTAAAGACTGAACCGGGAAAGTATCTGGAGAACAAGTGGTATCAGCTAGAAGATGGAAGAATAGTTATACCAGCATCGCTAGCGGTAGAAATTGTCCAAAATTATCACAACGGGACACATTCTGGGAGAGACAGTACTGAAGAATCTCTTAGAAAACATTTCTACATACCAAGATTGTCCAACTTGACTCAGGCCATTGTACGCAGATGTGTAACGTGTGCTAAGAATAATGCAAGACAAGGACCAGTAAAGCCACCAGGAGTTCAGTTTATGGGGGGACTCCCCATGTCCGATCTACAAATAGACTTTACAGTGATGCCTAAGTCGGGTGGACATCGTTACCTGCTGGTAATTGTGTGCACCTATTCAGGCTGGGTAGAAGCATGTCCTACTCGTACAGAGAAAGCAGGAGAAGTTGTGAGATTCCTGCTACGAGAAATAATACCCCGATATGGACTACCCTGTTCTATAGGATCGGACAATGGTCCAGCTTTTGTTCACCAGTGCCTACAACAACTGACTCATATGCTTGGTATAAAGTGGAGGCTTCATACTGCATATAGACCCCAGAGTTCTGGTAAGGTAGAGAGAATGAATAGAACTATAAAGAACCAGTTGGCTAAAATGTGTCAGGAAACCCAACTTAAGTGGAACGTTCTCTTACCTATAGCCTTATTGCGAATCCGCAGTACCCCTACCAGAAGGATGGGCCTCTCTCCTTTTGAAATCATGTATGGGCGACCACCTCCCGTACTTGGTAACTTAAGGGGGGACTTGAGTCAGTTGGGAGAAGGAATTACCCGGCAGCAGGTTGTAGAGTTGGGTAAGACTATGGAGGAGGTACAGAAATGGGTACAAGATAGATTACCTGTGAATATTTATCCCCCTGTTCATAGTTATCATCCAGGAGATCAAGTGTGGATTAAAGAGTGGAATAATGTACCGTTAGGGCCCAAGTGGAGAGGTCCTTATGTTGTTCTTTTGTCTACCCCTACAGCAATAAAAGTAGCAGAAGTGACTCCGTGGATACATCACTCCAGGGTTAAACCAGCAGCAGTCGATTCTTGGCAAGTTACAGCAGATCCAGAGAATCCCTGCAAGATCCGGTTAAAACGCACTACTCAGTCGGAGTAACGAGGAATTATTGTGGATTACAAATTTTATTGTTACAGGTGTGAGTGAGAAGGCCATAATAAAGCCTGTCCGCTTACCATCACATAGTGTATAAGCCAGGAAAGTCTCGAAGGGACACCTGTGAAGATGAGCAGAACTCCATTCCCTGCAGCCCCTCACATCCTGGAAGCTGAGGCGCCATCGCACGGACGAAGACTGAGGATGACGGCGAAAGATGTGCTTTTGATAGTGTTTATTTATATGTGTTTTTATATTCAGGAAGGTAGAGGTACCGACACTCCTAGCTGTGAGGTATGCATTAAGACTACGAGAACAGGTAACCATATTTCCCAAACCCTAATTTGGCATTCACAATACGAATGTAAAGGAGATGTATCGAGATGTAGATACTTAAATATAGATTATAGTGTGTGCCATTTAGGAGTAGGAGAACCTAAGTGCTTCAGTCCGGAGTATCAGCCTCGTACAATCTGGTTGACTCTCAGGAATGGAGATCCTCAGGGGACCCTAATTAATAAAACGGTGTTAGAATCCGTACATTCTTCGGGTGTTCTGCTATTTGATGCGTGTAAAGCGATATCGAGTGGTAGAAAGCCGTGGAATGTATGTGGGGATCTTAGATGGGAGAGGACGTATGGGTCTAACGATAAATATATTTGTCTCAGTAGCAAAAATAAATATGTAAGTCCTAGATGCCCAAATAGAGATTATAACTTTTGCCCATATTGGTCTTGTGTGGGGTGGGCAACTTGGGGACAGACAGTAGACAAAGACATGATAGTGACTAAGTTGCCGACTAGCCCTTATTGTAAGTCTATGGAATGCAACCCAGTCCATATACTCATTAATAACCCCGACAAGTTCTTAGATAAGTATGGAAATTTATTTGGGTTTCAAATATACGGGACGGGTTTAGATCCTGGGACATTATTGTTTATAGGAATAGAGACTGATACGGTATCCTCCCAGACTCATCAAGTATACCATTCCTTTTACGAAGAGATGAGTATAGATAATAAGATCCCCCATAATGCTAAAAACCTGTTCATCGATTTAGCTGAAAGTATTGCCGGTAGTCTTAATGTTACCAACTGCTATGTGTGTGGAGGTACTAACATGGGAGACCAATGGCCTTGGGAAGCAAAGGAGGTAATGTCCGGTTCTGAGGCAGTTGACCAATTAATATCTACACAAGCCGATTATCATATGAGTGTTAGAGGTAAATCTGAGTGGAGATTAAAGACCTCCATCATAGGTTATGTTTGCATAGCAAGGAAAGGAATAATGTATAATACTTCTGTAGGAGAATTAACTTGTCTAGGGCAAAAAGCTTATGATGATGATACAAAGAATACAACTTGGTGGTCGGCTTCAAATGTCTCAGAACCATCTAACCCGTTTGCTAGATATGCCAATTTAAAGGATGTGTGGTTTGATCTATCCATCACATCTACTTGGAGAGCCCCAGCAAATTTGTACTGGATCTGTGGTAAGAAAGCCTATTCGGAGCTGCCACAGGACTGGGAAGGGGCATGTGTGTTGGGTATGCTCAAACCATCCTTCTTCTTGTTACCGATTGAAACAGGTGAGACTTTAGGTGTTAAAGTGTATGATGTGAATCATAGGAAGAAAAGGGGACCCATAGAGATAGGCGCCTGGGAAGATGATGAATGGCCTCCCCAGCGTATTATAGATTACTATGGGCCAGCCACGTGGGCTGAGGATGGTACCTTTGGTTATAGAACCCCTATTTATATGCTCAACCGTATTATAAGATTACAGGCGGTGGTTGAGATTATCACAAATGAGACATCACAAGCGCTCAATCTTCTAGCGAAGCATAACACCAGGATGAGGACAGCAGTCTACCAAAATAGATTAGCCTTGGATTACCTTTTGGCAGTAGAGGGAGGTGTATGTGGGAAGTTTAACCTAAGTAATTGCTGTCTTCAAATAGATGACGAAGGGCAAGCAATAGCTGAGCTTACTAGCCATATGGTTAAACTAGCGCATGTGCCTACTCAGGTATGGAAAGGGTACAATCCAAGTAGTTGGTTTGGTAGCTGGTATGAGTGGTTTGGAGGGCTTAAGGCAGTGGTAGGTGGAGTCCTACTGATTTTACTGTTGTGTCTACTCCTACCGTGTCTTATACCCTTAGTAGTTAGGTCTGTGCAAAGCCTGATAGGAAGTATAGCAGAGAGGAAGGCTGCTGCACAGATAATGGCGATATATAAGTATAAGGCTCTAGATCAGGGAGAACCAATGCAAGAAGATGAATGTTGAAGATTCACATCATAAGATAAGTCTGGTCTGGTTCATGGTAACCTGAGGTATATGCAAACCAAGGTTAAGTGATGCCTCAAGTAATTGTGAAATATCAGAGGCATCAAAGGGGGGAATGTGATGTAATTCCAGTAAAATACAAGTTTAGCAGGCTAAGATTGCCACAAGGCATATGTATGTATATGTGTTTGTAGTATCAGTTAGTTAATAACACGTAGCTAAGATACTGTCATCACTGTACTGACCAGGTGCAGGAATGTAAGAACTGGAATTACGCGTCCCTCTCCTTTGTATCAGATGAGCCACGTGGTTAGACCGGATGGATGAGTTTAGACTCTATTCATTAAATAGGTTAAGGGTATGTGTGGGTGTAGTTAATTGTGGGAGGAGCTACAGTGCTATATAAGGAATGTACTCTATGTATTCAGGACTCAGACTTTGCTGTATTTTGGTGACGCTAGTCCCTCTGAGTCCCGATCGGTGATCCAATAAAGAATCTCTTCCTTCCTGAAGAAACCTGTGTCCATCTCTCTGTGCTTGGCTTCCGTCAGTTTCTCCGGTATCACTGTAATTACCAAAAATAGTCATATTATATTCTTTGTAAATCAGGACAATTTATTTTGAGTGACTTTTGTTAAGCTGCACTAATTATGCACACATCATTATTGCCAAAACTGCATATTTTTGTATTTTAAAATTTTGTATTTATTATAATATATGAGAATTTCTGCATGTGTATGTCACAACAAATAAAAAATAAAATAAAAAAGGTATATAATATGTGTTGGTGCAGTAAACGAGAAAGGTGGAAATTGCTATTGTGCTATTGAACCCACACGGAGCAAAAGTTGCTTAGGTCCTTAAGTGAACACAAACAAATTAAGCTTAGTCCTCAAGAGGTTAATAACATTTTAGCGGCTGCTAAACTGATTGATTTATTGACTGATAAGGAAGGAAACACTTGGAAGGTCATTTCATAAATCTTTTTATTTGTGTTTTTAGCAGTGATCAACTTTCTCAAATGATGATAATGCCCTAATTGTTAGTCTGTCTTCTAAACTTTGGTGTTTGTGCTCCTTGACCAATCTTTCTTTCCAAAGTATCGTTCATGTGAAGGTTATCCAGAGTTCTCGTGCGATATTAACAGTCCTTTGTCAAGAAAAAGAAAAAAAATATTGTCCCGTAAAGCAAAATCACAACCTTCGACCTAGATCTTTCTACTGGAACATATTCATTCTCGGATACATTTCAACCTCCCTTTTGTTAAGTCTATTTCCTTAGATTGTTCATTTATCTTTCGGTATCTGAGGTATTTTAGATTGGAGTATGAATGCACATTTTTTGTGTGTGTTTCTTATTGTCTGTAACGTGAGCTAGAGATTTAAAAAAATAAAATAAGATTACTAATAGAAAAAGATTAATATGGAAATGCGTGATTTAGCCATCTGCCTCTGTGGTTCCGCATTGAACAGAAAAAGCTGAAATTCACTTCCTGAGAGTTGCTGAAATGATCTTATAAAAACACATGAATACATCATTATTCTGTTATATAGAACATTCCACATTTGCTCACTGATTCTTCCGAGAGAGAGAGAGAGAGAGAGAGAGAGAGACTCACTGTCTCTCTCTCACACTCACACACACACACTTCTGATATGTAATCTCAGCTGCAATGATCAGTGGAAAACTGCTAATAATGCAATTGAATAATATTCTCTGTATGGTATAATGGCAGAAAATCACAATCATTGTTTAAAATTACAAGTATTTTGTTCAGTACAGAAATGAAAGATTTGTGATTGATTTAAAGGAACACTCCTAGCTTCATAACAGTGTGCTTGAACTGCCCTTGCGCTCCATCCCACTGTAAGTAGTAAAATGGTTTTGGAACGGTTTGACTTCTTATTAGGGTTCCCCCAGACACCACTTCCCACCATCACTATCTCAGCCACAGAGGCAGAAGCTCCTGCTTAGGAGTTCAGTTAGCTTTCCTGAGTTAAACCCTGCGGCATGTTTGGTAGAGCATCCGTTGATCACTCTCAGCAAATGACCAGCAGACCCAAGGGAAGAAGTCAAACTGTTCCAAAATGGTTTGACAACTTAGAATCAGAGGGCACCATAACCACTGCATCACACTTTAGTGATTATGCTGCTTGAAGTGTTCCTTGCTATTTTGTTGAAAACATGTCAAGTACCTGCTTTAAACGTGAAATACATAAATAATTTGTTTTATTTCAGACACAATATGAGTGCCTCTGTTTCTAGTTTTCTCCTTCATGAAACGCCAGTTAGCTCTACAGAGCAAAGCTGGGTCATGGCGGTGTCTCATTGTTTCTTTATTTGAGAGTGCCAGTGGCATTGATGGCATTCATTGTCAGTGTCATCTGATATCACGGACACGCTGACATACTGGCTGCATACCTCCCATCATTACTAAAGGACAAAGAGGGACACTTTAATGTTAGAATTTTACCTTACTAATAGTGTCTGAAACTGAAATGTAATTTAGAACAAGAACAATATGTCAGTTACTCACACAGATTTCTAAACACATTTATTATACTTTAAGGACAGATTGCTGTGAGGTTTAGTTTTTGTTTTTTTGCTGAGGAGCTCTGGTATAAATTCAGACTCACCAAGTATACTAATCTCCTACAAAAAGTGCAAATTAGGATAGAAAAGTGGGAGAGATATATATATGTGCCCAAAATAGGGACTGTCCTCCTAAATTGGGACACTTGGGAGGTATGTTGGATGTGCTGCTTTCCCAAATGTAACCAGTTGACGGAGTGGTCTGCCCTTTTGAGGACAATATACACATGCTTTCATTTTAAGTGCACTACTACTGTAGTTTGAAGTGAGTTTCAATTAAAGGGACACTATAGTCACCTGAACAACTTTAGCTTAATGAAGCAGTTTTGGTGTATAGAACATGCCCCTGCAGCCTCACTTCCCAAATCCTCTGCCATTTAGGAGTTAAATTCCTTTGTTTATGAACCCTAGTCACACCTCCCTGCATGTGACTTGCACAGCCTTCCATAAACACTTCCTGTAAAGAGAGCCCTATTTAGGCTTTCTTTATTGCAAGTTCTGTTTAATTAAGATTTTCTTATCCCCGACTATGTTAATAGCTTGCTAGACCCTGCAAGAGCCTCCTGTATGTGATTAAAGTTCAATTTAGAGATTGAGATACAATTATTTAAGGTAAACTACATCTGTTTGAAAGTGAAACCAGTTTTTTTTTTCATGCAGGCTCTGTCAATCATAGCCAGGGGAGGTGTGGCTAGGGCTGCATAAACAGAAACAAAGGGATTTAACCCCTTAAGGACACAGCTTCAGAAGCTTGTCTTACGCTTAATGACACAAGCATTTTTTGCATTTTCTGGCTGTTTGCGTTCAACTGCAATTTGCATCTCTCTCGTTTATTGCACCGACACATATTATATACTGTTTTTTAAAGGACAGAAATGGCTTTAATTTGATGTAACATATATATTTATAAATGCTTATTTATTATCAAAAAAATACAGATTACAGTTTTTGCAATAATAATGTGTGCATAATTAGTGCAGGTTAAAGAAAGTAATTAAAAATAAATTCATTTAGTTGTTCTGATTTACAGAATATATAATGTGTCTGCGATTTTCAGTTTTTTTTTGGTAGTTACAGGTCACAAAGCACAAGGAGTAAAATAAACTTTTAATGTGGAGCAATTTTAGAATTTGGTATGTTTGTCTTGTAAGCTTAATAGCCATAAAAGAAAACAAAATTGCCACACAAAAGTATATATTTATATAAAGTAGACATCACAGGCTATTTACCTACGGTTGTTTTGTCACTTTTTACGTAGTCATTTCACCGCATTGGAGAAAAATTGTGGGTTTTTTTTGGTTTTTGGCACACAAACTTATAACAAAGAACTTCCCATGTGTATTTTGTAAAGTTGGTGTGTGCTATTCCTTTACAAAGTTTTATTTTGTGTTCAGTTACACCTGCTGAGTAAAATGACACCCCCTTTGTATGTCTTTGGCACAATTTCGTGAAGCTACAGTGCCATATATGAGACTTGTCCTTTTCAGTATACACAGTAGA
The DNA here is from genome assembly GCF_036172605.1 of Pelobates fuscus. Classification (NCBI taxonomy): domain Eukaryota; kingdom Metazoa; phylum Chordata; class Amphibia; order Anura; family Pelobatidae; genus Pelobates; species Pelobates fuscus. Next base: position 406,335,084 of record NC_086317.1, on the reverse strand, counting down.
TTTTTGAGAGACGGATTTAATGAGCCAATGCTTCCATTTGGGGTATTATAACGGTTTGACTGTTCGAAAAAAAAAAACACAAAGGCCTACCATTTGTAAAAGTAGACACTCCAGGGTATCTCATATGGTGCATATTGTGCCTTAACATGCCCCCATTTTTTCACCAATATATGCCAAAGTATGTGGTAAAAAAATATTTTGGGCATTTTTTACATACACATTAAATTTTTGCTGGTCCTTTTGTATATTTCATATGTGCCACTAAGTTCAAACCTCCCAAATTATGCTCAGCTAAGTATTCTGAGTAAAATGACACCCCCATTGTATGTCTTTGGCATATTTTGTGAAGTTACAGTGCTGTAAAAGAGATGTGACAAGTTTACGTTTTTAAGTGTGAATTTTCATGGAGGGTTTTGATGTGTCCGTGTTCCACTTTGGAGCACTTGAGCAGGCTACATATTACAACTACACCATAAAGGCATACCATTTCTTAAAGAACACATCCCAGGGTATTTCAAAAGGCATATTTTGAACCTTGGCGTGGGATCATTTTTCCGCTAGCTTGTACCAAGTGTAGTGGTAATAAGCGTTTTTTCTGCCTTTTTGACACACAAAGTGAGTTTGCACAGTATATTTTGCAAACCTTATGTGTGCTATGACTGTAAAATACTTCATATGTTGCTCAGCTATGTTGGCTGAGTACAGCAATACCCCCGTATGTACCTTTGCCAGGTATATGTGAATGTTGAAGGGGCACATTTGAGACGCAGCCATTCAGTTTTTTTCTAACTTTGAAGTTTTAAGCTGTGTCCATGTTCCATTTTGGAGTAGTTTAGATGGTTGGTTATTGAAACTTCCCCCCAAACACATACTATTTATTAAAGAATACACCCTGGGGTAATTCAAAAGGCATATTTTGAACCTTAGCGTGGGATCATTTTCTCTAGTTTGTTCCAGGTGTAGTGGTAATGAGTATTTTTTAATGTATTTTTTACTTTTTTAAACTTTTTAAAACTAGTTTTTAAACTTTTGTTTTGCTTATTATTTTTTAAAAACTTTCTAAACTTTCTTAAAACTTTTTTTTTTTACAGATTTAACATTTTTCTAAGCTTTTTTTTACCGTTAACCCCTACCTAGCAGTAAGCAGAACTAACCGTAAATTCCCCATTTGCCCATAACTCCCACCCACCCCAGCTAGCAAAATATATAATTATAAAATATTGAAATTAATTAAATAAATTGAACCCCTGAGAGTTAATAAATAAATAAAAGTTAATCCTCAGGGGTTAAAACAAATTAGATCACAGTATAATACTGTGATCTGTATTTTGATCACTGTAGGCAGTGATCGACTGGCAGGGAAGGGGTTAATTTTTATTTGGACTGGGTAAAGGTGGGTGTCTTTATTTTTTACTTAAACGTTATTAAAACTTTTTTTTAAAAAGTAATTTTTAACTTTGTAAAGCTTATTTTAAAACTTTTTTTTAACGTTAACCCCTAGTTAGCCTAACTCAAAATCCCCAAATTCCCCACTAACCTCCACCCACCCCAGTTAGCTAAATATATCATTTTACAATATTTAAATTAATTAATAAAATAAATTTAAACCCTGAGGGTTAAAAAAAAATTATTAACCCTCAGGGGTTAAAAAATAAAATCAGATGACAGTAAAATGTAATCCCTGCCAATTGATCACTGTAGTCAGTGATCAATTGGCAGGGAAGGGGTTCATTTTTTATTAAAATGGGTAAAGGGGGTGGGATTTTATTAAAACTTTATTTTTTTTTTTACACAGTGGGCAGGATCAGCACTGATCCGTCTCCCTGCACTTCACACTGAACCCGGAAGTGCAGGGAGGCGGAAGGTGAGTATACACAGCACATGTGCCCACTCTGACATGCTGTCAGAGCGGGCACATGTGCTGGGACAGCCCGATCCGGTGCTCCCGGTCTGCCTCTAATACAGAGGCAGACCGGAGCACTATTAACCCCGCGATCGCCGCGATTGGGGTTCATTTTACCGCGTGACGGATGAGGTCCGTCACCCGTCGTTAAGGGTATCCCCTGGATGACGGATCTTGTCCGTCACCCGTCCTGAAGGGGTTAACTCCTAAATGACAGTGAATTGAGCAGTGAAATTGCAGGGGGATGATCTATACACTAAAACTGCTTTATTTAGCTAAAGTAATTTAGGTGACTATAGTGTTCCTTTAAACTCTGTTATGCTGTAATGGACACTGTTTAAACTAGAGAAAAATGACCTAGAAAGTGTCTGCTACTTAGTGTCTGCTACTTTGTTTCTGAAATAAAATTAAATACCCTGAGCAAGTGATGGCAAACCTTTTTTGTTGTTGATTTTTCTTTAATTGTATCATTTTCTACTTTGAAACATGAATAACTGCATATATAATGGGTTAAATTGTAGCGTTTTGTATTTAACATTTAATGTTCCTAATACCTTTAATGCATGCTTGCTTGACTTGTAATGCTTTTTTTTTTTTTCCAGCCTTGTAGTATTTGTCAGAGACCATTCAGTCAAGGTCAAACTATTGCCAACAGCTAGTGTTACTGTCCTATTCCGCATAGCTAAACCAAATGGATTTTACTTTACTTAAACAACATTCCACATATTTGTTTTGGTTTTTCCTTTCAAAAAAATAAATTAAAACCAAAAAGTTGTGGTAGCATTTAACCATTAGTTTACTTGTACACTTTTTCATTGTGTATACATATATTTATAAGTAAAAATTAGGCATGTGCTTTTGTTGCACTCTTGATTTGAATGAATCAATATATCCGACATAGAACTCCTTTTGATTCTTTTTCTAGACTGACCAATCATATCTTATATGCTGGACAAATTCATTAATTAAAGGGTGCAAGGGAAGCACATTTCTAGTAAAATATATACAGGTTAAATCTGCAAAGACAAAAAAAGTAAACATGGATTTAAATATTAATGAATAAAAAAATAAATAAATTGAGATGCAAAAATACAAATAAGCCAATCCCTGAAGTTGGTGGTGGGACACATTGTCCGTGTGTTCACTTACAAGTGGTTACTTCAACATTGTATTATTAATTGCCTACACTGTACAGCAGGGGTCCTCAAACTCCGGCCCCCCACATGTTGCTGAACTACAACTCCCATGATTCTTTGAATGACACAGCCAGAGAATCATGGGAGTTGTAGTTCAGCGACATCTGGGGGGCCGGAGTTTGAGGACCCCTGCTGTACAGTGTGAAAATTCCTTTTTTGGAACATTCAGTGAGACAGATAACATTGTTCGTTCCATTGAACTTTTGAGTATCTCACAGCAGTCTGTGGATTTGTATATGGACTTGCAAGATGGGAAAGGCTTGGTTAACACCCAGAGTGTTTAAATAGATAAATTTTTCGAAGGATTGTTTTGTTTGTGATTCTTATATTCTGTATCAAAACACTTAATTATCCTTAAAATAAAATAAAACCCAACACACATGCATACATGGAAATTGAATTTCTTCATCTTCCATTAGCGTGATCAGCTGCTGAGGAACCTCCGGCTTTTGGGAGATGGTAGTGGTGATTGGGAACGGTGCCTGTCAGACAGTTTGGCTGCCTACTATAGCTGGGTTTGCCATTGCACTTTTGGCACCTTAACCACTGCTGTGTGCTGTAGTTGTTACGTTGCTTGAAGTTTTCCTTCATTTCAGATGCAGTTTAAAATAAATAGAAATGTAGGTCGCACTATTAAATTAATTTACCTGTTTTGTATAATGTGCTTTCTGAAATTTGACCAGGTCCTATGTTAGTGGCTTTAGGTGACATTACATATTTGCTACATCTGTACATTTATCACAGGTTCAAATATATCTGCCCCTTGTTAGCAAGCATAACACTCTGCAACTGCACAGATTAAACTCTACCTCTGGCAATCTCAAGAAATAACCTTCTGTTGGACTTTTGTGTAGGAACAAGTACTGAAGATCACAGAAGGAATTGTGGCTTTCTGCCTAGGTTTAGTGGCTTTTTCAAGTTTCAATGGAGCTTTTGTCCTTTTTATCCATGTTAAAGACAAAGAGACTTTGTACTCAATCTGTAAGACATCTCAATCATTGTTTTACAATAAAGTTAATTAATAATTCAGTAGCAGCTGATCGTGTATCTCTCTAGAGCTGGTGTAATGCTATATTCCTGTTGGGTTTTAGACTACTTTGCTCTGTCACCTAATATATGTAATTATGGGATCAGAATGGTGCCCCTTTTGACAACTTTACTCTTTTCATCCAGAAACAGATGCATCTATCCTTCTGCATATGCAGTCCGAGTTCCAGATTCACTGTGGAGCAATCTTCATAAGGGAGCAGACCAAAAAGAGAGAGTAAACTTAAAGGAACACTGTTGTGTGAGGAATACAAACATGTATATCGAACACTATAGGTTTTCTCACTAATTAGAGTAAGCCTCCTATCTAAAAAAATTCAAAAAATAGTTAAATAGGCAAAGGTGAGTTCTACTTACCTGAACCAGTTCCTCATAGGAGCTGCTATCTTCTCCCGGCGGGTCCTCTTCAGTGTGCCCGGTGCCGATGTCACTCCTGAACTCTCATGCACGTGCAGCGGGATCCTCCGTAGATAAAGCCAATTCCCTGCAGCCATCACTCTGACAGCCTGGGAGACGGACCCCTTTAACCCCTTAAGGACCAAACTTATGGAATAAAAGGGAATCATGACATGTCACACATGTCATGTGTCCTTAATGGGTTAAACCATTGTTCCCCAACCCAGTCTTCATGGACCACACACATACATCCTAGACTGTTAGTGGTCCATTAGGACTGGGTTGGGGGACACTGCTAGTAGCTGTGCCCTGTGTTTAGAAATGTCATGTATAGGAAGGTAGTCCCCACTTTGTCTCCATATATCTTTTGACTGGGTTGAAATTTCATTGAAATTCCAATACAGTCAATATAAGTAGTTGATAAAGATTTTATCGTTATGAAATACTTTTTTTTTTTTTTTTTCTTCTATTGCTTCATGGGGTAGGTATCATTTAACCCTTTTTAGTTTCAGAAAGTGTGTGCAGTCATTTATTCCTCTGCTTGATCATTTTAAAGATAACACCATAGAGGAAAGATGTATAGTCACCCAGTTTTGTCACAAAATAAAAAAATATATTTTACTAGCATAGTCTACTTAATTGATTGTATGTAGATATTAGTCTTAAGTCATAATGTATGCTATGTTATGGAATTAAAATGAGCAAACAGGTATATTTTTTTTATTTAAATGCTACACGAATCATCATTAAAGAGCTACTTAACACTTTAAACCTTTTCTAGTTAACGTTTTTAACTTTGCTTTAAGAGATAATTTCAACAAGCCTGGAGAAAAACCGCATGTACTTTTGAACTGCTCTTGTCCATCTTAACATTAGTTAGTTTCAAGAATATAAATGTACATTGTGTTGGCAAATATGTAGCTTAAAATATATACATTAACCTCCCAGTCTGCCCATAGTGTAACTGTAAAGACAACAAATAAAGATGCCCCTAGCACTTGATCTACCCCAAATGACCCTGTTACAATCCAAAACAATTGAACGTGTACATAAACGTGCTTGTACACATTCTGCTAACTCAAGGTTGAAGAGCTTCTCTGAGGAGCTCAGTTCTTATAAAACATTCTGCCACTTACCCACCCACACCCCGCCCCCATCAGACTAGTCTCCAATCCTTCAAGAAGTCCCTAAAAACCCACCACATCGGAATATTCTGTTGACTCTCAGGGTAGCTGTCATAACTCTTTCACCTTAATTAGTGGGTCTGTTCTCCACTTCACTCGCACCTTCCAACTCTGTTACTTTTCCACCTTTTCACTGGGTTCCTGTCCCCCACACTGTCCATCCTATTGTCTTTATTTATTTATTTATTTTAGATTATAAACTCATTGGAGTGTCCTCATTAAGGTATTGTTGATGTTGAAATTTGTAACCATTTGTTTCATTTATTCTTAAATTCCCCTTAATATTTGAATATGCTACACAATAGGTTGATGCTGTATAAATACTATTAATAACATTCTGGGATGTGGCCAATGTTATCTGAGGGCAGGTTGACTGCTTGAGCAGCTACTTCCTTCCTGTCTGGGATGCTAGATGAGAAGCAATGTATGCAGCACACTATGTAGAATCTAGATTATAGAATGTAAGCTTGTTGCTTACACATGTGGACGATCGGTTACTTTAATAATAGATGCTATAACGATTCCATACAATTTTGGATGAAATCTACTTTATTGGCATTGGCTACCATGTTGCGAAGGCAAAGATCGCAGATGGACATATGATTTGTATTCTCATCATCCCACAAATTGATGAATGCAGCCTGTGAGTGTACATGGTAAAACTATGATCTGTGTACATTTACAAACTGTACATCTTGGAATCCTGACATTGCTGATCTCCCTGAAATGAAGCTCAGTTAAGTTTGTTTTATAATTATCTATGCTGCAAACCTAATCCCAGAAAATTTAATTTATTGGGCGGGTAAGAGAGTCACCAGCTTAAAGTTAATAGACAGTTGTTCTCTTTACTGTTCCTTGAAATGTACAATCCAAGCATCTGCAACCCTGCCCAATTTTTCTTTTCTGACGTCTGTGTATCCATGATTACTACACCAGTTCTGCAAAGTATGTGAATTTGACATATTACCACCACGTGAGACTGCTGAGTAAGTTCCGGCTTGTAGGCACAATTATATTTTATTCTGTAGCTTTAATTACTCTAGACACATGCATACAGATTAAAACTCATGTTAAAAGTCCATGTCGATGTATGGTTGTTTGATCCCAGCTGCCTTTTTCTATAAAAAAAACAAAAAACGTGCAGAACTGCTTTTTGTGCATAATTTTTACCTGGGTGTTTTCCTTGCAGTGTAGATCTGCTCCTGTGTCTTTTACTTCATTATAATTAGGTAGTATTACCATAAAATATTACACATTTGTCACTTGCAAGATGTTTAAACATAATGAGGCCAAGTGGGCAAGTACAAACTATGTGTGTCAGTCTTTAATGTCTCCAAACTGGCAATGAATCTACAAAGTTATCTTACAATGTGCTCTAAACAAGAAAGCATTGTTCTTTGCTGAGCATTGTACTATATCTGTCAAAAGGTTGGCTTTGTCCTGTTGTAACTGTTGGGAGTTCAGCTGATCTTAGGACATGACATAGAGAATAATTATACTAGCCATTGTCTGCAGGATCCTGCAAGTAATGGGTTTATTTACTAAACTTGGAATTGCAAATTTGCTGTTCTCTTGTTTCTCCACAACCCCCAATAGTATTGTTTTTATTTAGATTTTTATTTTTATCTGCAACTTTCTCTGAATTGGAGTGCTCCAGAATTTACTTTGTAAGAAACCTGTCACTTTTTTTGGATTCATTTTAGTATTCTTAATAAATATTGTCAAAAAAATGAAGTATTGATTTATCTTTCCCTAAATGTGGCATTAACAGGTATTCCATCAGCATTGGACGTACTCCACTGTTGCTTGTGTGTCTATTTCTTGACTCTGCCTTTATAGACAGAAGTTAGGTTGGGTAAATATGTTTATATTTTGCATGCCAAATTGATGGGTTAAATAAATATCAGCCTTGTGTTTTGTGGACTAACATTTTGCTTTAAAGGGACTCTCCAGTGCCAGGAAAACAATCCGTTTTCCTGGCACTGCAGGTCCCCTCTCCCTCCCACCACCCATCCCTGGTTGCTGAAGGGGTAAAAACCCCTTCAGTGACTTACCTGAGATCCCCGCTGATGTCCCTCGGCAGTGGTTTCGGGTGGGGAGACTGATCCCGCCTGCCGGCTGAGGAGATCTAATGCGCATGCGCGGCAATGCCGCGCCCGCGCATTAGAGCTCTCCATAGGAAAACATTGAAATTCCTATGGGGAATTGAGCGACGCTGGAGGTCCTCACACAGCGCGAGGACGTCCAGCGACGGTCTAGCACAGAAAACCTTTGCTATGAATCAGAAAGTGCCCTAAGTGGCTGTCTAGTAGACAGCCACTAGAGGAGGAGTTAACCCTGCAATGTAATTATTGCAGTTTATGAAAACTGATAATTACAGCTGCAGGGTTAAGGTAGTGGGAGTTGGCACCCAGACCACTCCAATGGGCATAAGTGGTCTGGGTGCCTGGAGTGTCCCTTTAACCCCTTAAGGACACATTACATGTGTGACATGTCATGATTCCCTTTTATTTCAGAAGTTTGGTCCTTAAGGGGTTAAGTCAATTGCTGGTATAGTGTATTTTTTCTTCTTCAGCCAACTAAGTTTAGAGTGAAAATATTACTGCAGATCCTATTTAGAGTTTCAGAAAGAGATTAGGAAGTTTTATATTTTATGAATTCAATAAAATATTTTTATTCTATTGAATTTATTAAATACATAAATCAGCAATAAGAAGAAAAGCTTCTTTAATAGGAAAGTGATTTTAAGAAAGAGAAGACTTCCTTAAAGGATCAATATAGTGTCAGGAAAACAAACCCGTTTTCCTGACACTATCGTGCCCTAAGGGTCCCCCCACCCTCAGGGTCTCCCTCCCTTGGTGCTGAAGGGGATGAAACCCCTTCAGCTACTTACCTTAATCCAGCGCCGTTGACCTCTCCTCACCTGCTGACGTCAGCTACCGAGTGGAGCGGAATGCGCATGCGTGCACATTCAAACAGTCCCTAGGAAAGCATTTCTCAGTGCATCCAGTGTTGCAGATGCGGCTGTCAGATGCTACTAGAGGTTGGATTAACCCTGCTATGTAAACATAGCAGTTTCTATGAAACTATGTTTACATGTGAGGAGTTAAAACCTGAGGGACCTGGCACCCAGACCACTTAATTGAGCTGAAGTGGTCTGGGTGACTATAGTGTCTCTTTAAATTAAAAGGCAAAAAAAACAAACAGTCTTTTTTGTCTTTCTTTCGAGTATATTGATAACCCCATGCCCATATGAGATATGAAGCTGCTGTGGTGATAACGCAGGTCAGCGTGTATTGTGGTAAACCAAAAACAAGGACATGGGGACCCTATTGTTGGAGCATTTTAAAGGCACATCACAGCTCTTTGATTACCATGCAAGCTATTTTTTCTGTTCTTTTATTTAAAAACGCACTCTAGACCTGATCTTGTGATTTGTACAGTGATTTAATAACTTTGTCTAAAAACACACTGACTCAGAGCATATTTGAATCCTAGTAGGTATTAGTACTTACCACGCCTAGTAACCCTGACACAAACACTGAACAATGAGCGATGCCTGGGACTTGATCTAAGCTCACTTGTTCAGTCAAGTTTCAAATCTCATTGTGTATGAGGTTTATCACAGTAAGCTGGTGAGTCAGTGTGTGTGTGTGTGTGTGTGTGTGTGTGTGTGTGTGTATATATATATATATATATATATATATATATATATATATCATTGCTTTATATTGGCAAGATAAAATTAACTGGTAAAATTAATTTTGGTATATGACGCTGTGCATTGTTGTCCAATAATATTTTAAAGTGCTGTGGAATAAGTTGACATTATATAAATGCCAGTAGTAATAATTTAATATATGTGAGTTCTTAACCGGCATCATTTAAAGGGATAGTATAGGCACCAAACCAACTTTAGCTTAATTAAGTAGTTATCGTGGTTAAACCGTGCCCCTGCAGTCTCTCTGCTCAATTAGCTGTCATTCATGAGTTAACATGATTTGTACACCAAAACTGTTTCATTAAGCTAAAGTGGTTTTGCAGTTTAGATTTCTCTAAAAACATACATACAGGTGATACTCGAAAAATTCGAATATCGCGCAAAAGTTCATTTATTTCAGTAATGCAACGTAAAAGGTGAAACTAATATATGATATAGACGCATTACATGCAAAGCAAGAGAGTTCAAGCTGTGATTTGTCATAAGTGGGATGATTATGGCTTACAGCTCATGAAAACCCCAAATCCACACTCTCAGTAAATTGGAATATTACATGCAGTCAATAAAACCAGTATACATAGAACAATATCGGACCTCTGAAAAGTATAAGCATGCATATGGACTCAGTACTTGGTTTGGGCCCCTTTTGCAGCAATTACTGCCTCAATGCGGCGTGGCATGGAAGCTATCAGCCCCTGGCACTGCTGAGGTGTTATGGAAGACCAGGAAGCTTCAATAGCGGCCTTCAGCTCTTCTGCATTGTTTGATTTCTTATCTTTCTCTTGGCAATGCCCCATAGATTCTCTATGGGGTTCAGGTCAGGCGAGTTTGCTGGCCAATCAAGCACAGTAATCCCACGGTCATTGAACCAGGCTTTGGTGTTTTTGGGCAGTGTGGGCAGGTACCAAGTCCTGCTGGAAAATGAAGTCAGCATCCCCATAAAGCTCGTCTGCGGAAGGAAGCATGAAGTGCTCCAAAATCTCCCAAATCAACACAGACGGTTGAAACTTCACACTGGACTTCTTTTAGTGTGTGCCTCTCCATTCTTCCTCCAGACTCTGGGTCCTTGCTTTCCAAATGAGATGCAAAAGTTGCTCTCATAAGAAAGGAGGACTTTGGACCACTGAGCAACAGACCAGGTCTGTTTTTCTTTAGCTCAGGTAAGACGCTTCTGACATTGTTTGTTGTTCAGGAGCGGCTTGACAAGAGGAATACGACATCTGAAGCCCATGTCCAGGATCTGTCTGTGATGCACTGACTCCAGCCTCAGTCCACTCCTTGTGAAAGTCCCCAACACTTTTGAATGGCCTTTTCCTGACAATCCTCTCCAGGCTGCGGTCATCCCTGCTGCTTGTGCACCCTTTTCTTCCACACTTTTCCCTTCCACATAACTTTCTATTAATGTGCTTTGATACAGCACTTTGGGAACATCCAACTTCCTTCGCAATTACCTTTTGAGGCTTTCCCTCCTTATGGAGGGTGTCAATGATGGTTTTCTGCACAAGTGTCAGGTCAGCAGTCTTCCCCATGATTGTGATTCCCACTGAACCAGACTGAGAGCCCATTTAAAGGCTCAGAAACCCTTTGCAGGTATTATGGCTTACTTAGCTGATTAGAGTGGGACACTGTGAGCCTAGAATGTTGCACCTTTTCATGATATTCTAATTTACTGAGATTGTGGATTTGGGGTTTTCATGAGCTGTAAGCCATAATCATCGCACTTATGGCAAATCACGGCTTGAACTATCTTGCTTTGCATGTAATGCGTCTATCTCATATATTAGTTTCACCTTTTACATTGCATTACTGAAATAAATGAACTTTTGCATGATTTTCTAATTTTTCGAGTATCACCTGTAGATCCTTAAATTCTGCAGATTTATAACTTCCCATTATAATGCAAACTTTATGGAGGCTTGTCCTCCATTGTAGCTTTGTATTGCTTTCCTAGAAATCTCTTTAAAGTAGAATGTTATGTCAGAAAAATATTTTAGATTTTACATGAAATAGGTGCAGCCATCTCCTTAGCATAATCTAACAATAAATCTGCTCTCACGTTAAATTCCCTGCATATTCAGTGAGAACACTGTACATGGGTGTGCCATTTGGCACCTGAAAGAAAGTCAGGTGTTTTTTTAATTATTATTTTTTTATCTATTTTTTATATATCACCTTGATTTATACAAACAGAGGAAACAATGCACTCTAATTTTGAGGTACGGTATTTAAATTTGCACCCTTATTTACATCCAAAATTCAGGATAGAAACACTTAAGCATGTGTAAGCATACATCTTGATGATATCCAAAATTCATGTTCAAAAGTCATTCAAAATAATTCCCTTAGCTACTTTCTGCTTCAGGGAGTTTCAGATGAATAATTAATTAACGTCACATTTAAAAGCAAACAACATAAATAGAAATACAGCACAAAGTGGAAAGGAAAATATTAGTGTTCAAATGTGACTTACCCCTGTGATGGTACTTTTTTTGTGTGTGTGTGTGTGTGTGTGTGTGTGTGTGTGTTTACTGGTTCCCCAAAATATGCCTGGAGGACTAGTAATAGGTCATCAGTCGAAAGTTTCTGTACTGGATTTCGTGTGCACTGCTCAGAGGGATAATAATCAACTGAATGTCAAATCACAAAGATTCAACTACATTTGGTCTGGTTTAATGGTGGCACCTATGATAAACACATTTTTCTGTACCCCAGGCTTTTTGGACTAGTGTTTATCCCTCTGTCCAATTTCTGGAGGTAGTAATAAGCAAGTAACCTTGTTCTTTCTAATACAGTATACAACTGTAAATTTAACCCCTTAAGGACACATGACATGTGTGACATGTCATGATTCCTTTTTATTCCAGAAGTTTGGTCCTTAAGGGGTTAAAGGGATTTATTCCAGAAGAGGCTCTTGAACTACTTTCTTTCAAAATGCGTGCTCGGGAACACCAGGTCTTATTATTATTATTATTATTATTATTATTATGCATATGTAGTGGCAATGTTTAATCACATTTTCCTGGCATACTCAAACCCTTCTAACAAGGTACTTTGCTCCCCTGTGGCTAGAGGCACCAAGAAGTCCGATCAAATCCAGAGATGAAAAGAGCTTTCTGCCTCTCCTGGTGAGCTAGCATCCTCCACAAGCAAGAGCCTGGAACACCTCGCAAGCATGCTTAGTTCCTCTCCACAGGTTTCATTTGCATAACTTTATAAACCATACATGTGTTAACACAATGAGACTACGGTTCTTTGTTCTCACACAGAGCTGGGGAAAATGCGGACAGAATCAGACCTAGAACTGTGCTAGGCATTTTATGTACCGAATCAATATACCCTACATTCCCAAAAAGCATTTCAACATCCTTCCGGGTTTGTAGATACTGGCTATTTTAGCCACAGCCATTATGGACAGGTTTTCAAAACACATTACTTGTTATCCTCTGCTGGTAGCACCTGTATATATAAAAATAAAACCATACCAGTCACTAACAACTATGATTGCCATTGCAAGATTGCAACCTCCACACTGAATGTCTTATGATACTGAACAGTGTACAATATCTTTGTTAGATGATGATCATACTAATGTATTGGGATAATACTGAGCCCCCCAGTAAGGTGCACTGCATATGGGGTATTACTGAGCCCCAGTAATGTGCACTGTGGATGGGATATTACTGAGACCCCCTGTAATGTGCACTTTGTATGAGCCCCCAGTAATGTGTGTGGTATATGGAGTGTAAAAATGAGAGGATGGGAAATTATTTTTTTTTATTATTATTCAAGGTTTTTATTGTTGACATATAATAAGCATTAAACATCAATACAATGGCATACATAGCAGGTCATATAGCATCGTTGGACAAGCCAGTAAAGTATACAGTTTTGGGGGTAACCTACGGATGTACATAGAATGCATTGTAGGCTGTACAGTAGGTATTTTCAGCTATGTGGTGCATTTCCTTAATGGAGGTAACCTGCGGGGTGGGGTAGGTATTAGGAGGCATCCACTTGTTGTGTTTTCAGCGGCTTCTGTGTTGTTGGCGGTGTGTTGGTCAAGTTATATGTCTTGGCAAGCCACACACGGCGTTCGGAGTTTGTAGACAGCAGGGAGACACAGTCTTGGGTTCCCTGTTAGGTAGGTCTGTTCGAGGACCGTAGGGTGTGATTTATAGTACATAAATGGAAGGCATTAAACTTAAGAAGAGAGAGAATACCCCAAAAAAACAAAACATAATATGCGTGTGTATATGGATGTATACAGATCTCATTCATCCAGTATGCTTGTATCAATGCAATTATAAGTTTATATACAAAATTGTTCATTTACATGGCACAAGGATATAGTGTTAGATATGTCTGCGGTTAGTATACTTGAATAATTTGGCTCATCAAAACCTTCAGCTCGAGGCCAATAAGGACTTTAATCCGGCACTGTATTTAATATATTTTAATAAGATAAACCTGCGCTGGCGTTTGTGATGTGTGGCAAATGACTGTATTCTAAACCTAGCTTTTATAGTTTGGGTGCTAATGAAGACAACACGAAGACTTCAAAGCGAGTAAATGCATTATTATAACATCCTTTCAAACAATGAAGCCTTTATTTGTTGTGTTAACATTTTATGATGGGTTTTGGTTAATGGGGTTAGATGACAGGTGCATTTTAACCTTTTTTTTTGTTTTGTGATCTCGGTGATATGTACAGTATACTTAACTTTTACCCACGTATAATTAAGTCTGTCACAATACGACATTCATGTGGTCACTTAGAAGTGTAATAATAGGATGTGCATCTAGTGTTTTTGTTTTGCATGCATTACCATTACAGCAGTGAATCTTTGAAACCAATAATTAGCTCCAGTGTGTTTCCTAGTAAATAATATGGTACCTGACATTTAAGAAAGTATTTTTTTTTTTTTAAACGGTCACTCATCCCGTCACTTTCAGTGTATTCTCTTTTTAATTTCTACAGCTTCCATTATTAACATTAGCAGTTGTGTCGCCTTCTCGATAATCCTGATTCTTTGCAATGTGCGCTCTCAAATTAATTACCTGCCATATCCTAAATGGAAGGTGACATGCTTGGAAATTACTTTATATTATAGTCCAAAAAAAGTTGCAGCAGTAATGGCAATATTGATTGCTCAATACATATTTGAAGTGCTTTTACGAATACCGCCGTGTGCATGATCTCTTCTTCTGGGCTGCTGTGAGTACTTTGCAGGACAGAATAGGAAAATAGTGTGTGCAAGCTGCTACATTTGCAGCGCATGCACAAAATCCTCCCAATGCTTTCCTAAAGGAAAGCATTGACTTAGCTGAGATCATAAAGATTGATCATCTCAACCATGGCGAAACTGGCATGGCGTGGCAAAATGGGAAGAAAGGTGAGTAAAAAAACACACACACACGCACTCTGACGACAGGCTCGCAAACACACTCTGACAGGCTCTCTCACAAACACACACACACACACTCTGACAGACTCACACAGGCTTACACACGCACGCATTTTTGTTTTAATTGAAACCCACTCAGCCTCCCTACCTTTAGCAGAGCTGAGTGGGTCTTTCCTGGGGTCCAGTGGGGCTGCTCTCTGTGTGCGAGGGAGCAGTACCCTGCCTGTAGCTCCTCTCTACTCCCTCGCGCTCTGTAATGATGCCGAGGCCGGAATGATGTCATATTCCGGCTCCCGACATGATTAGACAGCGCGATGGAGCAGAGAGCAGCTGCAAACAGAGTCCATAATGCTCCCATGCGCAGCGGCCATGCACCATGGTCCCGCGGGCGGTCGCCTCAGTATTCCCCATGACGGCCGTCGTCAAAGCTCCCTCGCACACTAAATAGAGAGCTGGCAAATACCAGATGCCAGAGCGAAATTTCTACTCGCTGTGGCGGTCTGGCGCCTGGGATTTGTCGAGCCCTGTAAGTCTAGTTAACAGTTATTGAAATGTTCTGTCTTAGAAAAAATATACTGTAACTGTTTCTGTATACCCCAGATTCCAGAGGTCAAATACAAACATAAATTCTTTCAATGTTGGAATGTATTCTGTTCTTTAAAAGGTATGTTACTACATGAATGCTGTTAATGTCCTTAAATTAATCCTGATGTAAAACTCGAGATTCAATTATGTGGGGTGGTGGGGGCGGGGCTGCAAGCCTGCTTCAAATTGTCTGTTTAGATAATATACCATTACAAATATTTAATCATACGTAATCCTTGAAATGATTAAGTTCTGTTAGAAGGCAGGAAAAATGCCTTATGCTTATACTATAGAGACAATAAAACAGATCCTTGTGATATTTTACTGGGTTCTCATCAGGTCTCGGTCAGATATCATGTTATTTAGAAGCCAGAGGAATTTTTCTACCTGAATCTCTTTTAAAAAAATAATAATAATAAAAAAATAATAGGAAAAACATGACCACCAATTTCCTTTGCAAAATAACCTTTATGAACTTTAACCGAGAGCATGCATGTACGGGTTATGATAACGAAAAAGGTATCTTTCTTTTCTGCTTTAACAGTTGTTTTGTAAAGTTGAAAAGAGGGGATCCAAAAAAAACAAACACCCTTTTAAAGAGGTATTCTGTATTTTATTTTTTTAGTTTCTGCAATTACCTATAGTTTAAAGTATAACTCTACGGAGAAAGCACTTGGGGCAAGATAACCACTTTATTGTGGTAAAGTGATTATGGTGCCTGGAGTCCCCTAGTTGGCGTCTTACCTTATACTGATAAAGTATTTTAGAAAAGTTTAACATAGAATCAGTGTTCTCAAGCACTCGTCTGCTGCCTCTCCTTTGCTACCCCAGCTAATGTTGAAGCATTAGCTCAAGCAGTGATGGCAGCAGTGATAAGCAAAGAGTGGATTTTAATATGGGATATTTTACTGTATGCCGCTTTGGTTGAACAGATTGGGTAAGAGAGGTGGACCATTTTATTCAGCATATCCTTATTATGCAGAGGAGAAATACAGTTATATACTATGTTCCAATTTTACCCTTTTCTTTTCTACTGATATTCCCCCTATGCGAATACATTGATTTATTGAGTTGGAGAGAGTACACACACAAACTCTTATTCACTTTTTTAAAATTAAAGGAACACTATAGTCACCTAAATTACTTTAGCTAAATAAAGCAGTTTTAGTGTATAGATCATTCCCCTGCAATTTCACTGCTCAATTCACTGTCATTTAGGAGTTAAATCACTTTGTTTCTGTTTATGCAGCCCTTAGCCACACCTCCCCTGGCTATCCCCTTAAGGACACATGACGGAAATATTCCGTCATGATTCCCTTTTAATCCAGAAGTTGTGTCCTTAAGGGGCTATGATTGACAGAGCCTGCATGAAAAAAATAACTGGTTTCAATTTCAAACAGATGTAATTTACCTTAAATAATTGTATCTCAATCTCTAAATTAAACTTTAAAGGGACTCTCCAGGCAGCCGAATTTACTCACCTGGTTCCAGCGCCGGGAGCCTCGTGAAGCCGCACCCCCTATTTCGTTAAAATTACGAAATAGGCAGGCGCGAGCAGGGAGCAATCAGACGCTTCCATTTGGAAGCATCATTGCTCCCTTGTGCGCATGCGCGACTTCGCCGCACATGCGCACATACTTCAGAGGGCGGCATTCATGCCGCCCTCTGAAGTCCTGAGCACACTACCGCGCGTGTGCGCGGCCGTGAGCTAAGCTGACTGACAGCTCAGCTCGCGGTCTTTGCCCGCCCACCCCTCCTCTGCTGACAGGCTGGAGAGAGAAGGCACGCACACAGTGCCTTCTCTCTCCTGCACACGTCAGACGTATTTTAAACATCTGACGTGTACAGGGCCTTTTTAGGGCCCTGCATGATAGGAAGTCCCTCTGGTGGCTGTCTGAGTGACTGCCACTGGAGGTATTCCTATCAATCAATGTAAACACTGTATTTTCTCTGAAAATACAGGATTTACATTAGATTGCCTGAAGGGAGCTATAGATCATACCTGAACAACTACATTAAGCTGTAGTTGTTCATGTGACTATAGTGTCCCTTTAATCACATACAGGAGGCTCTTGCAGGGTCTAGCAAGCTATTAACATAGCAGGGGATAAGAAAATCTTAATTAAACAGAACCTGCAATAAAGAAAGCCTAAATAGGGCTCTCTTTACAGGAAGTGTTTCTGGAGGGCTGTGCAAGTCACATGCAGGGAGGCGTGACTAGGGTTCTTAAACAAAGGGATTTAACTCCTAAATGGCAGAGTATTGACTAGTGAGTCTACAGGGGCATGTTCTATACACCACAACTGCTTTGTTAAAGTTTATTAAAGTTGTTCAGGTGACT
Organism: Pelobates fuscus; assembly: GCF_036172605.1. Taxonomy (NCBI): domain Eukaryota; kingdom Metazoa; phylum Chordata; class Amphibia; order Anura; family Pelobatidae; genus Pelobates; species Pelobates fuscus. Next base: position 406,317,306 of record NC_086317.1, on the reverse strand, counting down.
ATAGTGTCCCTTTAATGTTCACCTGTTTCCACTAGCACTATTTAGGAATATATCAGAAAGACAAGCTCCTATTTACAGAGCTTTATATTCGTACTGAATATGCTTTGGCTCTCATGGCTCACTTTCTCATTCAAGTTTAAAGAAAAAATGGAATTTCATAGTAAGAGGATTGTCTCCAAATTGATCCACAGTATGTGCTTTATTTTTATGGAAACTGTGAATCTGTCAGTTGGCAAGGTGTGGTTTTATGTGTTTTTCTGCAGTAATCCATTTTCATAGACTAATCATGTTCTCAATGTTGGTTGAAAAATGTTCCTTTGTTTCTGAGCATGTCTGAATGATGCTGGTGTTTAATGTTATTACAGTGGTTAAAGATTGCATTGCATTTCAGTTAACACAGACAGAGCTGTCCAACTGCGTTTTGGATATTTAAATTCTATCTAATTTGCAGGTTTCCTATTTAATACAAAGGCCTTTGCTATCTTTAAAACAGATACTTTATTTCCATCCTGTTGGTTCTGGTGTATCTTTGGGTAGAACAGTTGCACTATCTTGACAGATATATATATATATATATATATATATATATATATATATATATATATATATATATATATAATTTTTGTAATTTATTTTTTTAACTAATTTGTGCTTTATTCCCCCCCCCCCCCACCCCCTAAAGGGTACCCGTCACTTCATTGGAAATGACATTATCGAATAACACATTTTTTAAAAATCACTTAAAACACTATGTGTTAACCTTTTTTTACCCCATGTAATGCTTGTATGTACAGTATCCTCACATTTTTATAATTATTTTATATCTTTTCATGTGACAACAATGAAGAAATGACTCTGCTACAATGTAAAGTAGTACATGTACAGCCTGTATAATAGTGTAAATTTACTGTCCCCTCAAAACTCCACACAGCCATGAATGTCTAATCCGTTGGCAACAAAAGTGAGTAGACCCCTAAGTGGAAATATCCCAATTGTGCCCAAAGTGTCAATATTTTGTGTGGCCACCATTATATTCCAGCACTGCCTTAACCCTCATGGGCATGGAGTTCACCAGAGCTTCACAGGTTGCCACTGGAGTCCTATTCCTCTCCTTCACAACGACATCATGGAGCTGGTGAATGTTGGAGACTATGCACTCCCCCACCTTCCATTTGAGGATGCCTCACAGATGCTCAATAGGGTTTAGGTCTGGAGACATGCTTGGCCAGTCCATCACCTTTACCTTCAGCTTCTTTAGCAAGGCAGTGGTCGTCTTGATGTGTTTGGGGTCGCAATCATGTTGGAATACTGCCCTGCGGCCCAGTCTCTGAAGGGAGGGGATCATGCTCTGCTTCAGTATGTCACTGTACATGTTGGCATTTATGGTTCCCTCAATGAACTGTAGCTTCCAGTGCTGGCAGCACTCATGCAGGCCCAGACCATGACACTCCCACCACCATGCCTGACTGTAGGCAAGACACACTTGTCTTTGTACTACTCACCTGGTTGCCGCCACACATGCTTGACACCATCTGAACTATATAAGTTATCTTGGTCTCATTGGACCAGAGGACATGGTTCCAGTACTCCATGTCCTTAGTCTGCTTGTCTTTAGCAATCTGTTTGCAGGCTTTCTTGTGCATCATCTTTAGAAGAGTCTTCCTTCTGGGACGACAGCCATGCAGACCAATTTAATGCAGTGTGCGGCGTATGGTCTGAGCACTGACAGGCTGACCCCACGCCCCTTCAACCTCTGCAGCAATGCTGGCAACACTCTTATGTATTTCCCAAAGACAACCTCTGGATATGACGCTGAGCACATGCACTCAACTTCTTTGGTCGACCATGGCGGGGCCTGTTCTGAGTGGAACCTGTCCTGTGAACCCACTGTATGGTCTTGCCCACCGTGCTGCAGCTCAGTTTCAGGGTCTTGGCAATCTTATAGCCTAGGCCATCTTTATGTAGAGCAACAATAATTTTTTTTTTTAGATCCTCAGAGAGTTCTTTACTATGAGGTGTCATGTTGAACTTACAGTGACCAGTATGAGAGAGTGTGAGAGCGATAACTCCAAATTTAACATGACACCGTGGAGAAAAAATTGCCAATTTGGACGTTTCCACTTAGGATGTACTCCCTTTTGTTGCCAACGGTTTAGACATTAATGGCTGTGTGTTATTTTCAGGGGACAGCAAATTTACATTATTATACAGGCTGTACACTTACTACTTTACATTGTAGCAGAGTGTAATTTCTTCAGTGTTGTCACATGAAAAGATATAATAAAATATTAACAAAAATGTGAGGGGTGTACTCACTTTTGTGAGATACTGTATATTCAAGATTTAGAAATTGACACTGGATCTGGAGCTTTTATTTGGTGTTTCAGCCTCTCCTACAGAAAGCGGCGCTGGATCGGTCTCCCCTGATATCAGTGCGAACCAGGAGCCCAATGTGCATGAACAGCGAAGCTGTGTGCACATTAGGATTTCTCCATTGGAAAGCATTGACTCATTGTTTACCTATGGGGTTTTGCAAGATGCTGGACAACCAGGTGTAAACTCCGTGAAACAGCAGGAAGCACCTCTAGTGCCTGTGTGTAGACAGGCATTAGACACAGTCTTAACCTCTCAATGTAATCTTTGCAGTTTCTCTAAAACTGCAATGTTGTTACATGCAGGTTAAGGAGACAGGTACAGTGCACTCAGACCACTTCAATGAGATGAAGTGGTCTGAGTGCCTGTAGTGTCCCTTTTACAGATCAGGAGAAGATAATTTTGATAGTAAAAACACTCTGCTTAGATAATGTTTCAAAACACTGATTACTCTCTTATTTATATGTAATCCAACCATTAACATTAATATTTGTTTATCTCTGCAACTGGTAGCAAAATGTTTCCATAGTGCACATAAAAATTGACATTCCCAAAGGTGCCTCTAGGCATTGTGAGATGATAAGCATCATATAATGTTGGATGAGACCCACAGAAGCTATACTATGCAGCAACTCTAGCTTTAAGTATGGTCAAATATAGAAGATGTAAAAATAATCCGATTCAGTGGGGCATATCAGTACATGTGATTGCTAAAAAACCCAAAAACAACCCTAATGTACACATCTGTAATATAAATAATATATGTTTGTAGCAAACTAGAATTTTATCCCCATGCGCTTCTTCCCTATGATCTCACATATTATCCATTTTAATTTCCATTGAGACTTCACAACATTCATTTTAATAAAACCCATTTTAGTTCTGCCACTCAAATTTCGATGTGCATTCCTGGTTATTTCCATTTAAAAAAATCCATTTTTGCTCACCATTCAAACTGCTTTTTTTGTCACAGTTATTTGTCAAGCTTGACAATTGTCTCAGTTGCCAGTATGTCACTTGTCTGGTATTCTCAAAGGTGCAGATAAACGATAGTGCTTTAAACCTTGATGCCTAGCTCTTTGAGGCAGTAAGAGTGGCTAAAGGGGATGCTTTGGACAGAAATAAATTGAAGGACCACTATAGGCACCCAGCCCACTTCAGCTTAATGAAGTGGTCTGGGTGCCAGGTCCATCTAGGGTTAATTCTGCCTGCTGTAAACATATCAGTTTCAGAGAAACTGCTATGTTTACATTAGGGTTAACCCAGCCTCTAGTGGCTGTCTCATTGAACGCCGCTAGAGGCGCTTTCGCACTTCTCACTGTGAAAATCACAGTGAGAAGACGCCAGCGTCCATAGGAAAGCATTGAGAATGTGTTGCTCATTTTGAGCGTTTATTGTAACTGAAGTTCTGTCTCTGTATAGCAGTGATGACTAATCCATGGCTGAGGATCATTGGAAATGATGATGAACAGATGGGTTGCTAAAGTGAGATAGACCTCTGCCATCTAACTCTTTGGCAATACATGTCTTACATGTTATATATATTATTTAATTTTAATACTAGGAATGTTATATGAACTGACTTGCACTTGAAGTAGGTTTTAATCGTTCTTGCTGAGTCTTTAGGGCCATTATCAAGTGGAGAGATAGTTTGTCCCCCAGTGGTTCATGGTTGCATGACCTTCGCCTTGATACCCCACATCATTACACTAAAATGTATGCCTCACACCTTATTTTACAACATGTCATACCTGGGTAACACTGCTGACATCTATCACTGAACTCAAATCACCCCACATATTCCCCTTTTTTTGTGATTATTTAAATTTTGATTCATTGCTCCTAAAGAGTTACTCCAAGCACTTTAAGCACTTCAGTGATTTGTATTTATGGTACATCGAGTCTATATGTGCAGCGTTTTACTATGAAATGATGCACTTATTGAGTTTAATCCATTTGCTGCTGGAGGTAACTCCACCACAGGCAGCGACATTGGGGTTTTATTAGCCAGCCTGGGAAAAGAATAGCCTTTCTGTACAGAGTACAGCATGCTGATGGCAGACGGCCAATGGTGGCACTACAGCCCCTCCTTGCTACCCTTGCCCTCCAATCAACCTGCCCCTTCTAACATCTGTACCCCCAGAGCAAGGGGGAGTGGCAGCAGACAAGAAAGATCTGACTGCTGGGAAAACCTGGTCTCTGCGCTGGAACAGAGGTAAGTTTAAGCTAGTTTTTATTTTTATAGTAACTCTTTAAAAAAAATAATAATAAAAAAAAAAATATATATATATATATATTTGGTTTTCTTTAGCTGCAACGTGTCCTACTAAATAACCCATTTTACTTTGGTGCCACATGACTGAGAGTTTGCAGAATAAACACTTTTCTGGATTTATTTCTGTCCCTAAATTTCTGGTTACCAGATGCATATGGCTTTTTTGGGTCTCTACTGCATTGTCTGCCTCAATCCTACTCACTTTCTTCAAATTTTCTTTACTTTCTCTTGAACAACCCATCTTGATTATCCTGTTAGACAGGCTCTTACTTGCTGAAAAATTGCTTTGTTGACGCAATCCTTTACCTTTGTCCATCAAACTATGTTAAATTAGACATTTCTAAATCCCATCCCAAGGCATCCCAGCCATTACATACATAGTTCCATTCTGTGCTCCGCCAGAACATCTGTTTCAACTCCAAATGTTTTAGCTGAACCAGGAGTGGTGGTAGTGGAAATAAAAGTGACAAGCTATACACCACAGTCGCTACTTGTTGTAGTTATGGTGTCTGAAGCCTCTGGTAATTTCCCTCTTGTTACTCTCAATCTGTTTCCAAGCATTTTTATATTTTTATTTTTTACTTTTACAAACCACTGCAGTTTCCCCAGCACCCAAAGCCTTTTCCTTGGTTGGCAATACTGAGGAGGTTTATTGTTTCATTGTCTAAAATATTTGTACAATGTGATCTCTCATGCCATGCAATGATAGCCTCCGAGCACTGTGGTATAGCAGGAATAGCCACGCTGAATTTCTGTAGCTCTTCTGATTCCTTCATAGAATTGAAATTGGTTTTCTACCTTTTCTACCCATGCAGTTGATTGGGCATGTATGAAACACACGGTGGGCATATGTGTATGAGCACACTGTAACAGCCAAATCAGCTGTTTTTACCACTCTATCAACTATATTAGGGCAGTATACCAAACTTTATTAGATTACATTTTATTCGGTATAGTTATGTTATGTCTCTCTTTGTAGGATAATTACCATTAAAACATTAATGTTCTTCAGTAGTTTAAGATTTTTGTGTACTATTGTAGAAATTCACAGCTGTGTGTTTAATGTCGTCTGAAATACTGACTGGATAATACAGGAGTGGGCTTAGAGGGGCACTAAAGGCACCCAGACCACTTCATCTAACTTAAGTTTTCTGGGTGCAGTGTCCCTTTCTTTTTAGGCCTGTAATGCAAGACTTTGCCATTCTGTAGGATTACATTGCATGATCTTCTTTTTTTTTTTTTTATAACCAAGTCAAAATGTATTATAAATCAAATGCTGCCATGCATTCACACTAGCCTCCCGATGCTTACCTATAGGGAATCTTGATAATCTCAGCCTAGAAGCGGAACAGCATTATGGAAAATAGCGCTGCAAGGGCAGTTTGGTTTTGATGAAATACTAAAATGGTTTAAAGCTGCACTATAGTGTCAGGAACACAAACGTGTATTCCTGACACTATAGTTCTAAAATCACAGTTTGGGTGGCCGGCCACCTTTTACCTCTTGTTATAAAAGTGATTTACTCACCTTTTTTCAGCACCGTGCTGGGCTCCTCACGTCTGGCCCTGCCCCCAAACTGCCTCCTTGCTATGATAATCAGACTTGATGATCTTGGCCAATCACAATGCTTTCCCATAGAAAAGCATATGATTTGTCTGAGATCACCAATTCTGATAATCTCAGCCAAGGAAGCGGAGCAGGGGATGGAGCCAAACACTGCCCTGGCCTATCAGCATCTCCTCCTAGAGGTGCATTGAATCTAGAAGCACTTCTAGTGGCTGTCTGAAGAGTGACCACTAGAGGTATTCCAAGGCCTGGAATAGGCAACCTTCGGCACTCCAGATGTTTTGGACTATACCTTTCATGATGCTTTACTAGCATTTTGGGTGTAGGAGCATTATGGGGGATGTAGTCCACAATAACTGAAGTGCCAAAGATTGCCTATCCCTGTTCTAGGCTGTAATATAAACACGGCCTTTTCTCTGTAAAGGCAGTGTTTACATTAAAAATCCTGCAGGGGGACTGACTATACTCACCAGAACAACTACATTAAGCTGTAGTTGTTCTGGTAACTATGTTGTCCCTTTAATAGAACAAAAAGTAATAGTGCTAAAAGATTTGCCTCATATTTAAAGCAATAAATGGTACACTTAGGGACACTCAATGTGCTCCTTTACCTTTTATAAGGTTTGTACTTTCCCCTTTTAAGTGGATCTAAACTTTTCAGTTGGTGTATAGTTCATATCTCTGTAGTTTCACTGCTCAATTCTCTAATATATAGGAGTTAAATCACTTTTGTTTCTGTAAATACAGCCATAGCAACACCTTCTCACCTTCTCTGACTGACACAGCTGTCGTGAAAAAAATGATTTTATGGTCAATCAAATCATACAGCATAGTGTGTTTGCTTTAGAAGCTTTTATATCCTGTTTTGTTAATTGATCTTTAATCACACCCAAGGCAGCTGTGGGATCTAGCAGGCTATTAATTAAGCAGAGCATATTCTAAATTAAACACACTGTGCAATAAGGGAAGCAAACATTCGACTTTTCTGGATGAGTGAGTCACAGCCATGGGCGGTTTGACTAGGGCTGCCTAAACAAAGTGATATAATTCCTAAGTGGTAGAAAATTTAGAGACTGCAAAGGAACATGATCTGTACACTAATACTACTACATTCATCTTGAGTTGTTTTGGAGTGTAGAGTTTCAATTTAGTGAATATTTTTATTTTATGAGAGCATTTGTGATATGCAAAATAAGGATCAACCATTTGGACATTGGTAACGTGTGCATTTTGAAATATATATATATTTATTTTTAAATACATACAAATGTTTGGGTGTTTGAGTAAAAGATATCACAGTTCTTCACTTCCACCTTAATAAACGTAAGCTTTGTGGCCAGCCCTGCTTATTGTATGAAAAGCTTCCATTATTCCTTACATTCTGTGATTTACCTAGAGAGAAGGCTTAATACTCTCTGCAGGGTTAACCAGAGCGTGTCCTTGACTAATGGGAAACAAATCCCTTAAAATCCCACAGGCAGCAGAAAACACCCTTCAAATAAGCGCAAGCAGCACTGGGAGTCAATGCAGCAATGTTTGGAAACTTTTCTTGTCTCCTGAAAATGTCTCTTTCCTTAAACCAGTTGAAAACAATCTGAATACATTAACATTATTTTAATTTATACAATGTTTGGTGAGTGTAGCTTTTACTTGTAAAATTGCGTATCTGCTAGGATGGCAGTACGGGGTAGGGAAAAGGAAGCATGGAGACATCCTCACTTTAGTCTCTCCCTACTCATGTTGTCATCTGTCGATGCTAATTTCCTGGCATATCAGTCTTCCAGCAGTCACATTATTGTACCATTACTGGTTACACCATGGGGAGATGCTTTATGGTAATTATCAAGAAGTAACATGCAAAAGATAATTACAGCTCTACTTCTTGACACATTTTGACAAAAATTTTTTGCATATATACTGATAGCATTGGAATTTCAATTAAATTATTTTGTGATGTTACATGACCAAAGGTGTGTATCCACCGGCTTGTCAAACTTTTCATTCCAAAATCATGAGCAATTTGAGTTGTTTCCCTCCCCCTGTTACTTAAACAACCACATATCTTCTGGGAAACCTACCTACTATCTACTGGAGCATTTCAGTATGAACATCCTTGCTTGCATCCACAAGAGCTATAGGGAGGTTGAGCTTTAATATAGAGTGATTAGGTCTAGTCTGCAGTATGCATTCTATGTCATCCCAAAGGTGTTTAATAGGGTTTAGGTCAATGATTGTGCTAGGCCAATGCCTAGTTCTTCAAACCCAGTCTGTCAAAAAAGAACAAAAAAAAAACAACAAAAGCATTTTCTGTATAAATGTCATTTTATAATCAAGGTGCATTGTTTGTCATTTTGAAATTAGGAAGGCCCTTACAGAGTCGAAAGCACAAAATAAGTCATATAAAATTTAGCTGCATACTGTAGTGTTAACATGTCCTTTTACCGGTACTGGGATGACCTGACCAGTAAACCATGAAAAGCTAAATCAAACATTATTTTGCTTCCCGTTTTTAAGTTTAGGACTGTGCAATCAGGCTGGTAGCATTATCTGGCTTCTGTCAAACCAAGTTGTTCAACTACCTCCTTGAGGGTATGGGTGAATTTAGCACTGTAGAGAACGTTTCCAGCAGTTGTTACAGCTCTTTAATTCTCCAAGCTTGGCATTGCACTTGGTGGTGCTGCTTTTCTATGGATACCTATTTCATTGATCTACCAAGGATGTGCTGATGTTGCTTTCAGTATCAGTTGTGAACTTGGTAGTGAAGGCTACAATTCACTCTTGCTCTGTGAGCATTTTATCTGCTGCTGAGCTGATGATACTTCACTATAATAGCATTAACTGGAGCCCATCTAGAAGAATTTCGTCAGAATCTGATGGCAGAATTTTTATAAACTAGCTTGATAAACACAAGCGATCCTATGAAGGTGCCTCAGTGAAAACCATTTTCAGTTATGGGCCCTGCTTCTCTTGATTGTTTTCTGTGGAGAGTTCGATTTAAACACGTGTGTTGAAGGGTTTTCTACATACTTTTGGCCACATATTTTAATCCTCTGTGGAGCATTGGCCAGTGCTGGTAATGCCCCATAATCATCACAAATATATGTATTATTTGTGTAAGGCGTCAAGGTATTTAAAATTCCTTTTACTGTATATTGCTCTTTTAACCATACCGTAGATCAGATATGTGGATCTTGAGATAAAGTACATTTTATTTTGTTTGATGCAATCTCAAACAAGTATTGTGTGTTTACATCTTCAAAGTCATCTTAAATTATTAGTATAATCTTGCTTATTTTTCGCTTAGCACTGTTCCTTTCAGATGCATTGCTTTGTAAGATGAAGGGTAGGGTTGTGTGAGGATTCTACCAAGTGAGAGGTTACAGGCTGAATTTTGGCTCTCAAGCTGCAGTGCATTGTCAGCGTTTTTCTAGCCTAGAGCATTTAATTATTGCGGTCTTAAATTTAACTCCTTGCACTGCCTATATAAAGAGCCAGTAGTCCTGAAATTCTCTGCACCAATAGGAATTGAATTTCTATACATTTTAAAACCTAATAAAAAAATGATCACTGTGGAATACCGCTGTATTAAAAAAATGAGTCAGAAATGTTTTTTTATTTTTTTTTATTTTTTATTCCTTTAGGGATAAGCAAACCCTGGCATCCTGGGTGTTTTTGCTTTTTGACTTGCTGACAATCATAGGAATTGTAGTTAATACTTGTCAAGTGTCGTAAGCTTGGTAATCACTGCTTTAAGGTGTTTTTTGGGGGTTTTTTTCTTAGGAGATTCCATTTTTGTTTCTGCCATTTTGTTTTGATATTGCTAGCTCAGTGCGCAAAACACTTCCATATTATACCTCTTAACTTTGTGTAAATAATCCAAGACTGGGGCAGTTGGTATATGTGCTTTAAGGCCACCTTTTATTAATTTGAAATCAGGGATCAGCTACCTCTTTATTTCTGTCTTAATTCATTTCTTTATTTGTAGCATGGATTTTAATTTTGCATTCCTTTCTGACTCATGTCTGAGTTTAGCATAACTGGAAGATAGGTTTTGGTTGTGCCAATCTTTTAAAGCAATTCTTTATAGTTCTATCTATTTTAATGTACATACTTTATAGGCGATGCATGCTCTACTGGAGTGAGAATGAAGGAACTGTCACCTACCTGGATGTGACCGTACCTCATAAACTGCATGTGTAATGGTTATGGTGCTAAGAGGCTGCAGAAACTGTCCCGTGTCTAAGGCAAACAGATTTTGAATGTTTAAGACACCCCCTGCTGTTCCACTTCCACGTTGGTAATATCAATTTTGTCCATATTTAGATAGCTGTGATAACAGGCTCAGAGTGGCAGCTCAGCTAAAATATGGTTAAAACTTTGAGATCAAGCGTGCAGTGCAGCCATGAATTGGTTATGGTGCTTGGGCTTTCCCTTTCAGAAAAAAATTTGGAAAGATTAGTGGATTTTTTTATTTAAAGTTTTTTTTTGTTTTTGTTTTTTTAAAGAGTAACTAATGATTTTTTTGCTTTAAAAAAAAAAAAAAAAAAAAAAGTGACTATTCCTCTTCAGAACATAAACCCAAAACATGCTCTGCAGGATATCTCAACACCATGAGAAAGCAAAACCTAAAACTCTTCTTTTGGTTCAGGAATAGCACACCCCAGGATACAATGTGTGTGTTTTTTTTTCTTTTTCTGTGTGTAACAGTTGAATAACGAGACTGATAGTGCATGTACAAAAATTAAACAAATTAAAGTTTGCAATCACTGGAAACAAGAAATACCGGTCTTCCTTTTCTTGGCACCAATACAGTAAAATGTGTAATCCAGAGATGGCCAAAATTAACATGAAACAGCCGTTGACAGTGTGTAGTCTTTGTGTCCTGTGTGTGTGTCCTCATTCATTTGGCTGTAAGTCATGGAAGACATGTAGTCCACTGCAGCTAGAATGTTAAGCAATCCTTGAAAGTTTGCTAATTAATCCTCTCACTGGAGTAAAATTTACTTACAGCAAAAGCAGAGGAAGGTTGCGCCAATAAAATTGTAATAAAAGATATTCCCATTGTGAGATGGATGCAGAAGAAAAAGAACCAATGGTAAAAAAAGGCTAAAAATAACCAATAAAATGTCCAAATAAATGTGCAGACTTGCAAGAATAGCCAAATCTTGTAGGAAAGTCTCTTCTCTATGGAGGTGCCAGATCAGGAAATGCTTGGGATCAGTATCAATATACAACAACAACAAAAAAGTAAAACCCCATAGTGTAGTACATCATGACAATATATGGTACTAATAATTTGTTGATCTTATGTTGTCCTACTCATGTTTTCTAGAACTAGAACCAGCTCTTGTATGGATGGCGTACAGTAGTATAATCCCCAATTATTGGATGTGCGCAATTATGTAGTCCCGAGATATCATAGTGGTATGGGGACCATAAGACCCAGAAAAAATAGAACAATAGTGCTGTCTGTGTAAACTGAACCAGGAGTAATAAACAAGAAATCTTTACTCACATTTAATTGAGCAGGCAAACCACTCAGTGGAGAAGGTGGTATAATCTCCACCTTGGGTTCTTTAATGAGGTCCTCACTGGAGCAGTGAACAATAAGTACCAAACTGCTAATCCTGCTACTCCCTACTTTGTCTCATTATACCTTTTGACTGGGCTGGAATTTCAGTGAAATCCCAACAGTCACTATGAGCAGGGCCGGCACGTCCATAAGATTTCAGTGATCGGCAGGAAGGAAGCTCTCCCTCCTGCCAGGCCGCCTTCTGGACCCCCGGCAGTGGTGTGATCAGAGGCAGCGAGGGAGCTCTAATCTCCCTGCTCTGCTCCCTTGAGCGCCGTCTGCTGATGTCATATTCCGGCTCCTGGCATTAGTAGGCAGCCAGGTAGGGAGGCTGGGTGGAAAATGCTTATTTATAAAATAATAATTAGTGAATGTATGTGATGTGTGTCTGTGAGTGACAGTGTGTGTGTGTGTGTGAGTGATTGTGCGTGTGTATGATGAGTGTGTCTGTCGGTGTGTGTTTGTGAGTGTCTGTCAAATCAGTGAGAGTATGTTTGTCATTGAGTCTATGTGTGACTATCAGTGTGTCTGTCAGTGTGTGTGTCAATGAAAGAGTGTGTCAGATCAATGAGTCTGTGTCTGTCAGTGACGTCTGTGTGTGTGACTCTTAGTGTGTATACACCACTGAGTGTAGCGTGGCAGAGCGGAGCACGGTACAGGAGCTTTTGTTTCCTGTTCCCGGTCAGACGGACAGGAGGTGCTCACTGAGAGAGCACTCCCTGTCAGTTCGGCCGGGTACAGAAAACTGAAGTTCCTGTAGGGGATCTGCTCCGCTCGGCAATGCTACAAGAGAGATAGGAGGCACACCAGGAAGGGGAGTGTGACCACTAAAGGGGAGGGGGGGGTGCACCAAGGGACGGAGGGAATGGGAGAGAAACACCAAGGGACAGGGAAAATGGGGGGGAGGCGAGGTGACCACTAATGGACGGGGAGGGGAGAGGGTCTGGTTAAGAGGCACTTAGGTGAAGATGTTTTTTTTTGGGTGGGGGGAGCAGGGCGGAAAAATGCATCTTCGCTGATGTACCCAAAAATCCTTGCACCAACCCTGACTTATGAGTATGTCGTACAGATTTTATCTTTAAGAAATACTCCATTTGCAGGAGGGGGGTGACAGTGCCGCTTTAACCACAGATCTGTTTGTTGTTGTTGAGGGGAAAAAAATGCTGCATGGTGGAGAACTACATATTGTATAAACCCTTGCTGAGCAGCTGTTTATGGGATATACCAGGCAACTGTAGAAAAGTTGGGATTGATTTATACATGTTAACTGCTGCCTAAATTGGCTTACTGCAGCAATTTACAAACCCTGGATAATCATAGCAAATGCAAAAACCTGTCATGGTACACACACGTTAATTTAATAATAAATTGAGTTCCATCTATACATTGTGCTACCAGAATTCCCAGAAAAATGTGCATATAAATTTGGAGAAAATAACTTTTTAAAAAGACACCCTTTGCCACTTGTCAGTCAATTATTTTGCAAAGAGTCAAAAGATTGATTTGCAGGTAGAGCAGAAAGTGCCTACTACAGGTGTGCTGCGTGTACTATATAGTTAATCACTAGAATACATATAGCTTGGAAGCACTGACTTATAAGTATATGAATTGAATGTTTTCTCAATGCAATAAATTGCACAGGTGGTCAAACTGTAATGTCTCTTTTACAGCAAATTTAAAACCGTTTATTTATTTGTGGTCCAATTGTACATAATCAACTTTAATGAGAAACCACGCTGTGTATTGGTTCGAGCTGTTCTAATGTCTAAATCTCATTAGATGCTTTGTGGATTTTTACAAATTAAAGTGAACCTGTTTTGAATAACTTAAAAATCGCTCCCATATACTCCCATATACATTAATTACACCATATACCACAAAGATACTTGGCATATTCAATGTAAAATACTTCGATTTACTTATTTTTCCTCCATTACATGTTACACTGTCCTTCGATCTGCCTCTGTTCTTCTTTGATATGTCCTGCTTGGGACGCATCCCCAAGATGGTGATTTTAACACTACAGGGTCAGGGATGCATGTTTGTGTTCCTGTCCCTATAGTGTTCCTTTATATAGGTTTTTCTCCCAATCTATACATTTGTTAGCAAAACTGCTAGCACCCTATAGATGGTCAAAGTTTAAGCATACTGGCTCTATGAATGATCACTGTGCATATAGACAATGGCGAAATATATGCACAAAACAAACAAAATTGGCCAAGGCCCAATATTTCTATGACAATCTGAACAATAACATCTCAAACCCTAGAAACTTTTGGAAAGTCATAAATAAACTACAAACTCCCCCAATCCACTCCCAACCCTCCACTGTCAAAGTGGATAACCAAACCCTGCAACTTCCGTTAGATGTAGCAAATGCCTTTAACAATTATTTTGTCGGATGCTCTACTGCCCTGATTGCCAAGCTAATAAATGGCACACATCCTGAAACTACAAATGTGGATCAGGTCTCACTAAATTTGCAAACGCCCAATATAGACAAGTTCACTTTTAGACCTGTACCTGTTAGTGTCATTGAAAAACATCTTAATAATCTAAAAATGAAAAACCAGTCCGGACCTGACCAAATCCCAGCAATGCTGTTGAAGCTCAGTGCACCGGCAATTGCTAAACCCGTCGCAACTCTAATTAATGAATCCCTGGTGTCTGGATACATACCCAAACTTTGGAAGACTGCAAGAGTAGTGCCTATCCATAAAAGTGGTGACACTACCTTGGTTTCTAACTATCGCCCTATATCATTGCTCCCGGTATTGTCAAAAATCTTAGAAAAATGTGTCCATACGCAACTATGTGAGTATTACCAACAATCAAACTATCTGACCCCTGATCAATCGGGCTTTCGCCAGAATCACTCCACTACAACTGCCCTCTTAAAAGTTTGCAATGACATCCAAACTGGCATGGAACAAGGAGACCTAACTGGAGCTATTTTCCTTGATTTTGCTAAGGCCTTTGACACAGTAGACCACGACATTCTACTGCACAAACTCAAAAACTCAGGTATTGGTGATCATTCGCTAAACTGGTTTCGATCGTATGTATCGGAACGCTCGCAATATGTGTCCATTTCTGACAGCGACTCCCTCCCTCTCCCAGTCACGTGTGGTGTTCCCCAAGGTTCCATTCTCGGCCCCCTACTATTTTCTTTATTTATAAATGATCTGCCTAATGTCTGCAAATCCTCAAATGTACACATGTACGCAGATGACACGGTAATCTATGCGAGCAATTCCGATCTACCGCAGCTTGAGGCTGTGCTCCAAGACCAGTTTACAGAGGTTGAAAAGTGGATCGCAAAAAACAAACTGTTCCTGAACACTGACAAAACTGTCACAATGATCTTTGGAACAGTACCTAAATTACACAAATTACACAATTCTCACCTATCCATCAAAACAATTTCAAATGGCACACTGACCGCAGTCCACTCTTTCAAATACTTGGGTATGATGTTAGACCCCAATCTATCTTTTGGCCTGCACATAGAAAAGCTTGCATCTAAACTTTATCCAAAACTAGGTGCCCTGTACAGAAACAAATCCTGCCTAAGCCCTTCAGTAAAGGAAAAGATTGTACAGCAAATGCTGATGCCAATCATTGATTATGGGGATGTAGTATATGCATCTGCATCGCAATCCCACATTAATAAACTCAACACATTGTATAACTCGTTCTGCCGATTTGTGCTACAATGTAATTACAGGACCCACCATTGTGACATGCTAAAAGAACTAAACTGGCTGTCGCTGGAATCCAGACGCACCCTTCATCTTTCTAGCCTTGTGTTTAAGAGCTTTTCTGGGAAACTCCCACCCTACCTGAACGCAATGCTTTCCCCGGCTGTTCCCACTTCCTACAACCTCCGATCCAGTACCAACACTTTACTTAGTCTACCTCAATACAAAAAGAAAGCAGCCCGATCCTCCTTCTCCTACAGAGCACCGCATTTGTGGAACGACCTCCCGCACAAATTAAAATCTTCCCTAAGTTTAAAGTCCTTTAAGAGATCCATCTCTACATACCTCAAAACAGAATGTACCTGTCATGGTTGATTTTATTTTTCCTACCTGTTCTATGTTAAATGTTGTATATATTGTATATTAATTTTGTATTTTATTGTACACTAACTGTAACAATGCAATGATTTGTGGACCCAGGACATACTTGAAAACGAGAGAAATCTCAATGTATCTTTCCTGGTAAAATATTTTATAAATAAATAAATAAATAAATAAAATCTTATGCTCAATCTAAAGTGTATAAGTTGCTTGGCGCATGACAGATGCCCTTTAACTGTGTTTAGCTAATGGAGATGGCTAAAGATTTCCACTGTTTAAGGAACAGTTTTTGAACAATTAGATGCACTGTTAGCTGCAACATATCATAAAACAAATGGCATTGTTTGTGGATGATGAGATCATGTTCCGTTCTCATATGTTTGCTGACCCCTGGTCCTCAAATGAATTGCATAGCCACTTTGTCCAGCAGGAGCGGAGTTAAAGATGTGTCATCCCTTACAAGCTTTTTAAACAAAAGTGTTGATAAAACAGAACCTTATCTGTACATACACTTCACTATTTGCTTAATTTCTAGTGACTCATTGATTTTTTTGGATCCTCCTGTGTGTGCTGACTCAGATAGCAAATGGAGAACTTGTGTCTCCTGTATGGATAATGTCAGTGGAGTCATAAGAAGAGAAGATTATGAGCAAGTGAGATTTGTTTTTTTATTACTTTTCTGTCTACTGCTTGTTCAGGAAGGCAGAAAAAAAAGGATTTTCTTTTGGTAATTCTCGTAATGTGCGTCAAACATTAGTTACAAGGCAATTAAAAACATAGAGACATTGAACTTACTAGAAATTGCTCAGTGAGTCATTGGACCAGGATGGCATGTTTGGGGGAAAATGTGCACTGTTTCAATATAGCAGGCTCAATGGGTGGTACCTATAGATTCTTCTCAAAGACAAAACTATGTCACTCAATGAAGTGTCTGAATTCTTGCAAGCTTTTTTATATTATTATAATTGTTTGACATTTTTTTATGATACTTCATGGCTGCGGAAAAGTGGAAGTTCTGTCAGCCTACGTCACCTTTCAGTGGTGTTTTTACGAGGCCATAATTGGATATGCTCTGTTCTGAGCTGCATCTTTTACGAACGTTTCAGCTACGTAGTGGTGATAGATAGGGGAGTAGGCACCATGCCTACTGACCATGAAAGCGGTTGGAGGAGGATGTGTGGGGAAAACCTCAATTATGGGGCTGTGGTGCGGGGACATTTACACTCTCATTGGACCTTCAAAAATATGGAGAAGTTTGTAATAAAATATGTTTTAAAAAAAGAATATACATATTGGAAACGGTAAGATAATTTATGTAACACTCCACATGATAGTACACATCTATTTTCCTTCATTCTCCCCTCACTCTCCTGTTTTTCCTTTCTCTTTTTTTTCACTATGCACTTTTTTCCCTGTGATTTGTCCTTATGTTATGTTTGTAGTTCTTCTTATATAACAGTCTCTTATGTATAGATCCTGCTTTAACATTAATGTACCCTTTCAGTAAGTGAGCATATATTGCACTGTATTGAGAAAAAAGTAAACATAAACCTTAAAAGAAAGAAATTGCAATATAAATTAAATATTTTGAGATCTATATTTGTATAATTTTAGTCCGTCCCTGTGTTGGTTATTACGTTATAAGTAGTACACAGTTTATAAAATATCTAATCTTTGGGGGAAAGCCACATTTTTAAAGAAGAGCAAATTATCCAAGCTTGATAATAGTTATTATCTCCAGTGTTTTTCCATTAAATGGAATGTTCTGCATCTGAATGGAGGTACTAATACTGAACGGGAGAAGATTAAATTATTCCTATTTCCCTGGAGAGCCTCAAAAATAGATATAGAAAAATCACATCTAAAAAGATAGAAATTAAAGGGACACTATCATATCATATCCCCCCTGTCTTGTCTTTCCTCCAAGCTATACATGTTAAGATCCTTTAACCTTTCCTGGTAAGTTTTATCCTGCAATCCATGAACCAGTTTAGTAGCCCTTCTCTGAACTCTCTCTAAGGTATCAATATCCTTCTGAAGATACGGTCTCCAGTACTGCGTACAATACTCCAAGTGAGGTCTCAGTGTTCTGGCTACAATGGCATGAGCACTTCCCTCTTTCTACTGCTAATGCCTCTCCCTATACAACCAATCATTCTGCTAGCATGTCCTGCTACTCTATTACATTGTCTGCCTACCTTTAAGTCATCAGAAATAATCACCCCTAAATCCCTTTCCTCAGATGTTGAGGTTAGGACTCTATCAAATATTCTGTACTCTGCCCTTGGGTTTTTACGTCCAAGATGCATTATCTTGCACTTATCCACATTAAATGTCAGTTGCCACAACTCTGACCATTTTTCTAGTTTACCTAAATCATTAGCCATTTGGCTTATCCCTCCTGGAACATCAACCCTGTTACATATCTTAGTATCATCAGCAAAAAGACATACCTTACCATCAAGACCTCCTGCAATATCACTAATAAAAATACTAAAGAGAATGGGTCCATGTACAGATCCCTGAGGTACCCCACTGGTGACAAGCCCAAGCTTCAAATATACTCTATTGACTACAAACGTCTGTTGCCTGTCACTCAGCCACTGCCTTACCCATTCAACAATATTGGAATCCAAACTTAAATATTGCAGTTTATTGATAAGCCTTCTATGCGCAACAGTGTCAAAAGCCTTACTGAAATCTAGGTAAACAATGTCTACTGCACCACCCTGATCTATAATTTTAGTTACCCAATCAAAAAAATCAATAAGATTAGTTTGGCATGATTTCCCTGAAGTAAATCCATGTTGTCTCTGATCTTGAAATCCATGTGTTTTTAGATGTTCAACAATCCTATCCTTTAACATGGTTTCCATCACTTTCCCCACTACCGAAGTAAGGCTTACTGGCCTATAGTTGCCCGACTCCTCCCTATTACCTTTCTTTTGAATGGGCACAACATTCGCTAACTTCCAATCTTCTGGGACTACTCCTGTTATCAATGATTGGTTAAATAAATCTGTTAATGGTTTTGCTAGTACACCACTAAGCTCTTTTAATAGCTTTGGGTGTATTCCATCAGGTCCCATTGACTTATTTGTCTTTACTTTTGAGAGTTGAAATAGAACCTCTTCCTCTGTAAACTCACATGTAATAAATGACTAATTTATCCTTTTTATTAACTGAGGTCCCTTTCCTTCATTTTCATCTGTAAATACCGAACAAAAATAGTCATTGAGGCAGTCAGGCTAGACCTTTATCCTCTTCTACATACCTTCCTTCTTTTGTTTTTAATCTAACTAATCCTTGTTTTACTTTTCTTTTCTCATTTATGTTTCTAAAAAAAAGTTTTGTCCCCCCCTTTTTTTTTTTACTGACTGTGCTATTTTCTCTTCTGTGTGTGATTTGGAAGCTCTTATAACTTGCTTAGCCTCTTTCTGCCTAATCTTATACATCATTCTGTCTTCCTTACTCTGGGTTTTTTTATAATTACTAAATGCTAATTTTTAGTTTTTTACTATTTTGGCCACATCTGCGGAGTACCACAGTGGTTTCTTGAACTTTTTGCTTTTACAGACAAGCCTAATGCAATTTTCTGTTGCCTTCAGTAGTGCAACTTTTAAATAATCCAATTTATCTTGGACTCCATTTAAATTGCTCCAGTCTGATAATGACTCCTTTACACATATTCTAATTTTAGAAAAGTCTGTTTTTCTAAAGTCTAAAACTTTTGTGTGTGACTCAGTCACTGTTCTTATATTAAACCACACTGACTGATCACTGGATCCTAAACTTTCACCTACAGTAATATCGGATACCAAATCTCCATTTGTTAACACTAAATCTAGTATGGCCTCTTTACGAGTTGGCTCCTCAACGACTTCTTTTAGAGACAATGCCAGTAGGGAGTTTAGAATATGTGTGCTCCTGGCACAAGCAGCTATTTTTGTTTTCCAATTCACATCAGGAAGATTAAAGTCACCCATGATGATAACTTCCCCCTTCATTGTCATTTTAGCTATTTCCTCAACTAGTAGATTATCTAACTCTTCAATTTGTCCGGGGGCCTATAAATCACACCTACACTAGTTACTGTGTGATTACCAAATTCTAACGTAACCCAAACGGACTCTATGTTCGCCTCACTAACTTTTATTAGGCTAGATTTTATGCTATTCTTCACATACAGTGCCACCCCTCCCCCTTTCCTGCCTTCCCTGTCTTTTCTATATAAAGAGTACCCTGGTATTGCTATGTCCCAGTCATTTTTCTCATTATACTATTATACATTCACTCTGTCTGCTGCCCTGCATATTTTGAAATTTATGGGACTGCAGGTGTACTCTGCAATATACTGTTAACAGTACAGCAGTGGTCACCAATAATCCATGGATTTACGTTTAAATACACTTTTTCAGCAAACCAACTGAACTGATAAATTGAGTGTTTTAGTTTCTTTGTATTATAAACTGGACTGCCCTTCAAGACCATGAAAAGAACTGTGGATTAAACCGTTCTTATCCATTATAAACCAGGCTAGATGTAGTTCCTCTTCTTCTTAGCTTCATATAGGCTTCATTATTCATGACTCCTTTTGACCATTTTTAGAATACGTCTTACACCTGTTCTTTTGTTCATTTCCTGTTGTTAAACCCATGTTTCTTATCTCCATTAGGAAGCCAAGGATTGATTAAAAAAAAACAAAAAACAAAAAAAAAAACTAGTAGACACATTTAAATGTATAAGCAAGTGCCTAAGGTGTGTGATTTCCATCTCATATTGAAGCATGCATTCACAAGTGTGAAGGAATTATAATAGTCCTTTTAACCCCTTAAGGACCAAACTTCTGGAATAAAAGGGAATCATGACATGTCACACACGTCATGTGTCCTTAAGGGGTTAAAACAAGTTTTGCATATCATCTTGTTTGGAATGTTATGGCTATATGTAGATATTCTTAAAATATTTACCAAAAGGTCTTAAAGGATCACTGTAGGCACCCAGACCATTTCAGCTCAATGAAGTGGTCTGAGTGCAAGGTCCCCCTAGTTTTAACCCTGCAGCTGTAAACATAGCAGTTTGAGAGAAACACTGAGGGTTAATCCAGCCACTAGTGGGTGTCTCCCTTACAGCCACTAGAGGCGCTTCCGCGATTCTCAGTGTGAAAATTACACTGAGATGAAGCTGGACGTCCATATGAAAGCATTGAGTAATTAATTCCTATGGGCGGTTTGAATGCGCGCGCGGCTCTGGCCGCACGTGTGCATTCGGACCCGACGTTGGCAGGGGGATTAAGGTAAGTGGGGAGGGCCCTATAGTGCCATGAAAACAAGCTCCTTTAACTAAATAGATAACTCTCAGTTTTTCAATCAGAATGCATCTAATGGGTCTAAACAGTGTGGGCATTATATTAGTTATTACTAAAATGAAAAGCTTGGATGTACTATAGCCTTGTTGTGTATTGTTTTTACATAAATACATATAAATTCCTAGCCTTTCTGTACTTCTACTGACTTATACTTCTTCCGTGAGGTCAGCTATTCTGTTAAAACCATGCAGAATTTGAAACTCTAAAACCAGGCATTTTTGAGATGCTTGGTGCTTGCACAAGGTGTCAGAATTCATAAACGCACATTAAATCTTGATAACCTGCAAGATATTTGGTCAGATAAGTAGGGCCTCTGACACAGAGCAAAGTTAAACTAGGAGATGAACTGAAAATAAATATTTACTTACATGATGCATTCCATAATAATACAGGATAAAATTAATGTAAACTTTTTTTTTTTCTCAACAGTTGACAGCTTTCCTTAAATGTTGGGGAAAAAAGGTGTTGTCCCCTCCGTCCCCCTTTTTTTTTGCAGTTTTTCATATTCATATATTTTTCTTCTGCTGCAATTGCATGTACCTGGAACTTATGGTGACTCCTACAGTCGATCTCTAATTTATCAGTGTGTAGCCTTCCTATCTGCCCCCCCAAACCCTTCACAACCTTTCCAACATTGTGCTGGTCCCCCCTGGTCCTCTCACATAGCGCTGCCGTTTAGAAATTCCACGCCTTGCCCTTCTTTGGGCATGCCTGTCAAATGACAAATTTGTCAATTTTTATTAGCCTTCTGGTTATAATTAAAGGAAAACTATAGGGTCAGGAAAACAAACGTGTATTCCTGACCCTATAGTGAAAACCCACCATTTAGGTGGCTTGACCCCCCCCCCCCCCCTTTAACCACCTCAGAATGGGTTAAAACTCTCCTTATTTTCAGCTCTCCATGGGTCTGCCGGCGCTGACTCTGCCCCCTTGGTGACATCATTAAATTAGCAGATTTGCAAATCAGCAAGGGGGCAGGGCCAAATGCAGTTTTGGCCAATCAGCACCTCCTCATAGAGATGCATTGAATCAATGCATCTCTATGAAGAAAATTCAGCGTCTCCATGCCAAGCGTGGAGATGCTGAACGGCAGGGCTGCCTACTGTGCAGCACTGAGCCAGGAAGCACCTCCAGTGGCCATATAAGGAGTGGCCACTTGGAGGTGTCCCTATGGGCAATGTAATCACTGCCTTTTCTCTGGAAAGGCAGTGTTTACATGAAAATGCCTGAAGGGAGCTATTATACTCACCAGAACAACTATGTTAAGCTTGTTGGTAACACTACAAAAGAATTAGTAAAATTCAAGATTAAATTGTTATTGAATATTTTTTTTCCTGTTTTGCGTATTAGAATTTGGGAATCAAAATTATTAGACTATTGCAATATGGTCCGTTGTACAAAATGGAAAGAATTGTTTTTGAACACAGTATGCAGTTTCTACTCCGAGATTAACCCCTTAAGGACACATGACATGTCATGATTCCCTTTTATTCCAGAAGTTTGGTCCTTAAGGGGTTAAAGTTCTGACATCCTCTTTCTGCTCCCAGTGAATAAAAGCTGAAGTCTCTTGATATTTGGGCAAGATCTGGAATATCTAAAAATACTGCCTCTAGAAAGCCCACTACTGCATTTTCTCAAAACATAGGATTGGTTTTAATTCAAACAGCTTTTATTTAATTATTTTATGTAGCAACTTACATTATTTAATAAATATAACAAATGTACTGCAAAAATAAGGCAAAAGCGTACAAAAAAATTAAACAAAATAAATCAGAAGGAAAAAAAGGACTTTATCATTGGCCTGTCACTTAAAAATCTAGCAGATGAGCTGAAAATTAATGCTTTGTGTATGTGACATTGGGGGAAATAGCAGCATTTTTATACAATATTCATCAACCCCTTCTGAAAATCCATTTTCTATTGCTAGCTCTGTATACATGCTGTTGATGTCATGTATGTCAGTGATGGGATTGATGAATGCCTCTTATGTTGTTCTTTGTTTATACCAATTAAATGATGCAACACCTACATGATTTTAACCCGTCTTAAAGGGAAATATATCACACCACTTTCTTCCAAGAGGTTATGCATGGCTTCCAATTATTATTTCAGAACAAATTAGCCACCTCCCCCATCAAGTTCTCTATCCAATAACAGTCAAATTGTTTTTTAAATGTTGTCATTTCCGATTGAAGTTATCATTTTATCAAGTTATCATTTATCTATAAATATCATAATAATAATAATAATAATAATTTTGCAGTGTACTGAAATGAAAACTTGTGCTGTTGTCCTCACCCTCCATGTGTTCATTAACTGTTCAAGGACTAGGTTATTGAGTTAATCTTGATTAAAATAAGTTGGTGAATTTCTGCCTAAATAGTCAAGTTGATCATGAAGCTGAGATTTTTCCATATTGGTTTTTGTCTTCTTTTATTTAGCATGCCTGGAGCTTCTAGTAACTGCATTGGTATACATAACAAATACTAGGAGATGGGATATCTTGACTGTTCTGATCAGCACAGTTTTTCCCTCCCCAGGCACATTAACGTAAAATTAGCAGATGTGAGTAAACCTCTGCTAAAGCATATCCTAGTGATACCCCTCTGCTCTTTCCAAGCCATCATATCCTTTCCAATTATGCTTTAAAGACGTGATTGACTTACGTAATTGCGATCAATTTAATGATGCACGGTCATGCACCTAAAAAAACAAAAGACAAAAAAACAACAACTTTGCAGTGGGAGATCAGAGACCTGTATTGTACAAATAATGGGTTAATGTATTTTAACAAGTTTTCTGATTGATCTCCACTGATAGGCCAGCATCCATCTCGCAAGGTTTTGTGATGCTTTCACTGACCAGATAACTGTGCTCTTAACTGCAGTTAAAGTTCCCTGCTCAGTGATGTCAATGTATCATTGCTTTTTAGTGCAGCATATTCACTGATCACAGCACGACTGTGACAGCTTGGTAGACTCTTTCCTATCCTCTTTGATTTTGTAAAAAAAAAAGCAAATTCTAGCCGGCTGCTTCTTTTTTGTCTTTCTTAGACGTTCTAGAAAAAAAGGCTAGTGTATAGAGAAGTTGCTGAGAGCAGTGCAGTTGAAATAGATTCATGTGAGTAGATTGAACAAACATTTTTTTAATTGAGCAGATGGCTATTTTGTTCCTCTCTGCTAGTGACCCCTGCTGATATTTCCTGTGGTTTCCAGAATGAGAAATGCAACAATGATTGCACTCGTGGAAATCATCTAATCTCTTAAACGAGCCATCTGAGCGTTACATTCGGAAGTATACGCGTTGTGAGCCAAACGTGCGCTCCATCCGCCTTGAAACATCTTTAGACAAGTTTAACTCTTACACTGCAATATTTAGGGCACTGAAGAGATAAACCCCGCTGCTTTACTTGTGTACTTTTAAAAGAAGGTTGAATTTGGCATGCTGACATCTCCCGTGATGAGTATCACAGAACATGAGCGTGGCAATGTGCATTCCCTGGTGCATCAGAAAAAGATTCCAATTACTTCTAGGCACTGGCACATCCCTTGCCAATCCACTGGATGATGTGCACTGTTTATTAGGGGTATGTTAGCAAAGTCACTGTGTCTAATCAAAATATACACTTGCAAGCGTCCTGTCGCTGAATTATATAGTACATTAACCGTTCATTTTGTATAAATCTGCACGGGAGACTTTTTTTCCCTTTTTTTTTTTTTCTTGGTAATGTGCAAAAAAAATTACATGTTTATCAAGATATTGCTATGATATGCAAAAGTGTTTACCGGCTTTTTACACTGGATATTGGTCCATTTTCGTGGGCAGATTTGCTTGCATCATTTTTTTATCATCTATATTTCCTGTATTAAAATGATTGCGGTTTTAGTGATGGTGCAGTTGTTTTCCTAGTTATGACTGATCTTAACGATTAGATAGAGTACAGAATTTAAGGAATTTCATTGGAGGAGGATTGCCACTTGATTTGTTGCCTTTAAGGATTAACCTGTACAAGCTTTGATCTCTTCTAGCTGCATCCCAGCACCAGCAGATGCTGTGTTTTTATAGCAATCCCTCTGAGCAGTGACCTGAGGGTACAGGTGCATGATAAACAGGAGTCAGATTTTGAATGATTGATGTTCAGCACGCCCCCAGGCAATCAGTCTTTTCCATTAAAATTTCAACAACAAATCTGTGTATCACTGTCTGTACTTCAGCTTCTCAGCTTTCCAGTGTGCAGCATCCAAACAATACAATTGGGGCAACATCCCCATGACACTTGAATGTCACTTTGAATATGCACTTGGCTTAATTTACAACCATTTATTGCGGGTGCTCTTTGACCCTGTGTGCTCTGTGCTGCCAATCATAGACTGCAGTGTGTCTGGGGAAACATATTTTTTCTTTGTATTTATTTGAATGACTGGTGGCTATGTAATAGCCGAACTGATTAAATAGGTGTATTCCATTGAAGGCATTTTTAACCCTTTCATTTCTAAAAAGGTTTGCTGCTCCTAGCAAAAGGACTCAAAGCAATAGTTATTCATGTTTTATATCCAGCTTTGCAGGTCCGTGGACAATGGCGGATTTTTTTTTTTTTTAGGAGCTAGGAGTACATTAGTACATAGATCACCGATGAACTGCCAAGTGCCAGATGTTTGCACAACAAGTTGCGAAGGAATGCATTTGCTAACCCTAGTAAGGATGAATATAACTACTCTATAAACTGATGGCAGCCATACTTTAGCTGCCATCAGTTCACATACGCCCTCACATAAGAGGCCATTACCTACATTCTAAGAAGGAATGGTTTACAGACTCTTGGTGTATATCAAAAGCTTACATTTCTTTCAGCTTCATTGTATATACAGCTCTAAGCCTTTCCTTTTACAGCAGGGTTACAGTCCCTAATATTCACGCTTTGCAATGCTCGGAGGTGCCTCTAAAATCACCACTTGTCCTCAGTCCTCTGCTTAGGCCTTGTTGACAGATCTGTTCTTGTGTTTTGAAACACTCTTATTGTCATTTTCACTTCCTGAGACTGAAACACACAGCGAGTAATTCTGACAGGATATCCGTATTTATGTTAAGGGGTTTTTTTTGTTTCCCGACTGTGCAGGAAGCTGCAAATAAGAAACAAAGAACACTTCTGTTTTTATTAAAGTGTAATTTTTTGTATTTTGAAAAATGCATTCGAAATACTTTTCTTCCAATTATAAATAGATTAATAAAACATACTGTTTTTCACCGATAGCCTTGTTTAAAAAATAAATACATAAAACCAAGCTGGTGTGTTTAGCAGGTTTGTCATGTGCCACACACAACTGTGTGTTTAGAGCTCTCTCCTCCAGAAGTCTTTGTCTATCTGATCTATTACTCTTCCTGAATTCTAAAAGAACATGCATTTCAAATAATCTGGATGAAAGATGTTTTCTGCTATTGACAGACTAAGTGTACATATCTAGTGCATATGAGGAAAATTACCTTTTGTGTTCAGTACGTGTGAAATATGGAAACTGATGGTTTTGCTGATGGGGTTGACTTAGTGTGGACTGTTATTCTAAATATGAGATTGGTCTATAGCGTGTTTATTTAGTCTGTTGAAACTATGTGTTGTTTAGTTACTCTGTTTGTTTATACATGGAGTGCAGAATTATTAGGCAAATGAGTATTTTGACCACATCATCCTCTTTATGCATGTTGTCTTACTCCAAGCTGCATAGGCTCGAAAGCCTACTACCAATTAAGCATATTAGGTGATGTGCATCTCTGTAATGAGAAGGGGTGTGGTCTAATGACATCAACACCCTATATCAGGTGTGCATAATTATTAGGCAACTTCCTTTCCTTTGGCAAAATGGGTCAAAAGAAGGACTTGACAGGCTCAGAAAAGTCAAAAATAGTGAGATATCTTGCAGAGGGATGCAGCACTCTTAAAATTGCAAAGCTTCTGAAGCGTGATCATCGAACAATCAAGCGTTTCATTCAAAATAGTCAACAGGGTCGCAAGAAGCGTGTGGAAAAACCAAGGCGCAAAATAACTGCCCATGAACTGAGAAAAGTCAAGAGTGCAGCTGCCAAGATGCCACTTGCCACCAGTTTGGCCATATTTCAGAGCTGCAACATCCCTGGAGTGCCCAAAAGCACAAGGTGTGCAATACTCAGAGACATGGCCAAGGTAAGAAAGGCTGAAAGACGACCACCACTGAACAAGACACACAAGCTGAAACGTCAAGACTGGGCCAAGAAATATCTCAAGACTGATTTTTCTAAGGTTTTATGGACTGATGAAATGAGAGGGAGTCTTGATGGGCCAGATGGATGGGCCTGTGGCTGGATTGGTAAAGGGCAGAGAGCTCCAGTCCGACTCAGACGCCAGCAAGGTGGAGGTGTGGAGTACTGGTTTGGGCTGGTATCATCAAAGATGAGCTTGTGGGGCCTTTTCGGGTTGAGGATGGAGTCAAGCTCAACTCCCAGTCCTACTGCCAGTTTCTGGAAGACACCTTCTTCAAGCAGTGGTACAGGAAGAAGTCTGCATCCTTCAAGAAAAACATGATTTTCATGCAGGACAATGCTCCATCACACGCGTCCAAGTACTTCACAGCGTGGCTGGCAAGAAAGGGTATAAAAGAAGAAAATCTAATGACATGGCCTCCTTGTTCACCTGATCTGAACCCCATTGAGAACCTGTGGTCCATCATCAAATGTGAGATTTACAAGGAGGGAAAACAGTACACCTCTCTGAACAGTGTCTGGGAAGCTGTGGTTGCTTCTGCACGCAATGTTGTGGTGAACAGATCAAAACACTGACAGAATTCATGGATGGCAGGCTTTTGAGTGTCCTTGCAAAGAAAGGTGGCTATATTGGTCACTGATTTGTTTTTGTTTTGTTTTTGAATGTCAGAAATGTATATTTGTGAATGTTGAGATGTTATATTGGTTTCACTGGTAAAAATAAATAATTGAAATGGGTATATATTTGTTTTTTGTTAAGTTGCCTAATAATTATGCACAGTAATAGTCACCTGCACACACAGATATCCCCCTAAAATAGCTATAACTAAAAACAAACTAAAAACTACTTCCAAAAATATTCAGCTTTGATATTAATGAGTTTTTTGGGTTCATTGAGAACATGGTTGTTGTTCAATAATAAAATTAATCCTCAAAAATACAACTTGCCTAATAATTCTGCACTCCCTGTACAGTCCTTTTTACTGTTTATAGAAAGTATATTGGGAAATACAGAAATGATTCACTGTGGGTATATCAATTGTTTATTACCGGTACATTTATTTATAATAAGATGTCTTAACCAGAAACTCTCACCTTCAGATCCTTACTGGCATTTGGGAAATGTGGGATACTTATGTAGCCACTAGACTAAGTAGGTCAACCCCAGTCAGATTCTTTGAACTCTTTTGCCCAATCCCACAACCACATCAAATCCTTGGCCAAAATTGATTGTCTGACCTGATGTGCCTATCAGTAAAACTAACCAATTTTTTTTAAAATCTAGAAATGTGTTAAATGACCTTACCTCTCTATACATACATTTTCTAATGCAGAGGTGTACTACAATATGTAACTAAAATGTTGATTAAGTAAATTCTGCTGTGTGCGGATCGCCTTCAATGGCAGTGGAAGTTTATTTCTACTTACTGCTACTATATACTCATCCAAGTGTATTTAATAGTCTTCACTAGTGTGAAGATTAGCAAAACTGTCCCCCACAAATGACGAGTGGGCCAGTCTAACTGCCCAAAAGAATCCATCTTAATAAAGCAATTTTGGAACATAGATGCTTTGGAGAAACCAGTTTGTTACTCTGATTCCCTAACGACACGTTTATCAATTCTCTTTGTTGAGCGGAAAATCCTTACGTGAACCCATAGCAATAACAATTGAATTCTAAGGTTTCTCCTTCCACCACTATTTATACAGTGTTTGTTTATATTATATCATGCCTAAAGCCAAGGAAGAAGTTTTAGTCAGTTCATTTGACTTTTTACATTAATATGATGAGTGCAAATTGTTGCTTCTCGTCTTTTCCAGCTTTGTTTGGGCTAACTCGTGAAGCGTTATCTCATACTCTCCTACAATGTTGTAATTGGTGTTGAGTCTGCTGAGGAAGAGAAAGTAAACATGACTAGTTACTTAATGTACAATTATTAGAATGTTATGCAGTTCCCGCATATGTTTTTTATGATAAAGACCCCAGGAAACAGGAAACGCAGCATTGCACAGTAAGCATCATGCAGTATCTGTTACTCATTTACAATGAAAATGACTGAATTAAGCTGCAGTGCTGAAATTGACTTGCTGTATTTTAATGTAATTTTTTTTTTAATGAAAATTAATGTTGATGGAGCAGTAGTGGTTTTAGTCCTTTAGAACAATAGAGACTCATGTACGGTGAGGCAGTAATGGCAGATCAAGGATGGCTGAGAATCATGGAAAATGTACTTCTGAGATATAGTCTTTCAAGGACGAAAATGTCCAGCTTTTGACCACTGTCAGATCAAATAGATAAACTGGCAATTTACAGGGAAAATGTCAAATGTGTATTGTACTTCTCAAAATTCTAGGAAATGTGTAGAAAATATTAAAAATAAAATGTTAAGATTTTACAGTTACATCAAGCCCCATGACTACTTCAGTGATTTAATTTGGTCAAGGTGCCTAAAGGCACTATGTTCAGTCTTTCATGTAGCAAGTTTAACCCCTGCTGAAAGAGATGTAACTCCACCTCCAGCAGCGTCATTGAGGTGTCATCAGTGAGCCGGTAAAAAGAATTCAGAGCAGGCTAATATAAATTATGTGCGCATTTGTTTGCACAGAATTGCATTAATTGTCTGAGTGGTCAGCTGACGCGTTTAGCCAATGAATGGCGATGGCCTCGACATCCAACTTCTGCAGGAAGGACCCACAGCACCTGGCAGAGACCATTAAAAAACATTTTGCACAATTACCGAGACATGGGTTCAGGATACTCCTCACATTATAACTACAGCCAGCTGTTGTAGGTATAATGCTTGGAGTAATCCATTAAAAGCAAATGTTTACCTTCTTGCCCATGTAATAAATATATAAATGTAAGGGGGAGAGGAGTCAGTTGTTTTTTTTTTTTTTTACTGATAAATATCTATATATATATATATATTATGTTGTATCAATGGCTCTCCGTAATATACTTCTATATCACCCAGAAATATGAATACGGAATCTGATGTTCTTTATAAAAATTATACATTTATTCTACTCCCAATGTAAGGATGAATACATATGGAAAAGTTTAACAAATGCATAACGATGTCCAGAAATTCAGAGGACCAAACAACCGAAGAGTAGCATGTTGTCATGTCTGCTGTTCTTTTATAGACATGATTATGATGCTAAAACTCTGGCCATATAAGGACATATATAAAGACCCCCAATCCTCTCCGTATACACCCACATTCCAGACTTCTAATGCTACTGCATAACAAATGACAATCTGTTCTTTAAACCTATTAGACATCCATATCTAATATGATTAGGAACATATAATATGTAATATTCTACAGTCCACCAATACATTTTCGGAGTCTGCATGTGAGCATTTTAGTGTTGTTGCAGGTAATAGAAAAGAGATGGATATTTAACATAAGTCTCCTAATCCCGAAGTTGTTGCTTGTATTTAATTATGAGTAATACATTAATGCTTTCCTTGGGCATATTTCTAAATTAACTTGTGAACTTTATTTTATTTTACAGGAGATATAACCCAAAAGGGATATGAAAAGAAAAGGGCAAAACTTCTTGGTCCCTATATCCCACAAACACAAGGTAAGTCCTTAATATGACAAATTGCATTGCTGATGTATGAATTTTGAATTGTTGCTAAAGCAGAGCACAATCCTGGTTACCTTCTAGAAGAACTAGTAAAGCTGGTTGGATCCAAGAAGACATGTCCTTAGACTGTGGAGACTCCTGGAACGCGTTTTCGGTGTCTTTCTTTTGCATTGATCTTTTTTAGTTTGCATGCTTCTAATAAAAACTAGCACTATGAAGGAATTAAAAAATACATTGTTTTCTACAGAACAAGATGTGGAATACTGCAGTTTGTTTATTTAGCAATTTGTTTTTTTAGCTTTCATGTTACGGTCTATAGTAGTGGTAGGTTACCTTTGGCACTCCAGATGTTGTGTACTACAACTTCCATGATGCTCTGTCAGCATTATGGTTGTAGGTATTCTATAGCATTAGGTAATCATCAACATCTGGAGTGTCAAATGGTACCCTACTCCTGGTTAGCTACCTGGTGAGCTGTAGACGGGGCATGTCCCTGATGTGGTGACCTCTGGTGTTGTATAAAGATGCCTCTCGTGTAGCAATCCATGCAAGCTCCCTGACGAGGATTCCTACCACCTACCACCTATTCCAAAACACTGCATTTTTACTGCAGGTTTACACCATCCAAATCGTGAGAGGTGTGAAAAGCCCCCATCCTGGATGCTTTCTTTCTTTAGGCTTCTTTTAGCATCATGGAAAACCCGGCTCCCAAACATCTGGAACACCAAAGATAACGTTGTGGTCATAGTGTTGATAAGAATTGTTTTCCCATTCAGTATTCTCTTTGGTGGCAATTTTCACTATGTGAAAGAAATTCCGACAACCCTTGGTCACTATCAGTATCCATATGTTTCTGCTCAGAAATGTTCCATTATTCTATCTCTAGTAAACGATGCAAGAAAAAAGTAACAGCGATACTGTAGAATCACACTTTATCAAATTAATTCCCATTGCTTGTTTATGCAGTTGCAAAGCATTTAATTGATAATGTGTTTATTTACAGTATGATTAGATGTACAGATCTAATTGATTGCTTATATTATTAATGGCTTAATGTGAAGCATTAAGACCAGTAATAATGCACAAATAGCATATTACAGATTTGAGATGTTGGCTTTGTCTAGTGTGATAAGAATCCATTAAAATAATGGAGTAGCACAATTGTTTCTCGAGGTATTTGCAATGTTAAAATACACCAAAAAAGCATATAATTAATTAATCTGTTATAGCTACAGTATGACTCTCTATACCACTATACCTTCAAGAAACAGTGGTAAAATCAATTTTCATTGTTCCGGCTTGTGGGTAGAAAAGGAACAGTGGGGATGGTGGTTGCAAAATAATTGATATCTATGGTGTGTCTATGTACCCAGCACAGTGTTTGATTAAAGGACATCTGCTGTTTGGAGTTGTTTGTACAAATAAAGTTTTTTGTAAAAGAAAAAAAGAACATCTGAACTTGCTCATGTCTCTTTACCACCTGCACTGCAGTAACCGTTGTTTGCATAGTGTGGGGTGTGTTAACCAGTTGAAATTCGTACAAGGTCCCAATGGCACTTTGTTGAGTCGATGTCTCATCAATGCATAACGGCTTCATTGTTTCAAAATAAATAAATGTTACAACCATCCTTCTTGTTAATTTAGAGGTGAAGGCTTCCAGTTTTAACCTTTTGAGTGCCAGAGGTACGCCTTGGGCATACCTGAGTTTTAAAGGATTAAAGCGGGTCTGATCATTAAATAAATATCAATGGAAATGTAAGACTTAGCAGGATGCTAAAAATATTTTCATTGTAGAAGATGCAGACAGCTGCAGAATTTAGGTACCGATCAGACAATGTTTACCTACATCAAGCTTTAAAAATTTAATAATGCAGATCTTGCCATTAATTTTGCAAGGTAAAAGAATTCAGAACTGTAGAGTGGAATAAGAGAGGTAAATAATATTCTCTAAAACCAAAGATGTGTGGAGAAACCAGTGACTGCAGCATTGTCTAGCCTCATCATCAAATGAGAGTGAGAATTCCTATCTTAATTGTCATCCTACTATAAACCTCGTAACGATGAGTAACTGGAAGTGGTTTGTGTCACAGTCCAGTGACGTGTACAAAGGCATACAATACAATTTGTTAATTTCAAGTGCAGCATTGGCACTTTAATGCCCATGTTTTGGGTTTTTTTTTGTAATGAGAAATTCTAGCACAGTTTTTTTTTTTTTTTTTTTTTTTTTTTAGTGCAGTTACTCTGCTTTCAATGTTTGTGTCCTCTATGCTTTATCAGTTTTTGAGATATGGAAGTTCAATGTCTGTAATCAGAGATGGCTCTATAACGACACTATGATAACATTTTTAAAAATGCTAAGAGATCAGCTTGTGGTTTTTTTTTTTTTGGTTTTTTTTTTCTGTAATTTATTCATTTACCCATCCCATAACAGATTACAACTGTCTGACTAGTCATAGATGTTATGAACTTTCAACCTTCATATCATAAAATGACAATATACTCACGTTCTCAGAGCTTCAGTTGTGGGGTGTGCATCTGTGGACCATAATAACTTTATCACCTGAAAGTGTACATGAAGTAATAAAGTATTGCCTACATTAAAGGAGCACTATAGGGTCAGGAACACAAACATGTATTCCTGACCCTATAGAGGAAACCCACCATTTAGGTGGCGTTTCCCCCCCCCCACCCCTCTCCCCATTACCCCCCTCAGAATGGGTTAAAACTCACCTTATTTTCAGCTCTCCACGGGTCCCCCGGCACTGGCCCCGTCCCCTTGGTGACATCATCAAACTTTCCCATGGGGAAAGCATAGAATCAATGCATTTCTATGAGGGAAATTCTGCGTCTCTATGCAGAGCGTGGGGACACTGAACGGCAGGGCTGCCTACTGTGCAGCCCTGAGCCATGAAGCCCCTCCAGTGGCCATCTAAGGAGTGGCCACTTGGAGGTGTCCCTAGGGGCAATGTAAACACTGCCTTTTCTGTGAAAAGACAGTGTTTACATGAAAATGCCTTAAGGGAGCTATTATACTCACCAGAACACCTACATTAAGCTGTAGTTGTTCTGGTGACTATAGTGTCCCTTTAATTATGTGATATATTCAGAAGCTGTAGTGTAGAAAGGTATTATGGAGATACAAGTTCAGTGAAATGGGAAAGAAGTACCTACTTATGTAAAGAAATTAGTGCTTTTAACAAAGTTTAGTACTTCATGAAAAAAACAAAACCGGATAGTATGGTAAAGTATAAAATAAATACCAAGACTAACAGCTTCTGCAGTAAGCTTTTACCAAACCAGTAACTGGCTTAGCCAATACCGATGCTTCCATTATTTGCTGGGAAAATTGAGCATATCTCTATGTAGAAGGCAGTTTGTGATACGTAGTTCAGCACTTGGCAGCAGTTCCATTCTAAACTCACTGACTGCTACATTGACAATTTTGTTAGTGAAGCAATTAGATGTGAACACTGCTCATGAAGGGGTTTGTCATTGTAGTTGGGGACATGTATAGCATGTGTACACCATATAAGTATTTTTGGTAGGAAGAGAGCAATGCATTGGTTAGTGAGGGAATGTGGGCTCATTGTTGAAATTATTTATCTTCTAGTAGTTACATAGGTAAATCACTTTGATCTCTTATGTGAAGTAACTGTTAATTGCATTAATAATAAGTAATTTAAATGCCATAGATGAGCACTTATTGAAGTCAGTTCAGAGCCATCTTCAGGAGGCAAAATTATTTCCAGAAACCAGGAATCCTAGAGAAAGCATTTATACAAAAGCAGGATAAATAAGATAGCTTGTTCAGAATGAAGGCTCACTTTATTCAGGTCTGTTAAGTTTATTTTATACATACATCAATAGAACACTAGTGTATCCCATGATGTCCACATTATAAGTCATTAAAATGAGAATTGTGACAGCTTATTTTAATAAACAATGGGTATTTTCCCAACCCTATTGATTTTCAGCAGTTCCACAAAGGGATTAGCGATCTGACTGTAATAATGCGAGGAGATGGAGCATCCTCCCAAATAGCTTCCATGCTACAGATCTCTGTGAAGCACTTCTGCTTTGTAGTTAATGATTTGTGTCAGGCCTATTCCTCACCACATGGCAGCGTGATATTGATTGTGGCTGATGCCTCACTCTTCTGCCGAACATCAACCAATAAACACAAGTAGAAGGCTTCTTTATTTATTCTTGACATAATAAAAGGTCTTTAATTGGTAAATAAATATGTCTGTTTAGATTTCAAATTACTGTTGAAGATTCCATTGAGAGCTTTCATCAACCGTATCTTTATAGCATTATCTTCATCCGTTGGGAAACCTGTAGAAGGGTTGTGGGTCAGACCAGGAGTAAAGGAAAGAGATTGATAAGAATGATTGAACAAAGTTCCTCTCGGTAGCTGTGCTGCAAAATCTCCAAGGATGATGCTCTAGTTATGGCCAACATTAGTTCATGAACTATTAACGTGTATAATAATTGAGAATGGAATAATTTATTACTGTAACAGTGCTACTTTGTCTTCTCGTTTTCAAGACTGTTATAGATGACTTCATAGGTTTTGATAGTAGTTCCAGAGATGGTGACCCCACTAATCGTCTTTTGGTGTTGGAAAATGTAGTGTCACAAAGCACATCCGCTGGTGATATATGTAGCATTCATTGTGTTTTTCTATCCAGAGGTTAAATGTAAGCCTAACCCCTCTTTCCTGCAATGTAAAAACACAGTGCTTTCTTGATTGAAAGTTGTAATATGTGGAAAAGTTAACTTCTGCTGAAGAATATTATTGTTATTCTGCCACCTAGTGATCTCTTCATGGCACTGTGCACTGGCCATATTTAAATACGTTTGAAAATAAAAGAAAATCATTATGTATATCACAGAAACTACCACACCCCATCTCCATACTTGCCTGACTTCTATTCTGTTGCAACATTTTGGATTATTTATAGAAGGGAGGGGGGGGGGAGGGGGAGTACTAGCATTGACCCCCCCAAAAAAAGTTTAGCCAGAGGTTTTTCCTGACATTTTTGTTATTTTTTCCTTTCCAGTTATGCTATACAAACATTCAGTATTGTTCTATTGTATGTTATCTCATTCACAAAGAAGTTTGTAACTTTATCGGCACCTACAGTGTTATGGCTTTTTTACCTGGAGGTTTTGTTTGAGCAGTGAGTAGCTCTAGTCTAGAGAATATCACTTCAGTGATTATGCATGTAGTTATACATTTTCTGTTTTAATTGAACACCTCAACTTAAAAATAAATATTTCAACCCACACACTAGAAACGCTCCAACAACAGTTCCCCTTCAGGCTAGACACCATCCAAATACAATACCTGGGAGTCAACTTACCGGCGGATTTAACACAATGCTACACACTAAACTACACGCCGACCATACACAAACTCACCCGAGATATACAAACATGGCAAAATATGCCGATATCATGGCTGGGCAGGCTGGCCTCGGTCAAAATGAACATCCTGCCCAGACTATTATACCTATTTCAAGCGCTGCCAATCCCCATCTCGGTACCGGACTTCAAAAAGCTACAGACCTCTAGCGATCAGTTCATATGGTCAAAGAGGCAAACCCTGTACGTCCCCAACAGATCAGGGGGACTGGGCCTACCACACCTCACCAATTATTATCAGGCAGCACAAATCGCGCAAGCCCAAAACCTGCACGCCCCACACGGGGTCAAACGATGGGTAGACCTGGAACACGACACGTTCGGGAGCGACTTCCCCTCCCTATACATATGGCTACCAAAAGAGGCCAGACCACCCATGCCCAGGACGACCCCAGCTTTAACTAACACCATCAAAGTTTGGGATAAGGTAGTACACAAAAGTGGCCTCACAAACCCATTATCCCCACTAACTCCATTGCTCCGTAACACACTATTCCCGCCAGGGATGACACCCAGAGACTTCTCACGATATGAGGATAACAACCTCACACGCATTTACCGCTTCTTCAACGGTAACCACTTGATACCATTCACGGACCTACCACAAACAACACCCTTCAGAACCTACGACCACTTTAGATATATCCAAATCAGAAGCTTTCTCGACTCACCAGCAATCAAACAAGCAAGCAACTCCGCACTAACCCCCTTTGAGAAACAATGTATGCACGCACCAATCCAGAGGGGCCAAATCTCCACGCTTTATTCCCACATCATTCAGAACATAAAAGAGGGCGCCCTATCCTACGTGTCGGCTTGGGAGAGGGACCTAGGACCAGCAGAGGACCCATCAGACTGGGTAGATATCTGGGAGGCCACAGCCACAATCTCTATATGTGTCACCCACAAAGAACAGGCATACAAAACACTGATGAGATGGTACCTCACCCCCCTGAGACTCAAACAGATGGGCAGATTGGAATCAGACGCATGCTGGAAAGGCTGCGGCAACAAGGGGACTTACCTCCACCTATGGTGGGAGTGCACCCCCATAACACGGATCTGGCAACAGATCGCAGCCCTGGCTTCCGACATCCTACACACAGATATCCCACTCAACCCATGGATATGGCTACTATCCAAACCACACGCAGACATACCCAGAGCACAAAATAAGCTAGTAGCTAGGATAGCCCTAGCAACCAGACGGGCAATAGCAGAAAAATGGGGCAGCCCAGACATACCGACCATGGAGACCATCAAGAGGAAAATTGCAGATGCAATAAAAATGGACGAACTGTCCGCGATGGTGCATGATACGACAACACAATTCCCTAAAATATGGGATCCATGGTTCTACGAATTTCCAATCTCTGCATAAATAGGACGAAACCCCACTCACTCGACAATAGGCGCACCACACCAGGAGACAAACACTAAACACCACCGACCCCCGACTGGGGAACACTTCCCCCCCCCCTTTTTTTTCTTTTCTTCTTTCTCTCTCTCTCTAACCCCCTCTTTACCCCCCTGCCTACCCGCCTCCCTCCACCCCCACCCCAGCCCCCCACCCTACCCATATACCAGAACTCCCAATACCAGCGTCAAAGGCCTCACGGCCGGCAGCCACCAGCCAGTAAACACAACGCACCGATGACCGCAACAGCACAGACCTAGAACCCACGACAGACTACGTCCATAGACTAGACACCCCCACAAATCCAAAGAACACCTAGAACAACAACCCACAATCAGACCGAACAGACAGACTCCCAACACAACAGGAGACCTCAGACTCTGACATTACCCCACCCCCTCCCTCAACTGACTAGACCCCTCGACGCAACCACCGAGTTCTCCCCCACCTGTTAAGATATGAAACTGATGCACAATCGTCAATATATTGAAAACGCTGCAATCACTGTATTCTCTGGAAATCTAAATGTGTAATACTTGTGATATTGTAACAACAGAACGACTTCTGAGAACCAATGTAAACAGATATCGATTGTATGATTGTATCTTTCTCAATGCATCAATAAAAATAAAGAATTATATAAAATATATATATATATCAAGACGCCTTAACGAAGCCAGTAGTCCATAGCTTTAAACTGATAAGGGCGATAAGGCGCTCCAAGACCTAAGGCCAGACCCCTTTACAGAAGTAGACCGCCCAACACATACTGCCCGAAAAAGGGAATCCCAGGCACAATAACCAAAAAAATGAGTGAACTACCGCCACAAAGACTGAGTTTCTTGATATTGTGCCGTGCCTGTTATTGTTTGTTTCGTATGCAGTTACCTTTTAGCGATACCTTGCAAAAATAAAGAATTTAAAATTAAATAAATAAATATATCTCTTTTAAACATTAAAGGGGTCCTTGTAATGAAATTCTCTAAAACTTACCTTACAGAGACTGTTTCATTGCAGCGCCTGTTCCACCTACCATGAGGTCATACAAATTGATGATCTCTGGTCCAAAGGAATGCTTGTCAAAGAGGCCCTATGGCACATGCGTGGCATTCATCACACTGCCTTTCGGTGCACATATGTTAAGATGTATTAAAGAGACCACATCTCTGCACCAAGCCTCTAAATTAAAATTCAGTGGATGTAGTAGTTTTGGTACTTAGTGTCTATTTATGGCTTATAGCCATTGCAGAGTCCATCCATTAAGTTATCATTGTGACGTTGGTCACTATCGCTGGGAACATAAACTCTACCCTTCTCTCTGGCAGCTATTTTGGTAACTGTTGGCCTCCATTTCCCCCAGAGTTTCTACACCTTGTACTGGGATTACCGTATATACTCGAGTATAAGCCGAGTTTTTCAGCCCATTTTTTGGGCTGAAAAACCCCAACTCGGCTTATACTCGAGTCAGAGTCTGTATTATGGCAATTTGCATTGCCATAATACAGACTGGGGGGAGAGGGGGGCTGGCAGAGCTGTAACTTACCTGTTCTGCAGCTCCTGTCAGCTCTCTCCTCCTCCACGCCGTCCGTTCAGCACCTCGGTCAGCTCCCAGTGTAAATCTCGCGAGAGCCGCGGCTCTCGCGAGACTTACAGTGTGAGCTGACAGAGGGAGCTGCACGGACGGCGCAGAGGAGGAGAGAGCTGACAGGAGCTGCAGAACAGGTAAGTTACAGCTCTGACAGCCCCCCTCTCCCCCCCACTGAACTGCCACTGGACCACCAGGGAAGGAGAGCCCCCCTCCCTGCCATATATCAAGCAGGGAGGGGGGACCAAAAATAAATAAAATAAGAAATAATAATAAAAAATAATAATAATAATAATAAAAAAAAGGGGGTATAAGGACCACTGTGGGAGGGAGGGGGTGGGATAAGGACCACTATGGGAGGGAGGGGGGTATAAGGACCACTGTGGGAGGGGGGGGTATAAGGACCACTATGGGAGGGAGGGGGTGGGATAAGGACCACTATGGGAGGGAGGGGGGTATAAGGACCGCTATGGGAGGGAGGGGGGGGATAAGGACCACTATGGGAGGGAGGGGGGGGGGGATAAGGACCACTATGGGAGGGAGGGGGGGATAAGGACCACTATGGGAGGGAGGGGGGGGATAAGGACCACTATGGGAGGGAGGGGGTGGATAAGGACCACTATCGGAGGGAGGGGGTGGGATAAGGACCACTATGGGAGGGAGGGGGGGAGAAAAGGAACACTATGGGAGGGAGGGGGGGATAAGGACCACTATGGGAGGGAGGGAGGGGGGGATAAGGACCACTATGGGAGGAAGGGAGGGGGGGATAAGGACCACTATGTGAGGGAGGGGGATAAGGACCACTATGGGAGGGAGGGGGGGATAAGGACCACTATGGGAGGGAGGGGGGGATAAGGACCACTATGGGAGGGAGGGGGGGATAAGGACCACTATGGGAGGGAGGGGGGGATAAGGACCACTAGGGGAGGGGAGGGGGAAGTAAGGACCACTAGGGGAGGGGAGGGGGAAGTAAGGACCACTAGGGGAGGGGAGGGGGAAGTAAGGACCACTAGGGGAGGGGAGGGGGAAGTAAGGACCACTAGGGGAGGGGAGAGTCAGGACCACTGGGGGAGGGGGGTGAAGGAACACGGGGGTGGGGAGGTAAGGACCACTGAGGGAGGAGGAGGGGAGGTCAGGACATATGGGGGGGGGGGCAAATATCCTTGCACCGGCCCTGCACACACTGCATTCATACACTGCATTCATACACACACACACTGCACTCATACACACACACTGCATTCATACACACACACACTGCATTCATACACACACACACTGCATTCATACACACACACACTGCACTCATACACACGCTGCACTCATACACACTGCACTCATACACACACGCTGCACTCATACGCACACACTGCATTCATTATACACACACTGTAAATAAATATTCAATTAATATATTTTTTTTAGGATCTAATTTTATTTAGAAATTTACCAGTAGCTGCTGCATTTCCCACCCTAGTCGTATACTCGAGTCAATAAGTTTTCCCAGTTTTTTGGGGAAAAATTAGGGGCCTCGGCTTATATTCGGGTCGGCTTATACTCGAGTATATACGGTATATGTGACTGGATTTGCTGTTATGGAACTGTCTGTCTGTGTATTTTTGACACCTCTTGTAATTTACTTGATGTCTCTGTTGTTTAAGTGCCCATTATAGGTGCAGGGTGTGTATTATTTGTTAAATGTTTTGTGTGCTCTCCTGTCTGCTGCTGCTTTCTACAAACTAGGTGAATTTGGCTGTTGAGCCTGTACAGTGTCATCTGTTGGTAGCAACTGTAATGTGCACTACCTGAATAGCAAGACTCGATAATTTGCATGTTCCGGTACATTTGTTTATTATGGTTTCTGCATGCAGGGGAGATTTTTTTTACTTGGTTATTTTCTTTCTTACCCCTTTATAAATATGTTATTGTGTTATTATGATTTCCTGTATCTTTCCCCATATGATTTTATTTGTATTGGATTTTGAGTTTGTCACCATAGGTTTGATGCAATGAGTGTATAGGCTAGTCCAGAGTAAAATTAAAGCTGAGTTTGTTAGTTCTATCTTGAACTGTGTGTCCTGGTTTGTTATTTGGGAATCCCAGTAACAGTCTTCAGAACTGTTGTCTGACTTCTGGTCCCTTGATTCCTGGACAAGTTAAAAAGAACTTGGCCTGTAAAGTAAGTAGCTGGTCACAGTGCAGGCAGAGATGTGGATACCTGCCTGGAAAAGAAGCTGAAGAGGCAAACGCAGTGGGGGCAATACCTGACTGGAAGAGCATGGTCCAGGTGGAAGAAGTTCTCAGTTGACCCCAGTCAGGCTTTGGCGACTGGGGCTGAAACATCGCAAGGTAGGAAACTGACCTGGCGGAGGTAGTCAGTCAGAGTACAGGAGCTCCGTCACAATTATTGCTGCTGAAAAAATGTCAGGATTCAAATGAATGCAGAACATTGGACGGTTTACAAGGAAAACGAGGAAAAATTCAGAACAGAAAAATCAACTGCAACAGAATTGGTCATAAAGCCAGAGACAAATATGGATAAACAGTACTTCATTCTATACCTAATAAACACTTGTTAGGGCTTCTGTCCAGTCTGCTGAATACACTTGCATATGATGAATGATGTTGCTAGAAGTTCGCCACTGAGTTATTTTGAATGTACTGAATACAATTGTCAATTGACATCAAAGCATATATCTCAATGCTCAAATGGTATATTAATAATGATGGTAAAATTAAATGTTGTACTAGCGTGTGTTAAACTGCTGGGTTATGACATATTGGTTTTAGTTTTCACACTCCTTAAACTCGCTTGTTTCAATAGATGTAGTTATGTTTATTCATTATTCAGTGACGTATGGTAGCTTTAAAATTATCTTGGCATTTGGTATATTCCAGCTGCTCACTAAACATTTGTAATCATCCCCATACTTTCCTGAAAATTTGTCCCAGACTCTCCATTGATTAACTGCCATATCAGTTCTGTGGGAACAAGATCCCTGTAATGAAATGATGTAACCATTTTTTTCGCTCTTTAAAGTAATAGTTCTCAACATCTGTAGACTCTCACATGCTTTTGGAGAGTTATCTAATTGTGTTTTTCTGGAGGCAGCTTCTGATCAGTTAATGTCATCACCTATGTTGAGAAAAACCAGGGCCATTCCAAGCTTCAAGTATTCAGTTTCTTGTGAAAACGATAGAGAATCTCATCAGTATGCAAGGATAGCTGCAGAGACTGTCACATTATCTGCAGACTATGCCACCCTGATTAAAATGGGTTGTCACGAACAAGGCCACTCCATGTGTGCAAATGACTCGATTCAATGGTTGCAAGGGTTAAAATCATTTCTTTGTCTGTACTAGGCCCAAAAAGAATGATACAATTCCTCTTACCACCACCTATTTTAATAGAAACGCTGCCCCCCCCCCCCCCCCAGGACAGTTAAAAAAAAAAAAAAAATTAAAAAAAATGGGGATTTCTCGGTTACTAGAATTACTAGATAATCTAGATTTAAAAAAAATAAATAAATAAACGGTGAGGAATTAACAAAACCCTAGTACTCACTGAATTACCAGGTTCCTAGGTTTTCTTAGATATTCTATACATTTATATTTTATTTCATGTCCGTTTGCTAGGCTGTTTCTGCTCTGGAAGTGCAGAGTG
Source organism: Pelobates fuscus (assembly GCF_036172605.1). Classification (NCBI taxonomy): domain Eukaryota; kingdom Metazoa; phylum Chordata; class Amphibia; order Anura; family Pelobatidae; genus Pelobates; species Pelobates fuscus. The sequence goes on along the minus strand of NC_086317.1, from coordinate 406,274,146 downwards.
TAGAATTCTCAGTTTTATGAGGCACAATAAATGCATTCAAAATCTGGTAGACAATATGTAACATTATATTTTTGTACAGTTGATTTTAATCTTACTATTAACATTAAAGGATCACTATAGTGTCAGGAAAACAAACTTGGTTTTCTGACACTATATAATCCTTACGAAAGGAGAGAGAAGAGGCTGTCTCTAAATCGTGTATGGAAAATCGTTAAAAAAATCATTAGAAAAAATATGTTGTTTAATAAGATACTAAAGACACACACAATGACTGACGAAGTTGCTAGTCACTCCTGACTCAGTAGTGGATACCTGAGGCAGACACGGTGGCTGCAGCTAGACAAACTACGTGAAGATGGGTACAGACGGGAAGACAATAGACAGAACATAAATGGACAAGAGACAGGGCAAGAACCACACTACACTAGTAAGTTAGTCCCCACCTTAGGAGTAGTACAATGCATACGATATGATTGCCTTGTTACGATTGACTGGCAGGATCGTAATGTGTGAATGCAGAGTAACTAAAGTCTCGAACAGAAATGCCAGTATGGCTGCAATATGCCAGAAATACCCCTACCTCTGAGAGGATAGGGGAAATCTGTAGTCAATACCGGGTATAGGGTGGGAACTTAGTTATAGGTGGGTGCGCTGTGCAACATATAAAGGTTAAAAAACTTATATCCTCTAAGGGAAAGTAACGTTTGTGATCAACTCTGGCGTTCCTATATTAATAGAGGGTATAGTGGTAGGTCAGCATCCCGGTATGCAACTGGTAAACTGTATGTGACAGTGTCTGTATAGGGATATATCCTGATATGCAGCTTGTGAAATACATATAGCAGTGTCTGTATATAAATATACAATTAAGGTGCTCGTGGTTACAGTGTCGTCTTATACCAGTATCCTGAACTTTGCCTCAAAGGGCACGAGGCTTCTCGTAAGGTTATGGTAGTGCTCGATGTACTGGGCACACATAAGCGCCTTGTAGACTTTGCCAATGAGAAGCATTCGAGTGGTTGGTGAATTAACCAAAGATATCCTGTGCCTACGTGGGCACCTAAATGGTTGGCCGAAATAATATTTGTTGTAACGGGCTATTCACGGCTATGCCTTGGTGGGCACCTAGCTCTTGCCGTGCCGATTACCAAACCATATAGTTAACGAAAGATATCACCTGTGCCTTCGTGGGCACCTAAACGATAAACAATATTCTGCTAACAGTTTCGCCAGACATATAGGTTGACAAAAGATATCACCTGTGCCTTCGTGGGCACCTAAATGGTTAACAATATTCTGCTACCAATATTAGCAGACACATAAGTTGACGAAGGGTATCACCTGTGCCTACAGGGGCACAACAAACCACATAGTAAACGGTAGATATCACCTGTGCCTTCGTGGGCACCTAAATGGTTAACAGAATTCTACTGCCTATATTGACAGACAAATAAGTTCACGGAGTGCATCACCTGTGCCTCCGTGGGCACCGAACTGGTTAACAGAAAGCTGTATATTAACAGACCCTCCAGATAGCAAAAGAGAACGAAAACTCCTGTGTCTAAGTCGGTACCTAAACGGTTAACAAAATTGCTGCTTCCTATTGATGGCTATACTCAGCTGTGCCTTTGTGGGCACCTAGCTCTGACCGTTCAATTTGACAGACCATCTAGTAAACAGGGGATATCCTGTGCCTTCGTGGGCACCTAAATGTATGATAAGATACTACTTGCTATTAGCAGCTATTCTAAGCTGTGCCTTCGTGGGCACCTAGCTCAAGCTGTACAAATTAACAAATAAAATAAAAGTTGATAACACCGGGTCCGATATCTGACCCGGTGTTATCAACTTTTATTTTATTTACTGCTCGTGTGACCTTACACGATAAATCTCATAATATCTGAGCAATTTGAGCTATTTACGCTCAGTTACACCGAGGATCATTGGACTCTGATCATAGGTTCCAGTCAGCATCCTAGTCTGTTAATTTGTACAGCTTGAGCTAGGTGCCCACGAAGGCACAGCTTAGAATAGCTGCTAATAGCAAGTAGTATCTTATCATACATTTAGGTGCCCACGAAGGCACAGGATATCCCCTGTTTACTAGATGGTCTGTCAAATTGAACGGTCAGAGCTAGGTGCCCACAAAGGCACAGCTGAGTATAGCCATCAATAGGAAGCAGCAATTTTGTTAACCGTTTAGGTACCGACTTAGACACAGGAGTTTTCGTTCTCTTTTGCTATCTGGAGGGTCTGTTAATATACAGCTTTCTGTTAACCAGTTCGGTGCCCACGGAGGCACAGGTGATGCACTCCGTGAACTTATTTGTCTGTCAATATAGGCAGTAGAATTCTGTTAACCATTTAGGTGCCCACGAAGGCACAGGTGATATCTACCGTTTACTATGTGGTTTGTTGTGCCCCTGTAGGCACAGGTGATACCCTTCGTCAACTTATGTGTCTGCTAATATTGGTAGCAGAATATTGTTAACCATTTAGGTGCCCACGAAGGCACAGGTGATATCTTTTGTCAACCTATATGTCTGGCGAAACTGTTAGCAGAATATTGTTTATCGTTTAGGTGCCCACGAAGGCACAGGTGATATCTTTCGTTAACTATATGGTTTGGTAATCGGCACGGCAAGAGCTAGGTGCCCACCAAGGCATAGCCGTGAATAGCCCGTTACAACAAATATTATTTCGGCCAACCATTTAGGTGCCCACGTAGGCACAGGATATCTTTGGTTAATTCACCAACCACTCGAATGCTTCTCATTGGCAAAGTCTACAAGGCGCTTATGTGTGCCCAGTACATCGAGCACTACCATAACCTTACGAGAAGCCTCGTGCCCTTTGAGGCAAAGTTCAGGATACTGGTATAAGACGACACTGTAACCACGAGCACCTTAATTGTATATTTATATACAGACACTGCTATATGTATTTCACAAGCTGCATATCAGGATATATCCCTATACAGACACTGTCACATACAGTTTACCAGTTGCATACCGGGATGCTGACCTACCACTATACCCTCTATTAATATAGGAACGCCAGAGTTGATCACAAACTTTACTTTCCCTTAGAGGATATAAGTTTTTTAACCTTTATATGTTGCACAGCGCACCCACCTATAACTAAGTTCCCACCCTATACCCGGTATTGACTACAGATTTCCCCTATCCTCTCAGAGGTAGGGGTATTTCTGGCATATTGCAGCCATACTGGCATTTCTGTTCGAGACTTTAGTTACTCTGCATTCACACATTACGATCCTGCCAGTCAATCGTAACAAGGCAATCATATCGTATGCATTGTACTACTCCTAAGGTGGGGACTAACTTACTAGTGTAGTGTGGTTCTTGCCCTGTCTCTTGTCCATTTATGTTCTGTCTATTGTCTTCCCGTCTGTACCCATCTTCACGTAGTTTGTCTAGCTGCAGCCACCGTGTCTGCCTCAGGTATCCACTACTGAGTCAGGAGTGACTAGCAACTTCGTCAGTCATTGTGTGTGTCTTTAGTATCTTATTAAACAACATATTTTTTCTAATGATTTTTTTAACGATTTTCCATACACGATTTAGAGACAGCCTCTTCTCTCTCCTTTCGTATTTATCTACTTAGGGTTACCCCCTGTGCTGTCACTTTATATAGGACCAACCCCTTTAATATATATAATCCTTAGGTCCCTCCCCTCCCCCTCAGCCACTTACCTTTATCCGGCACCTCTCCTCCCCCTCTGACGTCAGCTCCCGAGTGGAGCCGAATGTGCATGCGCGGCCAGAGCCACGCACATTAAAAACGCCTATAGGAAAGCATTTCTCAGTGCTTTCCTGTGGACGTTCTGTGTGCTCAATGCGATTTTCACATTAAGTGTCGGGGAAGCGCCTATAGCGGCTGTCAGGAAGACAGCCACTAAAGGCTGGATTAACCCTGCAGTGTAAACATAGCAGTTTCTCTGGGGGACCTGGCATCCAGACCACTTCATTGAGCTGAAGTGGTCTGGGTGCCTATAGTGGTCCTTCAACTACAACATTTGAACAAAGTGTTCAAAACTTGTAAAAATGTAATGTCATTTTTATTTTTTCTTCCCTCAGCAATTAACCTTTACGCTCTGACTAGCTTCAGTCTATCTTTTACACTTAATTTCAAAATGAAGAATAGATTGGTCGTCACTAAGTTTGCGCTTTCTCAAGTTAATCTAAGAGTTTTTTTTCTTGTGACCCATGCTGTCGTAGAAAATTATATAGAAACTAGTACAATGGTAGATTGTTTGGGGTGGGTTACTGGCAAATGAGCATTAGAATAGTTACTCAGACTGACTTATGTATCATTCAAGCGTATCAATTTTGTTAATGCAGCAAAATGCTAAAACTGTCAAACTTTAGCATTACTTTTTTTAAATAACAAATTATAATTTAATATAAGTTGAAACAGTTGCTACTGGAAGCCAAAAGTACTCATTTAACAATTTGCAACCACTCTTTGATAATGCCATTTGTCCATGCATGACAGCTTTGCTTCCGTTAATTATTCTAAAATATTCTACATCGAAACTAATACTAATATTATTTTATAATACTAATCCTAATTCAAGGTTTTCTTTTGTTGGTGGTGTTTGTTATAGCGCCAATCCATGGTAAAATCTTTTATTCAATGGCAACAATGTATCATACAGAATCCCTGATTCAAGTGTCAAAAAAATGAAACAGAATCATTTATTCTGATAGCAGAGAAACGACAATAAAAATGCCTCAGATTTCAAAAACATTGAAAGGTTGCATTGGGTGTGAGTCATGTATATGACTGAAAGAAAAAAAAAAAAGAATTAGAAATATGGACCTCATACTTTCTTTCACTAATCAGACATATAACCTTGAGCAATGTAGTGTTTGCTTGACACACACAGAGCATTTTTTTTAAAGTTGATCTGTCTGCTTTGAGGTTGTTGTTTTTTTTTTCTCAATAAATGTATTTTCAGTAGTAAAAAATATAAAACAGTCTGATATTATTATTATTATTATTATTTATATAGCGCCATCAGATTCCGTAGCGCTGTAATATGGGTGGGCTAACAGACATGTAATTGTAACCAGACAACTGTACGTACAGGAACTGAGGGGGTGGAGGGCCCTGCTCAATGAGATTACATTCTAGAGTTTACCAATTACAATAAACAAATGCAGTTTTTGCCCACAAAATTCTATTTTTGTTTCTGGACTGCATTTATTAAAGGGACACTATACTCACCAGAACAACTACAGCTTAATGTAGTTGTTCTGGTGAGTATAATCATTATATGCAAGCATTTTCTATGCAAACACTGCCTTTTCTCTGAAAAGGCAGTGTTTACATTGCCCCTAGGGATACCTCCAAGTGGCTGCCACTCAGATGGCCACTGGAGGTGATTCATGGCTCAGTGCTGCACAGTAGGCAACACTGCTGTTCAGCATCCCCACGCTCTGCATTGGAACGCTGAACTTTCGTCATAGAGATGCATTGATTCAATGGTGGGTTCTGCACTCTAGGGTCAGGAATACATGGTTGTGTTCCTGATCCTACAGTGTTCCTTAAATTAAACCAGCAAAATATGCCAATGTCTCCAGATTTCCTTTCTGAAATGTAAGACATAATTTTCCATTCATAAATGTATAAATTGTCAAATTTAGATTGTGCTAGCAGAATTAATATCAAACGTGGTTTTAAAAGAAAAAAATAATAAATGTCTTTCCCCACCTTTCAATTAATTATCCACATGCAAGTCTATGCCAGTGATTGAGTGACAGGGGAGAGCAGGAGAACCTGTTTCAGGTAGTTATTGTTCAATGAATCATACATTTTCTTTGAAAAAATGCAGCTCCCGCTTGATGGAGCACTATAGGTATGTAATGACAGTTAATTACTTTGTTGGGTGGGTGTTTACATTAGCATGTCTACTTTTAGAAAATATATAATTTATCACTGGTTTCCGTGGTAATCTGTCCTTATTTAGCACTTTACCCCAGAATAGCACCTGTTTTTGCCTTACTAAGTATCCCCTCTAGAGAGTACATCAGCTAGAGATAGACCTGAACCCTCTTAATTGTTTATTTAATATATAATATACAGTAACAAACACTATAGAGTTAAGAATGCAAATCAAATGAAATTACAGAAAAATATATAATTTTACTTAACTTGACTCCCCTGGTGAGCCATTATCCATGTGACTGCCTTGCCTCCCTGATGCTTCCCCGAAGGGTGCTGCTCCAAACAGAATCTTCTCATAAAGAAGCGGGGGAGCATTCAGTGTTTGCATACAGTGGATATGCTGAACATAAATTCTGTGATCTTTGGATGACTGAAACCAGGAAGTACCTCTAATGGCTGTCCAAATGTATTTCAAAAAGTCAGCCTTTACAGAGCTCAGCCTGCAGGGAAAGCCTCTAGACACCAGAACCCAAGAATATGAGAGTGTGCAAAATCTCAGAGAAAATTCAATAGCTTGTCCTAAATATCCGAAATACAGACAAATTCCCTCTTCATAAGAGATCTGAACTGCTCTGGTGGGTTGGTTCAGCCTGATATGCAAATGGTATAGACTCAGTCTGTAATGGCACAAGTGATCTCGAACATTTTTTTTTAGATCTGAGCGGGGACAAAGGGCAAGCTATTAAGATTTCTGAGTTTTTGCCCTTAATCAAATGTCTCATATTCTATGTTTTTGTTGCAATGCATTTAGTTGGGCTGGACTGAAGTTTAAAGGGTAATACACCAGTGGACCCCGTGCATCAACTACACCTCACTGATTAGGTCGAAAGAAGGCTGAAACAATTGTCCAGGTTGCTATACCTCTCGTGCAGAAGGGAACTTGGCATATTTAATATCTGATCTGCACTCACAGGCTGGGTTTGGCAGATGCCAGGAGAATGTTACCTGCCTCACTGGATTGTGCCAGTAGTAAGGTTTGGAGGATCGGTAATGGGATGGGGACTTTTTTCAGGAGTTTGGCTAGGCCCTTTTCAGTGAAGGTAAATCCAAATGCTTCAGCAAATCAAGACATTTCACACAATGCTATGCTTCCAACTTTGTGGAAACACTGTGGGGAAAGTGATTTTATATTCCAACATGACTGCACCTCTGTGCACAAAGCAAGGTATAATCATTTTATATAATATATATATTTGTATGATTTTGGTGTGGAATATTTACTCTTACATTCACAACAACTCAGTATAACATGAATATATCGTAACATGACAGACGTATATAAAAAAAAAAAAAAAAATCCAGCTGCAGGCAAGTTGATAAAATGTTTGAAAATGTACTATTTTGACCTGAATTGTTTTATCGGTTGTCAATTTAACTCAGCAGTCGAAAACCAAATATTTGCACAGCTGTATTAAACAATGTATGGATGTGATGTGCAATTTTCCAAAGAGGAACTGTTGCTTCTGAGGTAATGACACATAGTAGCTAAATTAGTTGTACTTTAAAAATAAAATAAAAAATAATAATAAATACATATATATATTTTAATTTGTATCAAAGGCTGCTGGATGTGGGAGTGATGTAACTGATGACTTGACTTTCAGGCCTGCATAGAATTTTAGACATATGAGAATACTTGAGAATTGTTTGAAAATTAGCACATTAATTGTGTTCTTGTACAAAAGTACAAAAAAAAAACAAAAAACTGTTAATTGTCCATATTTTATAAGTCAATATATGGAAGTAGAAAAAAAAAGGCAAGACCATTTATATTAGTAACACACGAGTTGGTTTTGTTTTAATATGCTGCCTTAAAAACAGATCACTGACCTGTCAATTTATTTTGAAATTAAATTTTTTCGGCAACTATTCAACTTAAGATAATTTATGCTGTTGCTTAGCCATTACCTAAGGTGTAACTGGCACTCATCGTTCATTTCTGTGTAGTGCTTGTAAACTATATCATAAGATAGTTTATACCATCATTTAATTTTCCTGGCTGTATTCTGTAGTAATACCATATATTATTTTTATTACTGGTATTTATATAGCACCAGCATATTCCGTAGCGCTTTACAATATTATAAAAGGGGGAGATTTCACAATAAATTAGACCATTTCAAAAACTTACAGGAACAATAGGTTGAAGAGGACCCTGCTCAAACGAGCTTACAGTCTATACAACCGCAGTAGCTATGTTAAGATTTAAGGTCCCTCGTATTACACCCCTTATTTAGGCCTAGGACCATCTTTCTTAGCTTGGCATAGTATGGCCATGAAAAGAGGTAATGATACATCTGAATATATTTTACTTGTTCCCGGCTAATTCATGGCATTATCACTGAAGATTAGTGCCCAAGCAATACATAAACCTTCTGGTTAAGAACATGGACGTGTAAATGAAATTGTTTTTGGAAGCTTGAAGCTGTAGAGGTGCTTATGTCAAGGCAATTGGGTTTAATGAAGGTTGATGGAGAAGACCAGGTGGCTGCTTTGCAAATTACTTCTCCCAAGGTGTAAACTGCAGCTGCCCAAAAGGTTGAGGTCTGACATTCTTCATGACACCAGCTGGACAGACCTATGAAAGTGCTGCACCCAAGTGTTTGATACCAGATCTGTGTGAATTTATAACCAGAGGAGCAGGTAAAGGATAGAATATGCAGATCTTCTGAAGACTCTAAGCACCAGTAGTGATATACAGTGAATCCACCTTGGAACAATATCTTGGCATGTGCCAAGCAGAAATTTAAAGGAGACCACGAAGCTCAGAAGCCTTTACAAGTGTTGAGGACATTTTAACCCAAGGGTGCTTGATTGTGGTACACCCAATACTATATGAAACGCGTGGGTCCATATCGGTCTAAACACATGGCTTGCTCTCTGATCTTCACTGCGTTTATAACAGCTGCTCTTGTTGACTGGCCTCCCAGGAAAGATGCTAATTAATCGTTTTATCCAAAAGTGGCTTTGCAAAAAAGTGTGGGGTTCTGCAAGGTCACTACGTATATATCTTTGTCTTAACATTCTAAAGGAATGCTCTTATTTCTGGTTTTCCAGTGAATCGTCAGAGGACTGTCATCCAGCTAGTATGATTTTCCTTTTTAATTAGACTCTTCTTGTAGACAAGTCTGTTCGTGTTAATGTTTCTTCCCCCGCCCTGTGGTGAGTTTCTTTTATTTGATGCAAAATATTTAGTGATTTTCAGCTTCTGGCTTTCATTTAACCATGACTTGCTGCTCTTAATTATTTAAGAATGATTTTCATCTTTGCTTTTATTTGACTTTTATGTGTTATGAAACCAGAATCCCCTTGTAAACCGCCTGGTGTGTTTTGGGTGGATTTTTGTTTGCGCTGCAGTTTAATTAACTCGTGTCCTGGAATGAACAGCTCCAGAAGCTTACATTCCCAATCTCATTACTTTAAGGTTTGCACCCAGTATATTGCACTATTTGCTCATATTCATATCCAAGAATATGAGTTGAAATGGCATGTTTTATATACTATAGTAGTGATGGCTAATTTGGAGCAACACACGTTACAGAGCTACATTTCCCTTGATTCTTAAAGGAACACTTCACTGCCCAAATACAAAATACATCAAAATCACTGTTTAGTACATGCATTTAACAAGCTTATACCTCATTGGAGGTATATCTAAAAACAGCTTGCAAAACCTGCAGTTCTCTTTTCTGCTGCCTTTGCAAGCCTTCTCCTTGTAACCCCACCCAGACTTTCTCTGGCTGTCCAATCACAGACTTCCCAATGCAGCTCAATGAGCAATTGCCGGTTTTCCACTGAGCTAACCAAACCAGGAAGTAACATGACCTGTTGTCTGCTTGGAAGCCAGGGGGTAGTAACCAGGTCAATTTACTTGAGAGTAAATTTCTATTGAAATCTGCACTATTTGCAAACTGAAAAAAAGAAAACACACTCTTAACACATAAAGCTTTTCATCATTGCTTTAGGGGTCTGGAGTGTTCTTTTAAAGAGAATCAGGGAAAAGGCAGTTTAGAGGCAATCTGCAGTCCCCAGGTTAAGTGTCCGGGTACTATAAGAACTTAAATAAAAAGTAAAACCTTAATAAAAGCAGATATATTAGGCCATCTGCAAAACATGAATCACACGAAGACTGTGTTCATTGTCATATCAATTGGCTTCAGTGAAGTTTCGTGGACTGGGACATGAAGGTTATTAAATCCCTGTTCTCACCTGGTCAAGTGACAGACCAGTGATGGGATTGTTGTGTAGGTAAAGCCTTCTTACAGTAGTTCTCACTATCCGTATTGTCTGATCTCGAAATTAGTCTGATAGCACTTTCCATTGCTGGTATTGTATGGATCTTTGAAAGAACAGGCTCCGATTTAAAAGCTCTTGCTTTAAAGATTTTTTTTTTTCACCTCATGCACGCGGGCATGCATGTCCATTGAAACTTCCAGCAATTCAATTTTCGTTATCTGTGTATGTTGACTATATAGCTTTGTTTGCACCATTCATTTCCACGGCAAATGGCATAACTAAAACTGTAAATTGAGCTATTCTACATGTGTTATTTTAAACATTACCCCCCTTTATTTTTTGCAGGTGTTGACCCAGCACTACAGAAAGATCATCGGAACCAGAATTCATCAGGATCCCCTGCGGCTCCAGCACAGTCATCCTCTAAGTATCATAGAGCCAGATCTGGAGGGGCCAGAGATGAACGGTATCGCTCAGGTACACACAGAAAACTGAACGTTTAATGAGGATGTGATGTCAAACAAAAATGTATCTTAAAGAGGAAGCTCCACCTCAAATGTAAAAATTAGTGTACACATTCTCTGTGATGAGAACTTGCTAAGCTTTCTTCCTGCCTTTCCTTTCTTGCAAATAAACTTGGAGATGTTCAGTGAGACAATATAAGCAAGCACCATAGATTTTAGAAACCTTACAGTCTCTGCCTTGCTTGATGTCTGTTGCAGAACATGTTATGTTTGAATTATTCCTTAAGCGAGTCTACTGGCTACAACAGCGATTAATGTCTTTGGTCATGCCTTCCTGTCAGCTTTATCAGTGTTTAAGCATTTTGCCCATTGCATTTAAAAAGCAAAATTTCAGATTAAGCATGTTTGGAGGTCAAAACTATTTTAATCAACTAGCTATTTGTTTTCTGTATGGCTTGGATGGCTGGAATGTTGCACATCACTTCTTATTCTACTATATTTACAAGGAAATAAATAAATAAAGGTGCAAAAGGTGGAATTTATATCTCTAGACAGGAAGTTTTATTTTATTATTATTCTAGTCCTGCCGTGCGCAAGCAGCAGGACATCCTTGCGGGATTGTTGCCGGGCAGGGAGTGGGTCTCCAGCAGATGCAGGGCTGGACTGGCACCCGGGGGGCCACACATTTAGTTGTGGCAGACAGCTAGTTACAGGTAGGTCCGAAGAGTGACAGCAGCCAGCCGCTCCTTACAATTTACAGGGCTTAAGACTGCCTGGATACTGAGTGATGTCATATTCCTGTGGCTGACGCTCTGTGCAGCCAAGAGAGAACCTGGGACAGGTTTCACACCCACTGCTGAACATCCAGGCAGTTGCTGGCTACAATAGCAATGTTGTTGCTTTAGCAGATTAGAGAATTTTCTAGATCAGCTATTTTTGTCTCCATTTTTCCCTTCAGTCTAGATTATAGAGCAGCGGTTCCCAACATATATATAACTATAGAGCAGCACCACAACATATCATATAATCATAGCACCAGGAAGCATACCTCCCTCTACCCTGTTGGTTCTACAAAACTGGAGGGGAGATGAGAGATCGCCCTCTCCGACCTGCTAGACGTGTAATGCTGCAGCCGGCAGGGGAGGGAGAGAGGACCCGGGGGAGCTCTAACCTGCTGCTCTGCCAAGTTATCCTTTAACAAGCTCGGAGTTAGCACGGCAACGCTCTGAATCTCACAAGAGTGCTAGAGCTGCTAGAGTTCACTCACCACTTGGACCACCAGGGCTCCTCCACCAGTGATTAGTGCTGTCCCCCCTCCCAGGCAAAGGTACGCAGGGAGGGGGGGATATAAAAAATATTTTTAGTTTTTTTTTTTTTTTTAAACAAAAAAATAAATCAAAGTATATATTTATCTGCCCTCCTACCCCCACAGACCCACAATAACGCCCCCCATACACACGCACACTGCCCCCCCATACACACGCACACTGCCCCCCCATACACACGCACACTGCCCCCCCATACTCACACACACACACACACACACTGCCCTTCTTCCCCCCCTCCCCCTCCCCCCATACAGACACACTGTACCTGTTTGACTACCAGTTTTGACTTAAACAGTTTGACTACTTACTCTGGGAAGGCATTACGGCACTACTGACACCATACAAAGTGCTGTAGTAGTTATTGTGCCTGGATTGTTTCTTTAAATAATCTACCAGTACCCCTCCCAAGATTAGGTTCTGGATCTTCGCTTGAACGGAAAGCATTTCTGCCAAACAGGGGCCCAGTATATGCTGCTGCGCTGTAAATATATACAACCTAGGAAATCGTTTTAACTTGAGGCGCCTTGGAAAAATATTGAAATATTAAGGGCGCCTTGAACCTAAAAAGTTTGAGAACCACTGCTCTAAAGGATACCCTCATACTGTTGAGAATAGTGGTACAGTGTTGGTTACTGCTTTCTGTGTGTCCAGAGTGCAGTCTATCACAATCTTTTAAAGACTGAGAGAACCTTGAGCTTGTTACATGTCTTACAGATTGCTTCTACACTCAGTCCTTTGCCGCATACAAAGTCTCCACACATTAGTAGGATTCATCTGATACTGCAATTGCTTCAGTAGTTGCAGAATGGTAACTCGGAGCCTACTTCAATAAACCTTTGACATTAAGCCGGTTAATACAAATCAGAATCTATTTTTATTTATTTATTTATTTTTTATCCACATCTCAACAAATTGATTTGGCCATAATTTACCTCTAGTATTTGTCGATGAATAAGATTCTACAAGTAAATCATGGATGAATTGATTTGTTCGTGTGGGGATTAATAGGATTTTGATTCGAACAAACCAACCGTTACAAATGTTTGCACAATTCTAATGGACATGTTTGTTTTTGTTTGTTTATATCTCACAAAGGTGCATACAATCCCCCTAATGGTCCTTAGCTATTTACCTGGATTGCCACATTCACTACTCCTACTTTCTTATGCTTAACACACACTATCGTGGGCCATTTCTGACCAGCAACACCTGAGCCGTATCTTCAGGAAGACATATTGAAAAGTACTTAGTCATTCCTTTAATGTGAACATGTACTGAGCTGTCTGACATTGCTATACCAACAAAACTGGATTTCCTTGAATCCTCCCTGGGTAGCGTCAACGATCCTTTTTGCATTACGTAAGGCAGGTCCCTGAGCACACTTGACAATAAAACTGTGTTACTAGCTTGTATGTTACTGATATCTGCTGCAAAATGAGACACACAGTTTTTGCCTCTATATGTATGTTCTGTATGTATAGATATATTTCAAGGCTATTTATTTATTTATTTATTATTGCCATTTATATAGCGCCAACAGATTCCGTAGCGCTTTACAATATTATGAGAGGGGGATTTAACTATAAATAGGACAATTACAAATAAACTTACAGGAACAATAGGTTGAAGAGGACCCTGCTCAAACGAGCTTACATTCTATAGGAGGTGGGGTGTAAAACACATTAGGACAGGAATTTACAATCAAATAAGGTGGGCTGCCCTTTAGGAGAGGGAAAGAGACAGGTATGTGAGGTAAGGGTTAGTCTTGGAGGCCATAAGCTTTCCTAAAGAGATGGGTTTTAAGGCACTTCTTAAAAGATGCAAGACTAGGGGAGAGTCTGATGGCGGTAGGCAGGCTATTCCATAGGAAGGGAGCCGCCCGTGAGAAGTCCTGCAAGCGCGAGTTGGCCGTACGAGTGCGGACAACGGACAGGAGGTGGTCACGGGCAGAACGGAGAGACCGAGAAGGGACATACCTATGGATCTGTGAGGAGATATAAGAGGGGCTAGAGTTGTTCAGTGCTTTATAGGTGTGAGTTAGTACCTTGAATTGACTCCTATAAGGCTAAACCTGGTTGCAAACTTTGAGCAGATTGTATGTAACATTTATTTTATTTCCTGAAAGTAAACATTTTGTGTACATTAGATTCACCTTTTTATCTCCCATTTTCAAATGTAGTGATGTGTAAATCGACATTTCATTTTCCACATCTTCGTTAAGCTTTGCAATGTATCCTTTGTCGTCTGTACTTTTTGATTGTCATGTCTGTATAATTGCTCTTCAATAAAGATTCCTATTATAAAATGTGGCAGAAAATAATCCTTGCTTGTAATAAAATGTATGTATGAATAAATAACATGCAACATGGTCTATAGCACTAATGAACAACACACACATATAATTTATTTTATTTATTTTTGCCTCAATACTACTCTCACCAGCAGATAGATATTGATTGAGAAACAATCTTCTAAATATAACAATACTCCCAATATATGCCTTTGCCACTATCCTGTGAAGCTACAGCGTCCTATAAGAGACCATTTCCGTTTACTGTTTTACTGTTAAAATTTGAGAGACGGATTTCATGGGCTTATAGCCATTTGATTGTTCAACTCTTCACCACAAAGGCCTGCTATTTGTAGAAGTAGACATTTCAGGGTATCTCATGATGTATATTGTACCTTAACGTGTTACCATTATTTTTACCATTTTGTTTGAAAATTTGTGGTGGTAAAATATTTTTTTTGCATTTTATTTTACACGTACATTACATTTTAACAGGACATTTTTCAAATCTGATATGTGCACTTTATTATGCTCCTCTAAGTCTTCTGAATAAATAATCCCTCAAAGTGTGCCTTTGCCACTCTCTTGCGAAGAGTCCTGACTATTTCAGTTTTTACAGTTAGAATTTTTTTAAATTAATTTGATGGACCTATTGTTAATTTTGGGGGCATTGTAGCAGTTTGACCATTAAAATTGCTCAATAAATGCATACCATTTGTGAACGTAGATATCACGGGGTATTTCATGGATATGGTATATTTTGAGCCTTATTATACAGCCATTTTAGCACCAATTTCTTTCAAAATGGATGGTATTTTATTTTCATATTTATTTTTTCTTTTTACATGCACATAACAATTTAGCAGTAAATATTGTAAACCTATTATGTGCTACAGTCTCAAAAACACTAAATTGTGCTAGACTATCTCCTGAGTTCAAAATGTTCCCCTTCGTATTCAATTTTTAGCTGGTTATGTGAAAATACAAAAATTAGTTTTTTAATGGCAAATTGAAGATGGGTTTATGGGGCATTTTAGTAGCTCACATATTTAACGTAAATGTATCCGTAAATACATATAATTTGCAAAAGTGGAGACCACAGGGACTCTTACCTGGTTTATTTTGAGCTTTATTGAGATGCCTTTTTTAACCATTAAAAAAAATAAAAATTGCTATAACTTTTTTTTTCTTCAATATTTACATACACATTGTATTTGTTCTGCTTTTTATATTTTAAATTTCATGTGTTCCACTGAAATAACATGATATTAACTATACCTTTTAAAGTGGTTCTGTCACCTCAAACTTGCCTTTCTCCTGTTGTTTAATCTTCTCTGCCTCTTTCAGAATCTGTTCTTCTTTTCTTAGTGTCTAATGTAGTTCTCCTTAAAACACAAGACAAAGTAGTGACTATGTATTTTTCCTACGCCTGACAAAAGTGACAAGTGTGGGCCTTGAGGCAAACTCCAATTCCTTTGTCAAGCTAACAAAGGGTGAATCCTGCTTTAAGCTCCACCATTTGTCAAGAATGCCAAGCATAGGAAAAATACACAAGACAAAGTAGGCCCTTCTTTCTTATGTTTTAAAGAGAACTAGATTAGAAAAGAACAGATTCTGAAAGAGGAAGAGGAAACACTAGATCAAAAGGTAAGTTTGTTGACTCAGCCACTTTAAGGTAAATGGTTAAATTAATTGCAAAACGTAATGCCCAGTCCAGAAAGTGGTGTTTAACAAGTCTTTAATAAAGAACAGGCCAGGTTTCCTCTTTGTATCTTTCATTTTTATAATAGTTTGTGTCCCATGACTTTGTATATTTCAGGTTTGGAAATTAGCCTTTAAATCTTCATCTGCAAAGGTTTGATGGGGATAGTGGGGATAGGATTGTAAATCATGTTGTTAAGTAATCTAAACGGAATGTATATTTGCAGATATCCACACAGAGGCTGTGCAGGCTGCTCTGGCCAAGCACAAAGAACAGAAGATGGCTTTGCCTATGCCAACCAAAAGGAGGTCAACCTTTGTACAGTCACCAGCAGATGCGTGTACACCTCCAGGTATTGTGTAAAGTAGTGTTTCGTTAAATTCTATCAATAAAACTAAGAAGAGCTCTACATCCGATGCAGCTCTATAATTCTAGATAAAACTGATGCAGAACAGTCGTTCTAAACAGGACACAAAGGCCTTCAATGATCTACTTGCCATCACTATCCAGATTGGAACATGTTTAGTAAATCTAAATGCTCTACCTTTGGTGTTGGTCAAGCATTTCCACCTTAACGTTTTGGAAAAGAAGTCACATCCAACTATGCAAAAATAAGAGTGACAGCTGTTATGATTTAGCCACACATTAGCAGTGCAGACACATTGCTTGCCAAATATTAACCAATTGCACATACTCAGTGTGTTGGATAATCTGGGTCCACATTATCGCTGAATCTGGCAATTATGTTATGGTTATAGCTACAGTTTTCTATTGGTTATTCCCAGAAGCAGGAAATAGAACGGTGCTGCCCAGTGAAATCTGGGGATATGAATTAATCTAATAGTTAATGGTGAAACAATAAATTTCCATCTAGTTTTCTTTCTGCCTTCTTGCAGTTGACCGAAAACTACCTTTATCCTCAGTCAGACATATGATGAGCACTGACATTGTCAGAGGCTGGTCTAGGATAATGAGTCTGGACTTCAACAGGTGTTGAAGACTACAGCTTGCTAAACACGGAGTCAAATGGACACGTTTTTATTGGAGATTCATCTTATCTGCTGTACATCCATTGTATTTTCTGTTGCTGAAGAAAACGTTTTTATTTTTTTGTTTTATTTTTTATTCTTGGTAACTAGACACATCATCTGCATCTGAGGATGAAGGTTCCTTGAGACGTCAGGCTGCTCTGTCTGCCGTCCTGGCCCAGAGCTTACAGAATGCAGAATCATGGATAAATAGGTCTGTTCAGGGATCTTCCACATCCTCTTCTGCCTCCTCTACATTGTCACATGGAGAAGTCAAAAGTACTAGTGGCTCATTAGCCGATGCCCTGTCTAGTCTTCATATAGGTAGGTAATGCCTATATTATTTAGAACATGCTTAGTACAATACACCTTCAACAGCAAATATATTTAATGTAGGTAAACATTCAAGTTATGGTATATAATAAGCATTTTGTTATTTGAATAGAGCACAGTTATTACATAAAATATATTGGCAAACTCATGGTTGTTACATTTTTTGGAAAGGGACTTAACAAATGTGCCGGTCCTCAAGCTTGGCAACCTATTCTTCAGTTTTAATAAAAACTTTTTTCGGTTATAACAAAGATATACTTAAATATGTTCTTTGTACCTTTATGATCCTTTACTCACTGAAAAATTAGTATAATTGCATTGGGAAAGGCTGTGCTCCAACATAAGTGGGGTTACTCATTAAACCGGAGACCAATAGACAAAAAGGAAAAATGGTTGCTTAGATTTTGTAAAATTTGCAGTTCCCTGGTCAATATCCAATAGTTCCTGGTTTTATGAATAACCCTCATGTTGGGCAGCTGAGCCATTTCTGACGAATAAGGATTCACTGAAAATGGCATAAGGGACAGTGTTTTGGGTCTTGATCCAGAGGTGAGGTGTTACTTTGTTACGCATACTGTAGTGGACGCTGGTTTTAGGCAATCTTTAAGAAAATCGGCAACCAGCCTTAGTCTTCTAGATTTCTGCCTTTGCCTGGTGGACAATTTAGTACAGCAGCTGGTGAACAAAGTTTAGATAGCCAGTTGCCAAATATTGGTAATCTTTATGCAGGTAAAATTTGAATTATTGTGCCATTTTGAAGTAAGATATGGTCATCCTAAATTTGTAGAGTTATCGGTTATTATTCAGATACTAAAATGTTTGAGACATACAGTACTATTTAAAGGATTACTCCAAGCACCATGACCACTTCGGTGATTTGAAGTGGCTTTTGTTTCCCTAATCCTTGTGTATAGTTTTGCTATGAAACGCTGCACATATAGTGTTTAACTCCTCTGCTGACAGAGGTCTAACTCCACCTTGGGCAGCGTCATTGGGGTGTCATCAGCCAGTATGGAATAAGCGTTCCGGGCTGGCCAATTTGATTTCTGTGTAACTTTCTTTGCACAGAATTATATTCGCTGACATTCTTAGATAATAAATGGGAAATGGCCTCGGGTTTTGGCTTCTGTGGCTCTGTCAAAGCAGGAGGATTTTCAGCAGACCACTAGGAAGCTTTGGAGCCCAGTATGGACCAAGACAAGGAGAAAACCATTGCTCAACAGTTTGCCCCATTACCTTAGAACTGTGCCAGATTACTTCTGGTCTCATAACCACTACAGTTGGCTATAGTGGATATCATAATTTGAGTAACCTTTAATATGGTGGAATTCTATAGTGAAATGCATGCAGTCATGTTGGGGGTCAAAAAATTGTGAGTTGTATTCTCAAGTAAACAAATCTGTTTTTCACATTGTCTTATGATGACTCTGAAGTGCATTTTGAACACAAAAACAACGAGCAGATGCTCTCCTATTTAACTAACAAGCCATAAACGCCAAGAATTAGAATGTGATAAACACTGTATTTAAATAAGCACATCGACTCATTCTTAAACAGACCAGAGCTGTTTAATGTTAGGACCCATATCATATCCCATTAAGAAAACATGTAATATTTGACATATTTATTTCTAGAAGCTTGCTTTTCCTTTGGTTAAACATGTTGCCACAGAAAGACATTGGATCTCTGTGCAGTTTATGTAAAAATATAGAGATTCACTATTTTTTTTTTAACCAAAAAAAAATATCTGTGTGTGTATATATAGAATTAACTTTTTATATTTGGCTTGATTTTTGTAATTAACTTTTGAGAAGCTACACTTCCTTTCACCCCCTCTTTTTTTTTCTCATGCACAAAAACCATTCACACTTATGTTCTAAATCATTCCCAATTTTTCTACTTTTCTCTTGTATAGTCTTACTTTACACAAATGGGAATCTATATATTGTATATTGTATTCTAGCCATGAAGTAGCTTATTTTAACCACAAAATTATCTGTCAAATAGATTGAATAATACAAGGTATTTGATGGAATAAAATTATCAGAATAATTTAAATGCAAGCACCACAGCTGTTTTGTATTGCTTTTATGTCCTTTACATCAAATTACTGTCTATATAAATGACATAAAACAGTTGTATATTTGCATACCATGTACATTAAGTGAAATATTTCAGTAATAAAGCCAAGAAAATTGTTTAGAAATGTTAACCTTTGATCCCAGGTTGTGCAACAGCTACTCTACTCTTGAATAGAGACGTTTCTGTTAACAGAGCATGATATATATAGCTTTACCTCATTGTTGCATGCTACCATTTTCAGAAAGTTTCTCTGCTCCACCTGATGTCACTACCACTTCAAACACCACCACAACCACTTCCTCCTCCTCTTCATCCATATCCTCTATGCGGCCAGCAAGCATGGACTTGCCCCCTGGTGGCCTGGTGAAGGGCATGCATAAAGCAGCCAGGAGATCTAGTTTGATGGACACTGCGGATGGTAAGAGAGTTCTCTTATTCAAAATAAAGTGCCATGTATTTTTATGTATACATTGGTAGGAATGCTTCATGGAACCTTAAAAATAATCACGTCAAATGGTGCTTAAATGAATGACTATGTTGTTAATCATAAAGCAGCTGATCTGTGGTAAACCACAATAATAATAGTAATAATATATTTGTATTGGACAGTGATTCATTGCATCTCACAGTTAAACATTTAGTAAACGTTAATATAATTTAGAAACAATCCGGTTTAGAAAGTAATTTGACTCTTATTATATTTAATCTATAGGTATTTTTATTTTTTTATTTTTAAATGGGCAATTAAGAGATGCATGCAAAATGTCATCATACAGTTCCAGATGCTCTAAGTATTGTAAAATTTTAACAACAAAAAAGAAAGGAGAAAAGATTTATCCATTTGTTCCTGCGAGCATGCTTCATCCATATTTTGAGTTCCAACATGTCTTCACTTGTAGGGATGAGGCAGTTTTACATGGGAACTTATCATAAAATATCCATTACTTGGAGATGGTCCTATACTTGATGTTTTGTCATGGCTTCAAGTCAATCCCCTGCCTTGTTTTGTGTAACAAATCATTATTCTGCTGTTGATTAAATGGCCCTGTTCAATCTAATATTTGCAGGTGTTGCTGTGAATAGTCGTGTGTCCACAAAAATACAACAGTTACTTAACACATTAAAGCGACCAAAAAGGCCACCGCTAAAAGAATTCTTTGTTGATGACTTTGAAGAGATTGTGGAAGGTACTGTATGAAACTCGCTAGATTACATCAGCTATGTGAAAATGTCATGCTCTTCATTATCTGGATTAAAAAAACAAAACAAAACAAAGTAACATTGTGCTACAAGGCTAACAAACCTTATGTTATTGGCTTTTTACAGTACTAACATTGGATAAGCGTTTAAAACGATTTAATATCTTTGGGTAAACTTTTGGGAGGAAAAAAGTTAAATTTTTATGGAAAATTACAAAAAAAAAATTTTTATTTTGCGGTCAATGTACTTATTATTTACTTAATTGAGTGATTATGTAAATAGTCATCTGTATATCCCAAACTGCTTTAAAGCATATACCCCCTTCTTCCCCCCACTGCTCTTGTGCTCTTTATAGACATGCTAGATGTTGGAAATACACCAGTATACTGTTTCTTATGATACATTATAATAATTCTTCCAGAAGGAATATAAAAGTTTTTTTTCAGAGGATCTGGTCATTCTAAAAACCCTTTTCCAGCTCTTATGGGTCTGTTTATTACACGGTGCATATTGATGAGTTGAAATCCAAACATAAAAAATGGAGGAGGGGAGTGATACCATTGGCCGTGTGGCGCCAGCGTGCTTTAATCCGATGCCAACGATAACACAGCCTGAAACCATTTTGAAACACTGCACATACGAACTACAGACACCATGACCACTTCAAATCAGTGAAGTGGTGGTCATGGTGCTGGCAGTAACTCTGTAATTAAAGTGTGTACTGTTGATAGTGTCCACAGAACAAGTGACTTTTGAATAATCATTTCCAAAAAACATTTTAAGTAGTCTTTTAGGACTGTGGTCTAAAGCTTGCAGATAATTTTTGAAAAGCCTTTCTGTGGTTTGTAAGATATTTATAATAGTATATCTTTTTATTCTGCCCAAGAACAAGATTATTAACAAGAGTTAACAAAATGTATTAATCTATCCGAGAGAGAGAGTCACATTACAAGCTTGGAAGAACATGTGTCCCTCTGTTGCTAACAATGTTAAAAATGGCTGAACTGTTTAATAAAAGATATTACCCAAGATTTTACCTACCGTTCTTTATGGTCTAATGCACTAATGACTTAACCTATGACTCTCTAGCTGTTCTGCACTATGGTCCCCAGGAGGCTTCCAGCAGGCTGAGTCTCATGCGGCCTGTACTCCACCATATTTGAAATGTCAAAGTGTAGCAATCACTGGTCTAGTGAGCTTTGTGAAGGTTTTGGTTTTCAGGTTAATGGAATTTGCTTAATTGACTATGAATTGTATACAATTTTACTGCTGTTTAATGAGCATGTCCTCATGTCTTGTGTTTCATTGTTTTAGTTCCTAGGCCTGATCCGAACCAACCCAAACCAGAAGGTCGCCAGATGACCCCGGTTAAAGGAGAGCCACTGGGTGTAGTGTGTAACTGGCCGCCATCCATTGAAGCAGCTTTACAACGCTGGGGAACAACGCAAGCTAAATGTTCTTGTCTTACTGCCCTTGATGTCACTGGAAAACCTGTTTACACTTTAACATATGGTGAGACTCTTCATCAAATAGCGTGCATCCTCTTTCTTCTCAGCCTGTTAAGCTTAGATAGCTGCTTTAACAGTCAGCAAAGTGTTTGAACAGTAGTATCTGATATTCCCAGCTGGAGAATCACAGCTGGTAAACAACGAAATAGTTATGGGTTTTATGTCTCTATTGGGAATCTCTATGTCCTTCCTCAATTATAGCTCAATACTCACTACATCTGGTTGCCTTTCTCCATTAATGTTACTCTGATTTCGTTGGAACCTTTGCCTGCTTTAATGCCTAGTGGAATGCACTAGACTCCTCTTGCTTATTATATAATGTAAAATTTAAACGATTAATGGTATTGCAGAGCTAAACTTTCAGGGTTATAGCTGAAGGTGCACTTAAGAGTCTGTTCTCAATATCTAGAGATTGCCATACATTAATAGCACTCAATATGCTTCTAAACCTATGCTTTATCATTTGTTAATCTCCTTAAGATGTGTATTTAAAGTTGTACTTCCAGTGATACATTGAGTTGCTAACTGTGATTAATATAAAGTAGGAGCTAAATGTTAACGGGGTATAGAGTTATTTGTGTCAGCTGATTGCAAGGCAACTCTAATGCTGTAATGTTTGTTTATAAAACCACAGTAACCGTGCAGCAGGTACAGCCAAGGATTTATTTTAAGGCGTGACATCTGAATGATCTCTTGGGTCAGTTAATTTTGTTGCAGTACAATTCAAATCACTATTAGCCACCCATGTTGATTGGCTAGACCCATTCAAAACATGATCTATTGTTGGGTGTCAATAGCTAATATTGATAACCGATGTGTCGGGAAAACTAAATAAGAAAACATGTGGATATGCTTTAAGAGAAGGAGCTTGTCCACAATGCCCAAGGGCCTGATATAACAATGAGAATGCTGTGTGGGTCCTTAACCCCAAGAACTAAAAATACAGCATTATTCACCAATGTACATATTGTCAAATTCTAAGTGAATTTCAAAGAAATTAAGAAATTGCCAATCTGTAAGAATAACTGACTTTTTCTAATTCAGTTATTTGGCCCTATACTTGAAATTCACTTTGAATTCTCAACAATTTTCACGTTCGTGAATAACACTGTTAGAAACAAATGTCACATTAAAATGATTATATATATATATATATATATATATATATATATATATTGTGTGTGTGTACAGAGCTTGACAAATCCCAGGTCGTCATTGCAACTAGGAACTTTGTCCTGGCACCTGGGTGTTTGTCAACCCGTTCAGCTAAAGGAGCATGGAGACGGCCTACTGGCTGAAGGAATATTGAGGCAGGCAGCCAACCGAGGGAAAATTGAGCTGGGAGGTGAGGGGGGGGAGATGGAATGTTCAAGCTCTTCATGCTTTTCTCTCTTCCGTGACCTGCTGTGATGGTAGGAGCCTTGGTATGACATCATATTTATGTTCACCTATCTAACTCTCCCATTCCCTCACTTCTTGAAATCTCAAAACTTTTCTCATTTTTTTTTTTCTTGATTTGATTTTTCTCACCTCAATATCTCCATGCCTCTCCACCAATAATTGATGTCCTCTAACCCCAGACTCTTTCTTACACCCTATGTCCCAAACAGCATTCAAATTTGCACTCAGGGCTCAGAGCTACCAAGTCTTGCAGCCAAAGCCTTGTGCAGAGGTAGCATTTCTGGAAGATCAATAAGACACTTAGACTGTGCCTATCCTACCCTTCAGGCCTTCTCACTGGCAACTGAACTGGAGGCGGCTGCGCCTCTCCTTTCCTGTAACATTTTTATTGTCTCATTTATTGTTAAATTTCCCACTTTTACAATATTTTAAAGCACTGCAGAATAAGTTGGCGCTAAATAAATACCAATAATAATATATGTGTGTTTAATACCTTTTTTTTTAACTGCATCTTAAAGGAACACTAAAGGGTCAGGAACACAACCATGTATTCCTGGGAACACAACCTGACCCTGTAGTGAAAACCCACCATTTAGGTGCCCCCCGCCCCTTAACTCCCTTAGAATGGGTTAAAACTCACCTTATTTTCAGCTCTCCATGGTACGCCGGTGCCAGCCCTGCCCCCTTGGTGAGCTCATCAGAATTGCCGATTTTTAGCCAAACCAATGCTTTCCCACAGGACGGGGTCAAACGGTGTTTTGGCCAATCATCACCTCCTCATAGAGATGCATTGAATCAATGCATCTCTGAGGAAAATTTAGCGTCCCCATTCAGAGCATGGTGACGCTGAACGGCACTGCTGCCTACTGTGCAGCTCTGAGGGAGTGGCCACTTGGAGGTGTCCCTAGGGGCAATGTAAACACTGCCTTTTCTCTGAAAAGGCAGTGTTTGCATAAAAATGCCTGAAGGCAATGATTATACTCACATTAAGCTGTAGTTGTTCTGGTGACTATAGTGTCCCTTTAAAATTGACAGCTTGTATAATCTATATGTGGATTTAATCCTTAACTGTATAGACTGCACTCATTATTGCATTTTTTAGCATTGTGCTACTAATATTGTTATGGATTATAGAATATATATATATATTATATATATATATATATATATATATATTTATTTTTTTCTTCACATGCTGGTTTTTGTGTTTACTTGCGTTCATGTAATACTTGCCCTTGTGTTTTTTTTTTATGTTGATCAAATATATGCCATGCTTTATTTTTCAGGCAAACTGTGGACCAGAAGTGTGAGACTGGCTTATACCCTACTTAACAAACTAGGAACCAAAAATGAACAAGTGCTAAAACCAGGAGACCGGGTACCTTATTATTTTATCTATACTTCAGTCTGTCTGACTTGTTATAATGTAATTACCGTAAAGGATAATGCACTCTCCTGGATCCCAGGGTGCAACCGGGCCTGACGTTTGCCAATCCTTACAATGTAATTCGCAGAAAATAAATGATGGTCCAGACACTCAAAGTAAATCCAAAGTGAGCAGGTTGCTTGACAAAGGCCCTGTTGTGAGCTGAAACATAGCTTTGGATTTACCTTGAGTGTCTGGACCATCATTTATTTTCTGCAAATTACTTGTTCTAATGTGACAAATCAAAGATCTGTGGCCATTAATTCCCAGAATATCATCAACCATAAAACAATATGTCAAACAATTTATCACTGCACGATACAGGAGGTGACAGTAGAATGTAAATACTAGTTTATTTTCTAGCATTTTAGGAACACTGATTCAATAAAAGGGCAGTGAGCTGTATATTAGCTCACTAGCACATATTCTCTTGAGGTTTTTATATTAAAAAATAGTGACCAGGACAGACCTCGCTCTGTCTGTTTTGGACTTGTTTTTTTACATAGCATCCTTTTCGAGAGCACTTTACAATCTTAAGTCATTAAACAAACTCAACAATGAAATGATATCCGGCTTCATAATGGAGCCTGTTTGCCATGTACACATTAGAGCTGTATTACTTGATCATTACTGTTTTGCTCTATATCATTTAAGCAGATTGTATACACATTAACTGAGAATTAAATGGAAGCTTTCAATATTAATGTGAATTGGCACACTTTTAAATGCAAAGACGGCAATGTAGGAAGACAATTTAATGAGAAGTCTAAAAAAATAAGATCCCGAGGATACACTTTGACCATTAAATTATAATAAGCAGTCTATGACTGATTAAAGAGAGTACATATTATTATTATTTTTTTTTATTTTTTTTATTCTTTATTCAGTAAAACAGTTTATGTACTATAAAATAGTGGTTAAATTGGAAATGCATTCTCCATAAGTTTTTATATAACCAGCCACAGCAGATGATTACATTTTTACAGTCTTTAATATGTCACTATTGTCATTGAGTGGGATGGATTGCTCAGGTTTAAAACCTGTTTTTGTAGTGTGCTTGGTGTTCAAATTAGCTCGGCTTAGCATGCCATACCAGGCCTGGAGCACAGTCAGACCAGTAGAGTATGGAGGGTTGCAGTTGCACTAAGCTGGTTTAGCAAGGGACTGCTGGTGATGCTGGATTCCTAATAGGAAGATACTGATTGTTCCCCTCAAATTTTCTGCAGCCCAACAAATGTATAATATCGATCAGAGTAAATGTTAAAATACAAACTCAGGGACCCAAGGACCTGGTTAAAGACAATGCAGATTCAGAGATTATGGGTGCAACTGCAATCATGCTAAAGTTGGTGTTTCCTTAAAGGGCCACTAAAATCACCCAAACCACTTTGTCTCAGTGGGCCTGTCATTTTAACACTTCAATTTAAAACATTGTCGTTTTGTAGAAACCACAATGTTATCATTACAGGCACCTCTAGCTCCAGAGCCAAACGCGGTTATAGCAACATTTGCTTGGAGGAGTGCGGCTTTTGGCCACACATGCATATCTTCAATACAATGTTTCTCTCTGAAAAGCATTGGTTTGGACAACATCATGCAAAACTTCAGCAGGCATGCGGACGTCTTCAGTGGTGGAGTGGGGGGTGTACTCTTAAAAAGGACCACTCTAGGCACCCAGACCACTTCAGCTTAATGAAGTGGTCTGGGTGCCAGGTCCTTCTAGGGTTAACCCATTTTTTCATAAACATAGCAGTTTCAGAGAAACTGCTATGTTTGTGAATGGGTTAAGCCTTCCCCTATTTCCTCTAGTGGCTGTCTCATTGACAGCCGCTAGAGGCGCTTGCGTGATTCTCACTGTGAAAATCACAGTGAGAGCACGCAAGCGTCCATAGGAAAGCATTATGAAAGCTTTCCTATGTGACCGGCTGAATGCGCGCGCAGCTCTTGCCGCGCGTGCGCATTCAGCCGACGGGGAGGAGGATCGGAGGAGGAGAGCTCTCCGCCCACCGCTGGAAAAAGGTACGTTTTAAACACTTTCCCCTTTCCAGAGCCGGGCGGGAGGGGGTCCCTGAGGGTGGGGGCACCCTCAGGGCACTCTAGTGCCAGGAAAATGAGTATGTTTTCCTGGCACTAGAGTGGTCCTTTAATCATCTTTTAAGACGAAGAGTAATATATAAATATTTAGACCTCACACCTGTTTGAGAGATACATGTTCATACTTCAAAAGGTCATAATGTTATGGAATCATAATTTATCCATATTTTTCTTTTTTTTTTTGCATGCTGTGCTTTCACTTTTCGCTAATTAAAATAACAAACAAACTGCTGGTTCACAGTTAGAATTACTATTTAGGATGAGTGTAATGTAGACACATTTAACACATGTTAAATCCTCATAAACTGAATGGTGTTTTTATATCATTACAAATCTCTAGTTTTTATAGCCATGACAGCAGTGACAAGCAAATACTCTTGTGATCCTTGCTTTAATCTTGTGTCTGCTTATTCTTGTGTTTTGGATGATTGCCGCAGACGCCTAGATCTGTGATCCGTTTATAATGCCCAGCACTCTTGCTCTCAACTAAGAAACAGAAAAAAATATCTTGGGTTGTAGCACCTGAAACAGGCATTACTTTTCTTAAATATTACTTACTCATTATTATTTTTTCTTCTCTGATTATTGTATATGGATACTCTATTTGTCATAAAATGTGTTAATGTCTTTTTTTTTTCTTTTCCTTTTGTGTCTTTCTTGTCTTCTTACTGATGCTCATTTACTACGATTGGATGAGTATATTCTTATTCTAAAATACACAAGAACATGAGAGCATACTTGACATGCTATAGTTACATTAAGTATAAAGTAGTGCTGCAAAATGACGCCTCCTGTAACCTTGGGGTTAATTTTCTAAAGGTTACGTTGTCACCCAGGTTTACAAATATACTCTGCTTAAAAAAAAAAAGTCGACTGGTTTGTGACAGAATGATCAACTCACACTGTCATTAACTTGTAGAATTTGCTCACGAATAGGCAGAGAAAATAATTCCTTGATCTGGGCCAAGCTGAAAATTACTCAACCTCTTGAGTTTTTCATTAATCGCCTTTGGCTTTAACCCCTTAAGGACCAAACTTCTGGAATAAAATGGAATCATGACGTGTCACACACGTCATGTGTCCTTAAGGGGTTAAAGCAACTCTGTAATTACCGTAATAAAGATATCCCAATCTAAAATCCCAGATATGGAAATAAAATCCGTTTCTAGAAAAAAAAGCAAAAAAAAGAAAAAGCTAAAAGAGATTTATTAATCTAAATTAAAAGTTGTCTCCAGCCTGGAAGTCTATTGTCTACTGATAAAAGTTAAATTGCAGTGTATAAACACCATATGGTTAAAGTTGGATATGGTCTACAAAAACAAAAAAACTGAATACAATTGACATTTTTTTTGTTTCATCTATCTGTGTTATTTATTTTCCTTATTTATTACTGGTCTCGTTTGTCCTTCTCTAGTATCTTCATTGTTTTACGATGGGCTCATTTCAATCACTTACAAAATAGTTAATTCATTTCTTTGTAAACACCTTGCGATTTTAATAGATGGCTGTAGACAATCATAGCAGAATAAAATTTATACTGTTTCTGCTAGTGCACACATGCAAATCTCATATCAGAGATAATTAGTAGTAGCAATATGAGTCAGTAATGTAGATATGTTTACAAAGAAGCTAAACCACTTGGCAGCAGATTGCTGCTCATTCCAACTACTCTGACATCTAGATTCAGTAAATACCATCAATTGCTCTTTCTCCCTATATTTCTCTTTCCTATAACACTGCTGGGCATACATTTCTAATGAAAAGAGACCTGTTTGTAATTGTGGGCTTATGCGTGACATTTGTGCACTAAACATTAGAGAACTAAAAATACAATAAACCTTTTTTTTTTATTCTTCTTTTCTCAGTTCATTTTATTTTCTAATTTGCATTGTATTCCTGGCTGTCCTTATAGAAGGAATGTCAGCATTTCAATACAGATTCCTGCCAGAGTATTGAGGGAAGGTGATGCCTCCCTTAAAGTGCTACGGGGTTAAGGTGTGTTTACCTTTAGTGCACTTCAATTGGACTTCAATTGTGTTTTACCTGGGTGGAGGGTTAAGGAAATATCCCTTTCAGAGAAGTAACAGTTCCACTTTAATTGCCATGTTCACACAATCGTATTTATTGCTTCTAAACAATTTCTGCATGTTGTATGTATTTGTGTTGTTCTTGGCTAATTGTGACCAATTGATATCTTTCAGGTGGCGCTTGTTTACCCGAATAACGACCCAGTCATGTTTATGGTAGCCTTTTATGGCTGTCTCTTGGCAGAAGTGATCCCAGTGCCAATTGAGGTACCTCTTACTAGAAAGGTAACAATACAATTTCCAGTGATATTGGACAAGATACACTTTCAGGTCATCAATCACTTTTCAGACTCTTAAAGCCATATAACCGTGTGATGCTTATTAGAAATGTGCTTATAATGCAACCTTAAAAAATACTTGTTCTAGTTATTTAGACAAACTAAAAAGCCAGCAATTTATTATTTATGTGGATGTCTATTTCTTTAAATATTTAATAGATCACATAGTCTAGGCCATTTTGTTAAACTAAAATGTAAAATAATTTTTACTTTTTCATGAGCAGATTTAAATTGTCTTATTGGTTTCCTTTTTAATCCATTAAGGAGCAGTGATGATTAATTTTCTCATCACAAACTAGCACTTAACCCCTTAAGGACACATGATGTGTGTGACATGTCATGATTCCCTTTTATTCCAGACGTTTGGTCCTTAAGGGGTTAAACATCATGTGCAATTCTGTCCTAAATATTAGCCATTCACTGTTATGTAGAGCCCTATTGATGCTAAATGTGTAAAAACCTGCATATAAGAGGAGAGTCTCTTAGGATTATTATTTCAACTTGGCCTCCAGTTTTATGAGTTAACAAAATGTGTGCTGAAACGTTATATAACTTGTCAGCTAACACAAAAATAAAATGCACTTAAAATGTGATTGATAAAGGTTCAATATGTTGGCCCTGTTCATTTTCTTAATGGTACAATATGTTCTGTTTTGGGTGCATCATCAGATTGCCATCTGCACACAAAGTTATAAAGTTTAAAATTAATAGACTTCGGGGGGATAGTTTTCCTGTGGGACTCATAGATCTTTAGTAGTTAGTAAATCTGAATTTGTTGTTTAGATTCTTCAAATTCTAAAAACATTTTTTTTTAAATTGCCTATGTAAGTGCATTTAAATGATGTCCTATATGACCTAAAACGAAACTTTAAAGGAATAATTCAAGCACTATGGCCTTTTTATCGATTTGAAGTGGTCATGGTGCCTGAAGTCTGTATGTGCAGAATTTCGCAATGAAACACTGCACATACAGACTTTTACCACCTCTACTACCAGAGCTGTACACCACCCCCAGCAGCATCATTGGGGTTTCATCAGGCAGGTTAATGTCCGTTCTTGGCTGAGAGTGGTCAGCTGACGCTCAGCAATTAATGGCGATGGCTGCTCTCCTGGCTTCTGGGCTCTGCAGAATCTGGAAGCACATCGTTGGGGAGCCAGGTAAGAGGGCCAACCATTATTAAAATGTTTGCTCCATTACTAGTGAACCAGTCCAGGGTGTTTCTGGCATCATGACCACTACAGCGGTAGATTATGATGATTGGAGTAACTCTTTAAAGAGTTAATTTTTTGACGTCCACTTGAGTCACTACATTATTCAGTGTTTTATTTTGGAATAGGTACATTCCTCTTAGTTGCATTGGTCTACTCTCTTGACAGTCATCTAATGTCCCCAAAGACCATCACAGCAGACACATCTATTTTAACATAGGTTCTCATGTGCCCTGATGTGGTTTGATATTTTTACTGCCTATTACCTTTATCTATAGACATGGAAGCAGCAAATGCATAATTTATGATGGTAAATTATATATTTTATAGTTTATTAGATGCTTACCATTACTCCAGTGAAGACAGTGCTTCTATAAAGCCAGGTCCATGAGTGTGACAGTAATGTAGCAACCACCCCTGCTACCACCTAGGTCCCAATTTGCTCTGTTTAGGAACACTACCTCGTGGATGGCACACCACCCAGATGGTGCCTTCACACATTTCTGATGTTTTTTTGGTGTTATGAGTAGAGTTTATTGAAGATTCTGTCCCCTAAAGGTTTGAGATACAAATATTCTTACCCCCTTCCTTACATAGGATGCTGGTGGACATCAGATTGGATTCCTGATGGGAAGCTGTGGTGTGAAGCTTGCCCTTACCACCGAGGTTTGCTTGAAGGGCCTTCCAAAAACACAGAATGGGGAAATAGTGCAATTCAAAGGTGGGACCTTTTACTTTACTTTCTCATTTATCTAAATTATGATTATACTTTTGTTCATGATATACAAAACTGGAAGTTCATATTCTAAATGTAGAAATCCACATAGTTGTATTTAGCTTTATCCTAGAATAAAGTACCTCGATCTTGGCTCCCTGTCGGTGGGACCTTTTACTTTACTTTCTCATTTATCTAAATTATGATTATACTTTTGTTCATGATATACAAAACTGGAAGTTCATATTCTAAATGTAGAAA
The DNA here is from genome assembly GCF_036172605.1 of Pelobates fuscus. Lineage (NCBI taxonomy): Eukaryota > Metazoa > Chordata > Amphibia > Anura > Pelobatidae > Pelobates > Pelobates fuscus. The sequence goes on along the minus strand of NC_086317.1, from coordinate 406,242,531 downwards.
TCCATGTAAAGTGCCTCGATCTTGGCTCCCTGTCGGTCATTGTTCTAAACATTAATATATAGGAGTAGACCAGACAATCAAACAGTACATTAATGCTGAATTCAACTAGAGATACAACTCCCCTAGTGGTCAAGGCTCATGCATGCTATTGATGCATTGCTTACTTACACATGTCATGGTTAATTACTGTGGATAGATAGCTTCGATGGTGTATAACAATACCCTGTCTTACTATTAATTTAATAAGCTTTCCAAATGATTCAATACATCTTAGAAAAGCATCCTATAGACATTAATGTTTACTTCTGTAGATAAATCATTTTGAGACGTTTGTTTTTACAGTATTGAATCATTTGGACAGCTTGTATTGCTTGTATTGTCTGTATGAAATCAAGGCTTTTTTTAGTATATTTTGTTGTGCAGTATGTTCTGTTTAAAGGACCACTCTAGTGCCAGGAAAGCATACTCGTTTTCCTGGCACTAGAGTGCCCTGAGGGTGCCCCCACCCTCAGGGACCCCCTCCCGCCCGGCTCTGGAAAGGGGAAAGGGGTTAAATCTTACCTTTTTCCAGCGCTGGGCGGAGAGCTCTCCTCCTCCGATCCGCCTCTTCTCCTCCCCGTCGGCTGAATGCGCACGCGCGGCAAGCGCTGCGCGCGCATTCAGCCGGTCACATAGGAAAGCATTCAGAATGCTTTCCTATGGACGCTGGCGTGCTCTCACTGTGAAAATCACAGTGAGAAGCACGCAAGCGCCTCTAGCGGCTGTCAGTGAGACAGCCACTAGAGGACATAGGGGGAAGGCTTAACCCATTCATAAACATAGCAGTTTCTCTGAAACTGCTATGTTTATGAAAAAATGGGTTAACCCTAGAAGGACCTGGCACCCAGACCACTTCATTAAGCTGAAGTGGTCTGGGTGCCTAGAGTGGTCCTTTAATCATTGTTATAAACTCTGTTCTTTGCACCTAGCAATCAGCATAGAGAGAGAGAGAGGAGATAAATAATCATTGTTCTGTTTCTCCTGCTCCACTGTTATACCCCCTGTATTTCCCCTTGCACGATGTGAGCTGGATTGTGTAAAAGAAAATGGAGCATCACATGAAAAAGGATTCAATGTGATTTCCATAGAAATTACAAGTTCTCGTTCTGTTAAACAATGCAATTAAACATTGGTAGTTTGTACATGCCAAGAAGGTCGTAGAATCCCAAGCTATCTAACACATAGCAAGTTCCTACAGTACAGAGGCACTAGAAATCTGCTGTTGTATAGAAGAGGTTGCATTGTTTTTTATTTTCACATCAAAATCCAGAATATTACAGATATTATTTCTTGATTTTGTTTGACAATCTGTTTATATCCATGAACGTAACTCTACACAGCAAAAATAAAAATATAAAAAATTGAAAATATTTTGCTTGGCATATAATGTACTGCATATTTGCATTGCAATTTACATATTGACATGGAAAATACATTTGTGTAACTTGTTGTTTGTACAAATAGACATCGCATTCCTCCATTGTGAGATTACGGTACATAATGTTCTCTTACTTGATATTTTCATAAAATTAGTGCTGTATATTTTGTGCATATATGCCCATATATATGTTTTAAATCTTCTTTAAGTAGTGGCAAAATAAAATATGCTATATAGGGAAGTATTTTGTGCTTCTTTTTAAAGAGTGTTTTTTTATTATTATTATTTTATCTCTGGTTGTGATAAGTGTTGATAAAGTCCGTAATAGTCACATTCACAATAATGAGATATTTGTTGAGTTATTTTTTGTTATGCAGGTCAACAGCAAAACAGCCATAAAAAATAATAATAATAAAGTAAAAACCTCTAGCCACGACCCTTGCATGTCATTTAAATTGGGTTTAGGGGGGGACAAGCCACCTTAATGGTGGGTTTAACACTCTAGGGTCAGAAATACATGTTTGTGTTCCTGACCATATAGTGTTCCTTTAAGTCCCTTTACAACATGAGTTGCATTCTCCTGAAGATAATGTGTTCCCTTTCTTTAGGATGGCCAAAACTCAAGTGGGTTGTGACAGATTCCAGATACCTTTCAAAGTCACCAAAGGATTGGCAGCCACACATCACCGCAGCTGGTATCGAACCTGCATACATTGAGGTACGTTGTACTTATTATCACAAAAATGGAAGTGAGTGTACAAACCCAAAAAATGACTCTCAAACAACTTATGGCATAAGCACTTTTAGCGTTATATTTACACAAATATAAATATATTTGTTACAAAATATATAAATTACAAAATGTATAATTTTATTGAGGACACGTCTTAAAGACACAGCGCACCTTAATTGTTTTTAATATTGTATATAAATAAAGACTACATATATTTTCTCTACTGGAATGCTTGCACATATTAATCCTAAATATTTTCTGAATGCCACATTGCCGATGTCCAGCCTTGGTACCAGTGACGTTTAGAGTTGGGTAAATGGGCATGCATCTACTTCCATCTATTGCAACAGACATTTTGCTGAAGTCAGCAGCAAACATAAGGATCAATCTATACATTTTAAGCCAGTTGAATTAGCACAGTGTATTGATTATATTTTGAAACGTGCCTTAAGCAAATCTTATTATAGACTCCTTTCTTGGTGAATGTCGGACCAATTTTAAGGTTCCACGTGTCTTGCTTTAGCGAAGACACAATTTTATTGAAGTCTTTAAATGTCCAAGGCTAGTAAGTGACAAATGTCATAACAATAACCATTTGATATTTTTTTTTCTAGTCATTAGCCAGACCCCTAAATAATATGAAAGCAAATATTGATATAAAAGTCTATGGATTGCTATTTTGTTGTCCCTGCATTTCCTTATTTTCCTGCATTTAAGACGTTCATTTATTTTCTAGCACATTGTGCTGTATCCATGTAGTCATTTAACAGAACCAAATCAAGATTTTGTAGCACCACTGGGAAATTACTTTAAAAGCAGCTTCCTGTCTCAGAAACAAAGAAAGCATGATTTAAATAGGCAGATTTAAGAGTATTTTTTATTCATTATTGATTTGCTGCAGATAAAAATAACAGAAGCTGACAAAATGACATTGCATTTTCTTGCTGTTCTTGAGAAACTGTTTTAACGTCCTGCTATTTTGTTTCTCTTGTATAGTATAAAACAAGCAAAGAAGGAAGCGTGATGGGTGTCACCATTTCTCGGATAGCCATGCTTTCTCATTGCCAAGCCCTCTCGCAGGCATGTAACTATACGGAGGGTGAGTATGTTCAACATCATGAATTAGTTGGACTGCCGATACAGGGTCACAGTATCCACTGGTTACATTGCGGTTACATTGCTTGTGAAAATTAAAGGGCTACTCTAAGGACCATAACTACTACATCCACCCCTAGAGATCATAGCCTGTCATTGCTTTCTACGATTAGACAGCATTGAATAGATACTGCATAATTCTATCTCTGTGGCAGAGGGACTCTTTTTTGAGCGCTGGGAGATCAGTGTTTTTGTTATGCAAGTACTCCTGAATAACCGAATCTTCATGCCCATTATTTAGATTTTCTCTTAAAATAAATAGTCTTTCACACCATTTGTCCAAGCACTAGAGGACGTATGGGAACTTAGGCCATTTGTTATTAGAAGACATTTGTTTTGTGTTTTTGTTTTGAGTTTTGATGCTGTGCGGCTCTATTGGGAAATTATTTTAAGGCAGCTTATTGCAAAAATCATGTTGGCAAGTAATCATGTTTTCTTGGCAGGTATAGGAGCAAGTTAATTGAACATTGATTTGTTACAGTAGAAAAGGGTTACAGACGCTGTTTGAATCTTTTTTTTTTTTTTTTTTTTAAATGTAACATTTTCGTATCCTTGAAACAAATGTGCAGTTTTTTGTTTTGTTTTTTTGTAATTTTTATATTGCAACATAAAATATGAATTTATAGACATTTCTTTTTATACGAGAAATGTTTGTGATATGTTTCTTTTTATTATTCGTTATTAGAAAGTGGCAAAATAGATCAGGAGCCATAGAATTTTAGCCTTGCAAACCAAGCAAGCTGAAATGCATAACAACTCATTATTTTAAACATGCTCCCAAATGTCCAACAATGAAAAATGAAAAACAAAAATAAAAGGTGGTTGGCGACTTACAGTGAAAATTAGAATGAATAACCTCTGGTTGTAGTAAACATAACCTAATGACTCCATTAAATTGGATAACCCTTCCATTGCGACCACACCAGTTTGACACAGTGCTGGACTATGTCCATGAGCTCGTCCATGAGCATATTGTCTGAAACTTTTAACTTAAAGAGTTATTCCAACCACTTCAGTGATTTAAAGTGGTCATGGTGGTACGAGTCTGAATGTGCAGTGTTTTAGCTTGATTCACTGCACATAGTGAGTTTTTGTTACTTGTGTGCTGGGGGCTAGTTGCACCCCAACACATGTAACATTGGCCGGCCAGAACTCTGTTCTTGGCTGCCTAATGTCAATTCTGTGAATAAATTACATCTGTTGTCAGCGCACTGCCAACAGAAGGTACAATCTTACCCCTCCCTCCATGTGGGCGCTCCCTCCCATCTCCCTTTTGTCACTTAAATAGGTTTCAATTAAAATAATCCTCCCCTTCTTCCTCCCCCCTGCCCTTGCTCTCTCAAAGGGCACGAGTGGGCTCTGAACTGGTGAAACTGGCAAATCACAGGCTTTTAACTAAATATTAGGAAGCATCCCAACCTCCAATTTCAGCTAGGATCCTTAACTCTGCCACTCTAAAGCCAGGTCTTTAATATATTCCCACAATAAGGCAAGAAGAGGGCACATTCTGGTAAAAGTACTAGAAGTTGAGCAGTTGCTAAAGAAAATAACAATATGTTCCTGTTGATTGTTCTCCTTTTAGAATGTTCCCCATAAGTGAGCAAAAACCCTTTCAGAAAAGCACATTTATACAAGTCACACTCTAGAATCTATAGTTATTAGATGTTTGTGAATGGATTAGACTGCTCTAATCTGGCATGAAGATATTATATAACTTGTCCGCAATAATCATCTGACCAATTGAATGAGATGACTAATGGAGTCAGAGTGGAAATGTCTTTATTTGTTAGAATAATCACTTGTGTCTTGCTTAGAAATCGGATAGTGATTGTAATAATTGAAATGTTTCCTTCATTTCTTAGGAGAAACCATTGTGAATGTCCTAGATTTTAAGAGGGATGCTGGCCTATGGCATGGCATGCTAACGGTAAGCTGAAATCACAGTTTGTATAGGGCAAGCTATTATGTAAATACTGCAGGATGAAGCCTTCAAGTCCAATTGAAGCAGGGTTTAGGAATACTAACTGGATAATGGTGAAGCTAGCTCTCTCTCACTGCCACATGTTGAATGCATTCTATAGGCCATGCATTAAAACATTTCTCATAAATGTCTCCAATATCTAATCACCCTCCACTCCTTTCCAAAGAAACCAGGAACGGAGACCTAATGAGGGTTATGGAGTTCCGCGTTAGTGCTTCTCTGAAACAAATGAATATTACTGTTCTTTCTTTTTCTTTTAGAATGTAGTAAACAAAATGCACACAGTCAGCGTTCCATACTCTGTGATGAAAGCTTGCCCACTGTCGTGGGTGCAAAGGGTTCATGTAAATAAAGGTAAGAGACCATGTTGTGTGCGGCAGTGAAGATTTGCATTTTGTGCCGTATGTTTGTCATGGTTGCATTAAAAGGACAATCCAAGAACCATAACCGTTGCAGCTTATATTGGGATTTTGAGTCTATCCTGAGGTATTTGAGCCCCATCTCCTTTCCGAATTACATTACATGAGTTTGACTATCTTCCCTGTTAAGGTGTACCTTACGTATTACTTACAACTTGTACTTAAAATAAAGAGTTTTACATTTCAACTTTACATTATGCTCTCAGAAATGCTAGCAAATGTATAGGTTTTTATATAATGCTCTTAAAATGTTTTGTCTCCTCTCCACCTGTCAATCATATCATCTTCATTAAACCGCTAGCGGCTCACAGAGTTTAATACAATGAGTGAGTGGGTAAAGCAGCTCTTTGCTCCACTGCTACTCTCTCAGCAGGCACTTTTCTCTGTTGGGGGGACTATGGGACTCACTGGCAACAATGTATCCCAAACAGGGCCGTTCTTTAATAAGTATTAAAAAGTTACCCCTCTGTTTAATTTCTGTCCCTGTGGCATTATGAATGGGATTTTAGCTTTAAAAAATAACATTCTCCCTGTAGCTATGTACTCAGACAATCAAGAGCGGAAGTGCCCACAAGGTAGATCCCCAGAAGTTTTAGAGCTACAACTCCCTTGAGTCTTGGCATGCCTTTAGTATGACAAAGCATCATAGAAGCTGTTGTTTTAAATTATCTGGGAATCTACCTTTTTGGTACCCCTGATCTGAAGCCTGGATGTAGGCTTAAACAGTATTTCCATTTTCACAAATGTTTGAAATTGGCTTCTAATTTTAAGTTTAAATATGTATTATTGCACTATATAAATCATTTCTAAACCACGGATAATGTACATATGTGTTTTGATTTGTATTTTTGTTTTTTGTTTAATATCTGTTTTACTAGTGAGCAAGCATTTATAGGTGTTGCACACTAAACAATGTTTCCTTTAGACACCGCTATCAGGTATAAAGGTTTTGAGACATTGATATAAATATCACAAGTGTATATCCTGCAGTCACAAAAAGCAGTGGCATTTAAATAGGAACAACTCTATATCATATCATGTTGGGAAGTAAAGTAATATGACTTAGCATATTGATGGAAGTTATTAGCTTAGAATTACAGACAGACAAAGCATTTGTCATCTGTGATGGATTACATTATTATCTGCAGGTAAAAAACATTGCCAATTCAGAGTAAATCTGGTTTGGTTTATCATTGAACATTTCTTTTTAAATCAATCAATGTCAAAACACATGGGTGTATAAATATAGTAATGCTAATGTCATGGAATTTTTTTTTTTTTCCAATGGCTCTTTCTTTGATAACAAAACTGCCTAAGAAAAAGCCGTTGCCTTGAAAAGGACAGTCAACAGATAGCGTCATGAATACATCTTTGTCTCTTCCTCTCTGGCAGCCAGAGTTGCTGTAGTGAAATGTCGGGACCTGCACTGGGCAATGATCGCACACAGGGAACAAAAGGATATCAGTTTGGCCTCACTGCGAATGCTTATTGTAACAGATGGTGCTAATCCATGTAAGTTTTGCAGGGGGGGGGTTGTACTCTTTTATACTTTGTGAAAGATGAAAAATGATAGACACAATGTAAGAGTGAAGTTGCAAGCTAAAAGTTTGAAGGAAAATATAAAGGAACTGTAGAAGCTGCATGACCACAAATGGTTTGTGTCGCTCAACTGTTTCTGCGTGACACACGCATCATTTTTTGCTTGCCTTGTACTCTGACAAACAATGATGGGAGCTGTAGACTGTGATATGCTGCCGTTTGTCATTAAAAAGTAACATTCAAAAATAGCAAATGTTATTTTTTTTATAACCATGGTATGTGTTTTTCATGTTGTGCAGTCGTAGCGATGTTTGAATCGTAACAGAGTGATTAGTTAATTCCCTGTCATTCACCTAAGAACAGTTAATAGGAAATCTTTACAACGGTACCACTTTATAAATTGAGAGTGTCACAGCATGTCTGTGTGATTAGTGGGCAACCTTCCATTTTGTTCCTTAAGGTTATGATCATGTTTGTCATCCTAACAGCTGTTCTGTCTGTATGCTACACAATCCCAGGGAATACTCTCATGGAATTTTCTGCTGATTTAGTGGTATAGGGGCTTACAGGTCCTGATGCTAAATAAAAATGACATTCAATTTGGTATAGTCTTTATGAAACCATTTTTTTTATAATGTGAGGTTAAGTACAGACTGACATATGCATGTAAGGGCGTATTTCTAGCAGTAGTATAGTATTAACCACATCTAGGTAGAATATGTTGTGGAACCATAACTTTGTCTCTGTCTTCCATTGGAAAAATAGCTGTCAGACTAAGACCCAAAAACCACTAATCCCCCTCTCCTCTACCAAACAGTGTCTTGTTGCTTCGTTGGTCTTTATTGGGTGAATGATGCCAACATTAGCAATGTTAAGGGGCAGTATGACACATAAGCACTATGCAAATATGAGGGAAATTTCAGGTAAAGATACAATTTAATCTGCTGTAGAGTACCTGCCACAGTGTATACATTAAATTGTATGTGTTCACTCAAGCTGGCCTTGTTATCCTCACATTTTGTAGATGTTGGGTGTAGTACCTTTTTTCATTTTTAGAGTTAGATTCTCTTCTTCGTAGTCTTTCCCACTTAACTTCCATGTAGTAGGTCAAGGTTTGAGCAGTTATCCATGTTCCACTTTTACAGAGATATTTCTTTTTGATTGCCAAATTGTTTGACTGTTTCAGTTTTAGCTACACTTTACATCTTAAAAATTGATCTATGCCGTTTAGTAAACTTGTTTGCTTTGTACAGGGTCTGTATCATCATGTGATGCTTTCTTGAATTTGTTTCAAAATTACGGGCTTAAACCTGAAGCAATCTGTCCTTGTGCCACATCTCCTGAAGCAATGACTGTAGCGATTCGAAGGTAATATATTCTCTAGATAAGGGTTTTCACGCCTTTAGCAATACAATGTCCTGTTTTCGCTATCTACTACCAACTAGTGCAAGAGACTGGCTGCACTTAAAACTATTTCCTTACAGAATTATTGTTCAGGCCACGTATTATGGTTATTATGATTATTACAAGTTAGTGATTTTTTTTTTTTTTTTAAGTATATTTTTTATTGCCATTTTGGATATTTTATATTGGCATTTGGGAAAACATTAATGTTCTGCTATTTTTCTGTAAATCCTGTTATTTACATTTTGTTCATTTGAAGGCCTGGCGTACCTGGAGCCCCTCTTCCTGGTAGAGCCATCCTCTCTATGAACGGGTTAAGCTATGGTGTGATCAGGGTGAATACGGAAGACAAGAACTCCGCTCTCACTGTGCAAGATGTGGGACATGTCATGCCAGGAGGTAGGTACCATGGATGTATTGCAATATTATTTAAGTGTGCACAAATACATAGGTTTATTCATGAACATTCGCATAGGTAGCCACCATAATTATTTTATGTGTGATTAGCATCTTCCCACTTCAGCTTGCTGGTGTGCTTTATTTCAAGAAAAATCTGGAATTATTTTGAAGGTACTAATTTTACTCTGCAGAAAGTGGCAGGCAATGCTTTTTGTAGGAGAAGCATTTTACTGGCCAGGAGATCATGAGTACTGGTGATGTCCTGGTGGTGGAGCAGATCTGCTGTGAGAAACCTTTTTGCTGCTGGATTAACGAGAAATTATCTCTCACCTAAAATGTATAACACATGTGCATCCCTAGCAATTTACTAATGGGTTTTAATTACAATTGTTTAGGTGTAATGTGCATAGTAAAACCTGAAGGCTCACCTCAGCTCTGTAAAACTGATGAGATAGGGGAAATATGTGTGACCTGTAAAGGAGGCGGCATCATGTACTATGGGCTGACTGGCGTCACAAAGAATACTTTTGAGGTAACTACGTTCTGAAAACCCAACGTGTAAATTGTTTATGTACGCATAATGGAGTGCTTCATTTTAAATAAGTGTAAAGTCTGTGTGTCTTTAAGAGCTCAGCAAGGAGTTGCCAAGCTAGCCATGATTGAAAACGCCTCTATCTTAGCTGTATAGGAGATTTTCCCAACTCTGTTAAATTGTTCAATCTGATTGTTAGATCCCCTAATCTCACTGTCTGGTGAATAAACCAATACATGTGTTGGTGCAACATTAGTTAAAAATTAAGATGGATGTCAATGGTGCTGAAGCCCCTTATTTTAATGATGGTTACGCAGTCTATAACGTTTTTTTCTGGAAAACCAATTACCCCCTTCATCTCATTCGTCCTAATATTCCATCTTCATTTAATGAGACTAATCCCGGAGTTATATTTTCCCCTCTCAGAGATTCTATCGTATTACCCATGTCAGAGAATCATGAAGCCCTTATTAATCTGAAGATATCTTGAGGGGGAATGTATTTGCTACATTCCAGGATATTGTGTGGATTACAGGATACATGTCTTAATAATAATACAAAAAAAAAAAATCTCAGTGACTGATTGTAGTTTGAAATACATATGTTTATGGAGCATTTACAATAAAGGCTTTATATCTTATGTGCACTTACTTTATGTAAAGGTTTACATGTAATTTCTGTCTACCTCTAATCCATTAATTTGCTGTTAGGTTTTACCGGTGAATGCCTCGGGATCTTCTATTGGGGACACTCCTTTCATTCGGACTGGTTTATTGGGGTTCGTGGGGCCTGTAAGTACTGTATTATTTTATGGATACTTGTTTTTGTTCTTAAGATTACTATTTTTTTTATTAATGTTCCGTATTAAAACAGATAAACATGTTTAAAATGAGAAGTACATTAATAAATGTTCATATTTTGGATATACCTGTTATAATTAACGTTGCATAAGTATTTTATGTAAACATATTGCCAAAAATTAGGCAGAGATAATTTTATATGCTATGGGACAGTTCAACTTACTTACACACACATGTCACCAAATTATCATAATAACTGTAAAACATAGTCTTTTTTTTTTTAATTTTAGAATAAAGGTAGTTGCTTAAAAAAATAAAAAAATGGATGTACTGTAAATGTGTAGTATTTAACATTTAAGGAAAACCTTAATTCCAGATGTATTTGTTTTCAACAAAGAAAATAAAAATAAAATAGTAGCAATCTAGCTTGTAATAATGTGAAGAATAAAAATACATAAAAAAAAATGCATAAAGATTTAAGGTTCAACCTGTATGAATTAAATAAAATGTGCAGAGATTCTGCTAAGCATTTACAGTATTGTGATACTGAACATGAAGAAGTTCTTGAGCTCTCTGTTGCTAACTTAATTTTTTATTTAAAAGCCAATCTTGCAATTATGTTAAATCAATCTCTGTCGCATCTACAGTTTTAATTAAATAACCCTCAAGTTAAAATGCACCAAGTGCCTTCTTGGATGAACGCACTTGGCAAATTCACTTTCACCTTTACAGAATTTGGGCTAATGACTTCAGCTATTCAGCAGGATGGTCAATGTATTTTTAATTGATTTTGAATGTTCTTTTGTGCCAGTGGACCTCAGCATACTAAACTCTCAAATTAAGTCTTGCTGAATTGTTTTAAAGATACGCTTTAAGCACCATAACTCTGTAGCCTATTGTAGTTGGTTATGGATCATGGTTTCGTAGAGCCTTTGGGTGCTGTCCCTATATTTGTTGTTGAACTTTTTTTAGACCGTTTGACAAAAAAAGACTCTCCAAGCATCCAAACCACCATCATCTCTTCTTTATCTATTCAAATGGACAGCATTGATATCCTATGAGTCCTGGAGGTGGCATCAAGATGCCTGCAAGCACTGTTCCTGTAATTTAGCTACCTCAATATATTATTTATTTTATTTATTTATAAAATATTTTACCAGGAAGTATACATTGAGATTTTCTCGTTTTCAAGTATGTCCTGGGTCCACAAAACATTGCATTGTTACATTAGGATACAATAAAATACAAAAACAATATTAATACACAATAAATACAAAATGTAACATAGAACAGGTAGGAAATATATAATCAACCATGACAGGCTTGGAAGATGCCATCCAGCCGCTGAAAAATGTTTAGGATGGTGCTGTGTGGAGTTTGGTGTTCATCCGCCATTTTGGAGTGTCGCAGTAGCTTGGGAGCGATTGGTATACAGCGAGGACTAGGTGTCGATTTGATTTGCTTGATTTGCTGTGGTGGTGGGGGGGGGGGGGGGCAGACTTGGGAGGGCACTAGGTCGCACAGAGCAGGGTATCGGCTGCCTCACCCATCCGGCGATACTACTAGGCCTCACTCCCGGCACCCTCGACATACGCTCCGTGAACCCGCGGGCGGCAGACCCGGGGCACCTCGGCTGGCTCCTGAGGTAGTTATTTCCTGATTACAGGCTTTTGTGGCAGTCCTGGCTGGCTGTTGTGCGGGTTATCAGGCTTAGTGAGATGATTGAGCTCGGAGCTCACACAAGGCACGTCCAGCTGCCATGATGTCCAGGCCCCGCCACAGAACATACACCATTTTTACACGACATATACACCTTAAATATAATCTTAAACGGACACTGTAGGCACCCAGACCATTTCAGCTTATTGAAGTGATCTGGGTGCAAACTCCCATCACCCTTAACTATGAGCATGTAATTACAGTTTTTATAAAGTGCAATAATTACCTGCTAGGGTTAACTCCTCCTCTAGTGGCTGTCTACCAGGCAGCCACTAGAGGGACTTGCGGGTGGATAGGCGACTTTTGGTCGGCTAAGCAACCCTGGACGTCCTCACGCAATGCATGAGGACTTCCAGCGTCACCGGAATCTCCATAGGAAAGCATTGAATAATGCTTTTTCTATGGGGAAATCCTAACTCGAGTGCAGTTATTGTCATGCATGCTCATTATGTCTCCCACTGCTGACTGACGTCGGCACCATCGGCGCTGGACCCAGGTAAGTGAAAGAAGGGGTTATTAACACCTTTTGCACCAGAGGGGGGAGCTATAGTGCCAGGAATATTAGTTTGTTTTTCTGGCACTATGGTTTTCCCTTTACCTACCTGTAGTAATATTTTCTTTTTTGCTTGGTTTTATGCTCAGCTGAATGTATAAGATTTTACAATAATAATATTTTTCTTATAGGGAAGTTTAGTTTTTGTGGTTGGAAAAATGGATGGTACACTGGTCGTGAGTGGAAGGAGGCATAATGCAGATGATATTGTGGCAACAGCATTGGCTGTAGAATCTTTTAAAACCTTGTACAGAGGAAGGTAAGTCACCATAAATTACTTGTTTTTGATAAGTCTGTATTCTTTCTTTTTCAGTTTGCACCAAGTGATATATTATTTGAATTTACTATTATTATTTTCTTCGTTTAATGTCTTTTTTTCCATCAGCTTTAGGGACATAAATGTCCAGTGTGCCAGTGAGTAGCTTATGTCACTTATGCATTCATAGTTAGCAAGCATCGACCAGTCTAAGATATATTTTGTCAAGAAAAACAGCAAAGCTGAAAACATAACTCATGTTCTTTTCAAAGTCTTTGTCTTATGCCTTCTTGTATAAGTGAAGAATATTTCTTTGTCAATCAATATGACACAGCATTGCTTTTGAACAATCTGTGTCTGCATGCAATTTAATGTATTTTAATTTTAGGATTGCCGTCTTTTCCATCACTGTGTTCTATGATGAACGGATTGTTGTGGTCGCAGAACAGAGACCTGATGCTTCAGAGGAAGATTCATTCCAGTGGATGAGTCGTGTGCTGCAGGTACATCTGTAATATGAATCGTTATAGGATTGGGACCCGGTTATAATGCCGAGTAGTGATATATTTATTTTTTATGGAAAAAGGGACACCACTGTAATGTTTATTTAAACATTGGGAGGCTATTGAGCATACGCAACAAAATGTTGCGCTGCACTAATCGGCATCTCTTCATAGAGCTACGTTGAATAAATGCATCTTCATGGGGAATGCTCACCGCCTCCATGAAGAGCGTGAAGATGCTGAACATACATTACTTGCAAAGAGAAGTAAACAAAAAACGTCGATCTATAATATCTTCTATTTTCCACTCATTGTTAGTTCATATGGTGTAACGTTGTAATTTGTATTGCTTTATCCAAGTTTTCGGTTAAATATTAATTTCTTTCATTTTTTTCATATGAAACCATGCTGTCTTTTCTATTGATTTAGGCCATTGATAGTATTCACCAGGTGGGTGTTTACTGTCTTGCCCTGGTACCCGCCAATACTTTGCCAAAAACTCCACTGGGAGGAATCCACTTGTCTCAGACGAAGCAGCAGTTCCTGGAAGGCAACTTACACCCGTGTAACATTCTCATGTGTCCGCACACATGTGTCACTAACCTGCCAAAGCCAAGGCAGAAACAGCCAGGTAAATGTTAGATTGCCCCTACATTTCAAATTTCAGGATGAAATAAATAAATATTTGGTTTAGGTTCTATGAAAAATTTCTGTACCAGAGTTTGCAACATTTAACTTAACCAGTAGCATAACATTTACTTTATCATAAACGATACTTAAATCACAATTTTACTTTGGTTTAACCCCAGTCTTTTCAGGTAACTTTTTTGGCTTGAGTGCTTACACACTACTCAGTCACAACATTAAAACCACTGACAGGTGAAGTGAATAACTAATTATATTGTTGCAACTGCACTTGATAAGCTTCCATATAAGACTGCTCCATCCCTACAAGTGAAGCCTTGTATGCACTCAACACATGGAAGAGACATGCTCGTAGGAACAAATAATGAAAACCGTAAATGAATAAAATAAAGAGAACCAACAACTAAACAATAAAAAACTGATCAGCCACAACATTAAAACCACTGATGGGTGAAGTGAATAACATTGATATCTTTACTATGACACCTCTCTGGTATATATTAGGAAGTAAGTGAACAGTTAGTTCTCGAATGTTATGTGTTGGAAGCACTAATAATGAGTAAGTGAAAAGACCTGAGTAACTTTGACAAGGGCCAATTAGTGATGGCTACACGACTGGGTCACAGCATCTCCAAAGTCTTGTGTGGTGTTCCCAGTATGCAGTGGTTATTACATACCAAAGGTGGTGCAAAGAAGAACATCAGGGTCACAAGGGGAGCAAAGCTATCCCGTCTGGTTCGATCACATAGAAGAGCTACTGTAGCTCAAATTGCTGAAAAATTTAAAGCTGGCCATGATAGAAAAGTGTCAGAACACACAGTTCATCATATGGGATAGCGTGTAGACTGGTCAGAGTGCCCATAATAACCACCGAAAGCGCCTTTAATGGGACATGAGCGACAGAACTGGACCATGGAGCTATTGTTCAGGATCGCCTGGTCTCATGAATCACGTTTTCTTTCAGATTAGGTGGATGGTTGGGTGCGAGTGCGTTTTTCACCTGTGTAAAAGATGGCCGCAGGATGCACTATGAGAAGAAGGCAGACCGGCTGAGAGATTTTATGCTCTGTGCTATGTTCCCGCTGAGAAACCTTATGTCCTAGTATTTATGTGGATATTACTTTGACACGTAGCACCTACCTAGAGATTGTTGCACTCCATGTGCATCCTTTCAAGGCAATTGTGTTCCTTGATGACGGTGGACTCTCTCAGCATAATAATGCACCCTGCCACACAGCAAACATTGTTCAGGAGTGGTTTGAGGAACATGACAAAGATGCCAAGGTGTTCCCTCAATCCAACCAAGAATCTGTGGAATGTGCTGAAACAACAAATCAGAAATGTGGAGGCCACATCTCGCAACTTGCAGGACTTAAAGGATCTGCTGCTAATGTCTTGGTGCAAGATGCCTAAAGACACATTCTGAGGTCATGTGGAGTCCGTGCCTTGATGCGTCGGAGCTGTTTGGCAGCACAAGGGGGATCTACGTGATATTAGGCAGGTGGTTTTAATGTTATTGGTTGATTGGTGTATGTGCGATCTCAATAACAAAGAAAGCAGGGAGGGTTTCCCATTGAGAAAACCATTTAAGTGCATTAACCCTCCTTTAAACACTTGTGACATTTTCTAATTCCTTCTGCAATGGTTTGGCCAATTTAACACACAGTGAGCAGTAATCACATTTTTTGAATGGAAGCTTCAGGTCTCTTCTATTTTATGGTGGGGTTATCAGTACAGTGGGAAAGTTTATCTCTCTATCCACCTCTTCTGCTTTCTGCTGGATTCCACACAGTAGTGGAAGAACCACAAATTCCTGCTAGAAAATGCAAAAATTAAAACTTTTGTCTGGAGTATAGCTGTCCCATTCCTACTAGATCAGCAGGGACTTCGAATTCTGAAAGGAGTTATAGAGCTGTTGTTACCTTCCCCCATCATGAATATTGAGTGCGTGGAACTCTCCACCATCTTAACTCATTAATGAATGCACCCTCTTCTGTATTTTTACTTAGGTTTGCTAACACTATTAAATCACTTTTAAGCAGCTTTGACATGGCAGATGCTTAATTCACTTAATTTCCAACACAGCTTGTGGGGGAAATGTATCTGGCAGTGTATGTTAGTCTGTAAAGTTATTATCATGTACTTCTCTGTAAAATTTCACTGAATATCTTATCGCTAAATAAAATGTATCTGTACTCTTTACGTAGGAGTTGGACCAGCATCTGTTATGGTTGGTAACCTGGTTGCCGGAAAGAGGATTGCTCAGGCATCAGGCAGAGATTTGGGACAGATAGAAGAAAACGATCTAGTGAAAAAGGTAAATGGATTAGCAAATGCATATTAGAATGAATTTGATAACACAAACCATAGTCAATGGATAGAACGAAAAAGGTAATCTGCTTCCCCAGTTAAAATTCATATTATCTTTTTCACTCCCCCAATAGCCCCATGACTGCCTGAGGGCTGATTAAGCAAGGGAATTTACTCAAAGATCTAATTAGTATATATAAAGTCAGGGAAGCCCAGTGGTGTCAAGGGCAGGGGGGATATTTCTGACACAGAGCATTGTGCTGCCTGTCACTAATAGTTTTAATAACGCCTACTGCACATACCCACCATCTTCTTTAAAGTACTCAGTCACTCTACAGCTGAGACCTGGGACATTTATGCTGTGGCTAGTTGAAAAGTTTTGAAGCTTCAAACTGCAGGACTGGGGCTGTGACTCTGAGGACTTTTTTTTTTTTTAATTTGTAATGATTGTTGATCCTGTTAACCATGTCGGCTACTTCTTGGGTCCATGTTACTACTGTATATTAATTATTTTGCCAACTGCAAAGGTAACAAGGACTCTATCAGTATCCTGCTGTTTTTACCCTGTGTACACGGTGTGCTGAGAGCTAATAGTGAGTCAGAAGTAGCTGAAATGGTTGTATTCTATCAGTATCTTGGTGCTTTTACCCTGTGTACACTGTGTACTGAGAGCTAATGGAGTAGCCAACATGTTTCATAACAGCAGCAATATTTAATAGAAAGCTAAAGTTATCACAGCAGGGGCAGAACTGAAGAGAAGATCATGTAAGGGAGAACTAAGACAGGGCTAGAAATAAATATAAAGCGAGAGAGCTAAACAGTATTACAGAGACATGTACTGTGTGGGGATCTCTGTGTAATCCATCACAGTGATCCAGGCTGTACGAGAACGTTATCTCCTTATTGTGCCCAGCTCTGTGTGTTATTGTTCTGTATTAACCCTGCTCTACCTTTTGTGTGGGTATTTCTGTAGTCTACAGAGCTCTGTGTATTGTATGGGTATATTTGTATCCAGCTCTATTATATCTCATTTTTTTCTTAGCACTGTTTGTGGTATGGTTATCTCTATATTGCACTCAGCTCTATGTATTTTATAAATATCGTTGTTGTTGTTCTCAGCCTCTTTTTAATATATAAGAATCTGTGTATAATGATTGTTGTGTGTTTCCCCAGGTTCTCAAAAGACAAACTTTCCAGTAGACATAATGTATGCACATTCTTAAACTTAAAGCAGATCAGATACATGATAAATCTTATAAATGTTTCCCTTTAATATACCTTAATTTATTAGGATTCCTTTTTTTTTTTTTTTTTTAAATAATACTTGAAGATGTTGTATGTGCTTTGCAACCACTAGACCTGTACATCTGTCAGTAAATTAACCAGAAATCACAGTGAGGCAAAACTTCTCTGGGTCTGCATTTTTTTAACATAAGACTATTGACAGTGATAGTGAAAACCGATTAAATGGTTTTCTAGCATGAGAAGGGATGTATGCATTACCCCCACCTTTCCTAGTGTTGTGATATAGGTGTCTTTTTTTTTTTTTTTTTTTTTTTTTTGCTCCTTCTCGTGTTCTCTGAAAGCCAGGGAAATGAGGAGTCCCAGTGATGACTCTTTAGCAGTGCACAGTGCATGCTTGAGAGGTAATAGGAAACAGAAAAATGGCAACTCAAAAATATTCCCCTACAGTCCAGTTGTTTGTAAGAAAAATAAATTGTGTGTGTATGTATGTATATATATATACACACAAAAGGTCACGACAGGTCATTGAACAGAAACAACCCGGGTGCCTCCAGCGCATATGTAAATAGGAAATAAATGGAGCACTCCTGGATTTTTTCAAAGTGTACAATCAACGTTTCGACCCTCATTGATAAAGACCCAGGAGGGTCGAAACGTTGATTGTACACTTTAATACATTTTGGAAAAAATCCACAAGGAGTGCTCCATTTATTTCCTACATATAATATATATATATATATATATACACACACACACACACACACACACACACACACTTAACATTTGCTAGCCTTTTGGTCAGTACAATGTATAGATTAAATTATTTGTAGATTAAAAAAAAAAAAAGGCCACTTCATGTTATATATTTATGAATCTCTAATGAAGTGGTCGTTTTTTTAAATCTACAAATAATTTAATCTATACATTGTACTGACCAAAAGGCTAGCAAATGTTAAATATGCAGATTAAAGAAAAATAAAATATTTACCTGATGTCCATCATCTGACATCCTAGAATACTTTGTGTTTGCATATAATTAGAGAAGATAGCAGGTGTTGTACAAACACACACAGAACTTTACTCAGTCTATGTGGGAAAAGATGTCAACTTAAGGCTTATATTGTACTTGGAATTTTATGGTTCTATGCCTTTTTCACACCATTCTGATCTGAAGTTATTCACAGAGTAAATGCATGACATATCAATTCAGTTTCTCCCATGGGTCGGTTTGTTTGCCCTTTTCTTATTACATTTTTAATAACATGCTTTCTATATGTTTATAGCACCAATTCCTTTCGGAGATATTACAATGGCGAGCTCAAACAACTCCTGATCACGTGCTGTTTATTCTTCTAAATGCCAAGGTACCCTAATTGTCCATTGTTTCCATTTATTGTGTTTAGTTTTTCATGTTAATGCTGTTAAGAAATAATTTCAATGTTGATGGTAGAATTGTCCTTTTCTGGTTTGTTTGTAGATATGTGTATATTATGGATGTAAAGATTATATGAAAGGGTTCCTTGAAACATTGCACATCCAGATATATTTTTAGTTGTGTGCTGGGAATATATTTTTGATTGTGTGCACACATGACATAGGCAGCCCAGAACTCTAGGCAATCTTATGCAAATTCTGTTGTGCACAAATTGCGTCTGCTGTCAGCGTGTCCTGACAACAAATGTGAAAATCTTCCCCTTGCAGGTAGAGTGCGGGAAGCTAGCTTTCCCCTCCATCTCTCTGCGCTCCCCATTTCCGTGCTCATTGTTTTTTGTTTTGTTTCTTTTAATCCCTCCTCCCCACTCAATCACTCATCCTCCCTCAACACACCGGCACAGAGCACACTCATGCACTCTAAGCCGGCAAAATGGTCGAGAAGCCTGTGATTGGACGCACACGTGGCTCAGTGAAGTGGGCGTGGGGAGGGGTGAGGAGACGGAAGAGCTGCACTGGAAGCCCTCTTTTAGGTTTTACTAAACATTGAGGGGTGACCTTCCCGAAAGTGCCCAGTAGGACATATTATGCCAGAAAGTTCCCACTTCTCAAAATGGTTTTAATAACTCTTAAGCCTGTATTCTTTTCCTTACATATTAGTCTTCTCTGTTGAAGTAATAAGTTAATTTAAATTGCTTCCAATCACTAGTGATATGGTTGGTGTGGCTAGGTCTGCGTAAACAAAGTGCTTTAATAATTTCTGTGGCAGAGAATTGTGCAGTGAATCTGCAGGGCTATGATCTATACACCAAAGCCACTGAATGTCCCTCGAAAGATCATACAATGTTTTTTTTTTTTTTTTTTTTTTTTTTTTTTTTTTTTTATTATTAAAATTTATTGAGATACATAAGTGGGGTCACGCAGGTTGAACTTGTTCTCTTTCAATTACACATATCAGGTCATATTGATTTATCAGCATTTTCATGTACCCTATACGAATGAACTACCGAATGGCAGGCCACCCAGTAGGGAAGTGTGTTGCTTGTTAACCTTTCTTTTTTTTTGTCAATCTTTCTTTTATTTAGGCATATGCAATGGGGTACAAAATAAAGAGAGGGAAATGCACGAGTGGTATACAGTATAGGGTTAATACATCACTAACAATGACGAATTACATTTCCTGAATAGCAATGCCTAATTTTTATTTTTTGTCGGTTAACGAAAACATACTATAAACATGAGCAACTGCTTTGTATTGTAATAGGGAGCGTAAGTATGCTATTTAGGTTGAGGGCTGGGTAGGGTGAGAGGCTACTCTGTGTGTGTGGCACATCATGAAACGAAAAATATAACATATAAACATAACAGAGAGTGTAACAGGACATACTGAAATGTCATAACGAGTGATGGCGTTAGGGTCAGTGTGTGTCCTCGTGAATTACTAGGGCTATGTGTTAGCGCTTTTTGTCGATTTTTTTTCCCCTTTAAGCGTTTCTAGTCAGCAGAAATCAGACTGATCCTTTACAAGTTTTGCTTATGAACTGTAAGCTAAGACAAGTAGCAGGGGTTTATCTACGGCTATATTAAGTTACAGGGCTTGTCAGTTACTGGACTGAGAGTATCCACATTATGATCTAACTGTGGTTTTTCAAATAAAAGAAAAAGAAATAATAATTTCCCTTGCAGGTGTGTACATAGAGTGGTGTACTGACTTTTGGAAACTATTAAAGTAACAAGCCAGGCTACATCAAGCATATAAAGCAAAACAATATGAAAAGTAGGTCAGGTTATAGTTACATGCTAGAGTTGTGCGTTGCTAAAACAAAGAGCGCCAGGCATGACATTACAGGAGAACCATAAAATGGTGCTTGCTAGCCAGCAGAACTACGTCCATTCAGTGTTTGGTAGGTAAAGCACTTAAGATTATGACCGTATGGTAATAATAGAGTGGGAATAGACACCCCAGGAGACCCCATGCATACTGTGTCAGCCGGGTTAATTTGGTGAGTTACACGGTAGTTACCATACTGAGTCCATTAGAGCATGATACAGTCCAGTTAGATCTGCAGTCCATATGAGTGAGCAGCCAGGCCTTTAGGGCCCTCGGTTAGATAGTAGGGGGTGGTCTGCCTTTGCCGGTCGGTCCGCCAGGTGTGTGTGGTGGAGGGTTCAGGCAAGCTTCCCTATCAGCCTATCCCTCTGCTGGGCATCTTGGGTGTAAGCCCCTGGTAGTCTTGGCGAGTGAGTCGGGGTCGTCTGCAGCGTCTGGCTCCACCCTGTCTCCAGGCCTTGTTCGTGGTCAGCATCCTTGGACCACTGACTCGGTTTCTCCTTGAGGCCGGGTCTCTCCCTTTGTGGGCGTCTCGGAGGGGCCTGTTGTTCTTCCGCCGCCTGCGGCGTGCGGCCCTCCGGTGAGGTGGCCGATGACGTGGAGGGGGTTCCCTCACGACCTTCGGCCTGGACAGGCTTTTGGTGCAGTAAACAAGCGTTTGGCGTTTCGCTTCGCCCGTGGTGGGGCCTTGTCTCTTTCTGTGACCCCTGGTCTCTGTTGCTTCTGTGCGGGGCATTTGAGAGGCCTTCTGTTCCAGCTTTTCCCAGAAGCGCCGGAATATGGCGTCCAGGCGCTCGGATAGAGGCCGAGAGGGTAGCTGTCTGCTCGCACTGCCATCCAACGCCATCTTGCCATCGAGGTGATCTGGTAATGCAGGCGGGTATGGCGATTCAAGTGCTGGCTCGGTGCGGACCGGGATAACCCCCACCGGTCCATAGGGGGGGGAACGTGGGCCCGTACTGAGGTGAGTCGAGTAGGTAGGCGTCGGGAGAGCGGCCGTCCCTCCAGCGCCTGGCGTGGGCGCAGGCCTCAAAGTGCCGCCGGGCGATTTCGAGCGAGGCATCCACAAGTGTGGCATCGTTGCCGAGGTCTCAGTTTGCTTCACTGTGTGCCAGCCCTTGGGTGACCAGTTTCAGAGCTTTTTGTGCGGGTATTCGAGCTTAGATCGCCGGCAATTGCAGGAGCTCTTGCTGCCTGCGTCCACTCCGCTCGGCGGTCAGGCCCCGCCCCCTCATACAATGTTTTATCACTATGTTGTTCTAGACAAACTGGCGGCATTAAATGTATAAATAACATTTTATTTACATGTGTAGTTTACCTCCTGTGCCTCTTAATGGCATAGGGGATTTAACTTAATTTCCTTCTATTTTGTGAATTCAAAATTGAGATCATCTAGAATAACACTAGTGCTGAATGAGTATCTGTCACAAACAGAAAAATTACATTTAAAAAATTACCAAAGGGGTACTTGCATTTCTTATATGACAACTTCTAAGTGGCATCACATATCTTGAGCACACCTTCTGCACAGCATGTTTTGCAAAATAATTTTTACACTTTAATCAAGGAAATATAACCAAAGCAGTGATGAACTTCTGAATTGAGAGTTACATTGTATTAAATTAGTACTATTTTTTTTTTTTAAAGCTGTAACTGATTCCTATGTAAGCCATGATATAAAAAAAAAAACAAAGACTGAAAGATATCCATGTTTATTTATTAGTTTTTTCAATTGACTCTAGGGCACAGCCGTTTGCAATGCCTCTTGTTTGCAACTGCACAAAAGAGCCGAGAGGATAGCAGGTGCTTTGTATGATAAAGGCCATCTCAATGCTGGAGATAACGTGGTGCTTCTTTATCCTCCTGGTAAGCAAGAGAAAAATGTCAAGTTTGTACCCTGATTTAGAGTGTCCCTCTCCCTTGGTTCAAGTGAAACTGAACTGAAGGGGCACATGAGGCTCATATTTGCCCTCTATAAATGTGTTACATTGATTATATGTTATAAATGCTAAACAATATATTGTATGCCGGCAGCCAAGTTTCGGTAAACTGTACATCCCCAATGCAGCCCATGGGCAATTGGCATCATTTAAAATGGGCACAATACAACAGTTTTTATGTGGCTATAGAAGCAAGAAGTGAATGCCTAAAGGGACACTATAGGCACCCAGAACACTTCATCTCATTTAAGTGGTCTGGTTGCAGTGTCCCAGTCCCACTTAGTCCTGCAATGTAAATCATTGCAGTTTTTGATAAACTTCAATAATTACATTGCAGTTCTAAGACTACCTCTAGTGGCTGTTAGACATCAACTAGAGGTACTTCCTGGTGGCTATGCTCTGCATGAAGACATCCAGCGTCCATTACATCCCCAATGCTTTCCTATGGGGATGGCCTAATACGCTTGCAGAGCATGTGCATTACCCCACTCCACCCCTCCACCGAGTGAGTACACCAAGTTGTTTTTTTTTTTTTTAACCCTTTCAATGCTGGGGGGAGGATGTGCAAGGGAGGGGAGAGCCAAAATGAAATATAGAGTAAGGAATACAGATTTGTTACACAGAATCACTTTCATTATTTTTTTCTTTTGTGGCTTTTTTTTTTTGTCAATCAATTGTACTGCAGCTCGGTTTGCACAGGTTGTGTACACCTGGTTACTGGGAATAAATCCCTTAATTCATAAAGGCAGTGAATGAAGCTATTTGCTCAAGGCTGCATGAGTCACAGCACAGCTTCTTTTAACTAGCTACGCAACTGGGTGTTCCTGCAGCAATAAAGGAAATAGTCCAGCCACTCGCTTTGTTTCATGACGTAGAGGAAGATGCAGTGCATGTATTCCTTTATAATTATTCACATTTTTGTGTTTTACAGGAATTGAGCTGATTGCAGCATTCTATGGCTGTCTGTATGCTGGCTGCATTCCAGTAACGGTCCGACCTCCTCATGCACAAAACCTCTCCGCCACTTTACCCACAGTGCGAATGATTGTAGATGTAAGTAAATGGGGAATGGCGCAACTATTTAGTCACTGGGGAACTGGAGATAATGAGCCATGGTTCCCAAGTCAGGACTGGGGTACACAGTACAAATGATTAATCTCTGTTTATAATAAAGAAAAATTATTAATTCCTCGCACATACATAAAATTTGGTTTTGTTATCCTCCTTTGAGAAAGGCATTTTGGCCGAAACGTTGGAGGATATTGATGTTATTTTGGTATCGGGATCTTTAATCCTAGCATTGTACGATTGTGTGTCCATTACCCGGTATGTAATCCTATTTAATTGTGTGTTTTTGTTATTATTTGTTTCTATGTTCTGTTTAAACCTATAACAGTGATAGGTATGGTGATTACCTGTTTTTTAAAATTTGCTAACGTGATATGCTTTCTATGAATACATTCTGCTTTGGAGTAAATTTATGGATTTTCTAATAAAGAATATTCGTCTTTTATGTAGTGTTCTCCTGATGGTATTAATTTCAGTGTATTGATTTAACTCTAAAGGGAACTAGAGTATTTACAGTGAGCACATGTTTATATTATAATCCATATATGTTTAGTGTTGAATGCCCTCCATTATATTAATTGGATTTTTTTTTAACCAATTCAGATGAGCCCTGTAGATTGTTCAAAGCATCATTGTTATTACTGGCATTTATAACATATTCCTCAGCACTGTACATTTTAGATAAACTAATTCAAAAGGAATAGGGCACACTACCTGTGAGCAGAAATCTGTTTTGTTTATAAATAAATGATCCTAGTCTCACAAAGGTCTTGCTGAGTGAACAAAGTGTTTACTGAATAGCTGTGAGCCCTCATCCCTGGAATTGCTGTGACCAAGATCCCTCTTATTTTAGGTTAGTAAAGCTTCCTGCATCCTCACAACGCAAACTTTACTGAGATTGCTGAAGTCCAAAGAAGCAGCTGCAGCTGTGGATGTGAAAACGTGGCCAACAATCATTGACACCGGTAAATACTGATCCCAGTTACACTGTTTATACAGGCGTGCTTACTAAAAGGACACTATATTCACCAAAACAACTTTAGCTTAATGAAGTGTTGGTGTATAGATCATGCCTATGAAGTTTCACTGCTCAATTCTCTACCATCAGCTGAATTACTTTTGTTTCTGATTCTGCAGCAGCAGACACTCCTCCCCTGGCTGTGACTGGCAAGCCTGCATGAAAACAAAATGGTTGTGTTTTCAATCAGAGGTTATTTCCTGCTCTGCAAATTGAACTTTAATTACACACGAGGCTCCTGCAAAGTCTAGCAGCTATTAACCGTACAAGAGATAAGAAAATCTCAATTAAACAGGATTTGTAATAAAGGAAGTGTAAACATTAGATGACTCTTTACAGGAAGTGTTTAGGAAAGCTGTGTGAGTCACATGCAGAGAGGTGTGACTAGGGTGCATAAACAAAGTTATTTAACTCCTAAATGGAAGAGAATTAAGCAGTGAGACGCAAGGACGTGATCTATACTCCAAAACTGCATCATTAAGTGAAATATGTTTTTTTTTTTTTTTTATTCTTTATTTTTCTTGTGCATATGTGTACAGGCAGTCTAGAAGTGCCCCAAGAGCAATCCTCCAGCAATTCCCACGCTCAACATGCGGGGCACAAGATGGACAAGCACATTTTATATTAGTAACAAGTTTAAACATTCGATTTTACCAGTAGCTATATGGTATATTCAAGTTGGGTCTATGCGTTGACTATATTTTAAATGCTCTGAATATTGCTGGTACCTGACATATATTATAAAAGCAAGCTAAAGCTGTACGTTTAAACAATAAGTATGCTTTAGTTATAGACAGGCTAGAGTCCGGTTGATCGCTTAAATGCTGTTACCACCCCGGCCGTCCGGGACCCCCATGCCGCCCCCGCGGGGAGCCGTCTTCTTGGCGGTCCTGAGTCCTCACATACATACATGCTGGTAATCAACACCTGCTCTGCTCGATCTGTGTGACATGTGTCGAGTGTCCTCTGGAACAGGTATCAGGTCACAGGCCACTTTTGTAGCGCCATAACGTGCTGTCGATTCTTGGGTGGCTTTGTTGCAAACTGGGTGTGTGGTTGGTCTGTCTCCGCGCCAGTGACAGGCTCAGTCCATTCAAGTAGCAATGGTCGGTGCGCGGGTTACCTCCTTCCTCCCTATGCCTCTGCAATTGTCGTTGGTTCAAACAGCTGCGGGTGGAGGTGACAATGGTCTTGCTTCTCTGCTTTGCCAGGTCCAAAGGTAGGAACCGCATTGTCAGCCATGGGTATTAATGCTGGGTGCCGGTCCCCTCTTCGTCCCCTGCGCACATGGCGCCCGCCATGTTGGATCTCGCGGTCTGACTCCACAGCTTCAGCCGCGGCGTCCCCGTCAAGGCCTTGAGGTGGGGACCGGGATCACCCCCCCGGTCCGTGGGGGGGGACAGGGCCGGATCCGCCTGGATTAGTGCCTCAGGTTGCGTGCTGTATTGCAGGATAGTGGGGCAGCGGCCGTCCGCCCCACTCACCGCCGGAGAAGGCCTCAGGTAGTTTAGCGACAATTTCTCCTCCAGGGGACTGTAGCTCGTGGAGCCAGCCTCTCCCTGGATCCAGCCGTCCCTCTGCGTTTGGCTTTGTTGCTTTCGGTCTGTTGTTCATTTTAAAGGCATGGTTTTTGGTCGTTTATATTGTTGTGGTGCAGGAGCTCTGCTTGCCTGCAACCGTCCAGCTTGGCGGTCCGGCCCCGCCCCCAAGTGAAAGATGTTTTGATGACTATAGTGTCCTTTAATGATAAATATCTACTTCCTTTCTGCTAAAATCTACTACCTTATCTCACTGCATTGTTTCTCTATCAGTTTTACACAAGGATCAACAATCTGATGGCGATTTGTAGATCATATCTGCAAGGAAGAGATTGCTGATCAGGCACGGATCTGTACTCTTTACAGCAATGTAGATGGACACATTCGGCATAATTACTTAGTTAAAAAGTGACAAATATATCTAAACAGCCTATCTGTAGGACTAAGGCATCCATCCACCTGCACAGACATCCTGTTCTTTTTGGATTTCTTCTTTGACGTATATTGAGACATTCACAATCCTGCGATCAGTATTTTCTAATTGTACATAGAACTTAGCAGATTGGATAACAATTAACATTTTGTCCTTGTTTGTTTTAGATGATTTACCTAGGAAGCGGTCACCACAAGTGTATAAACCACCTACGCCAGAAATGCTGGCATACCTCGATTTTAGTGTTAGCACAACTGGCATGCTCACTGGTGTTAAGGTAAGTCTCACAGCTAGTGCTGAAATTGCACTGTATGCAGTTATTTTTAATGAATGTGTGTGGTCCTGTTCTTTTTCCACAGCAACATTCACTGAGCCTCTTAAATAAACTCTTCAAGCAGCACTGTAGTGGTTATGGAACCTCCTCCCCCCCCCCCCATGTAAATAGTCAAACTGTTTCTGGGCGTCTCGTATCCTAGCGCCATAGTACCCTGATTCCTCCCCACCTATGCCCAGAGTGCATTATTCAGGAGGAAGTATGCTAATGCAAGCTCAAAAGTTAAGGCCTCATGCACTTCCGTTATATTCATGTTTTCTTGTGCTTATATTTCTATTCTCTCTCATCTTTATTTTTTGTTTTCATCACGCTTATTTATATATATATATATATATTTAAATATATAAAAAGAGGCAGAACTTAAGAGATTTGTGAGGATATTGTGCTTTACTTGTGCAATGTAACTAACATTTATCTTTCTGTAACGTACACCTGCTTGCCTCAATAAAAGAAAGAATGTAAAAAATAATAGTCAAACTGTTTACTGATGGTTTGACAACTTACCTGGGTCATTTCCTTCATTAAGAGCCAGAAGCTCCTGGACAGAACTTCCATTGACTCATAAGAGCTAAGTCTTTCAGTGCAGGGTTACTATCAGCCAATGAACGAACCTCTGTGTGCTGTTGGCAAACTGTTTGACTACTTGGGTAGGTGGAGGTGCCAGGGTATTCCTGGCACCTTGACCACTACATGATATTTTTATAAAAATATGAAGCATACAGATTAATCTGAAAAGAACTAAGATATCTTAGTTTACTTGCTGTTTTAGTTAAAAGCCTTTGCTTTAAACTTCCTCTGCCTTCTAGATGTCCCATGGGTCAGTCACCGGACTCTGCCGGTCTATAAAACTCCAGTGTGAGCTGTACTCGACTCGTCAGATTGCCATTTGTCTGGATCCTTACTGTGGACTTGGCTTTGTACTTTGGTGCCTTTGCGGGTAGGTTCTCACTGTATGTAACAAACTGAGAGATCAGACACAGGCTGGCTATTCCCTTATGCTGTATCAAATAATGAGACTGTATGTTATTTCCAGTGTTTACTCCGGTCACCAGTCAATATTAATTCCTCCTATGGAGCTGGAATCCAACTTATTCCTGTGGCTTTCTGCAGTGAGTCAGTACAAAATCAGGGACACATTTTGTTCCTATTCTGTAATGGAGATGTGCTCAAAGGGACTTGGAAACCAAATCGAGGTGCTAAAGGTAGGATGCTTTATTCCTCAATGTGCCACTAGTTAAAAATGACATTATTAAATGTACCACATTGTGTATCCCACCAATACCAGTATGTCACATACTTTACAGTAAATAATCTTTTCTTCTACAATACTACACATCACCAGTTTATACACCAGTAATATAACACACAATGCACAAAATACTTATCTTGCCATAAAATAATTGTAATCATTGAGTGTGTGTGTGAGACTGTCAGTGTATGCATAAAGGCACGCTATAAGCACCCAGACCACTTCAGCTCATTGAAGTGGTCTGGGTGCAGTGTCCCACTCCCCTTAACTTCTCTGAAACTGCAATAATTACCTTGAGGGGTTAACTCCTTCCGGGTGGCTAAGCAACCAAAAGTTGCCTTACTGAAGCTGGACGTCCTCACACTGTGCATGAGGACATCCAGCACCTGCTAAATCTCCATAGGAAATAATTGATACAATGCTTTCCTATGGGGAAGCCTAATGTAAGCGCAGAGGAGGAGCCTGACCCATCGCTGAGGGACATCGGCGCTTGATTAAGGTAAGTGACTGAAGGGGTTATAACCCCTTCAGTGCCGAGTGGGGAGGGGAGAGCATGAGGGAGGGGGCACTATAGGGAAACTTTCCTGGCACTATAGTATCCCATTTAAAGGAGTAGGAAAAGCTGGAGTCTAAAGCGGAAGGGGTGGGTTCTTAATCAGGAAGAGGTGCGGCTTTTACCGGTAGGGGTGGGGCAAATTTAGATTGGGGGGGATGCCCAGGTTTAGTCATGTCTAGGGCAGCACAAAACCAAAATACACCACTGGTCATATGTAT
Source organism: Pelobates fuscus (assembly GCF_036172605.1). Lineage (NCBI taxonomy): Eukaryota > Metazoa > Chordata > Amphibia > Anura > Pelobatidae > Pelobates > Pelobates fuscus. Next base: position 406,213,305 of record NC_086317.1, on the reverse strand, counting down.
GATGCATGGATCTTTTTATTTTGGGGTTGTGCAAAATAACTGGAGCAAAATCATGTTTCAGTTAGAAATTTGGGTCTGCATATACCAAGCTCAAAAAGAGGCATGCATATTGGAGTTAAACAGTTGGATGATAAATCGTTATTCAGTAAAATGTCCCAAAGGCAAGATGGAGCATGTGATATCTTTAAAGGGACCCGCATGAGAAACGCTGTACACTATGCAAACCGAATAACAAGCATATGGATAAATGAAACATTGTTTTCCTTGATATACCTGTCACTGCACTGATTGTGCCAAGTGTACCAGCTCTCCGCACCAGACACCCACAAATTAGGCTTCTGAGAATGTATGCATGGAATGAAGTGCGCACAATGCATTGTGGAATGTTTTTGCACCATTTTGTATGTTAGTAGTTCTTGCAAAGCAAATCAGTTTCCTTAGAATGTTTTATGTATGCATGATACACATCAATAGATGGATTTTTTTGTTCCCTAACACTAAATGACATAAGCACACGGTACATTATAAAGTGTGCAGTAACAGTGTTGTTTGCTACAAAATAACTGAAATTGGCTTTTCAAGAGTTTATAGTTATTTCTGTTTTTTTGTTTTTTTTTGTTTGTTTGTTTTTCTTTTTAGACAAAGGGCATTAATCTGTCCTCTGTACGGACATGTGTGGTGGTGGCAGAAGAACGTCCAAGAGTTACGCTGACATACTCATTTTCCAAACTTTTCAAGGACATCGGCCTGTCTCCACGAGCTGTCAGTACCACCTTTGGATCAAGGGTCAATACCGCTATATGTTTACAGGTAAAACTTATTCTGTATTCTCATCTTAGAAACAAATTAATTGCCTGTTGTTAACTTTGTGCATATGTGTATGTGTGGGCATATGTATTGTTTAACCCTTTAAGGACCAAACTTCTGGAATAAAAGGGAATCATGACATGTCACACATGTCATGTGTCCTTAAGGGGTTAAAGTGTTAAACTACTGGGAATCAGATTTTAAATATGTTTTGCCAGATAGATGTGATGCTCTAGCTAAAGTACTGTTCAATCACCAAATTAATTTGGAGATATATTTATTTTCCAGTGGGAAAGGCAAGTGCTAACAAACAAACAAAATTCCTAGAGCATCTGCACATAAAACCTCAAACCAGAAGTGTGACAGCTGTGTTTACTTCAGTGTTACAGTTCAAATAAATATACGCTGATTAAATATGTGACTTTAATTAGAATTTTCAGAGTCGCCCACTCCTTTTATACCATGCTCTGTATATGTATATTGTAGTTAAACACACACAGTACTACTGAAAGTCCTGTTTATATAAGAAGCAATGGTTTGCTTACATACCTTTCTTGTTAGTGGATGTAAATACAAATATTTAGTGTGACCTCCTTTAAAACACACTACTAAGGTACATTTTTAGGAACGGGACAATAAAAAGACAAAAAATAAAGTATTATTAATACTGTTCGATAATGTTGACAACATTTATTGTTTTCCTTGGTTTTTTTTTACCGCATTGACCTAAGGCTTTTGCTGTGTGTGTGTATGTGTGTAAACATGTGTTTGCATATGTATATGCAGCATTTGCACATCATAGAACATTTTAAAATGTTTTTTTTTAAATGTCATAGGCCTGAAAGATTGTTTTCACATATTTTGCAAGTAAGAGCAGCCTTTGTTGTCGCTCTCCAAAATTATATCCCACCATTTTGCAAGCTTCCTTTGCAGCTTATTTTGTTTGAAAGCTAGATAGCTCTCTAAGCGTCAAACTGAGTTATAGTGAGATCAGTATGTGTCAGAACTTTGACTTTAATTAATCATACAGTTCTACAGTATCTACATGTCATAAAGCACATTTTAAAGGGATACTATATACCAGAAGAGCTACAGCCTAGGGCAGTTGTTCTGGTGTCTACTCAGACGGCGACTAGAGCTGCTTCCTGGGTCAGCGCTGTACAATGTGCAGCACTATTGTTCAGCATTTACAGGCTCTGTATTGATTCAATGAATCTCTATGAGGAGATGCTGATTGCCATGCATGCGTGACAGCCTGCCAATGCTTTCATATAGGAAAGCATTGGATTGGTTGAGATCATAAAGTTTGATGATCTCCGCTAAGGGGGCGGAGTAGGGACAAAGCCAGCTGCGACTAGACCCACGTGCTGGGAAAAGCTGAGTAAAATTACCTTTTTAACAGGAGACAAGGGTGGCTGGTCACCAAAATGGCTATTTAGACATATAGTGTCAGGAATACAGTGCTCCTTAAAAATACATTTACCTTCTGATAAATTGATAATGCTATAATATTTACTGTTACTTGATAGATAAAATATAATTTGTGAAATGTTTGGTGCATTCCTTTCAGCTATTTTTGAATATATATATATATATATATAAAATTGTGGGCTGATTTTTATTTTACATGCATAGAATGTCTGATTATGTGAAACATGTTTTTGGATTTCGTCTTTAGGGAACCTCAGGGCCAGATCCTACAACTGTATATGTGGATCTCAAATCCCTTCGACATGACAGGTATATATTTATATATTCAATATTTATATATAATGGGTTACTATGTGAAATGTATAAAAATAATACTTTGAAAGTGGTTGATTTGATTAACTGTAAGGTCGATTTTAAAGCCGTATCAACCAATGACCATCTTAAACAAACCACTTGTACGTTGAGAGGCATTATTTTGCTTTTGCTTTTTAAACCTCACCTGTTTGTTTGTTTTCTCATAGAGAAAAAAGTAATTTTGTGTAATGAATGCTCCTCAGTCTGACATTATCCAGATAATTAAGCTTGTTATGGCATCATGTCCCCTGCCTAATGCATCCTGCATTGGGGCTAGTTCTAGCTTTTAGATTTTTACCCCCTTTCTATCATTTACTTTGCATAAGGGCATTCCAGGATGGTAAAAACAACTAATTGAAAATAATAAACATAGAAACATAGAATTTGACAGCGGATAGGAACCGTTTGGCCCATCTAGCCTGCCCAAATTTTTTAAATACTTTCTTTAGTCCCTGGCCTTATCTTATAGTTAGGATAGCTTTATGCCTATCCCACGCATGCTTAAACGCCTTCATTGTGTAAAGCTCTACCACTTCAGCTGCAAGGCTATTCCATGCATCCACTACCCTCTAAGTAAAGTAATACTTCTTGAAATTATTTTTAAACCTTTGCCCCTCTAATTTAAGATTATGTCCTTTTTTTGTGGCAGTTTTTCTTCTTAAAATATGTTTTTGTTTTTTTTAAACACATTTAAATTTGCTGCACTTGCCATAAATGCAGGAAAAGAAAAGTGCCTTCCCCAAACTGTTCTCATAATGTTGGAAGCAAAACATTGTCCAAAATGTCTAGGTAGCTAACGCATCAAGATTTCCCTTCACTGGGAATAAGAGGCCTAAGCCCAATCCAGGAAAATCAGCCCCATGCCATTAGCCTTCCTCCACCAAACTTTACAGTTGGCACAATGCCGTCAGGCAGGTAACGTTTTTCTGGCATCCGCCAAACTAAGACTCTCCCATCAGAGAAGCGTAATTCATCACTCCCCACAGAACACATTTCCACTTCTCTAGATTCCAGTGGCAGCGTGCTTTACAACGCGTAGGGTTTCTCCTCTCACCTCACTGCTCCTTCAAGCCTCTACCCCCCCCCCCCCTTTTCCCTTTCTTTCCCATCATTTGAAATTCATTCGATTTAGCCTTTTCAAACCCATCTCTGCTAACATTGCTGTAATTTATTGCCCACCCTGGTTCCCCTCTCCTCTTCCTTGACCACTTTGCTGCCTGGCTAACCTACTTCCTCTCTTCTAATATTCCATCCCTAATTCTCGGAGACTTCAATATTCCAATTAACCCACCTTTGACCTCAGCAGCCGCTAAACTACTTTCAATTACTTGCTCCCACGGGCTATCGCAGTGGGCTAATTCTCCCATCCATGTAGCTGGCAATACCCTCAACCTCATTTTCTCTTATGCATGTACAGTATCTAATATCTGCAACACTCCATTTCCTCTCTCTGATCACCACCTCTTCTCATTTGCTCTCGAGTACCCCCTCAGCCATCAACCTCAGCCTAACCACCCTCAACTCAGAAGGAACATTAATTCTGTTAACCTCCACCAGCTGTCAGCTGATTTTGATTCACAACTGCTATCCATCACTTCACTCTCCTGTCCCTCACTGGCCATCTCCACATATAACACGAACCTCACCTCTTAGTCATACTTTTGCTCTCTCATTAGTTTTTGCACCCGCAATCCCAGGCATCTCACACCTTTAACTCTCTTCTTCGCCCTGCTGTGGCCACCCCCAAACTAACCTTATAGCCGATAGCTTTGCATGCTACTTTACCGACAAGATTGAACAGCTAAGGAAAGAATTCTCCCCACCTTGCCATTCTCTTTTTCAACCACATGTAGATCATGCCTTTCCTACCCTTCAGACTTTCTCCACGGCTACTGAACAAGAGGTGGCTGCGCTTCTCCTTTCCTCTCGCCCCACCACTTGCCTGCTCGATCCTGTCCCATCTCACCTTATCAGATCTCTCTCCCCTTGTCTTGTGCCTTCCTTAACACACATCTTCAACTGCTCTCTCTCTTCTGGCGTTGTCTCTGCTGACCTTAAACATGCCACTGTAGTACCTATTCTGAAAAAAACATCTCTTGACCCGTCCTCCCCCTCTAACTATAGTCCCATATACTTGCTCCCTTTTTCCTCAAAGCTTCTGGAAATACTTGTCTTTACCCATATGTCTAACTTCCTCAATTCCAACTCTCTCTTTGACCCGCTTCAATCTGGCTTCCACCCGCTCCACTATTCTATTTTCTCTTTATACTGCCTCTCTTGGCAAACTTATTACCTCTTTTGGATTCCACTACCACCTGCATGCTGATGACATCCAGATATATCTCTCTTCCCCGGACCTCTACCCTGCCGTCCTGCAACATGTTAACTGCTTGCCTTTCTTCCATCTCTGACTGGATGTCCTCACGCCTTCTGGAACTCAATCTCTCTAAAACTGAGCTCCTTGTCTTTTCTCCTCCTAATACTGATCCTCCTCTTTCGCTCTCCCTTCAAGTTAGTGGTATCCACATCAGTCCATCCTTGCAAGTGCACTGTCTTGGCCTCATACTTGATTCTGGCCTCACATCCAGTATGTTGCCAAATCCTGTAGATTCCATCTTAAAAATATAGCACGCATTCGCCTCTTTCATATGCAAGATGCTACCAAGAAGCTTGTCCATGCTTTAGTAATTTCCCGCATCCATTATTGTAACCCTCTCCTAATTGGTCTTCCCAAAAGCCATATTGCCCCGATACAGTCTGCAATGAATGCTGCCGCCAGACTGATTTTCCTCTCTAGTCGGTCCTCTCACACCTCACCCCTCTTGTCAGTCCTTACATTAGCTTCATGTATCCTATAAAAGTCAATTCAAAGTGCTAACCAATACCTATAAAGCACTGAACAATTCTAGCCCCTCTTATATCTCATCACAGATCCATAGGTATGCCCTTTCTCGGTCTCACCGCTCTGCCCGTGACCTTCTCCTGTCCACTGCTCGCACGCTATATGACCAGCTCACGCTTGCGGGACTTCTCGCTGACAGCTCCCTTCCTATGGAATAGTCTACCTACTGCCATCAGACTCTCCCCTAGTCTTGCATCTTTTACAAAGTGCCTAAAAACCAATCTCTTTAGGAAATCTTATAGCCTCCCAGAGTAACCTCTACCTTACATACCTGTCTCGTACTCTCTCCTAAAGGGCAGCACTTTACTCTCTCCTCCAGCTCTGATTCACTCCACCTTGTTTGATTGCCATTCCCTGTCCTAATGTGTTTTACGCCCCACCACTTATAGACTGCAAGCTCGTTTGAGCAGGGACCTCTTCAACCTATCATTCCTGTAAGTTTTCTTGTAATTGTCCTATTTATAATTAAATCCCCCCCCTCTTATAAAATTGTAAAGCGCTACAGAATCTGTTGGCGCTATATAAATGGCAGTAATAATAATAATAATTCAATAAGGTGAATTAAGGAGATTTTTATGCACCATGCGCCTCTGTACTCTGTAACTTTTTTCGTGGTCTTCCACTTCATAGCTGAGTTGCTGCTGTTCTTAAACACTTCCACTTTCCAATAATACCACTTACAGTTGACCGCGGAATATCTTGCTGGGATGAAATTTCATGAACTGACTTATTGAAAAGGTGGCATCCTTTCACAGTACCACGCTTGAATTTACTGAGCTCTTCAGAACTACCTATTTTTCTCCCCAAATGTTTGTAAATGCAGACTGCATGGCTAGGTGCTTGATTTTATACATCTGTGGCAATGGGTCTGATTGAAATACCTGAATTCAATAATTAAGAGGTTTGTCCTAATACATTTGTCCATATAGTCTATCTATCTCGCTATATATAAAGAGAAAGAGAAGCATTTGTTCTAAAAGCTCTACATAGCAGCAATTTGATAGAGTGCACTTGAAACAGATTTGTATTCATTCATGGTTTGCAAATTAGTTTTTTGGAAACGTGATGAAGTTAGCATCCAATGTGCACATTTGTTATTACTCTTGCCATTTTATCAACATATGTGATCACAATCTTTGGCTACACATCACAGAGCTTCACTGCCCTCTAATGGCCATTATTGTAGTTGTTGTCCTTTTATTTCTAGCCGAAGGACAAGTAACAGCATAAACGTTGGTATGACCTTGACAGTGAAGTCCAGAAATAGAGCTGTGGGAAGCTGCCAATGTCTCATAAAACAAGTGCTTCCATGTCATCAATAAATCACAATGTGGGTGCCCTGCGGAAGGAATCAATTGCCCAATTATATTTTGTAGGTGTCATAGTAAATACTTTGAACGTTTGTTTGACAGGACCATAGCTCCCACAAAGAGCACTGGAGATGTTCTGGGCAGTGGCACGAGTTGTGATGCTTTATCTCTGCAGTCCATCCCATTAGAATTTACTTGAAACATCGACTTATGAAGATAAAGTGCAATACTCTCAGCCTGTGGCTGATATATTAATGTTGGACAGAATTGATATTAATAATGCAGGAATAGCCCCACACTATTTGTTGGCCGGGAGACTACATGGATCAGCTTTCCCACCTCCCCCCCCCCCCCCCCCTGTGTTTCACCCTTATAAGTTAATATGGTTTGTTTTTAAAGTACCGTAGTTCTAGTTGGTGTACATTTATATAATACATACAAAATATATATACTGTAATAAAAAAGTAAATGTTGTTACTAAATTGTATTTGGTTGTTTACAAATAAAATGTAACAGTATTTAGAATGATATTTTTGTTGGAGTAACTTTATTTGGAAATCCCCCAAATGAGAAATAAGCCTCATACTCTACTCCAAATAATGAAAAACTGATAGAAGTGGGATATTGCTGTGAACACAGTATGAATTTGCTTGATTGTTTATGACCTATGGTTTTCTTTTGTATTTGGTTGTTTTCCTACATTATCATACTTCAACTAAATGATGAGTATTATTTTATAAACATGATCTCAATTTGTCCTTGGAATATAGAGTTAAGTGTAGGTACACTAAACAAAAATCATGGAACAATATATTATAACATGCTATTAACTGGTATCAAAATGAGTTTACTTAAAAGTCTTTAATTTTCTATAAGGGTACGCTTGGTGGAGAGGGGATCGCCGCAGAGTTTACTTCTTTTGGAGTCTGGAAAGGTAAATATTTCAACTATATACATGTTAAAAACTCCCTTTGTTATGGCTAGGAGGAAATGTAACTACAGCATTGGAATTTCAAATTTTATAGTTTGTCAGCCCACTTCAGCTGCTCAGAGGCAATTGAAAACGTGGACTGACCTAAGAAAGAAAAACAAAAGATAACATTATAATGTAAATACCCCCTCCCCCTTGACCTAATATGATTTTTTTTCAACAATCACAAGCAGTAGGGTGACTTTAACCTTATAGAACCTAATTGCCAACATTCCATCTCAATGGAACATAAACACAGTTGCAAGGACTGTCATTCTATAAAAGGAATTGTCTAAAAACAATTGCCATGAATGGGATAAGAAATGTAGCTTTCGTTTAGACTTATTATAAACACAGAACATGATGAAAATATATATCAAGGTACATGTAATGTGATGGCTTCTCTCTAAGCTAGAGCAGACAGAGTGTTCAGAATTTATTAAATGTTTTGTTATGCATGTCCATTACAATATTTATTGTTGTGTTTGTTTTTATTTGGTGTGCTCTCTTTTAGATTTTACCTGGAGTCACAGTGATTATTGTTAATCCAGAGACCAAAGGACCATTGGGGGATTCTCATCTGGGCGAGGTGAGTGTTCATTGCTTATGTTGTCAGTGAAGTTTATAAAGAAGGCACTAGTTGTAGCAAAGTCTATTGCAATTGAAGGTGTTTTGTTTTGTTTGGTGTGAGTTACTAATCTTCTTTGTCTATTCTAGATCTGGGTGAACAGTCCTCACACGGCCAGTGGATATTACACAATCTATGACAGTGAAAGTCTGCAGGCTGACCATTTTAACACCAAGCTTAGCTTTGGGGACACACAGACACTTTGGGCTAGAACTGGGTATCTTGGTTTTGTCCGCAGAACGGAACTGACGGACGCAAGTGGAGGTATGAAAATCTACCCATTTCACTTTGTTATGAGAAAAAAAAAAAAAAACTTTACAAATCTCACCTTATCCATCATTAATCTTCTTAAGTGTTAAGAAAAAAAAAACCTCTAAAAAAATAAAAATAAACCCATATTTTCAGATTATTATTAAAGGAACATTCTAAACACTAAAAAATTAGTACAGAATACCATAAAAATAAACAATTCAGCTCTCAAGTAAAATAATTACAGTCCAATGGCAGCTAAAACACCAAGTCCTTAGGCAAGGATCATTTCAACCAGGCGCATAAGTTGCAGCTGTAATAAAGCTCCAGAAAAGTGTGGCCATTTTTTATCTTATTTACACCAACCAAAGTTTTAAATACTACACTACTGTATTTCCCTTTTTTCCTTTTATATACTCCTATGAGGACTATTTAGGCGCTGCACCTACCTCCTGTTCTTTACAAAAATGAAGAGGTTTTGGTGTAAAGATCATGCCAGTACATTTTGACTGCTCAGTTCTCTGGCATTTAGAAGTCAAATTACTTTGTTCTTCTTCCCTTTGAAAATTAAAATTGTACTAATGAAGAAATTTTTATACCTTCCTTAAACAATCCTACAATGTAAGTGATCTGTGACTTTAACCATATTATGACATTGATTTTCATTTTGCTTAATGGTGGACAATCCAATTGTACAGAGTAATTAGTGTCATTTTAGGACACTGCTTCTAGTTTCAGGATTCATGTTGCACTGCTGAGTGAATCTTTCCTGTTTAACTTCCAACAAAGCATTCTACACCCTATTCACAACAGATTCGTTGTGGCTATGCTCACTATAATTTGGCCATTCTATTGACTGATTTGTGTATTTATCACACTGGGAGGCGCCATATTTAAACTTGAATGGGTTCCGACATCTGTCAGACACTTCTGTCATTTTGCCCACACTGCATAGTTGCTTTCTTCATAGCACATGGAGTGATTGCAATACATTAGAACCAGGTTGGACACTTTTTTTTTCTCTAACTATACCGGTCATTTCTACCTTTTTGAACCATAGCAGGGAATCTTTTAACCTGCAAATTATAGCATAATTGAGATGTTACACCAAAGAACATGTATTTATGACAGCATAGGTTTACATGTATTCGATTAGGGTATTATTAATTACATTGGTACCTTTTTTATTATTCCCTGATTTTATAATTATATAATTTAATAAAGCGTATGTTTTAATATTTACTTTTCCAGGCTGCCTTTCCGTTTTTGTTAGTATTTTTACATTTATTATAGGAGTTAACCCCCTGCTGTTTCTGACAGTCTATATCATTCCTTTCTATCTAGCGTACAGTTTATAATTTCTAATATGTCACTAAATCTTCTTTTACAGAACGACATGATGCACTTTATGTTGTTGGAGCACTGGACGAAACACTGGAGTTAAGGGGGTTACGTTACCACCCAATAGACATTGAGACTTCAGTGTCACGCACACACCGGAGCATTGCTGAATGGTAAGTATAACTTTTGAACAGTAAAGGAGCATAGGATTGTTTTCTGATTTAGCCAAGCATAATGAGATTTAATTAACATTTAGACATAATTAAACAGTCTATAGTCTGTATTTGCAGTAGTTAAATTGTGCTAAACTTGATAGAGAAAACCTCCTATTACTAATTAGTATTTCATTTATTTATAGCATTTATGGGCTATATTTAGGAAGATCTTCATGAAAATCTATACATCTGCTTTTATAATTCTGCAACCACAATATGTGGATACATTTGCATGCTCTTGAATTTAAGAATTGATTATAGTGTATCCAGAGCAAGTATAATTTAATAATGTGCATTGGGAATATATATATATCCACTGGAGCACTGTGTGTTCATAAGGCATAGTCTCTGTTTGTAGGCTGTTTATAGCACTCCTTAAAACATTTATTATATGTATGAGGCAGAAATTTATGGATCAAATGCAATCATGTTAAATCATTATCTTGGCAGACCTTCTTGTATGTAGTTTTAAAATCAACAAAGTATGGTTAATCTGAGAAGCCATTTCTGTAACAATACCTTCACTAATGTGCAATAAAGTGTGAGCTATATTGTGCCTGGAAAGTTTCAAAGGATGTATAGATTAAATTATATTAATTGTTTATCTCATTGCCATCTGCATACATAATGCTTACACAACTCAAAATACCCTAATTGGCTCGTCAAAATACATCAGATAAAATTACCTTTTGATCTGTACATTTGATATTGGATGGACTAGTTCTGTGTATAAATTACGTCTTACAGGAAGTGGCTAAATTTGCTCTTTCATGAGAAGCACTGAATAAGTAGTGATCTAGTTATCGTACAATATCACTTTATAAGCAACTTTACCACAAACATTTCAATCTGATAGATCGGAAATGACATAGTCCTGCCAACATGTATTGTTGTAGACATTCGGCTTTATCTTGATAATAGATTACTCATCAAGATAAAGCTGAATGCTGGTAGGACTAATGTCTTATTTTATTTTTATTTTTTTGAAACTATTTATCATCAGATATTTAAAATAGGCTATTGTTAATTTTACCATGGTCCCTTAATGCTAAAGTATTTTTAAAAGTGATATTTACACCAATTAAATATACAGCACCAGCATAATTCATAGTTTTGTGCAGTGACCACTTTTTGATTCATATTTAGTCTATCTAAGAAACAAAATGTCTGCACCCAGGAGCATTCATTTTATGCGATACATGCACATGAGTTATTCACCTGAAAAAGTAATGTGGCAATATATACGTCCCCTCACTTATCTTTTACATGCCAATTTCTTTCACACTATGCAATGTTAAGAACAGCACTGAAAAGTAATCCACACAGGTATCAAAACAGCCTAAAATATCACCTCCGAATTCAAAAGAAACGGACCATTTGCAGTAGACACTTTCTGGTGCTGTAACAAGACTTTTATTCAATGATGTAACGGGGGCAATGTGACATTTTCACCAAGCCTGTGATAAAAGCTTGCTCATTTTTTGACCTTGAATAAAAGTCTTTAACCCCTTAAGGACCAAACTTCTGGAATAAAAGGGAATCATGACATATCACACATGTCATGTGTCCTTAAGGGGTTAAACTGCTTTGATCAGTTTATTTCAAGGTTCAAATACATTTGCCCACATACAGAACACTAAATATATAAATCAAAGCCTTAACCACAGTTAAAGAAACTGGAAGATCTTTAACCATTTTTCTTTCACATACAGTGCCGTTTTCACATGGACCAACTTACTGGTGGTGGTGGTGGAGTTGTGCGGCTCTGAGCAAGAAGCTCTGGACTTGGTTCCTCTGGTAACCAATGTGGTGCTGGAGGAACATTACTTGATTGTGGGTGTTGTGGTGGTAGTGGACCCTGGAGTTATACCCATCAATTCTCGAGGAGAGAAGCAGCGGATGCACCTGCGTGACAGTTTCTTGGCTGACCAGTTGGATCCAATCTATGTTGCATACAATATGTAAAGATAATCACAGACTGAAACGAGTTGAGATAAAGCCAGATATAATTTATCAGATTTCATTGAAAATACCAATGCTTGATAGTTTGAAACGTGTATTACCTTTTTCTATTGAAACAATATCTCTGCATTATTTTATGAAAGGGAGCACTTTGCTAAGGTAGTATTAAAAGCAAATCACTGGACATTTAGCAGCATTGCCATGGCAGAGCTAACAGTACGGGTGCAATGTGCTAACATTTGTCACTGGCGCTAACCCCTTGCGTGGATCCCAAATTCTTCGTTGTTCAAAAGAATTTGACTTTGTTCAGATTCACCGAAGCTGTAGATCATTTGGAATTGCATTGTGTCCGTTTACCCCTTGTGAATGCCAGAGGGAACATACATTGCTTTGCACATTCCTTTCACTCTAAACGTTAATGTAACATAAGAATGCTTTTTCCTGAAGGTGCCATGATCGTCCTGCTTTTGTGTAGCAGGGTTTTTCAAGATGGGAGAAGCTATGACCGCTCTAAGGGAGATTATTTAGAAAGATCAAGAAAATAAGAATTTGACAAAAATGTAGATTTGTTTTTTTTCCATTTAGATATGTCTTAAATGTAAAATATTCTCCTTATATTTTAAATATGTAAATATTAATATAACAGATCAGCTTGTGGTAAATATGGAATTGGTGTGGAATTGATATAAGGCTGCCTTTGAGGGTTTTTAGCATTTTACTAGATTTCTCCCCCCCCCCCCCCGCCCCCCCCCCCCCCAAATGTATAGAAAATGAAGGTGATGGACTGATTGCTCTATTCCATTAAGAAGTATTCTGTTGCCTACTAATGTACGTTGTTATATATATAAATATATGCTGAATGTTTAATGAGTTAGTCTGTGGGAATTAGCTAACTATTCAACTGTTTGCCAGCTATTTTTTAAAGAAAATAAGTTACTCTTAATGCACTTTTTCATTACTGCCTTCTATGCCATTGTGGCAGGAAAGATTGTGGTCCTTTGCGATGATTAAATAATGTGTGGTCAGATCATTTTCATTGTTAATTATCAATGTTCCCAAAGCAGTAATGATATATGCACGAGGCCCATCTTATAACATTTTACTCAATGCCTGTTGCTGTTAGGTATGTCATAAACATCCATGGGAACGTTCTCTTTGTTATGGTGTTGCACCACTATTTAGAATATTGCCCTAAAACTGGTCTTTTGCACACTATCCACTGTGCTCACTAAATCGGGTATTGTTGATTACTGACTAGGAAATTTCACAGAATTTATGGTATTTGCCTAAAACCTGCAATTATGCTAACGATTATCCTTGACAATTCACTTTAGTGAATAATCCCATTATTGTTGAACGTTATGAAAGAAAGCCCATAGTCTAGTGAATGTTGGGTCTCAAAGCTACAAAAAGCATTTGCACACTTGGGAGCTGTTTCCTCACACAAGTATCATATCAGTGACCGTTTTTTTACAAAAAACAAATTTCAGATAGGTATCCAAACTCATTATTATTAAACACAGTGTTTTGATATCTCACATCTAAAAGTACACAATATGCCACACAGGTAAGATTCTTGTTGCACGTCTGTTTAAGCTTTTCCCAAAGGAAAATACATGCCCTTAATTAGAAATGCATGAGTGACAGGTACAACTTGGACTGTCTCGTGTAAAAAAAAAAAAAAAAATCACCATGGTCTCATAAGGTCCCACCACAAATTCCATAAAACAAATGTGCTTCCTTGAGTTTCTTATTATCCCCGTAAAATAGTTTTGTGAACTGCTGAATTTGGAATAACACTGAGGAATTACAGGTCTAGTAAGATATTCTGGGATTTTTCTCCCGAATATTGTCACAATTGAAGTAAACGGTTATGAACTTGAATCTAGAACACAGGGCAAATAGTCAATTAGGAAGGTCGTCAACCCATATTCCATGAGTTGCTCTGCATAAAAATCTTAAAATATAGGTGTAGTGGATAAACCTGTGTGTATTGCTCACATCTCAGGTAGTTTAACTAGTTAGAACATATTTTTAAAAATGCAAAGTATATTAGCTATAGGCATACTGTAGACTAGTTAGGTAGTCCCTTTTTTTTCGCATTTAGTATTTGCTGATTTGTCCTTTAGCATATATAAACCATGAGCACACTAGAGACGCTAACTATCTTTTGGCCTTTGTTTCTTTAATAGAACCAAAGATTAAAAAGGTGGATTTAGAATAAAATGACACGTACCTTTTAAGATGCACAACAGTTTTCCCTGAACAGGGCTTCTTTTTGGTGCAACCTTCAGTTGGTAGAAGGGACACAAACTAGATGACCTGTAACAGTTCCATGGCAAAACTAAGCCCTAACCACCACTTCTGAAAGTCACTGGATGGGCCAGGACAAAGCTGATAGGTCAGTTATGTTAGCCCCATCCGAATCACCTGCACATGGTTGTAATATAAAACCGAATATATCTGCAAAGTTATCCACTATTTTCCACCACTTTAACAACAACCTCTTAACGTTTGGAATATCAAAGAAGCAAGTTTAAAAAAAAATTATAAAAAGAAATGTGTAAACAAGCAAAAACCTATAGATGTGTGTTTGTTGCAACTTTATCACAGAATATAATTCTGAAATTTCTAAATCGCTGTAATGGTTAATTTGGACCAGACAGCTTACAAAGAGGAAAGTGAAACAGAGTTAAAATTGCATGCAAATATATACGCATACTCATAACAAGCAACATATTCAAAGTGAAAATATCAGCAGCATAAACACTACAGCATATATTCCATGGGAGCCCATCCCCATATTTGTTAAACTGTTCATAAATCGTTTTGCAGAAATCTGGGCACTCACACATCAGCCCCTCATTTCACTGACATGATCACACTAGGTGTCACTACCACGTTACCTATTCAATTCTGGATTACAGTGCTGGGCTAAGCAAACACCAGTGGTCAAAGCCTATTTTTGCCGTAGAGGATGAATAAACTGTAGTGATTATGATACTTGGAGTCCCTTTAATTACAGTTTTTCTCAAAATTATTTAATCGCATTTCACAAAATGCTTTTTCCTCTTCTTTTCATTTTTGAGTAGCAAATAAAGTGTATCTTGATCCCGTTTATGAGATAGTTGTATGTAACAAGACCTACTCTCATTCTGTTTATATCCATTAAAGTAATACAAGATTATCTTGGGTTTGGTTGAAAGGTAAATCACATTTTAGGCAACCGTTTTAAATTTCTTGTTTGTGTTTTGAAATTCATATTTTATTTTATTTTTACCCAAAACCATATTCAAAAAACCATAAACAATACAAAAATATTTTAGATTATATTTCTTTATTCAAAATATTCACAAAAACACTATATTTATTATTTAGCTCTCCCTTTTCTATCACTTAAATGTCATGAAGGGATTCATAGACTAACCATTTGCCAAAAGCATGCACTCCATTTTCCCATCCTTTCACATTGAGAAATGAATAGTGAACCTATTCAATATTTGCTTAACTCATTTGTTGTGGAACTTAAATAGAACTTTTATCTCTTTAATTGATAAATATTAAATATAGTGACTGTGCTAATTTGCATTTCAATCTCTGAATTCTTTGAGAGCTCTGGAATTGTGATTTCTTGGAATTACTGTGCCCAATGTGAACTTTTTGCAAACTTCTACTTGAGGTATGCTGGTGTGATGCACAAGTT